>NW_024039016.1:117500-1317500 GCF_016077235.1 Cyprinodon tularosa
CAAAGGAACCTACAACAAATGGTCAGAATCCTGAAGGCCCTGAACATTAAATAAAGGAGGAGGTACCACAGTTGGTTTCTTTTACCTCTCGTTCCCTTTCTTTGAGTTCTGCTTCAGTTTCTTTCACTTTGTTTACGAACATTTGCCGCATTTCTTCCTCTTTTCGCTGCAGGTCTCCTAGAAACTCTTTCCTTTTGGCCTCATACGTTTCTTGAAGACTGCAGGAACGAAAAGAGCAGACGAAAAATAGAAATGTTATTGTTTCTAAACAATAGAGATTGACATTTGAGACAAACTGCGGTTTTTCTCCCTCTCTGCGTCTCTGCAGACTCAGTTAGCGGGATTCTTTTGGTCTACCTGAAAGGCTGGCTGTCTGGGTCTGTATCTTTAAAGCCCATCTCCTCCAGCTTGCAGCGCCGGTACAGCTCATAGTGGCGAGCGTGTGTTTGCTCCCTCAGATCCTCCATGTTGACTCGGATCAGCATCTCTCGCAGCTTTACAAAGTCACAGTGGCTCTCGTTTTCAACTAAAGGAGAAAAGAAGCAAACATCACATTTAGCACAAAGAGGGTTATTTTTAATACAAGTTACATCAAACGCCAAATTTTTTTTTAGATCTTATTCATATAACTTAGCTTTGTTTAAAATTCAGGCAATATAGACTTATGTAAAAGGAAAACTTCTTTTCTTTTAATTCTTGTCAAATAAATAATAGAAAAAGTGAAATTAATTCATGTTATATAGCTGGAGGTGATTTGTTTTAGTTTTCCTTTATCTTTGCACACATACAAACTGAAAGGGTCCATTCCTGCTCAAGATCATAACAATCTAGAATCTCCTACAGATTTTCGCCATATACTGCCCTTTATTTATCTTCATCAGTATCCCCCCCACTCTTCAGCTATGGCAACACAGAAAATTTGAATAAAAAATGTTACTTGCAGCTATTCCCCAAAAATGGAAAAGCAAAGCACTAAATATTGAAATGTATTGATAAGTTTGCATGTCTTTTTTGCGTGCCTCTTGTGGTTTTACTCCTTGCAGGGAAAACAGTAGGAAGTGTTTTCTGACAGACGGACAGCAGGCGAGAATAAACTGGTTCTGGTCTGAGCAGCATTTCTATTCTGCTGAAGCCTTTAATAAGGGGGACCATCAGTCAAGCAAAACATATGAACTGATCTGGAAGAGTCAGAGTCCTTTCTGATAAAGTTAGAGCTCAGTATGGTTTTATTGGAATTAAATGCACATAGTGGTTAAAACTTTCTTATTCAAGGCTGCTTCAGATACAAAATAATTTTAATACAACAACGGTAGGCAGGACACCATCCAGTATCCTACTTCGCTCCAATAGTTAATGGTCCTACCTAGGGCTGCAACTAACGATTATTTTAAAAATCGATGAATCGGCCGATTATTTTTTCGATTAATCGATGAATCTGACAAAAAATATTTTTTATATTTTATACTCTTTATTCCAAAATAAACATTTTAGACAGAACAAACAAGCACACAAGTACAGGTTCCTCATTAACTGTACTGGTGCAATATGAAAAACAAATGTTTGTGTTAAAACTACGCAAACTTACATGAGAAATGTAGCTGTACATCCACAAAATATAGGCTACTTTGTTTCATAAAGTGCAAAAAAAGACTTTTTTTTTTTTAAAGCCCCTGAGGGGCTCAAACAATAGCCCCCCCATTTCAACAAATGAGGTTTTTTTTTAGACTAATAGAGTTCTGCCTTTTAAGACAGGAAAGTACAGCAGTTAAAGTTGCTACTTGAGAAAATACTGAACCATAGAGATAAAAATAGCCCTGTGATTCAAATTATAAATTGTATTTGGAATAAAAATGAGAGAACTAGGGGTGGTAAAAAACACATCCTCCAAAGACAGATATTTACATGGAAATGTGGCAGATAATTAATTGACATATTACTGATCCTGCTGGATTTTATTCTGCTTTACTTCCATAAATTGCAGGATCTTCTTTACTTTATCTTTGCCAGAAGATTTAAACTTTAAAAGCCTTGCCCTCATAATTTGCAAGTTAATTTATTTATAAAGCAAATATAAACGCTGCTTAAGCCAATTCGAATGAAATTAAAAGTAAAATAAGCCAACCTTATCACTGTCTGTAACCTACTAACACGGTAAGGAAAGCATCAGATGAGCTAACTGAGAAACTAACGTTACGTTTCCCCACTTTAAAACAAAACAAACATGGTGGTTCCGTGCCATGTTAATTTGTTTTGAGAAAAGTTGCATGTTATCACTTTTTTCGCTTTACAAAGCGCAGGCTATTTTAATTATTGTGATCAATTTGCGCCGTCAATCCCGGTGTATGCGCGCTTCATTTGCAGTCTGGACGCTGAGGCTCTGACTTCAGCGCTGCCTGCGGGAGCGGGGGGAGGCGCCCCACGGCAGAGTAGGAATGATACATGCTTTCAGGTAAGAGTCTCCCAAAGTCGCCAGTGACACCGTAAAAAGTCGGCAGATTTGTCGCAAGTCGCTTTTTTGAAAAATAGTCGCTGGAGGGGTCTGAAAAGTCGCTGAGTTGGCAACACTGCACCTGCAGCGCTGGCTCGCTCTGCCGTATTTTTTCTTCTTCCCCCGCTTCAGTCAAGTGGATGTGATGACGGCGGCGGCGGATGACGCATTAATCGCGCGACACAACTAATCGATGATGATATTCGTTGCCAACGCTTTTAAAAGTCGATTTTTATCGATTTTATCGATTCGTTGTTGCAGCCCTAGTCCTACCCCCAAAAATTCATGGCGGTAAAATCCAGTCTGCATTTTCATTCACATCAGAAATCAAACTTGGGCCAGAAGGAAACAAAAAGCTTCGAATGTTTTCCTTGTTTTTCCCTCAGAGTAAGAGGATCAGGGTTTAGCTGGAAAAAGCTCAGTTTCAGAGGCCGCACTAAAAAGGACCGCAGTAAGAGGACAATCTAAAAAGATGGGCTGAATCGCTAATCAGAGTCAATGATCCTCACATCTTTACCCAACGGCCGTGTCTGTAGACTATAAGCAGGACTCCAAGTATCATGAACAGCTCACTTGCCCATGTAGTGGTTTGGGGGGGGTTCTGTTTAAATGCCACCAGAAACGGAAAGCCTTTAACATAGAGAGGTGACCAAATGACCTTTAACCTGCCCTTTATAAATCCTAATAGTCAGGATATTTAACCTTGACTTGTGAGAAACAATAGAAAAGGAGCAAACTGGTAAATTACTGAACAGACAAAACAAGAATGTGACAGATCGATGTTAACAATAAAGGAAAAACACAAAATACCTCCAGAAAACCCAAATTCATTATAAAAACATCCTATAAAACAGCACTACAGATTCTGTTGGCTAGCACCCTGTAAGTGGTAAAAGGAAAAAACAAGGTACAAAAAAAAACAAAAAAACAGCAGCTTTATGGAGGCGCTAAGAGTTCTGAAACTGCCTGCTTATCGGCTTTTTAATAACCTCTCTGTTCTGGTCTCCTACTGAGGGCTAAATAAAGGCCAATCCTCTGACTGGCTGCAGATCAGAGCACCGAAGCAAGGAAATCTGCTGACACAGAGGAGGCTTTTTACCCCTGTGCTAACATGCATCCTGGGTGATCCAATCACACATGAAAACTTCAAACTACTGAAAGTGAAAACTAAGGAACGAGAGAGGAAGGAATTTACACCAGTGACCGCATCCAACATTTAAAGGACCACCTGCTGACGCGATACGAGTCAGTGCAAGAATCATAGTATCAACAGTGAAGTCATGATGCTCAATCGTTGTCTTTTTTTCCTCAGAGTAAAATTGTAAAACAAAGATTACTATAGTTATATTAAACACTGTTTATTTACGAAGTAGAAGAGGAATTTCACTAATTCCTCACATGATCACAATTTCACAAACAGTCTGAGTAGAAATACCCTCAGCAAATCTTACAGCCATAACAAGGCTTCTATAAATGTAATTCTATATTTCTAATTCTGACACTGCTCTTAGTAGAATTAGTGGAGTTAATTTAAACTGGCTAATATCTGACATCGGTCCAGCTTGTAAACCTAACTTTCAATAGGGCAGAGGAAAGCTCCCCTAAGGCTTTATCTTTTCCTCCTTTATGCTTTGCTAAAAACAGTTTAACTTGAATTTGGGGGAAAAAAAAAAACATCCCATTGTAACACAGTTATTCACTAAAAGCATCTATACCCTGAAAAGTATCAGTACTCAAACACTGTATCCAGATAATACAAGTATTGTTTGAATATTTTTGCTATTTTTAAATTATTCTCATCTTAAAAGGAAAAACACCTCAAAGGACCTTAAAATATTGCCAAATGGTGTTATATCTGGGTTATTCATCTTGCATGATTTCCATACTTATTTAAAGGTATAGTGCAGGTAACTGCGAATCTTTTGGAAAGTAAGTGTGTATGAGTGATGCAAAGAGCAACTTTTCAACAGAGCATGCACGAGGAGAAATGGGCTCGTGCACGCTCTCGCATGCATTTGATAGGCGTTCCCTCGTAGGGGCGGGTACAGGGTTGAGCATGTGCATGTTTTTTTTTTTCAAATGGAGAGGGCGAGTCTTCTCAAAAATTCATGAAAATCCTCCACTATACCTTTATAATTGAAAAGACGAATCTTTCATGTTAGAAATGTGTGGCATTTTTTAGTCCCCAATTCATCAGAAATGGTGTCAGGTATCAAATAGTGTCTGGATGTCATTTCCAATTAACATGAACTCAGAATAAAATTAAAATAAAACCAGCAGCTTAGAATTTAAAATAGGTTTGCAGGTGTCCAGATGGTTAAGGCAGATTTGTCCTGGAGAAAAGTTGTTTGATCAGAGAAAACAAATAACTGAGCTCTTTGGCTATAGGAGAGGAATAGTTTGAAGGAATAAAAGCAAGGCTTTGGAATCTAACACCACTGCAGCAATGCTAAAACACGACATTGGTAGCATCAAACAGAGGGTCTGTTTCACTGCATAATAGGTGGAATGATACAGCTAGTTCACCGTCTTATGATTTGACTTTATCTCAAAGTCCATTAGGGATGGAACGGTTTCTGAAAACCGTTCGGTTCGACTGTCTCGGTTCGATTCGCATGTGTTGCGTTCGGTTCATGCACTGCTCCTTTTTCTCATAGGCGAAGCGTGTTCACTCCAGAGCAGAAGGTGGCGGTACTGCGACCAAAGCCAACCACCAGTAGTAAACAATAAGAAGAAGCAAAGCAGCGTATGGGACCACTTTGCATTTAGAGTGACCTACGATGACGGCGGAAAGAAAGTTGTGGATAAAAACAGTGTGCAAGCATTGTGCAACAGGTTTTGTTTATGCTAACAGCAACACGACCAACACGTCAGGCTAACAATCAACATATACCGAACCGAAAACTGTGAACCGAACCGTGGATTTTGTGAACTGTTCCACCCCTAAAGTCCATGCCAGGAAGCAGAACCATTTATTAGAAGAAAGTCATGGTAGAATGAATTAAGTCTTTCTTAGTAAATTATTCTCACATTTCAACATCTAAATAAACATAATCATCAGTTAAATACACTTTTTTGTCATTTCTATGAATTGCCTGATCAACAATCCATTGCTTGTCTCAAAGCAGCACATTAACATAAACCTAGAATAAGAATGAATTCCTGCTTCCTGATATCCATTTTCACACGCACCACTAGAAAAATGTTGTTTTCCTGCATAAAAAGGGCTCAGCCATTGGGCTTTAGAGTGGAAACCTCAGATGTCTGCTGTATGTTACAGATGTCAGGAAGCACAGAGATAACAGAGCCATGAGATCCTCAGGAAAGACAAGCAGACTCACTAAGCTCCCTGCAATTACTCTTTTGGTCACAACATAGTCCTTCCTCTGTCTCTCCTCGAGGGGATGGAAATTTCTCATGGCTCTTTTCAAGAGGCTACATAACCAATCTATATGACATCTGGCATGAACAAACGGTATTCACTGACGGGGATCTTTGTTTCAGTCAATAAACAGCAGCAGAGCACAAGGCGGCTCCTGTCCTCCAACCGTCTGTTTTCACATTTAGTTTACAAAGTTTTTAAAACAGTTATCAAATGAAATGAAAGAAGTAAAAGAGTGAATTAATTATAACACGACAAACACATACGACAAGAAATGAGGCAGATTTGAGGTTTGTTACACGCAGTTTAGCTGTGGTTCATGAATTTTAAAGCAAAAAAAACAAAAACATGTTAAATTTTTTCAAAGTAGTTTTTACAGAAGGTTCAAAAAGCTATTTTCAAAAGGCTGTTTTCAATCACCATTAAACTGTAACAGTGCTGTCCCTTTATCGGGACACCAGGAAAAAAAAAAACTATCGTCCAGGAAACGCACAGTAGGCTTCATATAAAAACAAAGAGCATCCTCTGAGGGTTGAAGAATGAGGAGGGCTGGAGCTTAACGTGAGAGGAAAACAAGAAGGGTTCGGCCAGAAGGAGCAGTAAACCAAGGAAAGAGGGGACACAGTTCCTGCGAGGAGCTCCCTCATGAGTACTAATATTCTCACAGCGTACCTCTGTGTCACATTATTAAATCAAAATGTTTACCAGCACTGACAAATGCAAAGGAATGAGAAGTGGGAAAAGAAAACCCCTAAGAAAGCTGACGTTAGTGGTGACATCTCTATGAGAGGCATTCTATGTGAAGAGTTTAACCCTGGACAGACACAGACATTTATACATAAAATAATATAAAGACTTAAAGTTTATTTAACCTTTTGCACTTTCACTATGTGGTGCAGGAAATGACACGCAGAGCATCAACTGAGTATAAATAAAGCCACAGGTAATTGACACAGATGTCCGAGTTGAACAGTCTATAAAAACCACAAGTGCTCTCCACTGCAGCTAATGCACTGTAATGATGAAGGAGCTTTTAAAGACCAGACTGGTTTTAAAAAACAGACAAACGAATAAGCAAAATGGAGAAAACTGTTATAGACATTGAACCTATACAGCTATGATATGGCAATGTTTGTTTTAATACTATTGCATAACTGTTGCACAATATCTGAGCTTATTTGTTTACATCACTATTTTATATCCAGTTCCCTACTCATATTTAGTGCAGAAGCTACTGTGTGCTCTGCATGTATTGTATATTGGCTTACCTACCTGAGAATCCTGCTCTTTATTATCACAGCATAGAAACTTCTGAAAAATTGGATTAACTTTCTTCATAACAAAAAGAAATGTCAGGTTAAAAAGGTGTTTGGAACGATTACAGGCACATCAGACGATTGCCATAAAATGCACATCGTGATTCTAATTTACTTTCAGGTAGATGAGATTAATTCTTAATTGTTTAGTAAATTATGAATAATACTTCATAACAGCACTAATAGCTTGATAAGCTGCTCTCTTAAGGCTGATTTATACTAAAAAAAACAGGTTGTGTGTGTGTCGCAGTGAATGCAAATATGCCCCACCCCCTCTGCTGACCCTATGCTGCATCTCTCAAAAATTGTAGGCGACCGCAGACAGGAGGCCTCTGACTGCTCAAATCTACATCCACTCTACTCTATGCATACTTCCTGTTTGGTACCTTAACCGCCATTGCAGAAAACGACTCGCGAAGATGGACCAGCTAGAAGAGCGAGGTGCGAGAACGCTGGGACCCTTTTTCCACCTGGATCTCCGCCCTTTTCCACCCTCATGCCCCTCCGTTGTCACACAACCTTGCCCCCACTTCCTTACCGCCTCAGCCGTATCTAGACCCACAGCTAGTTCGGTATTGTCCCTCTTGCGTTGTGGCATAGAATAGCAAGGCGCGGACCACACTTCAATATTGGGCATAAATCAAAAATATCTGCAACAAGCTCACTGCGAGACACTGCTGCGGGAGGATAACCAGCCCTTAGACATTGTTCATTAAGGGAAACGCTCTAACGATTGCAAATACACCTTCACACTGGCATGCACAAAATACATTGATCAAAACAAATCTTTTTTACAAAAACTGCTTGATTCTACATTGAATTAAACAAAAATGGCTTTAGAATAAAATGCACACCTTGGAGAAGCTGATTCAGAGGCATTTACCTCAGGCTCCAAAAACCCCACAGAGTTCAAATTAACTTTTTTGGATATCAGTGCTTATTATTAGGGCTGAAGCAATTAATCAGATTAATCGATCACTGAAATAATCATCTACTAATTTCGTAATCGATTAATTGTTAACTGGAGTGTAGGGACTCCAACACGTGTCTTGAGCTGACAGAGCGACCCCACCTGGAGCAACAATTATACCAAAAGTGTAAAAAGAAAAAATATGAAAATTTTGCATTAAAGATAAAAATCTTTTTCTACTGTCATTATGCTCCATCCAGAATTAATCGTTTAATTGGAAAAATAAACAGAATCATCGATTTGCAAAATAATTGTTAGTTGCAGCCGTAACTGTTATGTCAACTATGGTGTTTACTTTATGATATTCAGGCCTCACTGCGCAGAAAAAAAAATGTTATTCAGTCTTTTGTGTTTTTAATTCAGTACTTTCTGCCTCTTCGAAAGCTTAAAAACGTCCGACCAAACCTGTTCTATCCCAGAATTTGTATTTGTCGTGTTTCACGTCTCCCAAGTTTTGAAAATCACCTGGCATTTTTAAAATACTGCAGTGTGAAAAAGCCCAAAACTATAAAATGAAATGGTAGTGTTAATAACACACTCCAGTTCAGTACTCCATCTGTGCTGTATATTGTTTATTACCAGCTAACACTAGTGAACACATCCCACAAAGCCATGTTGGTTTGCGTGTGAATGAACCTTGGTGAGCCGCTCTTACCTTGCACCACTCCCCAGGGGTACTGTCTGGCCCTCACTGTTTTGTTCCCCACTTTGACCTCTTCCACGCTTCCAACCACAGCAAATGGAAGATGGGCCTGTGCAAAAAAAAAAAAAAAAAAAAAAAAGATTCAATGAGGTTTACTAAAAGTCTACAGGTTCAGCTGTAGCCTTTAAAATCATTTTTATTTTTTTCCATCCAGATTAAGACCATAGAAATGGTCATACATGAAAAAGTTCTACAATCTTTCAATAAGCGTTAAGCCTCAGATAAGGCTGTTTTTACACACTTCATAGGGAGTGACCATGTGAAAAACATGCCTGATACGCTGCCTCAAGAGTTGGATGGAGAGCTGAAATCAGCTGGTGGGTGTGGACACTGATGGAACAGATTATAAGTAGGAAAGGTGAGTACACAAAAAAGAAAACATAGGGAAATGGATATACTCTCTCATTTATGCATTTCAGCATAAGGATGTGTCGCAAAACTACATACACGCCATCATAGAAAAAGAAGAAAAACAGAAAATTGGTACAACAAAAGAAAAAAAAAATTCTAAGATGGTTTTAACACCTTTGAAAAGTTAATTTGCAGTATTTTCAATTCAGTTTATTTCTATAGCGCCAATTCACAACACATCATCTCAAGGCACTTTACAGTTCAACCAGATCATACAATCAAATTGATTTAGTTTTCTATCTCAGGAAAACCAGTTGATTGCATCGACTCATTGACTCATTGACTCATTGACTCATTGACTCAAATGCAGTCCCTCACACTAAGCATGCTTGTAGCGACAGTGGAGAGGAAAAACTCCCTTTTAACAGAAAGAAACCTCCAGCAGAACCAGGCTCAGTGTGAGCGGCAATCTGCTGAGGCCGACTGGGGTTCAAGGAGACAGAAGCAGAGATACAAAAAGCAGCTGTAAAAGGCAGCCCTATCCAGGAAACACACAGTCAGGCAGACGAGCTCCGAGCCAGAGGATGAAGAGAGCACATCCAGATGAGCTGTAAAGCCAGACTGAAACTCTTCAAAAAGTTCATTATGATTTAAGTGATCGCACGCTTGTTTGGCAACTACTTTCTCAAGAATTTTAGGTATGCGTTAATTATTAAAAAAAAATGTTAGCCTACAGGCAAAAATATTATTTTTGTAGTCAAATGGACATTGTATTAAACTTTGTATTTTGTTAGTAGGGCTGAAACAATCGGATTTATCGATTATTGCATTAATTGTCAACTAATTGAGTAATCAATTAATTGTTAACTGGAGTATAGAGACCGTAAAACATGCCTTTAAACAGACTGACCCACTTAGAACAGTAATTATCCCAAGATTGTTAAAAAAAAAAAGAGAAATTATATATATATATATTGCATTTAAGAATTTTTTTTAGATTTAGATTAATTTTGCATTTAAGATTTTTACTCAATGTGCTCTATCCAGAGCTCCTCAAGTGGAAAAGTTTGAGTTTCACTTGGTTTAATTTAATAAAAAATCTTCTTTAAGGAACCTTTGGCTGTCCAATTATTAATCAATTAATTGATTTGCAAAATTATTAATAGTACAATTTTATTGAAAGAAGTTAAGGGAAAAGGTAAAGAACACTTTGAAAGATACTCCACACATCTCGTGACATCTTACAGTGGAGGCAGTGTGATGGTGTGGGGGAGGAGCCAATCTTACAGTTAAAACATCAACTAACATCATTGAAATTTTCCCATTAAGGTGTTTCCATCTGAAAGAGAATCCAGAGGTAGTAGTGATCCTAGAGGAGACCATTATCCTGCAGGATGTCAACCTCAGAAGAGCAGGAAGAGCTCCAGGATCTAACAAGTTCTCCACCTCATGTCTGAGAACCTGAGAGCTTCATGTGTTTCTGGAGCTGTGTGGTGGTTTGTTCTGTTGTGCATATGATGCTCCACCATCGTCCCAATCCCAACAAATCTCCGTCATGGGTATAACTACTGCTCGTTGCCTGTAGTCATAAGTGTTTTCCTGACGGATCACCTGCATCTTCTCTCTTCTTTGGGTCAGTTTCTATTCTATCCTGTGATCGTCCATCTCTGTGAGGTTTGCCTTATTCAAACAACATAGATACGAACTATAATAATAAATACCTTTATATTGCTTAAAAAGAACGAAGCTAATGATGAACAAAAAAGGCTAATTATCTACATAAATGTGGTATAGTAGGATCATCCAATCACAAAGAAGCTTGAAACAAAGTGAAAAGCAACAGAGGAACACTGTTCTGTGGGATCTTTGGGAGAAATTACTTTAATGTGTTACTCACCACTAATGGATAAACATCAAATTAATGGAAGCAAACACATTCTCTAAATGTCTTAAAGTAATATTTTGACTGACTGATTCAGTCTTTGTCATTTTTTGCGATATGGAAATAGTTTTAGCACATGATATAATCCCCATTACGAAAGCATAGCAATATTGGTAACTTACGTTCATCGAGGAGTTGATCTCACTGACAGCTTCGTCGTCTGTCGGGAACTGATAGATCTGGACGCCATTGCTCACCAGCTCACTCATTATCTTGATTTTGAATTTGTGAAGCTCGCTCTTGGAGATTGTGTCCGCTTTGGCAATAATGGGAATTATGTTGACCTAAAAACAGGATCAAGACAGGAAGAGAATTACACTATGGAACACAGTTTTAGTTATTTACGTGAATCTAAGTGCTTCTATAATTTATGTCTGCATGAAGAAACTCAACATCCTCCATGATGATTGGATCCCCCTCTAAATATTTGCATAAATAAGTTTCTTTTAGGTATTTCTTTTATATCCAGTCTGTAAATGAAGTAAATCTAGTTTATTAACATAACTGTCATTGTCACAATAACAAGAGCCGTTTATAAATCCAATAAAATATATACAGCATTAGCTATGTAACTTTTCAGGTTAATAATGCTAATAATAATAATAATACTCTTTTTAGAAACCTATGTCTTCCTGTATCTTTAAAGGTATATATATATATATATATATATATATATATATATATATATATATATATAATATGAAACAAGCATACAAACCCATCAATTTAGGCAAAAATATTTCAAATAAATAACCCTTCATCCCATCTTTCTCAAATGTGCAGTAACATAATTGATAAAATCTTTTAAAATGTTACAGACGAGGCTGGAAAAGAGCAGAGTTCATCTCTCCTCCACACAGAGGGAGCAGGATGATAAAAATCATTAAGAAAAAAAAGGTTAAGGGTTAAGAAAAAAGCCAAGTCTGGGTCACCAGGTCAACAGGAAAACATTCCAAGTCTTTTTTAAAGATGTTCACCTCGGGTAAATATAATCCTGTTTTGTATTTAACCATGACGCATATCAAACATGCAGCAAAGATAAACAGAAAAGGTTTGGTAAAAAGCGACAATTACAGCGAACTGCGATTATAAAAACAAACTGCATTCCATGAAGCATCAGCTACAGATGTGCAGGAATAAACAGCATCTGTCTGCATTCTTCTATACAGCAGCTTTCCTAAAAATCTATCTGGAATGATGTGAAGACCCCCACAGATCCACTCTAATCAGTCCCATAGTGAGCCTCTGAGAAAAAGACAGCGCTCATTAGGACTCAAATTACAATCTCATCACACTTTATTGGATCATTAATCTGCAGCTGAGAACCCCAGCATCCTGTGTTAACCACTATTTAAAACAAAAAAAAATAAATAAAAAAACATGTTCACTAATTGCTACCCAGCGCTGATAACAGCCCTGTGTGACGGCTGACACAGATAGAGGAGAAGATGGCCGAACACATAGATGGAAGGAGGAGGGGGCAGTGACGCTTATTCGCTTCCCACAGCCGGGTTTTCCCAGCTGAACAGAAAGATTTCCAAAATAGCTCAGTTTGCTGTGAACAAGCATGACCACCAGCTGGAAATACATTTCAGCTGCAGGAAAACCAACAGAAAAATAGCCTGAGTTTAAGTTTCTGACATTTTTTTATTCCAAAACATGAGTAATTATTTTCATTTTAACCTCCTTCATACAACAGAGTATTATTATGATAATGATACTTTCAGAGAATGAGCTTTGAGTTTTTTCATTCCTAGATTTTTAACAAGAAACAACTTTCATGAAGGATGTCAATTGTCTT
This sequence comes from Cyprinodon tularosa, assembly GCF_016077235.1. NCBI lineage: Eukaryota > Metazoa > Chordata > Actinopteri > Cyprinodontiformes > Cyprinodontidae > Cyprinodon > Cyprinodon tularosa. The sequence continues at coordinate 130,454 of NW_024039016.1, forward strand.
TTTAAAACTAACTTTATACCGAAAACACCTCTGGGAAATGCTTGTATATTACATGTAATATCTTAACCATGTCCGACAGCATTGGGAGTAAAAATAAATCAAGTTATTATCAAGTTCAATAAGTGTTATTTAGTCTTAAACATCATTAATCCACTTGATCTTGTAAACTAGTTTGCCTATTACAGTTAGTTAATCGTATTTAAATAGCATAAAAAAAATTATTGATTCCCTCAACTCTGAATTTTATATTAGGAAAATTATTTCTTGAGCTATTTTTTATTGAAAACTATCCGAAGAATTGATAATTTTCTAACACACGCCCACTCTACAGGCTGTTAAACTAATCCGTTTTTTTTCCTGCTTAAATAAAAAAACATTTCAAGGTTTGTGAAGAAAATCTATTTAAAAAAACAGCTGCAATGTGGTTATTTCCTTATTTTCTTTGCTGCCATATATAGACTACATAAAGAACCAGCTATAATTGTTAAAAGTTAACCAAAGATTTATATCCTCCACTGACACATCAATATGAAATTATTACAGGAGGTCAGCGAGTCGGTGTGTTGGAGTGTTTCTCATGAGCCTCTAGAGGCGAAGGCAGGACGCAGAAAAGAGCAGCAGGCTGAATAGTTGGAGGTGAATTGGATTTTAGTAGGCAGGAAAACAGAGACTGATGAAGGTAAAAGTATAGTAAAAAATGCTTTGAACTTCAAAAGCGTACATAAGAGAAGAAATGGAAAAAAATGTAACTGTTTTATATAATCAACATTAAAAATATCAAAATTCTCCAGATTTTATTCTATCTGTATATCTTAAGATATACGAGACAAATCTAAACTTCAGCTCAGGTAATTGATTCCGTTCTCACAACATTTGGCTGCTTTCTCTGTGCTTATTTGTCAACAGAAGGTTGGTAAATGTTATGTGCCAGGATTTGATGATTCTATTGGCAGTTAATGAGAGCAGTGAAGCTCAGCGGTCAGCACTACTGATGCCCAATAAATTCTAAATGAGGATTTCTTCATGTTTTTTTAAGTGAGAGCAGGTTAAATCTACGCTCTAAGCTCCCCTTGTGTAGTTAAGATGCAGAACAATGAAGAAATAAAAAAGAAAATACAATAAAAATGTTAATAGACAGTTTTTTTTTAACTTACTAAATATTAATTTCCTTAACAGATAATTAGATTTCTGTTCCTTGAGAGTAGAGTTTGCTTAAGGAAGCAGGCACGGCTATGAATAGTATCAGGAGGTATTTGGCAGACATGCATTGAATGTTGGCAGAGGTAAAGCAGCAGGTTTTAGTTACACCATCTCCATCTGGTTTTCTGGAGTTATTTGTGCATGGGCAGAAAAACGACCAGCTCGAATACGGCCTCAGTCATTTCTGCAGCAGTGCTGTCAGCAGCCATAACAATGAAACAGTGTGAAGGAAAAATCTCAGAGCGAGACGCTCTGCATCCAACTAATGACCCAACAAATATTTGATTACCGAAACGATTATATTATTTGCATGCACTACTTTTAATTCCCACCAAAATATAAACTATTCAGGAAAAAATACAGCTAAAAATATGTCAAATACAGTTGTGAGTTTTCTGTCATTTAAAATCAAACTTATATTCACTGATTTTAAATTAGGTTCTGCCTATTTTGAGGAGATTATTTGCAATAAATAGTGTGAAGGTAATAATGCCAGGGGTTGCACGTCTGGTCAGCTACACTGAGCACAGATGCAACAAGACAGATCGTCCACCAGCCAATACTGTGTCTAATAAAACTGGCACATGAGCAACGAACAAACCACAATCGATGCGAGTCTGACTGTGACTATTGACCAGCATACAGCTGAGTATCGACCTGCAAACATGTCAGTTCAAGCTATGTGAAAGTGGAACTTAAAGTTCATTAGAGGAGCTGCTATATGGATCATTTCTAAAAGGTACAAATAGCTTCTTTTTTTTTAGGAGGAAACATGTTTTTATTATAGTCTAAAGAAAAGTGAAAAAAAACCTAGAGATGAACTGAGACTACAGCAGCAGATTTATGCTTCATAAATCTTGATTGTTGATTAATTGGCTGGTTGAAAAGACAAAAATCTAATGCTTTTTTAACCGTTCTCCAGGATTAACCCTCTTGGTTTGTTGTGATTAATGCTAATCTTGCTAGGATTGTTCCTAAATCTTGCTAAAGTTTGTTTTGCAAGCATCTTTATATTAGAACATCAATAAAATCTTTCATAACTGCAGGGCATTGATGCAGACTGCTCTCTGTCTCACACATTATTGCAACCCATCTGGTCATTAACTAAAAAGATGATTCATTATGACAGAAAGGCTTATTAAAGCCCTTAGATGTCGTCACATCAGAGCTTTCTTAGGTCTTAAAATGTAATCCACTGGTCATTTCTCTTTATATAGAAAATTATTTAGTATCTTATGATATAATACAATTTCAGGTTTTTAAACAAATGTTGAAAGTTAGCTAAAAGCTGTCTTATTATAATAGTAAATTAAATGTGGAGTAATTAATCTTCTTAGCTGCTTATTTGTACTAAAAAGTTTCACACTAGAACTTGGAGGATTTTTTTTAAATTAGCTTATTTTAGTGATGCTGTACTTTTGTTTCATTTCAAGTATTAAGGGACTGTTGGCGACATTATCAGACAACTGTGAAGAATGCTAAGTGGGAAAATCTGTCTAATAGTATCCTAACTGTCACAAACTGCATGTTTTGTTGAGATTAATTGACTCTGCTCATAATGTGAAAAGGGCTGCTGATACAGAGGCCTCTCCTAGTGCTTGTAAAAAAAATAATACATTCTTCACTTTTCATTGATAAAGTCTCTTCTGCAAAGGTTCTCATCTCCCCTGCTGCTTACACCCCACCAATCTCTGTCACCTGCTCTGATGTTTTTGACCAGATCAAGCCTGTGTCTCTGTCCTGTCTAGAGGAGAGTGTTGGTTGGTTGAGGCCCTCAGGTTCTCCGAATGATGCTGCCCCTCCTCGATTTATTATTATTATTATTCGATATATTGTTTATTATTTCAAGAGGTCTTCCCTACTGTTGGAACCCCTGTTCTTCCACGTATTAATAGCAGTCTGCCAGGTGTGGTCCCTGTATATTTTAAACATGCAGTTTTACAACCTCCAATTTAAAAAACCCAAATTCCGGCTGATCTCTGAAATGCCTCGAGAAGATAGTTTGCACTCGGTTAAAGGCCTTATTAAAAGAGGTTTTCCAATTCGGATTTTAGATCAATTAATTAATCGATGCACAACTCCGAAGCAGCTTTTGACTGTATTATTCCTGAGCTTTTAGATTAACCTGCTGCATTCGACACTGTGGAACACAAAGTCTTGATCTCTCGTTTGGAGCAGTCGGTGGGCATCAGGAAGGCTTCAGGTCATGTTTGGGTGATCAAACTTTCTGTGTCAGCCTTAGTGACTATTTCTTCCTCTGCTCCTGTGTTTTGCGGGGTTCCCCAGGGCTCGGTCTTGGGTCCTGTCTTGTTCTCTCTCTATTTGCTCCTGCTCAGATCCATACTTAAAAAGAATTTTTATGTATGGATCCGAGCAGGATTGCTATGCAGATGACAGTCAAATTTATGTCCCTCTTAAAAAAGAAAGATGCCTTAATCAAGAGCCATGTCGACATAAAGTCCTGGATGTCTCTGAACTTTTTAAACGTAAATGAAAAAATACTTAAAAGATGATGTTTAGTGGCAGCACTGAAACAGATCTGGGCTTTTTGGCCCAGCCTATCAAACCCATCATTACTAACCTGGGGGTAAAAGTGGACGCAGGTCTTTGACAGCCAGATCAGGGCTGTTGGTAAATCAAGTTTTTATCATTTGAGGCAGAAGGCCAAAATAAAGCCAATTCTTTCAAGGCAACAGTTTGAAATGGTAATTAACACCTTTGTTACCAATCAGCTGGAATACTGCAATGCCCTCTATGTGGGGGTTGGTGCCTCCTCCATCTCCCGCTTCCAGATGGTTCAAAAAGCTGCAGGACACCTTTTAACTGGCACAAGCAAATATGACTACATCTCCATTTTAGCTTCACTCCACTGGCTGCCCATATATTTTAGATTTCATTTTAACATAATTGTATTTGCTTTTAATTCGAAAGGTCTTGGCCACCATGCCTCTACATCCTTATACACCTACCAGCTCTCACGGGTCAGCTGCTCCTGAGAGAGCCTCAAACTACGGCATTGCAGCTCCAAACCTCTGGAAAAACCCACTTCAGCACATCAGGCAGCCCGCTTCTCAGACTGCTTTTAAATCCCTTTTTTTAAAAACACACCTTTTCTCTTTGGATTTGGACACATAGAAAGACAGTGGGCTTTATTTAATCACTTTCTTCCTTTAATCTTTACCTTATTGTATTACTTTGGTTGTGTGAATGTTACTTTTACTCATGTTTGAGATGATTTGTCCTTTATCTGTTATGTTTTATTTATTTGTCTGTACACAACTTTTGTCAGGTGGGGTTGTTTTATTAGGAGCCGAAATAATGGGTTGGATTCTTGTAAAGGAGCCTTTTAGTTCTTACTTGTTTCCATGAGCATAATATGTGACCTTTTCAAAGAGTTTGTTTTCAAGAAGAGTAACAGAAACAACAGGAGTTACCTCCAAAATCCTTGGAGGTAACTCTATATGAACAAGAGGAAACTTTAGTAATTTCTCTTTCAGAAAAAAGCATCATCAATCTGACATAAACAGACCAGGAATCCCAGGTCATTGAAATAAACGCCATTCAAAGTGAAGGAGAGGTTTGGGTTTCAGGTAAGCATGGCTGGAGGGTAAGAGGGTGTGTGTCCCCTGTGTATACCTTGCTGTCCAGTTTCTTCATTGTGACGAGGTCCAGGGACTTAAGGGAGTGTCCCGTTGGGGCGATGAAATAAAGGCAGATGTGGATCCTGGTGTCGTGGTAGTTAAACAAAGAGCGTTTGATCTTCAGCTCTTCCTGGAGATAGTTTTCGAACTGGGTGTCAATGTAGTCCACAATTGGCTTGTAACTGTGGACAGAGCCAAAAAAAAAACTGGAATTATTCCTTTCTGCTAAAACAAAATATTTTTCTTTCCATTCATATGTTAGTAATGAATATGTAGGAAAATTTGAACATGTAGCTGAATTAGGGCTGCAACAACGAATTGATAAAATCGATAAAAATCGACTTTTAAAAGCGTTGGCAACGAATTTCATCATCGATTAGTTGTGTCACGCGATTATTGCGTCATCCGCCGCGCCGTCATCACTGCCTCTTGACTGAAAGAGGAAGCAAAAAAAATATGGCAGAGCGAGTCAGCGCCGCAGGTGCAGTGTTGCCAACTCAGCGACTTTTCAGACCCCTCCAGCGACTATTTTTCAAAACAGCGACTAGCGACAAATCTGGCAACTTTTTTCGGTGTCACTGGCAGCTTTTGGAGACTCTTACGTGAAAGCATGTATCGTTCCTACTCTGCCGTGGGGCGCCTCCCCCACCCCAACCGCGTTTTCCCGCAGGACTCCCTCTCAGCGCTGCAGTCAGACCCTCAGCGTCCAGACTGCAAATGAAGCGCGCATGCACCGGGATGGACGGCGCAAATTGATCACAATAATTAAAATAGCCTGCGCTTTGTAAAGCGAAAAAAGTGATAACATGCAACTTTTTTCAAAAGAAATTAACATGGCACGGAAGCACCATGTTTGTTTGGTTTTAAAGTGGGGAAACGTAACGTTAGTTTCTCAGGTAGCTCATCTGATGCTTTCCTTACCGTGTTAGTAGGTTACAGACAGTGATAAGGTTGGCTACTTATTTTACTTTTAATTTCATTTGAATTAGCTTAAGCAGCGTTTATATTTTCTTTATAAATAAATTAACTTGCAAATTATGAGGGCAAGACTTTTAAAGTTTAAATCTGGCAAAGATAAAGTAAAGATGATCCTGCAATTTATGGAAGTAAAGCAGAATAAAATCCAGCAAGATCAGTAATATGTCAATTAATTATCTGCCACATTCCCATGTAAATATCTGTCTTTGGAGGATGTGTTTTTTAGCACCCCTAGTTCTCTCATTTTTATTCCAAATACAATTTATAATTTGAATCACAGGGCTATTTTTATCTCTATGGTTCAGTATTTTCTCAAGTAGCAACTTTAACTGCTATACTTTCCTGTCTTAAAAGGCAGAACTCTTCTAGTCTAAAAAAAACTCATTTGTTGAAATGGGGGGGCCTATTGTTTGAACCCCTTAGGGGCTTTTAAAAACAAAAATGTCTTTTTTTGTGCTTTATGAAACAAAGTACCCTATATTTTGTGGATGTACAGCTACATTTCTCATGTAAGTTTACGTAGTTTTAACACAAACATTTATTTTTCATATTGCACCAGGACAGTTAATGAGCAACCTGTACTTGTGTGCTTGTGTGTTATGTCTAAAATGTTTATTTTGGAATAAAGAGGTTAATATAAAAAATATTTTTTGTCCGATTCATCGATTAATCGAAAAAATAATCGTCCGATTCATCGATTTTTAAAATAATCGTTAGTTGCAGCCCTAAGCTGAATAAACGAACCAAGAGAATTATGCTTTCATTGCTGGATTTTCTGATCCTATGCCAAGATCCCAGCTTAGAGTTGCACAGCTCAACTCTGATGAAAATGAATTTACAAACATCTCACTGAAACACTACAAATCACCCTGCCATCTCTCTCTGGGATGTAAAATATGAACTATTCAGTTTCATGATGTTTTCTCATGAGAAGTTGAAACCTGCAGCTAAAAAAAAAATCAAACCTATTCCTGTTGTCGAAAACTCTAGAAATAAAATTAGAATAAAGAACAGACTAAATGCAACATAAAAAAAAAAAATAAGTTGTTAAAACATGTAAAATGGACCCATCAGTTCAGTAGTTCAGGATGGCTAAATATACTCTTGAACACATGGATCAAAAGAACTGATTGGCTCCATACAAAGATGTTGGCAATGCAGCTGCACCATTTATCTGCAAGCTAATTTCACTAAGTTTTACTTCAACTTCTACAGAAAGATGAAAAATAAATAGCGTTTTTTTTCCGTACAATGGAGCGCATCTCACTATAAGCCGCGCCTACTAGCTTTTTTGAAAAAATAAAAAATAAAAAAAATGGAAATGTACATATATAAATATATAATCTGCCCCGGGCTATAAGCTGGTGATATCAACTGAACCGTCTCCAAACCATACCTGTAAAGTAGCTATACATATGGCCCCTTGATTAGGGACGAAGAAGAACGCTAGCTCCCATTAGCTTGCTGGCTCGAAGCAGTAAGAGCTTCAAATGAAAGATGGGGCTTCATCAGCTCTTTATTTCTGTTCTGCAGGAGTTGAGCACAGTCTCCTCATTGGTCTGACATCTTTAAAGCGGCAAATAGATGTCAAAATGTGTTATTTCGAGACATTTGACCTCCGTTGTGCCTACTAGAATGTTTTTTTGTTAAAAATGAAAATTAGACACTTATTTTTCCCCCTCTTGCAGTTAGGAAAAATCCACAGAGAAGCTGCGCCTGCCTATAAGCCGCATGGTTCCAAGCATAGGGGGGGAAAAATAAGCGGCTTACTGTATAGTCTAGAAAATACGGTAGTTTTGTATAGTATATATGCAAAATGATAAAAGATACATAAATATAAAAAATAAAACACTTAAGATTTTCAAAGCTCTGTGCAGTTTGTATTATAAAGGTAATAATTTTCTGTCAAAAGATGCATCCAGGAAACAAATAGTATAAAAACATAAGATTAAGGATGGGAGTAAATAACTATATTCTAACTGAATAATAGAAGTCCAAGACTGAACTACTTGATAGAAGAAAAAAAAAAAGTGAGTAGCCCTAAATACAATCACCGTATTTTCACGACTATAAGGCGCACATAAACGTCTTTTTTTTCCCTCAAAATGTGCGGTGCGCCCTATGTGTGTTGTAACTGCGACTTTTGAGACCACCTCATTGAGGAGATGATGAAAGAGTGGCTGAGGGAGGTGAATGTATGGAGACCAGGTGTTTTTTTTCCACTCATCACCATCGCTGTTAATATGTGACTCCATGCATGCCCATCTCACAGCTGATGTGAAAAACATGGGGACACAAATTAATGCTGTGCCTGCTGTTATTCAACCGCTCGACATCGGTGTGAACCGGAAGCAGCAGGTGCAGCAGAAGCAGCAAGTTTACATGCAAAGTCAATGGTTGACGCGCGTATAGGCACAGCAAAAGGTCCCGCGGCGCGTTTTGAGCAGCAGGCCCAGCGCGTCGGGAGCGCGCCGCCAACGCGCTGCTGCTGCTCGAGATGGAAAAATTGAAGTTTTGCTGCTGGAAGCGCCGCATCAACCAATCAGAGAAGCTGATCTGGGAGCTGACAGCGAGACAGACACATCGCTCTGATGACATATGATATTAAGGCAAATGAAAAAGGCTGGATGGATGAGGAGATGATGAAAGCGTGGCTGAGGCAGGTGTATGTGAGGAGAACAGGTGGTTTGACGAAAAGTGGAAGGCAGCGCCGGGACGAAAAGTGGAAGGCAGCGCCGGGCAAGTTACGCCACCGTTTGCGGATGGATTGTAGATGCTTGGGCTAACGTGTCTGCTGGCACTGTTGTTCAAGCTTTCGCAAACGCTGGCATTATTTCTGAGGAGCTGCGCTGCACGGAAAGTGACTCTGACAGCGAAGAAGGGGAAATTGGCATGTCTGATTTAGCGCAGCTGTTTAATTCAGAAACTGAATGATGATGACTTCGATGGGTTTGATTAATACTTTGTAATAAATACTTGAATAAAGCACAATCATACTCAGTTTTGCTCCCGCTCTATTTTTCTACCTGAAAACTTAATTCAACAGCAGCCTCTGGGCCGCGTCGCCTCTGGTTTCACCGCGGCGGTTGGCAGGTGTTTTTCATCTAAATAATCTAAATCTTGCAGCTATATTTGCTGTGATCAGTGGGAATAAAGTAGTTTTAATATGTTTGTAAGTGAGAAAGTCCACCTGAAAACTTCATAATTGCAGTCAGTTCATCCAGATTATCTATTTCTGTCGGAGGCGCTCAGACCCCCACATACCAGCTGTGCACCAACAGTAGAAATCCCTTCATCAGCAGCCTCTAGGCCGGGTAGCCTGGCTGGCAGGTGTTTTTCATCTAAATAATTTAAACTGCAGGCACCAGGATACCGGTAATAAAAGCGAACATATTCCGTCGGCAGGTTTCAGGATTTTAAGTTAATATAGGAGTGATCACAGCGCTCTGTCATCTGCGATGTGTCTGTCTCACGGTCAGCTCCCAGGCTTTATTAATACTTTGTAATAAATACATGAATAAAGCACAATCATACTCAGTTTTGCTCCCGCTCTATTTTTAAATACGCAGTAGAGGTATTTTAAGGTAGTAGAGGACATGTACCGGTATATAAAACCCGCGCCCTATAATCTGGTGCGCCTTATGTGTGTGTTAAATACAGAAATGGGACACATAACTGAGACTGCGCTTTTTAGTACGGTGCGCCTTATGGTCGTGAAAATACGGTAATGAAATAGCTTTACTAAAAGATTTAACTTATTAGTTTCTTGATTGTATTAATAAAATGTATTTCCTGGTTTATTTCTATCAGCCTTTGAAATTCTATTCTGTATAAAGATTAAACCTTTAATATTCAACAGTTCCCTTAAAATATGGAAGTTATGCAACATTGGAATTTTAAGTGGTGAATTTTTTTTTCTTTTTGTATTAAAAAAAAAACATGAGTGTCATGCTTTAATGAATCTGTAAATTGCATTAAGCAGTGATGATGAATAAACCATCTCCTATCCCTTTCAGCAAAAAGATGTCCCACATCAGTGATATTTTACTGCTCACAGGGAGACATGGGTTAAAAAACTTTTCATCTCCTCTTTATGACCATCTGTCCACAATCTTCACATCTCTCTTCAATCTTCTCTATGGTATGTGCATGCTTTGACCTTTTGAAGCTTACAGTGTTCATTTCCAGCCTGCTTCAGGGTCTGTCCTTCAGCATGTTGGTTCTTAAGGCCTAGAGCTGCTATCAAAGAGCGTGAGAGTACAGCTTACTGGCTGAACCGAGGCTAGGACGCTTCATTCCACAGCTGAATGTTTACAAAAAAATAAACTACTTCCTTTTTTTTTCCTCCCCCCCACCTCCTCCCCTTTAAATCCCACAGAGAAAAGAAATATGTGTGTGGAATTTAGGAGTGAAATGCTCTTTTTCTCCCTTTGGTATCCGCGCCAACATTTGCACCATGATGTTTTTTTACAGAGAGTTTTAGAGACAATAAAAGATTTTGACACATCTACATCAGGTACAGCCTACCTGTCCTCCTTGTTTATCTGGTCACCAAAACCGACGGTGTCGACGATCGTTAGCTTGAGGTGGACGTTGCTCTCCTGCAGGTCGTAGGTTCGCGGTCGCAGATACACGCCGTTTTGGTAGTGGCTCGCCTCTTCGTTTTCAAACATGGTGTTAAAGAGAGTCTTCATCAGTGTTGATTTGCCAATGCCAGTTTCTCCTATAAACCAAAAAAAGGGAGGAGAATGAAATTTAGGCAACAGATCACAATAATTAAATCATCCAGTGTGAGTTTGGGGTATCTGATAAACCTGAATACGTCAAAAAAAAACTTAGAAACCTAATTTAGTTATACATCAGTTCTTGTCGAGGTGTTGTCGGGGTATTAAAAAGCCCCTGGTTGGGTCTCCCAAGGCAAACGGGCTCTGGGGGTGGTGGTTGACTGGAGCCTGGTGTTCGGCTCCAAAGGAGCCTGAGCTTGTGCAGGAAGGGAAGCAGTACCAGTTACCAGCTCACACATAGCCTGGGCTTTGGAACCCAGCTCCTTGAGGGAGGCTGGACTCCCTTCTACTCTGGAGTGGCCCATGGGGAGAAACGCAGAGGGATTTGGGCTGCATGTCTTCCCACAACTTAGCCATCTTATGTTGGAGTTTACCCCGGTGGACAAGAGGGTTGCATCCCTTTGCATTTGGGCTGGGGTTCCAAAATCCAAAACTGTTGTTTTGGATTGTGGGACGAAGGGCAGCACAGAGTACCAGGCCTTCTTAGTGCCCCTGGGAGGGGGTGTTCTATAGGCTCAGTGGTATTTCATTATTGGACCTTTATGCAACTCCCGGATTGTCTATAGTAAACACCACGTTCAAGTATGAGGATGTCGGTGGCACCAGGACACCCTAGGTCAGAGGTCAATGATGTATCGGTGAAGAGAGGGGCGGAGTTGTGCACCTATCACCACGTGGTGTTGAAATGGATGTCTGCAAAAGAAGAAAGCTGGACAGACTCAGCAGGACCAAGCAAGTAGTGAGGGTCTGCTGGGAACATCGGGTAGAGCCCTGGGTAAGGGAAATTCAATTTGCACTAGCTGGAAACATGGAGTCTAAATAGGGTCCTATCAACCCAGCCAGGCTCGATAGGACTCCTGAGGTAGCAGGTCTGGGAGTGTCTGTGACTCTTGCCCCTGCGACCCGGTCCCGGATAAAGCAGAACACAACAAGTACAATACATTAGAATTAGTTTAGAATTTTTTTTATTTTTTTATGTTTAAAATGGTCGAGTTGTGAATTTAATTGTAAATATCTTTCTTCTTGTAATTGTAAGAACATGATTGAAAGTGGTTATTACAGCATATGTAAAAATATAAATCCCACTTTTTTATGTAACTGTTATCTTGAAGAAGACTATATTAATGTGTTTTTTTTGTTTTTTTTTTATAGTGGGCTATGATTGCTGTGGCATGCACTCACAGCTGTTCACTAACCTAAGAGCGACTTCAAAGAATGAATGAAGAGTGCTTTCATCGTTAGGTTTATCATTATCACAATAGTACAAGAAAATAAAACAATAAGACTGAAGGTCCATATCGCTCAGCCCTACTGGCCAGCCACTATCTTTAAACAATATTGGCATTATTTTCTTGTACTGGTATCGTCTCCTTCAGTGACAGACTGCTGCACCCTTAATGCACCAGGGAGCATTAACGCAGATCCTTCCTCCAAGCAGCTGTATGACTCGATAACCATCTTTGTACCCAACAACCTGAATAAGTTGTTGCATTCATGCATGTTTATTTTTTAACTCTCCTACTTATTCTGTTATTTTCATACACTTTTTAAGGTCCACATTTGTGTGACCACTTTTGCTATAATATTTTGCTGCTGTAATGCCACAATTTCCCCTTTGTGGGACAATAAAGGGATTTTCTATTCTATTCTATCGGCTGAAATGTACAAGCGTTTGCAGATTTCTAAGCACATTCAGCAGCCATGCATTGAGATCAGTGCATCCATTGTGATTCCTTTGTGATCTATTGTTAATGATTTATTTGATTTCATAATAAATGTTTCTTTTTTTGTTCAAATACTTCAATCGTTCTGTAACATTTGTTGTCATGGCGATTTTTCATACATAAATGGAGGAAGAGAAATCGATATCAGCCTGAAAAACCGGCAAACAAACTACGGTTAATTCTTGTACGACATAGAGTAGATTTGAAAATGTTAATAACAGCTCTATTTTCTACTCCTACATGTTATGTGGTGTTGAAAGCTTGCCGTCATCCTGATGTGAACCAGAATATTTGATAACACGGGAAAAGCCACATGGAATATAAAAGCTGCAGACATTTTTCCTGCTCTAAATCTATGTACAAACATAACTGTGCCTTTAGAGTTAAACTAATACGTCATTTGGCCAATATTTTTTGCCAATGTAAGAATTTTTTTTTCCTTTCACATTTTGTTACTCACCAACACACAGGATGTTGAAGCAAAAACCCTGCGTGACCGATTTACTGACCAGCTGGTCAGGGAGGCTGTCAAATCCAACATGGCCGCCCAGGCTTAGGTTACGCTTCTCCTCATTCTGAAAGGAAATAGACAAAACATCAGAGATCTGGTACATTTGAGGAAAACATGGCAAAGATGTCACATTCACATTTTTGTGCAACTAAGCATCAAAGATCTTCTGCTCAGCAAGCAGACGTTAAGCCTATCAGCTATACACACTGACTTAGTTCATCAGCGCCTTCAGGAGGGATGAGTGAGAATAATCCTCCACAGAAAGGACAAGAGACAAGAACAAAGAACGCACGCATGTTCTGAAACCTCCACAGATTTATTTAGGGGTTGAAAATGTATGAAAGCTATGAACATTGTCTAATCATGTACAAATGCCATTTAAAACAAGAGAATCAGATTGCAACTGATATATTTTTCTCTAAAGAGTTTACAAGAACATAGAGGACACAGTAAAAGCAAAATAAACCTGGCAAACAAAAGCTACAGTAAGCGATTTTTGATTGTGTGCTTGAACTGGAGCAATCAGGGAGCGAGCAGACAGCACCTTGAGATGAATGGAGCCACCCGATCTGGTCTGGCTCAGCCACGAAGGGCCGCATGCTTGAAGGCTGATGTCACCCGAAACAAGCAGCCAAAAGACAAGAGCTCAGCTTAACGCAAGGGGGAGAGATTGGCTTTGCATACAGACGAGATCTCTTAATAATAAAACTAAGGCGAGAGATCGAAAGCATCTGCAAATTAAAGGTTGAAAATGAGAATGAAATTGAACTGAATTATTTAAAGAACATCAGAGAAACATTTTGTATGAACTAAAGCAGGGATTAATGATATTTTAACCCATTTATAAAAACACCTATTAAACACATTTATAACTTGGTCACTTGTCTTACATTAAAATAAACAAAACATATCTGGTAAATTTCTATAATTAACCAGTTTTCCTTAGTATATATCTGATCAATTATTCACAGGTATTAAGTTATAATGCTTTTTCCAGTTATTTGTTAAGCGGGAAAACTTGAATGCCGTTAACTAAAGCCACGGACACACACAAACACACACACACAAAAAAAACAAGATAGGAATGTGGAGAAGTCCTTGTTTGTTGTTCACTGTAAACTCAGAGCTTGTTTCACAGCCTTTAGGTTTTCCTGTGGTATTTAGCTTGCTGACTGAACATTGCAGAGATACTAAGATTCTTGTGGGGGGTGGGGGGGGCTGGCTCTACTATTATGCCTGGAGAGAAACCCATGCAATTACTCAGAAGCTTCATGAGGGATGGTTTAAAAGGAGGAACTTACATAAGACTTCATTTTATCCAGGAAATTATCTCTTTGAATGGCTGCAGGAGGCGTCCATCAGCATATTTCTTAATATTGCTTTTAAAAAAATACAGCACAAATGAAACTAAAAACTTCCTTCTTTGGTCAACAGAACTCTTAGCTTTTGTGTAGACATCGTTTTTGATCTGTTCATGTTATGCATGGGCCTGTACTGTGGTCACCCATAGCGAGCCAGTAGAGTCAGCCTCTGTGTGAATCCAGCTGTTCGGTTAGAGTCTTGGAGGTTTTTTACAGTATTAAATCCCAAAGTTGGGCTAATGGATCCTTGATCAACTGGGATGATATCTTAAGCTCCACCAAAAAAAAAAAATATTCATAAATCTTTATGGTAAAATGCTCAGATGCACAAGCATCAGTTAAAATGGATAAAACCAATAACTTAGGTTGTTGATGTTTTTAGTAGTGTAATTTCACCCAAGGCTAGTTTATTTTGTAAAGTTTTTGCAAACTAAGGCAGTCGATTTTTTTTCTGATTCGTCGATTAATAACCAGATAGCAAAAGGATTGTAGAGGAGCTGAGCAGCTCCTTTAGTAAAAGACGTTTACACCCTGTTAGTAAAAAGGAGCACTAGCACAGGTCATTCATCGCTTCTGCCATCAGACTCCACAATGCAACACTACAACAACAATAACTTGTGCAATGTATAATGTGCAATTTACCATTTGGTACCTTTTTCTTCCTTTTTGGCACCTTCTTCATCTTTTTGACTAGTTAAGCTGATGTAACGAGTATATTTCTACACTGTGAGATCAACAAAGTCAATCAATCAGTTCCTTAAAGAGAACCTTTTGCTAAATTAAACCAAGTGAAACTAAAACTTTTCCACTTGAGGAGTTCTGATAGAGCACATTGACAAGACGAAAAAGATTTTTATCTTAAATGCAAACTACGTGTTATTATTTTACAATTTTGGGTATAACTGCTGCTCAAGGTGGGTTGTTCTGTCAGCTAAATGCATGTTTTATAGTCTCTATAAAAAAAGAGAGATTAGTGCACTATATTACTTGACTATTACAATAATTGATTGATCACAATTAATCACAATAATTGTTTTAGCCCTATTGCAAAGTCAACCAATAGTTTGGGGGATGAGTTGACTCTGGTAACATTTTGTGGCTCAGAAACTGAAAGGTTTGGGAATTTGAGAGAACAGGCTTCTAATAAACCCTTTAAAAATATTCAAATGCTCCTCCAATTTTCTAAAAATTAAGAAAACAGACACAGAAAATGGTGGATGGCATGTAAAGATTCAGTGCTCAGGTAGGAAGAATCTGCTCACAGGACAACTACTGCTTTTCTGCTTTAAAACCTGCCCATTCTGCAAAAGAATGGGAGAAAAATTAAAGGCTAAAAAACACTTAGACTTGGACAGACGTTCACCTTCATGTAGGAGGAAGGAGGATTTGGATAACTAAATGCTAAAGCATTTTGTACAATCATCTTTTCAAATCCACTTTCAGATAGATAGAAAACGATATACCAGTGAGCAGAGTTAAATGCGAGGGCTTTCATGAGTTCATGCTTTTCATGGAGCCAAGTTTTAACATTCTCTGAGAGAAATCCATGAAGCACTCATTAAGAAGAACAAAGTGTCACTCCCACCACAGATTTTTAAGTTGCTTAACTTTACCGTCTGATTTATTGAAATGAAGTGTAAAGTCTAACAGTATGGCAGAGCGAATAATCTTGTCTATAATTAGAAATTTACATCTCATTTCATAGGGACTTATAGGGATTTCTTCTTTATTTTCTCCTTTATTTTAATTAGTATTTAATAGAACTTACAGAATAAATTGCTAAAGGATATGCTTTTTTATAAATTCGGAACATTGTAAAAAAAAAAGAAAAAAAAGAAACGCGTCATGTTTTTGAAACACCTTTTTTATACAGCGAGACATTCAAGGGAATGTTTTTAACAAAATGCACACTTGGTTGGTAGCTGATTGATAAAAAACAATAAAGTTTAAGTTAATTCTATCAATAACCTTCGCCACTAACTTATTTAAGTAAAAAAAAAAACAAGCTTAAGTATTTAAAATAGAATCCATCCATTTTTCTTAGTAATACTTAATCAGAATAATTGATCAAATATTTGCAGCCCTGCCTATTTCTTATGGAATTTGAGCCATTTTGCAAAGAATTTGGAAAGAATTTGGAAAATGGGGGAATGGTGGCCTAGGGCATAGAGCTTTGAATCCTGAGGTTGAGAGTTCGCAAGAACCCGCTCCCACAGACTGCCACCTTGGATCCAAAAAGACCACCCCGCCCCGGGCGCTACAAATGGTAGCCCACTGCTCCACAAGAGGATGGGTTGAATGCAGAGGTTGAATTTCATTGCGCTGTAGTTGTGACAGTGCAATGACAATCTAATACTGGGGGGAAAAAGAAAAATAATAATATACAAAGATTTCAGTTTATAGATGTGCAAATATTGACCATACAACAAGAGGCTTGCAGTTGTAAGGGCAAAGTGGCTATAATGAGCCCCAGTTTATTTCTATCCATCTGTGTATGTGTCTATGTGTGCGCTGTGTTCACGTCACACTTTCTTCGATTTTTATGAGCAAAAACGCTTAAAAACTATTCAACTTTTTCCTTCCATATAATAATATTATACTACTTCATATTGTGCTACCACATTTGAATAAAAATATATAGAAAAAAAATACAGATTGTGGTTTTAATATGACGATATGTAGAGCTCAAAGAGTATAAATACTGCTGTAAGGGAAGGTAAACAGCTTTAAGAAGAAAACAGACCCTTTAAACTTTGCTTCTGTTCTTCACTAAAACCTAAATGGTAAAACTGTATAATTCAAAAGAACAACAAGGATTCTGAGTCAGATAATGATATAGGATTAACCTCCTACACCAAACCAGATTGATCTAGTCTGTGTCATCTATATAGTAGAAACACATCAGAGGCAGATGGGTTCTATGACTGAATGATGCAAACGGAAACTGACCCTACAGACCAAACCAAGTGTTATCTTTTAGACCGAGCAGAACTGCAGACGTGGACATCGAGCCTCCAGCTGGGTTTTCACCATGTCATTCAACACTGGACTAAATTACAACCTTCTCAATCTTTCACTTTTTTTTTACATCAGCAGAAACAAAACATTTAAAGGTTTCCTGCAAACAAAATCCAGCAATTTTCCATTGTTTTAATCAAGTATTTTTTACATCTTATTCCAAATTTCTTTCCAGATGGGAAAGTGGGAGCCAGACTAATCCCACCACATGTACACAACAAAGTAAAAAAAATAATAACCTGTAAGCTCAGCATGCAGAGAGGACACAATTAATAAAACAAATAAATATATACCACACCATCAGACGTGCGTTTACCCATCAGTTACAATCAGACCACTGTGAGCAACCATGAAGAATCAGCTTCCACAAACCCGTGCTCCATCGACAGCGTGAAATATGAAAGGAATTAATATCTTATGGTTGTCTCCACTGTATCACCAGACAGAAAGGGAAAGGGTGCAAAGAGAAACCCTAAGGCGCTTTAAAGTCAAATGAGGCGCAAACAATATGGGCAAGTATAATTTTATTACAGCCTAGCAGGCTTATAAATGACAAAGTTTAGAAATGGATTTTCTTATTTTCCACTTATGAAACCAAGAGGTGAGCTGCAGATTAATGAGGATCTCAAAAGAGTTATCTCTATTACAAAAGACACAATGATAAAAAAGAAAAAGAAAATAAAATAAAACTAATAAGTGCATAATTGGGTGGGTTATAAAATAGAAAAATCTTTTTTTTTTAATAGAATAATGATAATTAGGGCTTCAGTTATTGACTATCTTAGTAATTGATTAATCTTAGCTGATATCACACCAATATAGATATCCAATTAATCACTATTAATACTAGACTTTAACCGCTCAACCAGGCGCGCTCGGTAAACTGACGGATTTTCGTGTGATTGGTCACGATCAGCGACCGTCATTATGGAGACTAGGGGTGGGTATTGGCAAAGAAGTCACGATTCGATTCGAATCACGATTCACATGCCACGATGCGATTCTATCACGATGCATCACGATACTTGAAATATTGCGATGCATTGGGATATTTTCACTGAACACTGTAAGAAAAAGATACAGCCCTTACCAGTGGCTGACTGGCTGGGTGTGATCTGGATAGTGTCTTCAATTGATACATAACTGAAAGCAACTGAATTTATACATAGCTGTATTTATTGAAATTACTTTTGGAGGTGTTGCCATGAAAACAAATACTGGACAGAAATATTACTATTACTGGCGTGGACACACTGACAAAAAGATCTTAGGATTCATCAAACTTAAAATAACAAAATGAGGATAATCAGTCCGGACATGCTTATGACACAAAGCAGCAGGCGTCAACACATCCGCAGCGACATCTGCTGGACTGGAAGTTGTATTCCACTTGGTTTGATTGATGTGCGCCAACCATTAATGTATTTTATTTGTTCATTTTTTTTTTTAATAATCGATTCTTGCCTTCAAGAATCGATTTAGTAGATCACAAAAATTAGAATCACGATGCATCGATTTGACGATTATTTTGCACACCCTTAATGGAGACCGTAGATTTTGAGCGCCGGTTGTTGCGTTGTTACGTTTTTTTCTGAGCAAACACGCATCTTTCTCCTGCATTGGTTCATGTTTCTTTTGGTCAGGGTGCAACTCAACAGGTGAACAAATCACCTGGACAAAAGAGGTAAGGGGAGACGGCATTCTGAGCCCAGACAGAAGCAGCGATGAATCAGTGCGAGAACACCAGGAGAGAGAGCACCATAAACGGTGGCCAGCCGTGCCCCCATCTGGAACCAAGGAACCAGAGCAGTAGATTGGAGGAGCACGGGGAAAACAGCACCAAGGTGGGGAGAGGCTACAGTTCACCAAGGCTAGCTAGGCTACCTGAAGAGGCACAGAGGAAGATTGGCTAAATCCGCTGGGGAAACTGTTCACTGATGGCGGGGGAGAGGCCACTGCTGGCCGGGAGTAGGACAGCCGTGTTTTGGAGAAGCCAGCCAGGGAGAGGCTATGGCTAGCTGAGGTTAGCCTCTAGATGCTAACGTCTGGAGGTGGAAAAATGACAGTGGGGGATCAATGGACAGAGTGGGGAGAGAAGGGGACTGGTCATCAGTGTCTGCATTGGAGCTATGATGATGATACAGTCCTTTAGGGCTAAAATAAAACAGCTTTTTAAACCCACCTTTTAAGAGAATTCTCCACCTCTACCTTTATTTTATTTTTTTCTATTATTTTCTCCATCTTCCTTTTTTTTTAAATGCTCGTCTCCACTGCCTCCTTCACTGAAAGAGTGGATGATTCATTAAACTTCATCGTCTCCTATATTTCCATACCTAATGATACAATGTCAATGTACATGAGAGAGCAGTATTGAAGAATTTATGGATTTCATGCTGTGATCGGCAAATTCTGATATTAGTGATTTCAACCTCAAAATCTAAAAAAATTAATCATTTAAAATACAAATCTTTGACAGCCAAACATGGCTTTTCATTAACAATAAAAAAGGACAAATATTGTTCAGTCATGACAACTATAAACAATGAAAACGAAGTACCAACATGACTGTATAATGGGACCAAATCCTAAAATGCTTCAACATTTTACTTCAGTTTCTAAGTGCTCTGCTTTCATGCCCATGTTGTCACGGCAGCATGCTTTAATGGAACACCTGTGTTCATCAGACAATCTAGTAAATACCTTTGCACAAAAATCAAGTTGGCTGTTTGTGTATTTATGCAAAGTTTTGTGTTTTTTCCCCTACACTGATTCAGTCTTTGCGACGAACAGAAATGTATCAGACATTACAAGAATGATTAACTTGTCTTCCAGCTGCCAAGCAAACCCACACACCTGCCTCGTCTCTGTCATGTTTTTAAACAATCTGACAGCCGGATCCACTTCACTGCTGCTCTTATTTATGAGCATCTCCTTCTTTGCACAATTTGGCATCAAACTGACATGTTTTCCTGCTTAATTTAATACAACTTGTGCCTTCAGTTGTTATAGGCCAAACTGAAAGTCAAATGCAAACACAGCCTATGCCTGTGTTGAGATTGAGTCATGTCTAGTTGTTGAGAAGTTAAGAATGTCTGGAGGAATTCTGAATGCAGTATTGCATGTTAAAATCCACTTGGATTTGTGAGAAAAGGACCACATGATAATCTCAACAACAAACCAGCACTCACAAGTCAAAGACTTAATGGCTGCTGACAGGTTTTTCCTGTCTGATGGCTGCTAGGTCGTTTCAGCCAGCTAGATGAGGAGGTTTTTATTACGAATTAAAGAAGAAAAAAACTTTTTATTGGTCAAGATGTTTCCTCAAAGCAGCTCGCACCAACCACTCATAGAGATCTGACTGGTATGCTAACACTCTCCTACACCCACTCTGGCCAGCAGGGATGTTGTAACAGCAAAAAAATGTTGACAGTTGAGATTTCAACGTTACACATGCAGTCAGGAGTTAGAAAATAACAAGGGATTAAAACTAGTTTCTTTATGGTAATTATTACGCATAACATCTATTGAAGCTGCAGCGACTCCTCAATGATCATTCAGGAGAGGAAAAAGCTAAACTAGACCAATGTGAGGAGACAGAGGGGAAGTATTTTTATGAGGTAGATGAACTTTGCTTTTGGAGAATACAGAAACATTCCTGATGGTGATCCAAGGAAATCACACATATCAGGTCAATGTTTGGACTAAGGGTTCCTACGCCTTCATCCTAACACCTTTTCCAGACTTTGCTGTTAGAGTTCCCAGTTTTACTTTTCATTTTATTGTAATAAACATAAAAGACTGAAATAAGAAACTGTGAAGCCCCCCAACATGGACGGAGAGAGAAAAAAATTAAAGGTTTCAAACCGTAGGGCAGAAAGACGGAAAGGCCGAAGGCAGGGTGAGAGTAAAGAAAGGAAAGAATGCAGGAAAAACTGAAGTAAAGAAGGAAAATGAAAGGAGGGACAGAAACCTTTTCTCCATAACCACAACGTTTGCGTCACACTTTGAACTTTAGCATCTTAACTCCAAGGTGTGGGTATCAAGGGCTGCAAGAGTCCATCCTTTGTTACACTTAATCTACTTACAAATCGGATGCAATTACTCATGAAAAATGAGAAAAGACGCATTAAATTTTTTTTGCTGCACTATGATTTCTCTATAATTTCAGACAAACATCATCCAAAGACTCAGCAAAATCTCCATGACCTAAAAATTCTGCCACTCATGTATCATTTATCAGATGGAAAGCAGAAAAACTGCCATGATGTAATGTCTGCTAGTTTATGTCCCCCGTAATTAAATTCTGCTAGATAAGTCATTCAGATGGAAATTCATGCCCACACCTGACCTAGGTCTAATCAGTGACCCAAAGCACAGAAAAAGCAGCGTTAAAAAATGGAGGCTTAAAAAAAACTAATAAAAAAGAAACTATGGGTCAAGTACAAGAGATAAACCAACTTTCATATCCTAAGTTACAGCTTCCTCTAAAGTTTTCCCTTATATGACAGGCATTGTTTCAAAGGTTTAGAGCATCACTACATCTAATCATTACAAACAAACTGTGGGGCCTGCAGAGGTTGTGTACAAATACACGAGCGGAAAGTCAGAAACAGCTTTAACAGTTATTTATAGGGTACCGTTGATCAGAGGAACAATTGAACTGAAGACTATTAAATATATATATATATATATATATATATATATATATATATATATATATATATATATATATATATATATATATATATATATATATATATATATATATATATAGGCCACTTAGAGAACAAAATAACTTAATAAAGGCATCAATGATGCATGGGCAGTGGACAACAACACTCCTGAGATCACCGTCACAGTTACTGGGAATTAAATATTTACCTAAAGACAGGTCTGGTTTTTATTTTCTACATGCATTTCTACAACATCACAATATATGTTGTAAAAAGACAAATGTTATATTGTTACTGAGTTTATGCAATAAACCTCCAGCTAGAGCACATGTGACCACTTCTTGGTTGCTTGTCACTTTGCTTTAAGCCCTCTGTGCAGCTAATTTCAGTCTAAGCATGCAGTACTCAAGGGAAAGGCCATATTCTTCAGGGTCAGTGAAGCACTGTACATGCTGGATACGTTACGGGGCGTTTTGTTATGTAAGCATTTAAAAATAGAGATCGCTCTTTCATGGTACACAATCTGATGCCTTTAGCTGAGTGAAAACGATGAAAATAACTGATCAGTCAGGCCTCATCGACCCCTTCCAGTGTTTCCTGCACAGAAATTCCTCCCAAAGCTCCCATTTCCATCAGATGGGATCGATGTGGACCAACAGTCTGACAGACCACATGTCTCTATCAATTGCTGCACATAATTAACAGCCCTGGCTTTACACAGAGAGGCAGGGGGGCATGACAGTTTGCTCAATGTGGTCTCACTTAGTTCACAAAGTCAGACAGGAAGTCAGTCAGGGAGCTGCAAACTCTGGCCTGTTCCCCTGCATTCTCAGCATTTCTGGCTAATCAATCCTCTCGTTTTGTATTCCTATAGGAACATTTTGAAAATCACAGCTCTGCAAGATCTTCTGGAACCAGAGCAGGACTCAATTTTACATTAAAAAGTTTGAATTGAGCAGAATCGCTGTGTTCTTCTTATGTTTTTGGACCCACTCCTTCCTTCTTCGAAGGCGTGTCGCACCGCTAAGCAGCAGGATTGTGTTCTTAATCTCTTTATCTCAGTGCTGCTTACTGTCCAGTTCAGGAACCTTTTCAAGCATCTGCCAGAAAAGTTAATCCGCACTCTTTAAATCCTCATCGTTTGCACCGGCCACTCCACTGTGATGTATTCTCTCTCTCATACTATTATTAGAGGGCATTACTCAGATTTTCCATAAACTGTGCTGTCCCACCCGGCTGTCGTTTCCATTGGGTCACACCTGAGTAGTTACACCATATCAAAATGAGGATAAAACCAAACCAGCTCCACCCTACTTCTGCTATCCTCCACAGAGAAAACCTGTTGGCTTTAGCATCATGCTATTCAAACTATAATATTTACGCACTAAAGGTTTTACGACTGATATAATAAGTGCGCCTTAAAAAACACACAATGCCTTTTACTTTGTATTTTTTTCCGTTTTATGCCACGGAAGAAGAACTGAGATTTTCTCAGATCTACTGTAAGCCAGTGTTAGACGCACTATACGCCCAAATCAGAAGTAAGCAACTGTTAAAAATCAGCTTCACTGCTAACTCTTTAAAAAGTTTATATGAAAAAAAAAAAAAGTATAATACCGTAAATTTACGGTATTACGGTATTAAATTTACGGACTATTAGCCACACCTGAATATAAGCCGCAGAAGCTAAATTGCATGATTTGTACATATACAAGCCGCACCGGACTATAAGCAGCAGGTTTTTATGTTTAATTACCATATGGTTCATGCACAGAGAGGATTGTCGGGAAAGAGACAACTGTTTGGGGAAGCTCCTATTTTTTAACATTTCAACACAATTGAATTGAGACAATTCTTCCTGCTGGCGTCTCCAACGTCTCACCATTGACTCGTTGATTCCAAGGTTACGTACAGCGGTTCTATTTCCTTCGTAACTGCCAAATTGACTGCCTTTAACTTAAAAGCTGCATCATATGCATTTCAATGTTTGTTTTCCATAATGAGGGTGTCACAAAAACTGTCTCGCGTTCGCAATGTCCGTCTTTCTCGGCGTCTGCTTCCGGAGGACGTCCGCATTCCCCCGTGAGCGGCTACTTGTGTGTTGAAGCAAATGTGACGTCAACATGGCGGATGGTAAAATCCATAGATTTAGGTACCGTATTACCCTAGTGGCCGTTAGCTGTAAAAGTCCATAGATAAGCCGCATTGTTATATAAGCCGCAAGGTTGAAAAATAGTCGAAAAATGGGGAAAAAGTCGCGGCTTATAGTCTGAAAATTACGGTATTAACTCTCACAAAGCAAGGCAGCAGCCACCTGACTGACTCCCCTCGATGTGGAGGAGCAGCAGCTCTGCCCATTTCCGAAGGAACGCTCATTTCAGCCGCTTATATCTTGGATCTCGGTCTTTCAGTCGTGATCCAGCTGTCATGACCACAGGTGAAGGCAGGATTGTAGCCTGATAAAGTCAGCCTTGCATTTTGTTTCAGCTCTTTCTTCACCATAACAGAACTGTCCACATTAGAGCTGCACTGATTCTATCATGTTGATCTCCAGCTCCATTTTCCAATCTCTTGTGAAAAGGACCCTGAGACTCTGGGACTGTTTCACTATCCTCTAACCTGGAGAGGTACAGCCAATCCTGGACTCAGACTTGGAGCTGTGAACCTTCCCAGCTGGATGGAGTCACCCGTTAAAAAGCAGAGAAAAAATCCACTGATGCCTAAACCAGACCTCCTCCAGCTCTTGGCAGCACCTAGAAATCCTGTCTAAGACTTATGAACATCATCACTGACTTTTTATTCCTCTACCCAAAAGCAAAATATATTTAGCTTATGGTATAAGTAAAAAAAATACTTAGAAAAACCTATCAGTCTGCTTCCAACAAATGCTGCATTGTTTTTGTAAAATTTAAATGTAGAATACACTAAAATAAATTATCTTTACTTAAAGTCAATAAATTATTTTCATCAAACTCCATTAAAAATAACAATCATAGCAATTATTTTCTAAATATATATATATAGAGATATTATTTAACACAATTATAACCACCTTTTCAATAACAAGTAGTTATAATTTGCCTTTTGATACATGAGCCTTGAGTTAAACATAGAATAAAGCCTGGCTATGAACATGATTGTTGGAACTGTTACTAGGTTACCACCAATCAGTATGAAGCTAATAGCAAACTTTCTTAGTGATGAAACTTTTTGCTGGGCGGAGAAATAATTTAAAAACCACCTTTCTGAGGGTGTATTACTATATTTCCAAATCTAATCCCTTTGCTCCTTTGACAGACATCTCAAAGACTCGATGCCCAAGTTTTCCTTCACCAAAGCCAAATTCTGCCTAAATATCGAAATGTTATACAGTATTCATATTTCCAAGCAAATATATACAGCCTTAAATCAGGAGATCTGATAGATAAACACACACTTTTCCAGCCTTATCAAGAAATAAAAGCAATTTACAGCCTTATTTTAGCATTTCACCAAGAAACCTTTTTTTTAAGCAGATAAATATCCCATCTTTGTAAGTTAATCATGACATTTAGGCTGAATGAAGGAACTGTTATGATCATATACTGCAACGATAAGAAAATCAGCTTCTTTTTATCATTTTTCGTCGAGTTGGGATTCAAGTACCTTAAATATCCCATCGTTAAATTATAAATATAAATTACCCCAGAATGTCTGTTTAACCCTTTATAGGGCAAGTTACGGTTTTTGATCACTTGCACGCCCCTCACTAATGGAATCCCCCCTGTCACTCAGTGACATCTAGAAGCAAAAGATCTATATATCCAGCCAAAGATACTGCTACATGGCTGTACATCTTATTTTGGCATTTGACCAATTAGATGAGCCCTTAAATCAGGCATCCCCAATGTCGGTCCTCGAGGCCCACTGTCCTGCAGGTTTTAGAGGTTTCCTGTCTCCAGCACAGCTGATTTTAATTACAAGCTGATTAACAGGCCTTTGCTCAACTACAATCATCATAATCAGCTGTGCTAAAGCAGGGAAACCTCTAAATCCTGCAGGACAGCGGCCCCGAGGACCGACTTTGGGGATGCCTGCCTTAAATGATATATAAATGATTACCCACTGTTGATTAAGTTGGAAAAAAAAGTTAACAAGCCAGCATTCATAACATGTAGGCGAATCACTGTCCCCCAGACATCACCGGTTATATTTTTTATATTTATATTTTTTTTTAAACAAAGCGGCGCGTGTATGACGTCATCCGCGCGCGCCGGACTGGAGTTGTGACAGGCAGCCAGGGCACAGGCGGCTACGCTCTACCCCTTATATTCATTCGGCTAGCTAACCTAAATCGTTCAATTCCATTTCGAGAGCGAGATCATCTGTGGTAGTAGCACTAAACATCTTCCAGGCATGTGAGAAAAACTAGCAGCAGTTCAGCCGACAGGATGAATGAACGGTAGCTGGCGCACACAGATGACATCATACACATGCAGCTTTGTTTTTAAAATATATAAATATAAAAAATATAACCGTGGATGTATGGGGGACAGTGATTCGCCTACATGTCATGAATGCTGGCGGACCTTAAAGACTAAATTATGAACAGTTTATTTTGTGCCTTCAACTCGTTGCCCATAGGAAGACGTTACTTGGATATAACCTAACGGAATATCTTCAGAACAGCTCCAAACGACATAAAACTCATTAAGTGAGTAGAACATGATGTAATAACGTAAAATCAAGGGCCCAATGTAAAAAAATTACGTTCCCCTTTAATATATCCGGGCAAGTTGGCGTTTCTTATTCCCTTGACATTCAAATCTCCATATTTTTTGAATGTTAGAGTTAATAAGGTCTTATCCTGGATTCCAATAACACACTAGAAGAATGATCTAAAAATTAGTGAAAATGTCTAAAAATAAGACTTAATTTACTCTTAATTTGAGGAGACTGCATTTTTTTCCTTATTTTAAATGTTCAATTTACATTAAATTTACTGCTCAACTCAAGAAAAACAATGCACTTATTTTTAACCAAAACAGACTTACTTCCTGAGCTATCTCTATAGTTATGCTGCTATAGGTTTAGACTTCTGGAGGACATAGGGACCCCCACTACATCATTCTGCCTCTACTCTCCCAATCTACAGAATCTGTTAGTTCAATATTTAACGTTATGCTCTCTCTGCTTTTTCTCATGGTAGCTTCATCTGGTCTGTTCCTGTTTGGCTGTGACTCCATCCTGGAGAGAAATATCAGCTGTGCTGCTTTCATCAACACCCTTGTTTATAGATGTTGGAGATCGGCCTGTTTTCCAATGTGGTCCTGTCTCTCTGACCGTGATTGGCTGGATGCGCTCTCTTTATCCTCTGACATGGGAGCTGGCTCGGAGCTTGTCTGCCTGGCTGTGTGTTTCCTGGATGGGCCGCCTTTTACAGCTGCTTTTTGTGTCTCTGCTTCTGTCTCCTTGAACCCCAGTCGGCCTTGGCAGATGGCCGCTCACACTGAGCCTGGTTCTGCTTGAGGTTTCTTCCTGTTAAAAGGGAGTTTTTCCTCTCCACTGTCGCTACAAGCATGCTTAGTGTGAGGCATTGCATTCGAGTCAATGAGTCGATGCAATTAGCTGGTTTTCCATAGATAGAAAACTTTGAATCAATCTGACTGTATGATCTGGTGAACTGTAAAGTGCACTCTTTCACGAGAGCCCTATAAAGGGTTAATAAACCCAATTATTTTCAACCTAAATGCATTCATATTTTTAAGTATCACTTTCCAATTTGCTTGTCAAATCATTCACTTTGCAGCGTTTATTTTATTGGTAGTAGTTCTTCTAACATCTCTCATGGTTTCCTTCTCTCCAGAGGAGACTCTTTGATGTTAGCATCAGAATATTTACATGTCCGACCAAATAAACCGGAGAGGTAACTATGCTTAAGTTAGCAATAGCAGCCGCACTGAGTCACCGTCACAGAAATCACTTCCACCATCACGCCTGATCCACAGACTCCATGAGCGGGGTTAGGCTTTAGCTTACCCGCCTGCTCACACATTCACCGACCAGGTGTTTCTGATAAATGCCGCACTTTGACACACTCCGGGAGTTCAACAAAAAAAAAAAAGCGCTCTGTCATTTACTTACCGAAAATACGTCCACGTCCGTGGCAGCCATAGTGTGGAATGTGTGTTAACGGCGTGCTGAGAGGCAGACTGAGCAGAAGCGAAAGGGAACTGCCCTCCTCTCCTCTCTCCCTACTTAGCCTGCTAGACTAACTGAAGGCGACCTGACAGGGATGGGAAGAGAGAGAGGGACACCAGGCTGCGGGGAACTGCTAGCTGCTCAAAGACCAGACTTGACAAGATAATACCCTGCTGATTTCCTTCTTCTTCTTCTTCTTCTTGTGAGTTTTGGCAAACTAGTTCAAAGTGCATTACCGCCACCAGCTGATAAGGAGTTAAACAAGGAAACAGAAAACAATACTCAAATAAATAAATACATCCCAAACTGTTTAACTTAACCCAACATAATAAATACTTAACCAAATTCGTCCTCATAATTTTTTATCTGTCTTTTAAGTTATCGTCACTCTGCCAGTTTCTGATGATCCAATTGGTTTCCCCAACATCATGCTTTCTCTCCTTTCCCAGTTTAAATCTCACTTCAAGATATTTTTCTGCAGCTTTCACTTCTACCATGAAAAGAAAAAAAAAACCTTCTTTTTAACAATCAATTAATTTTTTTCAAGCTTTGGACACTGCTCCAGAGGTTTTCATTTACTGAACTGCTGGTTTGGGTCTTTATTTTCCTTAATTTTTCTACTTCTTCTTTTCTGTGATGGCGGATCGCAAGCAATGGCCATACCGCCACCTACTGTACATGAGTATGTAGCAACATTACTTTACATCAAATTCAATTTGTTTTATTATTATTATTATTATTATTATGTATTCTTTAGATAAATAAACAATGTGTTCCTTAATCTGTGAATATCCTTTATATTTCCTTTATTTCCCAATATTCCTTTAAGACTCCATTCTTGGCCTGTCCTTCCAGCCTTTCTTCTCAATTTATCCCTTTCATGTTCATAAGTTTTACAGTTCATCAGTACATGTTCTCCACATCCTTCACATTTACCATTATTTTTCCTCCCTATTAAATATAAATTGTCATTTAAATAGGTATAGCCCACTCTTAATCTGATCATCATTACTTCTTCCCTTCTGTTTCTCTCATTAATGATTTAATACTGATTGTTGGACCTTATTTAATCCTCTTCATTTCTTATCTTCATTCTACCTCTTTTGCCATTTTTTCCATTTCTTTACTCTTAATAAGTGATTTACCTTCCCCTTTCCCAAAAGGAATAGTAATGGTTATTGTTCCCTCTAAAGCCCTTTTTGCTAATATATTTGCTGTTTCATTGCCATAATAAATATCAATGCCACCCCTATATAATCTAAATAGAATGTGCTTGAATTTTGCTGATTTCTTTGTTCGTCGCTACTTCATTTAAATCTTGAGACATCTTGTAGCACTCATGTAAAACGCAGGTATTCAAATTCCAGTAAATAATAATAATAATAATAATAAGGTTATATGTGAAGCTTTCGTACATTAAATTCACAAATTCTAAAGCAGAATGTGATATACAATAGGCTTCAGGTTTGCGTGGGTTATTTATTTATTTATTTAGTTATTTATTTATTTATTTTTGTACTTTCGTGTCCAAAACAGTAAGTTAAATTTCTATTTGCCATTAAACGCCTACAAAGATCACTCCCTGACTTAAAAGGGGAGGGGTGAATTATCTTGACCCAGGGTAACGTCTTTGTCGATGACGGAAGCGTTTTTTATTAGTAATGGGAATTCTGTTCCGTTCAGCGATCCAAATCATTTGGCTATTTCTACTCGAAAAGAGATATTCTTTAACTTCTAAAATAAACTTTTTGGAAGTTTATTTTGTATGTAAGAGCCATCTACAAGAGAAGAGTACATAGCAGCTTAAAACAAATAGATGAGTTTCGTAAAGTGGTTTCACACAGTTCTATTCCACGTTAATATGCTAACATGTTCCTAGAGTCTGAAAGCCTTAACTGGAGAGAAATAATTGTTATTAGAAACAAATAGAATCAGGAAAGAGCATACAGATGCTGTAGAAAGTTAATATTCTGGTATTCAGTTTCTTTGTCCATATTTATTGGATTTTCATGTAAATAATCCAAGTGAAACTAGACGAAAATAATTACAGAATAGCCTTTTCTAACCTAAATGTTGATGTCAAGCTAGTGATAGATAACATCTTTATACTGCTAATAATTATACTGCTTTATACTGCTAATATTCTAGTAAAGAGGACCTATTTGAATAAATGAAAATATTTCAGGGTATGTTGTATTTAAACATTTTTTTTTTTTAGAGATGACCGAATCCATTTGGTACAGTAAAATCTGCTGAAGTTTTTCAGAG
This sequence comes from Cyprinodon tularosa, assembly GCF_016077235.1. Taxonomy (NCBI): domain Eukaryota; kingdom Metazoa; phylum Chordata; class Actinopteri; order Cyprinodontiformes; family Cyprinodontidae; genus Cyprinodon; species Cyprinodon tularosa. Next base: position 160,792 of record NW_024039016.1, read on the forward strand.
TTCGTTTATAATATGTTGGAGTTGATCCTGGAGTTGTTTAACCCCTACAATGTTTAAAAAAAAAAAAACAAAAAGAGCTGGAAGTGTTGAGAATTAAGAAATGTTAATACATGTGACTGAGTAACAGTTACTCTAGATTAAGTTGAATACACACTCATGTACAGATTTGTTAAATTTTATTACATGAGAAATTCACAGTAACTTTTTATAGAAACCAAAAAGCTATTAAAGCTATAAGATAAACCTTTCATGATGCATATTCATTAGTTAATACAGCTCATTTGTTTAAAATACAAAACTGTCATGTTTATGCTCCTCAAGGGGATGGGTTAAATGCAAGAGGAATCTCTCCAGTGTGAGATCAATAAAGTTCAATTATTAAATTATTATTAATATTTAATATGTATTTAGAATTAATAATGTATAGGCCTACTTACTCAAAATTATTCCATTTATCCATCTATTTTCTGACATGCTTATCCCTGCTGGGACCCAGCTCAAAATGATGATTAGTGTATTTATTTCAGATACATAAAATTTATTTGTTTACATTGTATAATAACCTAAACTAGCTGGAGTCCAGGGGTGTGGATCCTCTTAGATCAGCCCTGATGGACTATTACATGATCAGGGGGAAGGTGACTGACATTTGCCCAGCACATAGTAGCTAAAACAATTAAAAGAAGGGAAAAAGACATTTATTCGAAAGCTGAATTTTCCAGATTGCTGTATAAAAACATTTTAAGGTCAAACTGAACAGAATAGAAATGAAAATGAGTAAATAAAATAATTGCAGTATTTAAAGAGAGATTTTAAACGACTAAGTAAAACCAACCTTTCTGGATTAGAAGTCTTCTTTTATTTGTCGGACTTATATTTGTTTTAAGTGAAACAAATTTTAGATTTTCAATAATCATAATCCTAATCACTTTCATTTACAACATAAAACAGAACATTTATAATATATCACGCTGCATTATAAACTGTTTTGATAATGTTTTTCACTTTTTGAGTTTCATTAAAAAATTAATTCTAGTCTATTTTGGTTGTCCTCCATGTTAAACTTAATGCTTGAAGAATTTTGTATCATTTTAATTTTAATACTTTACATCAGTTTCAACATATCCAGAATCGAATATGAAAATATTAACACTATAAAACATGAGTGTCTGTTGGCTTTCTTTGTTCATGTCCTTAAACTGCTCATTTACTGTCCAACTATAAAGGGACAAGTTCATCTACATTTCTGTAAGTAAGAAAAGGGGAACGTCTCTGACTGTTCACAAAACGGAGCTGGCAGAAGCAGTCGGCTCAGGCACAGACGCCACATCGCTGATTCCAATATGGCCGCTCCTTGTCAGAGCCTCCCCTTCGGTTCAGGAATGCTGCGCGGCTCACAGTGCAAGCCAGGACAAGAGCAGACACAGAGCTGACCGCAGAAATATTTCAGCTTATTAAAATATTAAGATATGCTTCTCTGTGTGAAAACATTGTTTTGCATATCTTACATTATTTTAGACCAAATTTACAGCCGAGTAAAGCCAATCAGATCATGTCACACATTCTACTTTTTGCTTATTTTAAAAGTTTGTTTCTTTTCCTTTTTGCCTAGAAGAAAACAGTTGGAAGAAAGTTTTAAAGGATTTACGTGTGAAATGAAAACCTGCTGCCATATTCGAGGCTTTTTCTTATTCCCAACATTACATCAATAGCTCAAATTGGCAGAATTAGTAGGTTCATTTTTTTTTTTTTTATTAACCTTTATTTAACCAGGGAAAACATCCCATTAAGATTAAAAACCTCTTTTTCAAGGGAGTCTTGGCCAACAGGCAGCAAAGTTACATAAGAAACATAGATACATTAAAATAAAAAAATAAAATAAAACATATCAAATCACATATCAATTACACTTAAATATGTTAAAGCGTCTTTCCCCTCATGAGAGTAAAAACATGTCTCATTTCATTGATTCACGTTTGCCTGCAGGGGGGTAAAAAACTGCATATATTATTCAAATCATTTTCAAGTCCCCACCTTTCCCAGACCAAAGGAGAAAAAAAAAGTCATCAGGTGAGAAGGAGGAGAACAGTGCTGCCAGGTGTCTGAACTGTGTGGCTGCTAAACAAGTTTCCTCCTTTTATTTTTCTTTCTTTCTGACATTGATGGTTTTATTCATGGATTTAACTCAGGAATCCATCATTTCTCTGCTGGTGGATGAGGGCGGCAAAATTGAAAAATCTGATCTGGCTGAAAAATTCAGTTCCTCAATGGAGTGCGTCGATCCGGAGGAGAGAGGTCGCCTTAGAGAGCTCTTCAAGACTTTGGTGAATGACGTTGCCTTTGTTAAAGAGATTGAGGGAGTCCGGTATGTTGTGCTAAAAAAAAAGTACCGACATTTGCTCGGAGGGAGCGAGAGGACTGTAACATGTAATCATGAGAGTAAACAGGAGGTGTCAGGTGAGCCGGAGCAGAGTCCATGTCTGCAAGATGAAAAGACTGAGAAGTCAGTGGATCCAGGAGGGTCAGCAGGTACTGAGGGTAATTCAGCAGTTTTATCTCCCATCTTTCTGGCTCTGCAGAGGAGCCAAAGGGACACGTTCAGAAAGAGTAGGATGCTGAATTTTGAGGTAAAAGACAAGCAGGCAGATGAAGCCAAGGAGCAGAGCAAACCCTTCGGTTTACCTCTGAGAGTGCCGCCATCTCTCAGAGTGGAGATCCACAGACCGAATGTGAATCAAGAACCCAACAAGAGCCCAGAACTAGACCCTTCCAGAAGCAGAAGAAAGCCGTCCATGATGGAGAGTCATTCGCCATTGTTGAGGAGGGCAGCGAGAAGCTCCAAGGTTCCAGAGGAACCCAAAGACTCAAGGATGTCCTCCATGTTCCCCCTGGAGCAGACTGAGCATGAGTGGCTGGTGAAATGCGCCGCAGGCCACTGGAGCCAGGTCCACGGCCTGCTGCTCAGCGACTGCCAGCTGGCAGAGAAGAAGGACTTCATGTCAGGGTTCACCGTCCTGCACTGGGCAGCCAAGTGTGGAAACAGTAAGATACTCTCTAAGGTGATGGATTTGTCTCGAGAACGAGGGGTTGATATCGACATCAATGCAAAATCCCACGGGGGGTACACGCCTTTACACATAGCCGCCCTGCATGACCAGGAATACATCATGGCCATGTTGGTGGGCGAGTTTGGGGCCAACGTTAAACTCAGGGACAACTGCGGGAAGAGGGCTTACCACTACCTGCACAAAGGCATCTCCAAAACTGTGAAGGAGATGTTAAGAGGAGCCCAAGCTGAAGTCCAAGCTCAGGAGGAGGATTCTCTTTCCCAGAGAGAGGAGCAGGACTTTCTGCCGGACCTTTCCAGAGGACTACACTCCATAAGCCGCCTCTTCCAGCCAGCGGCGATCATGCACAAGAAGAAACACGGTCAGAGGTCCGGACTGTACTCGCTGAGCGAGGACCCCAAAGAGGAGCAGGATGACTCTGCCTTCAGACACAGAGCCGTGTCCAACGCCTCCGTGTGCTGACGAATGACGGAAATGTTCAAACTTTATCCTGGTATATACTCTAAAAACATCCAACAGTTATATGAGACAAATACCACATGGCAAACCAGGTATGAGCCAGAACAAGATTATCACTGTTTGATAACCTTTAGTAAAAATGCAACATTTTCAAAATTTTCAACAAAAATCTCCAACCAAAAAGTATATATATTCAACATAGTTCTACTTATTTTACAAAAAACAGACAGGAAATATCCCTGCTTCCGCTTAAACATTCATATCGGGAAAATTAAAGCTGTAATAAACCATATAATATATTTTTTTATCTCCATATATTGACTTAAACAGAACTTAGTAAAATAAATCATATCTAAGATCATCTGGACCCTTAAGCCCCAGCAAGCAATAGATTTTATTCTGCAGCTGCTCTGTCTTTATTAAAGTAACACATGCATTACTAAGCCAGTATTAACGGGTCAGTTAGTCAGGTTAGCTATCTTGCTAACCTTAGATTAAAAAAAGGCATCTTTTTAAATCTTTTTTTTTATGTATTAAATATCACAAAGAGCCAAATTTATCCTTGTAAGTAATGGCTGTATTAGCCTTCTTTCAGTTCGCTGACCAGCAGTGCACAGCAGCAAGTTAAGGAGGTATAACACTTTTATAACAAAGATCATGATGATCTAATGGCTTTATTAAAAAAAAGAAAACGATTATTCTTTAAAAACGACTGCTGATAATGGGAGCTATGTGGGTGATCTTATTCATTGGTTTTTGTTTTGATCAGCAACATGTGGGGGAAGGGCTGTGCTGCTTCACACCTGAGGACTTAGAGTTGGAAAACTTTTATGGTCATTTTGTAGTTGTCTAAGTCTAAGGACTCAGGAGTGAAGCAGCACAGCCCTTCCCCCACCTGTTGCTTGTCAAAACAAAAAACAATGAATGGGATCTCCCACATGTCATCAAGACCTTTTCTTTTTTAACTTTTTAACTCATTAAGTGGAATTTTAATCCTTCTGAGAGTTTTGCTGTCACCGTTTTGGCCGTTCACTTCATAGCTGTTTGAATGTTGTCATACTTTGATAGTAAAAGCAGCCAGAACAGGCCTACAGAGCTAAGGAGGAAAAAGAATAAGAGGTGTCATGATTTAAAAGAAGGTGATGAGGTTTTCACTGAACCGCTACAAGATCATCTTTGTGGATTTTCTTTAATCAGTTTTTAATGATCTCTGCCTCATAATGAAACACTCTTGCTGTTCAGAGACTGTCTTCATAAGAGCTTAGTAAAAGTCAGAGATGTATCCACTGATCATGACTTGACATGTTTCGCTTCCTGGGTTGCTTAGTCAAAGATGAACAGAGGGGGTGGGGCTAATTACAAAAAGGAGAAAATCCAAATGATACCACTATATAAGGGACTAAAGTGTGAATCCGTCTCAAGTCGCATGAGAATTCATTAATGAACCAAAATGTCAGTAAAGTCATGGAAATATTTAAGGCTTCTTTTTGTTACAGAACATATTTATTAATCCATTAAAGTTAAATCGTATAAGTGACTGAGTTGATGTTCTAAAAGTATTTATGATGTAACTGGAGTGCATTAAATCCTGCTTACAGGCTTTTAAAGTTGGTGATTTATTACGAGGTCTCCAGGTGTTCCTTCAATCCTTCATGTGTCTCGGCTCCAATATGCTCAGCCTGCTGTGATTCAGCCTGATAACCAGCTGGATCTGGGTGTGTTCATGTGCTGCAAGGCTTGGCGGCCTCGTCATGCCTCGCCATGAGCAGCACGAAGCTGAGACCCGTGAGAGGAAACGTTTGCTTCTCTCATGTTCGTCTGTCCTCTGCTTCTTCTGTGAGTCATGATGTCACTTCCCCTGCAGCCTTTATTGTTCCTGTTACAAGATGACGGCTAATCTTCTGAGGGAGCATTGAGGAAAAAATAGGCTATGAAAGATAGAAGTGAAAAATGCAACATGCAATGCATTCTAACACAAATATGCTATATAGAAAGGCTGAGGTGAAATAATGAGTGTATAATTTTTCAAAAAATTGTCATGTTATTGTTATTTTTTGTTTTCTATTTGACATTTTATCCAATTCTTTTTATTTTCTTGTCTATCATAAATGTTCTCACAGGGCACAAAAGAGCACAAAAAGGTTCAGTTTGTATCCAAACATATATTATTTTTGTTTGATAAATGGTTGTCTCCAGCTAAGAGATACATACTGAAGATCTGAGACATGATGGGTCAGCAAAAAAATCCCATGGTGGCTTTAATCAGAACGGAGACACAGATAAACACAGAAGCACTAAAGTACTGTGTAAGGGATGGAACTGAACAGCACTTAAAGTTGGGTTTAGCAGTGGCTTAAATTGCAGCTTCAGTGAAGAAATGAAGAAAGTTAATCACTGTAGCAGAAATGCTTTAGAGGAAAAAAAAACACTTTTTATCTTGGATTTCTGCTGACTATTTTTTGGTGTAATTGATCTTAAAGGTATAGTGGAGGATGTTCTTTTTCCGGGTGGATCATCAAAAAAGGTAATCCCCATAATTGTCAATCATTCTTGTGATATGTTTATGTAAGGCCGTCCTACGTGCTCGTCCCCAATTTTCACTCACCGTTTGTGAGTCTGACATGGTGCAAAAATTGTAAATATTTTTTTGGAAAGTAAGCTTGTATGAGGGATGCAAACAGCAACTTTAAACAGAGCATGCATGAGGAGTAATGGGCTCTCCACGCATTTATTACACATTCCCACTTGGGAGCGCGTACAGGGTTGTGCATGTGCATTTTGTTTTTAAACTGGAAAGTGCGGGTCTTTTCAATAATTTGCAAAAATCCTCCATTATAGCTTTAAGTTGGGTATGTAGCCAACCTGAGCAGGTGTTCAACGCTGTAGTTATACATATATATGAATATATATACAATGTATAGGGCTAGTACATATTTTTTTCACTAATAATGTCTGTTGAATTTATTTCTGTTTGCAGGAATCGTCTTCCACTCCTACTCGGCGGCTAAAAAAATGTCCAAATTGATATCAAGATCTGAAATAGCTTTGGGATTTTTTTTAATTGTTGAAATAGTCTGACAAAAACCATGAATAGTTTTTCTAGCTTAAAAACCTTTGATTATTTGCGGCCTCCATACCGTGTTAAAAATACTTTTTCTCTAGTATGTTTCTCAGAGCAGGAGGTGTGGTGACGATTGTGACAATGTTACATCTTAGCTACAGATGGTGAAAGTTTCACACAGCTTTATGTCCAGAAACCTAAACTATCCCTTTAAGGATAGCATCGCTGTAAGGGACAACAACAGTGTCTGCAGTCAGAGGCTTCTGCAGAGCCGCTGTGAAACAGACTGCTACAGGACATACAGCTTTCAGCATAAACACCCCTTATAAAATGTTAAAGAACATTTAATTAACTAAGTACTTTTTAAATCGATTGATTCAAATCAATTATTGTAGCTTCTTCTAGAATTTAATTTGCACAATTTACCGTAACTTTACTGAACGCTTACAACAAAAACATATCTTTCTTTTTATTTTGTTGATCTTAGGAGATAATCCCCACATTAAGAGGGGAAGATTTTGTTTTTTTCTAAATCCATTTGCTCTTATCAAGACCATCAGGAGTTTTTATAGGATTCAGAATCTTATCTTACTGTGTCAGCAGAGTATAAACCAAATCATCCTGCAAATAGAAATAAAGCCTTACATCCTCCTCTACAGCCACACCTCCTGAAAAACTCACCTGAGACCTGCAAATATTACAACATACAGATTATAAGTTAATATTAACTTTTATTTTTTACAGATTTATACGGTTTAACTGGTATTTTATAATTGCTAATTTTTGCTACTTTGGAGTTTCTGGTAGAAAAAATGACTGTTAAATGACAGAACCAAAAAGTTATGCTGAGATTTCTGGACTGGAGTTTTATAGTCATTCATAAGACGCTGAACAACATGTAGTAAGATAAAATCAGTCATTAACTAAGTAAAATCTGTTTGCATAAAAATGTTTATTGATGTTGATAAGGAGTTACTTTGCTGTCTTCTTCAGGATAAATTTGGTCCAATGTTCAGCATTTATTTAACACCCTGTGAAATAACCTATTTATATTTAACACCCTGTGCACTAACTATATATATATACATACCTATTTATATGAATAAGTATTTAATACCCTTTGCAATACCCTGTGCAATAATCCTGTTAAATAAGAGACTTCAGCTGTTATATTTATGTGGACGCACTGTGTATACTGTATATATGCCATGCACCTTTTCCTCCTTTTGGCACCTTCTTTTGACTATAGAGCCAAAATGACAAGTGAATTTCTCCACTGTGAAATAAATAAAGTCTACCTTATCTTATCTTATGTTATTGGAACAGATATTAACATCCCCAACAGATAAGATCCCCAACAGAAATAGTCTTAGACAACTCTTTGAGGATGTTTTGTGGCCTACCTGCTCTGAGCCCAGCTGCTTACCTGCCCTCATGTGATGCTCTATCAGCCCCTATGCTGACAGTTTTCCATTATTCCAAAAAGTCATGTGCTGAAGGTTTCCTGTTAACAAAACATATCAAATGGCTCCAAATGTGCAAAGAAATGTGAAACTCATTAGACCTAAGCTAACCAGTAGAGCCGGCCCTATGCAGAGGTACTAAGAGGACGTAAGCAGCTCTATAGGACTATTGTGCTGGAATTGGCCCCTAAGAGTGTTTGATTTCTTACACAATTCAATTATAATTCAGTTTATTTTTTCTATAGCGCCAATTCACTCCAATTCAACACATGTCAACTCAAGGCACTTTACAGTTCACCAGATCGTACAGTCAATTTAATTCAAAGTTTTCTATCTAAGGAAAACCAGTTGATTGTATCGACTAATTGACGCGAATGCAATCCCTCACACTAAGCATGCTTGTAGTGACAGTGGAGAGGAAAAACTCCCTCCTCGTGAGCGGCCATCTGTCGCGGCACAGATAAATACACAGATATTCAGTGGGTTTTATTGTAGTTTGATACGTGGAGGAATATCTATATTTGACAATCATAGTATGATCCCTGCCACTTGTTATTGTTTACAATATAGCTGAAAGCTAAACGATAAATATGTGAATGTACTGACAGCTTTTAGATCAAATGAATCAGAGCATTATTATGAATGGATCCCAAGTTCATTTACTGCTGTTTGTAGATATATTGATCTAGAACTCGGACCCCAGAAGCAGACAACCAACATGTTGGCAGATAATAAGACAGAATCAGCAGTAAGAGAGCATGAGGAGAGGCAATAACTGCAGAAGAAAACATATAGGGGAGAAATGGATTGTTTAGTTGACTTTATGTCTGACCAGGTGACAAAGAGAAGAATGTGCAGACTGTTTTGTCTTCTAGATCCTGCTGATCTGCATCCTTACATGTATTTTTAGTCCGAGGACAATCTTTGGTTAATCTGCATGGGTGTGTTGAGTAATGATTGAATGGCAGGGGTGGGAGGCTGACTCAAGGTGTGCTAACATTCCTGTGGGTGGGGAGTGCAGAGTTCAGGCTGAAACCTGAGCCTTCAGACGGATCTGTGTCTGAATCATCCATTTTAGATCTCCTGTTTTTTTGAACACATAAATGAATAAATAAACTGAAGCACGATTTGTGTTTCCAAACCTTTTTATTGATTTCTTACACTATGATCACTGCAGCCTTCTTTCTGACAAAGACCTTCTTTATTTTTTGCATAACTGCCTCAGTTAGGCTCCATTTCTCCTATGCTTCTATCATTATAGGTCCTCCTACCTCACCTTTCTCATTAGCTGTTTGGTAAAAAGAAGCAGTGGTAAATACAGGGAGCATTGCCCTGATCTATGAGCTGAGCTTGGAGATGATTAGTCCTGTTTACAGAGCAGAGGAAGACGGAAACGACTACGGCTGGGTTCAAGGTCCGATAATATACCTGTCAACACGTCACTGAGTAACTGAATCTCACTCATCTGTATGCAACAGAAAGACAGGTTATTAGACAAGCAGGTAGGATTCATAGAGGAAATCGTGGGTGTTGGCTTTTTCTTTAACTTAGAGGAATCTAAAATCCTTTTTTTCTTAAAAGAAAGTGCATTTGTTTTTGGATTGAGGAGGTAAAAGAGACATTTTTACCATTGGAACAAGACAATTTACTCTTAAAATAAAAAAATCACCATTGCATTGTTTTAATTCAAGTGCATATTATGTAATTATTTTATTTTAAGAGTAAAAATACTAACTCCATTAGCAAACTATCTAATTTACCTACTCAAATTAAGGGTAAATACATTTAATTTAAGAAATATTTACTTATTACTAGATCATTTATCCGTTTAATTGACTAAATCCTGCACAATTTGTGGCACAAAAATATTAACAATCGATTGTAAATCTACTAAAGTTAAATAATGTTAAATCTCATTGTCTAAAAAATTGTATTCTTTTTTTTGTTAGTTGTGATTACAAAAACAAATGTGCACGGATGCTTAACTTGCTCATTTTGGCAAGTAGAGAGGGAATAAATTAACAGGAATATATTTTCATCGTCAACATAAAAAGGGATTTTAACAGAAAATGTAAACTTCTTTCTTAGTTTTTTAACATCTTTGCAGCTGCGTTTTACTGAAAGAAAAGATCCAAACCTCTCAGGCCATCATGGCTTACCCAGCGCTCCCAGGATAAACAATAAAGCAGCAATTAGTTTCTATGCTTTACAAAGCTAGATATGCAGAATCTGTTAGCTCATTTGGGATATTTTAATGTTCTTTTCTGCAACTTTCTCATAACTGATTAAATCTGCAAATTTTTACCATATTGGAAATTTAAGACTGTTAATTCAAAAACAGGTTTCTTGTTAACAATATAACGTTTTTTTATATCTGTTCTTTTATTTTCAAACTGGGCTATTGCTTTGTGTATAAATGGTGCAAAACAAACTTATATTGCCTTCTGCAGAAAGTATTATTAAAATGTTTGAGAGAATCCTACAGAATGATGCTGCCACTACCGTGTATCACTATGTAGACATCAGATTTGGTCTCTTCTACCTGGAGATCCAAAAAACTGTTCTTCACTGTTTTTATTAAATATTTAAAACTTATTTAGGTGTCTGTAAATTCTGGGGGCTCACACTAGAGCAACATGTATTTGGAGCACTGCTGTTTTCATGGAGCACCATCCTTCTGGGCACATTCTAAGCAAGATGCAAATCAATGTCAGGGAAAACAAACCACAGCTTTAGTAATGCAGGAGGCTGAAGAGGAGAGCCAGCAGATCTGGGGAAAGATTCAACCTTTGATTACCAAGATCTTCATTTCTTCGACAGTTGATCCTTAAAGAGGGGTGAAGGAAGCCATCTTTGTATTAAAAAAAAAAAAAAAACGGGCATGGCTGAACAGAGTCTGCGGTCTGAGGTTTCAGCTCCCAAGCATCCACAGCCCTGCCTTAAAACTCAATTCTAAAGAAATTGCATACGCAGTTTCATTTTGATTTACGTGGGCAAACAGAAAACTCCCACTGAATGAAAACAGTGGGTTGGTCGTTGATTTGCATCTGACTAGGAAGGTGTTTAGAAGGATGGGCCTCCATGTGCTTCAACTACAGGTTGTTCTAGTGGGAGCCACCAACTGGATATGTTTGAAGCATTTTTACAAAAACTGAGCAAAAGCCTCTGAGTTAAGCCTGTTTTGTGGTTGCCATGACAGAATGACTGAGACTCTACTCAGGCAAGAGCTCCTTTCACATGTCTGCTCTGCGCCCTGTACTACAAGGCAGGGCTCTTTGTGCTCTCATGACTTCTAGGGCAAAGGAAGTTAAATTAAATCACACAGATGAGAGCTATAGACATGACCTTTAGACAGCTTTGGGCTGCCTTTCATTTCGTTTGGTGGTACCAGAGTAAAAGGGGCTGAATCAAAAACATGCCAAACATTTCATATTTGTATTTGGCAACCATTTTGAAAAAAAAAAACCCAACACATATCTCATTCTGATTATATTTTGCAATTTTAGGTGTACATCACCTAAAATTCTTTTAAAATATATTGTTTGTTGATTCATCTCAAAATATAAAAAAAAGTGGAAAAGCTGTGCTTCCACAATACACTTTACTCTTTTTGCTACTTCTTAGTCTAAAAATGTTCTTACATTTATTTGTTTAAACTAAACTAAACACCATTAGTGACACCTAAAAGATTAAATTAGCTGGAACATAGATGTTTTTTTTTGATCCCTCGTTAAGAAAACAAAGTGCACTGGTTTGCCTGCAGATGGCAGAAGCGAGCTCTGATTGAATCAACCAAACTGTCCCTTCATAGTGAACCAAATGTGGCCTCCTTTGCCATTACTTTAATACAGTCGACCACATATATGAAAAGGACAAAAAAAGGAAATAACTTGTAACTTTCTTGTACTGTTCTGTAGTGTTTGGAGCAAACTGATTCCAAAGGTTTATAAAATAATCTGAATTTGATCTATTGTGTTCAGTTAAGCAAAAATCTGCACCTTTAATCTGCATAAAACAAAGACCGACAGGAGATCAGTGAATGCTTAATTTATTCACAATAATACAAACATCATGGATTTTTTAAAAATCCCAAACAGGCGCAAACCAACAATCACAAGAGAAAATGGGTGTGAGACGAAGAAGTGAAAGTAAATGTTGAACTGTTTGCCATGATTACTCTCCCACCGGGTTAAAAGGTCGTTCTAACTTGGTTTTCATAAAAAATATTTCTATAATCCAAACAAAAAACTGGATTGACTGAATCAGAGCAGCGTTAAAATTCAAAAACTGGGATTTTTATATCTGTTCTTTTGTGATGCAGTTTTTTTTGTCCTTTTCTTCAAGTCTTTTTGTTTGGTCGTCTTTGTCAGAAGTTTTGCACAATTTAGGGATTCCAGCCAGATGCAGAAAACAGCATAAGTTTTTTTTTTTTATTTTACCACTTGAAAAAAAAAAAAAAAAAAAAAGACAAAGAAGAGCAAGCTGTTTACCAAATGTTGAAGGACATAGGTGAAAAAAATTGAAGCAACAAAAAGGGAAAAAAAAATCTGTCAGGGTTAAAGAACTGCATGTTTTCTCATCGATTCAAAATTACATTTAAATATGGGAGACCAGAGCCAGCAGGTATCATTTCCCGAGGGGATAATAACATGGGGATCACTTCTTGAAACAATGACACAAAGAACAAAACAAACATGGATGAACCAAATGCAGAATAAGGGCTCCATGTGGATGGGTATTTGATTCAATTCAAGTACCAAAAAGAGCTGGAAATAAAGACACCTCAACAGAAAACTATTTCAGTCCTATTAAAAAAAGTGTTTCAAGTAGAAGATGTTGCTTCTGCAATATACAGACAGAGTAGGAGGTTTATCATCAACTGAGAGACTTGATGGCAGGAGAGACACTCTGCATCACCCTATATTTTTCTTAAAGGGCACATGACATCAGAGTTGGGAGGCCTGAAAACTCTGAATAAAAATGAATCACGACTAGTCTTTAGATCAAATTGGAAGTAGACAGTGATTCTAAGAGAATCTGAAGAAGCCATCTGAGTCACTGGAGCGTCCTATCATGCATGGATAAAGGCTGCTTTGAAAAATCTGTTGACAATTATGGAAGGGATTATTTCCATGACACAAGCATGCCTTTTTTTATGAGATGGTGGCAAATGGACAGTTAGGGTTAAAGAAGACGACTAGCTATAACTTATGTTGGTGAAACCAGCAGTGAACTGAGGTGTGGAAGAGGAATTTTAGTCTCCATCTCGGGATAATCGGGATACGTTTTAACCACTGGATTATGAAACTAATAAATAATAGAACCTGGGATTTATTGGGAAGAAACAACAAATATCTGAAAGAAGAGAAATCCAGTCAATGTAATATACAGGACATTAGCTTCAGCAGAGTCACCAGCCAGACCACAAACATGACTGTCGGTATTGTTATGGGTTAAACGTGTGAGGTCTGATGTATTATATTGAAATAATATTTCAAAACCTTTAATGTAAAAAGTAGGCTTGAACAACCACTGCATTGTTTGCTAATAAGTTTTCTGCTGATTCAGTTGGATTCCTACCTTGATTTAGACGGTTTTTTCCCCCCTTCCATATTATAGTAAATCTGTAACATACTGTACGCAGACTAAATATCTTATAACTTCTTTCTCTTCACTGGATTAATTAGCACATCCATCCTCCCTTTATAAGCTCATGTTTACACTCTCCAGTCTCTTCTTTGCCTTTGGTCATGATTGTGCTCTGCATTCCTCATATTCTTTCTATTCCAGACATGAAAATGGATAAAACCCTAAAGGGAGCCTGAACAAAGTTGTAAAAGTTAAAACAAATCCAAACAGAAAAAAAATAAAATAAAAGCTTTAACGGATGGAGTAAGGCCTTCTCACTGGAAACTATTTAGTCTCTGTTTTGATGTAATGTGCATTCTTTAAAAAGTGCTTTTTTTTTTTCATTCAACTTTTTTTTTTTGGTTTCCGGTGTCTTCATTTGAAATGCATATGAAAATACAGACAACCAAAAATTCTTCAACATCTAAATTCTTCCTGACATGATAGATGATACAGCAGCCCGCCCTCTGTGTGGCGACTGGAGCCTCATTGCTGCTCAGAGATGATCTTAAAGCTTATGGTCGGTTCCCATAGATGCAGGGCTGTTGTCTCAGTGAAAAACAAAGGAAACTATCTGATATGCTACCAGTTTCTGCACAGCAGCTCTAATAAGAAATATTCAACAGCTACAATAACATGTGAAGGCACACTGAAAAAGTTCAGCTCCGTTTAACGTTGAAATACATGTACAATATTAAGACACGTTTTAATGAGCACTGCTGATTGTGCAAACTGGGATGGGCGGAAAAGGTTCGCTTGACTCTTAGCAGTTCTTTCCTTCCTGATAATATGAAAGGAGATGTGGGAGTCATGATTGGATGATCTCTACCAGGCAAACTGAGCCAAAGTTCCTTCAAATATTCAGGCTGTTAGAAAGCGACTCCAGCTGCTCCTCTCCCAGCCTCTGCTTCTCCTCCAGGTCCTTCAGGCGGATGAGGAGTGAAGCCTTGGTCTGAACATAGCGCCGGTAGTCCTGCAGCTGCTCGGCAGAAAGCTGACGCGACAGGAAGGTGGAGACCAGGTTATCTCGGCGGTCCAGGTTATCCTTCAGATCTTTGGCATCCTCCCTCTGTTTGCACAGCAGACGGTGGCGACTGTCCAGAGATTCCTGCATGGAAACAAATAAGCTGTTAGATTCCATCCAGCTAAAGGTCCTTTTACAGCTTTCAAAAATGTTAAAACAACTAACTTGTTTGATTAGTTATAACCAGGAATTATTTGTTTTTATGGAATTTTAACGTTAAAAAGCTCCAAAGTTTGTTGCAAACATTTATCCCAATATCACAGTTTGCAACATTAAACCGTCAAACAGTTACAGATATTCTTCTATACAAACACACTTGCTTTTCTTTTCCAAAAACACATGTAAAAGTTGAGAAGGAAGTAAATGTGGATTAATTGCATCAATGTTTTCAATGCAGACCTTTGCATATTTGTTAAAAGTATAATATGCATTTGTATTTAAGACCCCTTTACTATGACACCCTTAAAACCTCAACCAGATGCCTTCATCATATCGATAAACAGACCAGGTTTATTCAGTTTAACGCATTCTAAAGTCAGCTGTTGGGTTGCTGCATCATGCTGTAGGGATGGTGTTTTTCAGGAAAACCAGGAAGATTTATTTTAACGCCATGTTGGTTTCAGTTTGAAGATGCACCCCATCCAGTTTAAATAAATTTGGGCTTTTTTGCCAAGAAAAATTGGAAACAGTTTCAGCTTGCAGAGAGATACCATACCTCTAAAGACTGCAGCTGTTAAGCAACACCAGGCGGTTTTGCAAGTTTAAAAGCTTGAAATCAAATCCATGAAACGTTTTAATGGTTTTATTTATAGAAATGAAAAATTTTAGCAATTTTTTGTGCAAAACAATTCTGCACAAGTTAGTTTTAACAGGTTATAATACACAGATAAATAAATAAATACACTGCAAAAATGATCTAGAAATAAGTACAAATGTCTTAAATTAAGTGTATTCACCCTTAATTTTAGCAGTTAAATGGCATGATTTGCCAATGGAATTAGTATTTTACTCTTAAAATAAGATAATTAGATAATATGCACTTGTAATAAGACGATGCAATTGCTTGTTCTTATTTTAAATGTAAATAGTCTTGTTCCATTGGCAAAGTGTCTCACTTAACTCATCAATTCAAGACAAAATGCACTTATTTAAAAAAAAATAATAGCTTATTTAGATTTCAATTTTTGCAGTGTAGGCTCAAATTGAGGTTATAAAAGGAAAATAAACTAAAAATCTTTGCATTTTTTCCTGCTGCAATGATTTCACTTTCAAGATATTTTTTTTTGTTTGATCTAATAGGAAGCTGTGAAAGTTGTAGCATCAGACGTCCGTGGCTGCAGTGTGTCCTTATGTCAACAGAGGGCAGGGTAGAAATGTCATCGAAACCGGGCCAGAGTTTCGGTGAGTCAGTGTAAATAGCGCTGTTGCTGATAACGACAAGACAGCAAATGAGCTTCTAACTGTGTGCAGCACGCTCTGCTGTCATGTTCGGCCGATGAACACATGAACAATGACATCTTTCAGGAATAACTCTGCAAATCAAATAAATATGCAAACGTGAGCTGGGGGTGAAATAAACAGCGAGAGACGTGACATCCAGAGGGACAATAAGCCACATCATGTCAGGTTTATCATAGGAATGATGATTTCTTTAGAGAAAAAAATATATAAAGATAATTAAAAGGCAAAAATTCAAATAATTTAAATACAGATAAATGAAGAAGCATTTTTTTTTTTTTTTTACATTCTACATAGAAACCTTGACTTCATTAAAGCTGCCCTTCAACTTTTCCCTACTGGTCTGTTTGCTGTGGCAAAAGCAAACACAGCCAGATTAAAGCTGAAGGTATCAGAGCTGCTTTGAATGAGCTGCTGTAAATCAAGAAATCTGTATGGTTACATAAAATAACGTGTCTGCAGAAGCACCTGCTGACGGTCTGCTTTTACTCACACGCATCATTGTGTATGTGTAAACAGCATCACCAGGGAAAGGCAGGAGTGTGGAGGGAAACATCACATGCAGAGCTGGTGGTAGGGCTTTGAGGACTTTTGCAGATCGTTATCAAGTCTTTAACTCATTGATAAGATTTCCTTTGATAAAAATCTAAATGACCTTATGTAGAGAGTGAAAAATTAAACTGCTACAGATAGAAGGAGAATCATGGAGTGGTTTCCTACCTTTTCCTCAGCATCTGTGTGTTGGTCCACGACGCTCAGGGCGTTTTGGACCCTGGCCAGACGGGCAGACAGGCACAGCAGCAGGTTGATCACCCTCTCCAGGTCCCCGATGAACAGGTTGTACCTCTCCAGCTCCACTGGCTGACAACGCTCTCGCACCAGCAGCTTCATGGCCTCTCCGAGCGCCGTGTTCTCCTCCACCTCTGCCTGTAGGGCGTCACGCGACTCCTCCAGGGAACGGAGGCGCTCGTTGACATAAGATACCAACAAACGCTGCAATAAAGCAGAGATGCGCCAAAAATATTATTACATGTTAGGTTCTTGCCGTTACAGCCTTGAGAAAGATTAGATTGCAACCCAACTATGGGGGATTGTTGGCCTAGTGGTTAGAGCCATGTGCTTGTGCTCTGAGAAGGTAGCAAGTACCCGATTCAATGCCCAGGGCCTGTACCCTGGGTCCCTGAGCAAGACCCTTAACCCCACAGCGCTCCCGGGTGCCCCACAGAGGCAGCCCACTGCTCCCCAATGGGATGGGTTAAAATGCAGAGGTAAATTTCTCTAAAGTGGGATCAATAAAGTTCAGTTATTATTTAGGAATTATTATCAGAATGCAACAATTCTACGAGGGATTTAAGGTAACAGAGCAGATCAATCTGAACCCACCAACCCCACAAGAGCTGGTGGCAGCATAAGGCTGCTGTTATGAATCGATGGAAAGATGGATGGAGCTAATTACAGAGTGATACTGGAAGAAAATTGAGCCGTTTTGCAAAAAAACAGCATCAAATTTCAGACTCTTGGTGTTCAAACCTGGTAGAACAATCTTAAAATCCATGAGTCTGTATTATCTAAAGACACGCCTAAAAGTCCTCGCCAAAGAGCTTCAACATTTTGATCCATCCACTTCATAATTCTGCACTACTTGACTTTGCTGTATCACAGTGAAATAGATGAAGGTTGGTGTAAAAATGTTGAATATGCAGAAATGGCAAGGCCTGCAAATGATTATGAATAAAGATATGAAGTTACAGGAGAGAGTCTGCAGGGCAGCCAGAAAGAAAAACGAGAGCTAGCTGCAAAGCCAAATATTATACAAGCTAGAGACACTGATAAGAAGCAGAAAGAACACCATGTGATAAGAGACAGCTATCTGTAGTGAAATGGGTCCACTTAGGCTAAATAGCAACCAGATGGTATTTATATTAAATCACCAGTTTTGCCTAAAGGAAAATGTTAAACCAAAGTAGTCTGTAAATGATTATTTACAAAGACAGCTGGTTTATTCGTATTCATATAACGATGAAGCAGTGGAAAACAACAGTTTAAACCTGGGTGTGTATTTTTATGACTAAAACATTTTACCAATTTCAAGGATTGCCTTTATAATGATTAAAATAAAATCTGAATTCTTCTGAGTACATTGGTTATTACCTTCTTCTCAGTGATGTCAGCCTGGCTTTGCTCGTCTGAAAACTGAGATTTCTGGCCGTCGCAGTCAGGCAAACACAGAGATGCTTCGGCTCCTTCACTCGCTTCGTTGCTAGAGACAGAAATATGTTTATGTCAACACATCTTCATTCATCCATGCAGTCTCTCCTGTTATTGAAGTTCAGATGTGATCAGGAATAAATGTCATTTTTGCTGAGTCAGATTTAGTATGTTTGCCTGAAGCAGTCTGAGAAAGGCCAAGAAACAGAAGAGCACTGTCTGCATGTATCTGATTACCCAGGCAGACGTGCAGCAGTAAGTAAATAAGCAGGTGTGTCTGCACATGTGGCGTAACGAAATGCAACGCATCACTGGAAGAGCTCAGTAGTGGAGCCAGTTTAAGGTTTCATGGAAACATTTATACAGCAGTCAGTTTTAACCTGTAACTTTTGTCGACTCCATTATCCTAATAGTTTAAAACATGTTAGTTTAATTATTTTTTATAGCAGAAGAAGTTATTGTCATATGGAAGGATGACAGGATGATCTGTTTAATTCACTAAATTCACCTTTCGGCTGTTCCTTTCTGCTCCTGTTTCTTCTTGTAGTGCTCCTCCATAAGCAGCGTGTCTTCCGACAGAAGCTGCTCCATCAGCATCAGCGCCGTCTTACGATTGGCCAGTGGACAGAGCACCCTTGCCAGTGACTGGTCAGCTTTGACCACTGCCTTTACAAGCTCCTCCCACTTGGGTTTCTTGGCAGACTTGTCCATCTCTCCCTCTGGCGTCTCCTCCTGTTCTCCTGCTTTCTCAGCCTCTGGGGCCACATCTTTCTGCTCATCTGCCTGCTGACTGACTTCTTCCTCAGAGAATGACGTGGAGGGAGACACAGAGGAGTCCTTGGTCTGCTGCGTGGAGATGAGACTGCCAGGCTCGTCTGAAACATTTGTGAGGAACCCCCCTTTAAGCTCTTCTTCTGGTGGGAGAATCCACAGCGACCGATCAGTGGTGATGCCGCAGCTCAGGGAAACTTCGTGGTTCATCTCGCTGCTTGATTCGTTCACTGTTTGCTCTCTCTCTAATCCAGAGGAAGACCCACCTCTAACAGAAATAAAAAGTAGAAAATAATCAGGCAGAAAGATAACACCTAAAGTGAATGAAGTATGACATATAAAGCCATGTTTGGGATACTTAAGTAGTCTCCTCTTACCTGGAGATAGGGACGCTCTCAGGAAGCTTCGTCTGGTTGGATGTGGAAGCGATCTCCCATTCACTGAGCTTTTGTCCTCTGAGGTTGGGAGGATTAGAAAATGTCTCATTAGGTTCTCCACTGGAGACGGGAGAGAAGGGTCGACCTGAGCTTCTGTCTCCTGCTGTATCCTCCTCTGGACAGTGTTTCTGGGTTTGGTGTTGGCTCTGTCCCTGAGAGTTATTCTGACCTACAAACTCTGCTTCCTTTCTCATTTCCTGTCGTCTAGCATCTCTGTCTTCCAAGAAGTGTGAAGCACTCCTCACATTTCTGCTAATGGCCGGAGTCTCGACTGAATTCTTGCACAGTTGGTCCAGGTGGTCAGAGCTTTTGCTCAAGGCCGACACTTTAGCTACTTTTAAAGCTCCAAGCTCCTCCATGGACTTCCCCCTGGGTCCCACCTTACGAGAAGGCTGCTGGCCCTCAACGGACCGCCGCTCCGAAGTCTCCACTGCTTCATTTTTCTGGCAGCTGAAAAAAATAAAAAAATAAAACAGAAGGAATGAAATAAAAAATGAACATTTAAATATGAACGATTTTAAGAAATATTGTCTTGGTGTAAGTCTCTATAAAGTGGTAACCCTTTAGGCGTCAGGATGAAACAAGTTCGTTTATGCCTGGGACACATTATCAACCTAATACCCTCCTAACCTTAAAACAAAACAAACCAAACAGATATTCTCCCTATTTTGCTACAGCAGTCGTACATACCTCTGGGTTTCCACAGTTTTAACTGGCAGTGGATCATCTTTTATGTCATTTCCCTGAAGAGAAAATGGGAAAATTCTTAGACTTAAATATCTTAATAAAAAATCCCATTAAAAGGTGTTTGGGTGAAGTAGAAATAAAGCTACAATTTTCTAAATTAAAAAGTACTGATACTATCAGTGCTGTACCTGAACTGTATGCGGGGTGGATGTGGATCTGTTCCTTAGCAGATTGCTTGGCTCTCGCTGGTCCAACAGACTCTCTGCAGACGCTGATTTTCCCTGAGATGGACCTTGGCTCTCCCTCATTCTAGAGGCGTTTTGGTGGCCAGGATAGTAGCCTGAGCAGGACTGTGCAGAGAAGAACTGGGCGTACCTGTTAGGGAACAGTTAAACAACATCGGTTATACTTCTGAGTTAGTGTCGAAGCATCAGGTTATTTGCATGAATATTTTAGGTACCTCATGGAGCTACTCGGGGAATCAAGGATGCGGCCGGCGGAGTGCGGTCTATGGTGTTTCTTCTTTGCGTGTTTCTCATGATTCAACGATTGTGGGCGAGATCCCCAGTCAAACGGTTTCTCCCCAAGAGAATGTCTCTGTCTGGATGGAGCTGGGAGAGGAGGTGCTGGGAGCTGCGGCTCAGCCACCGTTTGGCCCGTCTTTCTTTCCATGTACTCCATGAGGGCCTGTTGCTGCAGATGCTTTAGGTTTGTCTTTGACGCACTTGAGACAGACGAGGCACGACCTCTTGACTCAAACACCTTCCTCCGAGCTGCAACCAGTCCATGCTCCTCCTGCTGCATCTCCTCCTCTCCCTCAGACCCAGCCGTAAACAATCCCTCGCTTTCATTCCCAAAGGAGCGGCAGGCCGAGTGGCTGGGTGTGGTACCTACTTGGTTGAGTTTCTCTGGCTCAGAGAAGCAAATCTTCTTCTGATCTGGAGTCAGTCTCTTTCTGCCTCCGATGCGTGGCACCTGAGGCTGGGCCACATTTGCCAACCTCCCATATTCCCTCTCAGGTAATTTATCAATTTCCTTTGGATTTTCCCAGACCTCTTTAAGGCTCCCCTCAGATATTAATGATGGGGTGATTGTGTCTGTTGATATCTCAGAGTCCTGTGATGAGGAAAAGGAGTGAAGCGCAGCAGGTCTACAGTCGGGGTTTTGCGTTAAGCTGTGAGGCCAAGGCAGCTGCAGGTCCCTCCTCTTAAATGATGTCTCTCTTAAGACTTTGCTCTGGGCATCCTTAAGCTTTTCTTTGTAGTACTTTTTAAAAGAATCGTCTAGCGTGCCACAAGCTACGGGCTGGACCTTTCCCCTGGGGTTCTGGCAAACATCACCTTGTGCAGGTCTCTCATCGTTTCCTACATCTCCCTGGACAGATTTATTAAGACCCGTTTCCTTCCTTCCATTGAATTCAGGATCCATCTTGGGCTGGAAAACTGCTCGATTGGCACCGGTAAGGTGATACAGCAAGGGAGTAGTCTCTTTGTTTATCCTCTCACTAGCAATGTCCTCCGAAGTCTGCCGCTTCCCTCTGTTTGCTTGATCGTCCCTCTTTTTGTAGTTTGTGGGCTCATTGCTTATCAGCATGACCTCGTTTTGCTGAGCGGCTGAATCCGGTGGACTTTGTCTGTCGGGTCCACAGTAGAATATTGGATTGCTTGCAGTGTGCCGGCCAATATCTCGACTTTCCTCCACGGCATGTGAAATGTTGGGCGGTCTGTGATTCATGTGGGCCAGGTTCTTGGACATTGGGTCCACTCCCTGATCCTCAGAAATAAAAACCTCCTCATCCTCTGGAATGGTACCGCTGGAGGGGTGAGAACTAAAAAAATGATCCATTGTACTGTGAGATCGCTCTTTGTCTCGTCTGTGTGTCTCCAACACAGCAGAGACCTCCTTTACAGCTTCTGTACCACTTATAGTTGCAGAGTGCGTCCTCATCCCAGGTTCAAATGGTTTATACACTCCTGTGACAAAGTAGAACTGTCCCTTTTGTTTAATGCTGCTGCTAAGCAAACTCTGACTGCTGTTCCAGGGGCTAGGGGCTCGCTGCGGTTCTGAACCAGCACACCTTTCTTGAGCCGAGTGCGCTCTTTTGCGCTCACTTCGAAAATGACCACTGGGTTTGTTCTGAGGGTCTCCATTACAGCCACTGTTGGCAGAAAGCTGTTTGGGTGTCGGATGTTCAGGCTGGTTTCTGCCTGGAGGTGGTGATCGGCTCACGGTGTTTGATGACCTGAGCAGCTCAGAGGCAGCATTGTTGTCCACAATGGAAGGGTTTTGTGGGCTCATCCTTGACTGATTGTGAAGCTGGAGGTGCAACCGGTAGCTTGGGGGATGCAGGGCCTGCTGCACCTCCTGCGAGCCTTTCCATACCGAGTACACTGTCTCAGAGTTCACACCTTTATCTGGGATCGCCGTGTCAGACCTTGGAGCGTTTAGACTTTTAGAATGGGGTCGGCCATTGGGTCTGAGCTGCTGCTGAGGTGGTTGAGGCAGGGGATTAAATTCAGTACCCTGAAGGTTAAATCGGCTGTTCTCCAAGTTTTTAGTGGCAATAAAACTATCAATCCGAGCTGGGACTGGGGGAGCAGGAGCATTCTGGGACAGAGTCCTTGAATGTAGATCTTTTTTAAGGTGTGCATTATTGCTGGTGCGCAATCGCTCACTGCCATTGTGGTTGTAGTAGTTCACATCCATGTTGTTGCGATACTGCTGTGAGATAGCTTCAACTGAGAGGTAGAGCTGATCCATGGTCTTTGAGTCTGAATTCAAGAACTGGGCTGGATTGTAAAAGGACTTCACATATTTAAGGTCTGCATATTGACTGATGGAGCTCGACTGCAAGTCATCAGAGAGGAAGGGAGACGGGTAGTCCGGAGCAGTTGACCCACCCGAGAAGGAGCTATATGCAGAGTCTCCTTTGCCGTGTTGGTGGTGGGCTATATGGTCAATACTGCTGTGGGATTTGGCTGGCGAAAGCCGGCTTACTGACAGACTAAGAGGATGCAGGTCCACGTTGCTCATTCTCTCAATGTGCAAGCTGTAAGAATCCATGGACTGGGGCAGATGGCAGAACGGGAAGGACGGGACTTGTAAATGATACGAATGTGAACAGGCACTGTTGCACGAGTCTGTCCTGTGGGGGGAAACTGGGGGAACCAACACCAGCGCAGTTCCGCCCAGGTGTCTCTTGTCCTGGTCTCAAGCTAAGTCATGTTCTTGGGTTAGCTTAAAGCGTCCTGAGACAGTCTGCTCCTGGTGGGGAAAACAAACAGAGCACAGACAGGTTATCAATCTTTACTCATGTCTTGCTTTAGGACATGCTTCTGGTACAGATCCAGACTGAAACTGTTTGCCCAAAGATGGGTTCTCAAATTACTAAAGGACATATTAAACTAACATCTTAAATAAACGAGTTTTTGTTAGATCACCATGGTACAACACACAGACCGATAAGTTATCAAGGTTTACACAGGGTTTTTTTTTTTTTAAATATTGCTATGCCTTAAAGTCCTTTCACTCAGATCAGGGAGGCACTGATCTGGTTCCTGAATCAGATATCAGCTTCAACGTTAAACGATGAATAACTCTGATCCAACCACTTAGTTTTTATTAAGATCATATCCAAAAATAGAGATACAGCAATCCACAGTGTTTAAGGCAGCTAATATATTACATTTTAAAATAACTGCTGTACATGGAAGTTTGATTTATTTCTTATTGATGTGAGATAAATGATTCATTCATTCAGCAGTAGTATCGCATTGGTATTGGGTATCAGACATGCTCAGCCAAGGTATCGTTATTTGATAAAAAACTGGATTGGTGCATCTCTAACTAATATAGCAGAGAGCTGTAGTAATTGTTGATGCACATCAATGAGTTAGGGGAAAACTGTCTAGTTTGGCCAAATATGTTACTTTTAAATCATAAAAATAGGGATGCAGGTTTATTTTTTAGTGATTGAGTCACAAAGCATTAGATTAGAAGTGTTAATTCTAACCCAGCTTATATATATATATATATATATATATATATATATATATATATATATATATATATATATATTTTTTTTTTTTTTTTTTTTTTTTTCTACTTTCCCTTTTTCCCCCCCACTTTTTTGTACATGCCAAATCCAGAGAATTTTTTCTTGTCTTTCCAAAGATATGTTTTGCATATTGAGTGTTGATTTGAGGATCAGGAGTGTAAACCACCTGCTGAAGGAAGCATGTGCCGTTTTGCAACAGTGATGCCGCTCATTAAAGGCTCTGAGGTTGGTGGTGCAAACCGCATACACATGAAAAAAATGTTAGGAATCTCATCAAATATTTGGGGATTAGCCATGTGGCATGTAAAACCCATTCTCAAGAAGTGATGCTTTTTTAAATCTTTTATGTTAAATAAATACTATAAATGAGTAAAAAAAAAATACAAAAAAGGTGATGAATATTATACTAGTGAACCATTACAGAAACAGACTTTGCTTGCTTTAGAAATTATCCTTAAACATTTGCCATGTCAAAACACTTTAACTTAAAAGTTTAAAAATAGACAAGGATATTATTTTAATATGGATGGGTGCAAACATAATTCATACACATACGTACATCTACCTTAAACTATTTAAATAGGGGTTAAAATAAATCTTTAGTTATAAAAAACTATGTTTGGTTGTTGACTAATGTGACATACATCAAGGAGGGAAAGTTATTACTGTAACGCTTAACCACATTCATTAAATCCGGAAGAAGTCATCTACAAGTTAAAAAATAAACATGTGTCCTACTTTTATTGTGAACAAAATGTTAGAAAGAACAAATCTACAAACATAAGTTTTATCTAATAGGTTCCCAGTGCTTTAATCAGTTTTGTAGCACATGGATATCTAGACATGGACAGCCCAGTTGGTACTAAGATGACAGGTTTGAGATTTTCCCATGACCCACATGCCTTTTCATGACTTTGCCGTTTCAATGTTTGAAGCTTGATGCTTGTCAAGCATGTGCAAAAGTAAATGTTGTTGGTAAAACAAAGACACACCAACCACTTATCAAACAGTGAGCAAGCAGAATCAATATTATATTAATGATGGAAACAAGACATCTTGTTCACATCCTGAATTAGCTTGACTAGTTTGCTTCTTTCTGGTTCATGATAGTTAAATAATTCCCCAGTTATGGCTTAAATAGACTGCTGACAGAAAACTCTTTAAATCTATAAGTATTTGCTCCATGGTCTGAAAAGTCTATGGGGGAGCCTGAAAGCCTGCATCAAACATGATGCAACATGGTCAATCTGCTTACACACAAAACCTCCTCTCCAGAGAGAGTTCCAAAAAAGGTGTTGAAGGGAATTGAATGTATCGACAAGGAGGTTTCTGATCTGCCGTCCTCTGAGAACAGAGAGAGGCTACTAAAAAGAGGAGCGCTCAAGTGGAAGTGATGGAGGGGACAGGCAGTGACAAAATGTACAGAGGGGTGCAAAGTGGGGGAGGGAGGGGGAGGCAAAAGGGTGACTGGCCCAGACAAATACTCTCACACGCAAACCACAACAAGAAGAGACAGGAGAAGCAAACGGTGACAGCCGGGAAGCAGAGAGAAGTAGGGGAACTGGAGGGGTGGCCAGGAAGAGCCAGAACCGCTTCTACATCAACAGAGCAAGGTGGACTGAAAAAGTTTGTGAACAACAAGCTTTAGTCAAAGATGGAAACAAGAAAGAAAAACTCACCAAAACTTTGAGTCTAAGTTGCTGACTTTCCTGCTTCCCATCTGAGAAGGAAAGGTCTCTTTTGCTATATTCCTAAATCCAGATAAAACTGATGATTTCCATCTGCTTCTGAAGCATGAGCGAAGCAAGTTACCAGGAGAAGCAAGTGTGAGAGGGAAGACTTCTAAGTGGGTCCCTTCTCCCCCCACAGAGACCTTGGGCTGCCTAGTGGGAGCCACTGATTGGCCGGCCGATGACGTCTGGCTCTCTGATGCACAATGAGCAGAGAAGAGGGAATATTTCACTGCTGCACATAGCTGCTAGTGCTGCAGGCTGCCCAAACAACAGAGAGAGAGAGAGAGAGAAAGGGGTGCAAAAAAAAAAAAAAGAGGCCTCGCATTCCTGGCTGGCTTCAAAGACGGAGCAGAGTCGGGGCACCATTCATTCCCAAGGCCCTGAGCCTGGCGCATGGAGACTAGCCAAGGCAAGAGGGAGGACAGAGAGAGGGAGGAGGGGGATAATGGCGATGGGGAGAGTGGGTGTATGGGTGACCTCCCGAACTCCGCCCCACAGAGGGGAAAAAAAGGCTCCTCACAGCCATCCGCATTAGTTTATCTCTTATAGGTAAAGTCCTAAAAGTTCTAAATACTGTTTAGTCAGCCCTTAAGTGTATTTATCCTAATAAGATCTACTATACATCTGTGAATATGAGGTATATAAAACAGACCTGGTTTTATGTTGTTTGCTTCTGCTTGTTTAATTCTATGCTGGCTCAAATTAAACCAAAGGCATAAAAGAAACACTTTAGAAAAATCAGAATTTCCATGAAGGATCCTAACATTTATACAGTATAAAGCCGTACTTTCCCAGATCTGAACCTCCAAAAACCCTTTGTCTAATGGATGTGCAAATAATTGTAGCAGCAGTTTGCTTTAAATACAACATATATGTATCCGTTTAGATACATGGATCTTTGGATCGAGCGGGAAAAAAAAGTCTGAAAATACAAAGATTTTTTATCCTACAGTTTATTTAACAGACTTTTAAATCTGGAAAAATAACGATCTAGATCAGGGGTGACCTGTCTGAGTATTTAGAGCTCAAAATTAGGATGTTTAAATGCAACACAGAAGCTCAACAACTGTTTTCTTTCAATTCAATTCCGTTTATTTGTATAGCGCCAATTCACAACACATGTCATCTCAAGGCACTTTACAGTTCCCCAGATCATCCAGTCAGATTGATTCAGTTTTCTATCTAAGGAAAACCAGTTGATAGAATCGACTCATTGACTCGAATGCAATCCCTCACACTAAGCATGCTAGTAGTGACAGTGGAGAGGAAAATCTCCCTTTTAACAGAAAGAAACCTCCAGCAGAACCAGGCTCAGTGTGAGCGGCCATCTGCTTCTTTAAAGAGAATCAAAGGGGGGTTCAAAACAAGTTCAAGCATAAATCAACTTCATTTAACCATTAGGGGTGTAAATACATGATTGTATTGACTTGTCTTGATGACGATATGTTTACTAGAGCGGGAGTGATTCATTGATCAAATTTTTCTGTTTTTGAAGTTTGAATTTTTCAGCCAATTATGATTTATTTTTCCACCAATGCTCTTCTTTAGCATCCATAGCTCAGAGTAACATCAGCTTCTTGCTTTTTGTTCTTAGATATTAATAACTGATAAACCATCTGATTGTGTGAAACCACCAGCTGTTATATTTTCATTGTTTGTTATGAAACATGAATGTATTAAAAGCCTGTTTTACAGCTGGGATTTAGTTTTCCTATAAATTTAGGTCCCCACCCACAGAGAAAGATTTATTTGATTCATTAAAATGAGTCATTTGTTAATTGTTCTTACTATAAGAGAAAAAAAAAGCTATTAATTGTATTTGGTCAAATGGGAGATTCAAATTTCAAGCCAAACTGCCCAGCCATAACGTTTTTACCCATATCACAAAATCTGTCATGTTACAATCTTATTTAATTTCATCTACAAATGAGATCCACATCCAACACAGTAATTTCTATCTATATCACAGTTCAGCTATTTGGATAAAAAAAACAGCTTTCAACTTGATAAAAACTAATAAGAGATCACCTGCTCACATTCTGACACAGTACAGCATAGATAGTACATTCAAAAGACCTGATGTGAATTGATAATTAATTTTATACCAATGTAACTTAACAAATATATACAAAAATAGATCTATCTATTATTAAACCACTAATAAGCATCTAGACTTTGTTCACCAGACAAAGTCCCATTCTGATAACAACTCCTATTACTGCTCTATTACATACTAAGCCATTTTAATGACCCAAAGCCTCATTAAACCATAAAGTATGAAGATAACATCTACACTTAATTTCAGAAAGCCTTTAAATAGTTTTGTAGAAAACCTCTATTCCCAGCCTCCTTCAGAGCTCAGATCCATCTGAAAGAAATACAAGCTAGTTTTTAAAATGACATGTCTTACTGATACACAAAGCTGACACATCCCATAAACTACAGCCTTCAAACTAGACACTGATCAGTCTGTTATGTAGATGAAACCCACTCTCTAAAAACAATGGCAGCTTTCTGACCTCCTGTGTTCGCTCAGTGTTCAACAAAAGATCCTTGTTGCCTTCTCTATTGTTTGCTGGTGAAGCTGGCAGCACTGCTTTTCTTACTGCTAGGATGGCATCAACAACTAACTGCACTCAGTTCCTACTGGAGGCTGTGGGTTACTCCAGCATAATGCTTATTTATGAAGGCTGGATGTATTTGAAATGGTGAAAAGAAAAGAAGAAACTGCAGCAGTAAAACAGGGCTGTGTGATACGTCAGAGCTACACAGAGGACAAAGAAAACAAATGTCCACTCAGAGACAATTGATTCAGCTCATGAGGAGAGAATAAATGTTTTAAACTTGGTTCATAAATCATTTTGTCAGAGATTTTAAGCAAATCCTAAAAAATAGGAATCACCATTGGTTGTTTTACAATTAAAGTAAATGAAAACTCTTTTGAAGAACCTTTAAATATGATGACTAACAATGATGGAAGACAGAGGCCAATTTCTTATAGCCACTACTTAGAAAGACGTGTAGCGAAGTTTGATAAGTAAGGCAGGGTAGGCATATTACACCCCAACTTAACAGAGAAGATGGGGCAGAAGTCAAATGATACTAAGAGGTTAGAACAATGCAGCAAAGACTTTTCTAAAGGGGTCAATAAGTAGCCTCGTGAGACCATCCTGATCTCGCAAGCTTTCAAGGTTTCACTCGCAGATCAGTCTGGAGACTCTCCATTAAAGAAAATTTGGAGCCGTTCACCAAACGAACGTCCAATCAGCGTTGGCTTTGAGGCGGGTTGAGGTGTGACGCAACGAGAAGCACAACAGTTCAGTCTAAAGAACATGGCGGCTTCAGCCGATGAAACTTGCGTTGGCGTGGCTATCGAGCAAGTTTTATCGGAATTACAGAGTATTTCTTCACCGAAAGAAGAGCAAAACACTGCTCTGGAGGCTTTTCTCAGAGGAAAAGATGTTTTTACTCTTCTCCCGACTGGTTTCGGCAAGAGTAGCCTGGCTTGTGGTTGTGTTTTCGTCGTCGCTCTGTTAGTACGTCATATGCTTCGTTGATCTGATTGGTTTATTTGGCCCGTCTATCACCAACATAGGCCAATCAGCTAACCAGTATTTTTCGCCCCTTCCCAAAATTACTTCAATGGAAGGTTTCCAGATGGATATGCGGAGCAAATCGATCTGGCGGAGTCAGGTTAGTCAATAAGCTGCTGTACTTCAGAATTATCATTTTAAACCACAAACAGGAAGCAGTGAGATACCAGGTTCCACCTATACTAGATATAAGGCACTGTTTTTCTTCACTACAAAACACCTTGTCAGCCTTCATTTATTTCTTTAAAAAAAAAGGTTAAAAAAATTTATTCCATAAATTAAAATTCATTTAGCTGAATAAAGTAAAAAAATACTTGCTTTTCAAAAAACTCCCCCAAATGAGAAATATAGGGATGTTTTAATATCATAAAATACAAATAATAGTATTAAATGTCTGAATGAAGATGCTTATTTAATCAAAAGCACATTCACCAAAATTAACAAATGGAAATCAATAGGGATGCACGATATTGGGATTTTGGCCGATATCCGATATGCCGATATTTTATAACTCATGTAGCCGATAACCGATACCGATGTTAAAGCTGGACAAAAATACGTAGTCATTAAAAATAGCAGTTTTGTTATCCATTTCTGACACTTTGAAAAATAATATACTCAAATATATTTTCATATGCTGATATCAAATTGATTTTTAAAAACGCGGTATCGATCTATTTTACTTTCAAAATCTTGTAAAATTTAATCGTTCTGTTACAAACTCTCGTGATATTTTGCAAATTCTTGTGAGATTTTGTTAGTAAAATAGATCGATACCGCGTCAATATATCAACATATAAAAATATGGCAAAATTTTGTGAATTTTCAGGGCATTTCGTAGCATAACAATGATATATAGCAATATGTCATTAGTAAAAGAGATTGATATGGTGTTTTTAAACGGCAATATTTCAGGATATGAAGATATTGGGATATTTGAATGTATCAATATTTTTTCCCTCGTCTTTAGAAGTTTTTAAGTCTGTAAAAAAAGATGTTTTTGAGGAAGAAGAAGAAGTAGTATTTTTTTTTTTTTTTTTTTTTTAGACTTTAGAAACTCAGAAGCTGATCAAATATCGGGTTAAATATCGGTGGGGTGGCCGATGTCCGATATTCAGTTTTAAGGCCGATACCGATAGGGGGCCGATTATATAGTGCATCCCTAGAAATCAATAAAAAGAGCTGGTTGGTCTAGAGCAGTGGTCTCCAACCCTGGTCCTCAAGATCTACTGTCCTACAGATTTTAGATGCATCCCTGCTTCAACACAGCTGAATCAAATGAATGGCTTGAAAAGGTAATCAAACATTTGATTGAGCTGTGTTGAAGCAGGGATGCATCTAAAATCTGTAGGATAGTAGATCTTGAGGACCAGGGTTGGAGACCACTAGTCTAGAGAGATTAACATAATAGCTGAAATGATTCGTTTCAGTATCCGCCTTCGTCTAAGCAGCAAATCTCTAGTTATCACAGGGCAGAAAAAAAAGTAAAGGTTTCTTGCACATAAGTCATATTCTAATAAAAACATAAAGCAAAATATAAGTTAAGCAGGACAGAGGTGTGCCTGAGGAGGGTAGAATCCTTAAAAATGTACTTGGGTAAGAGTGGCACTACTATGGCATATTTCCACTCAAGTAAAAGCTAAAAATGTACTCAAGTAAATGTAACTAGGAAAGGCCTAACTCTGGTGACTGGAGACCTGAATTCACACTCCTGCATACAACTGCTGTGTCAGGAAATGTGTAAACTTTGGGACACGCTGAGCTCTGCTTACAGCACAGAACATTCACTGGGAGACAAGCTCCGCCACAGCAAACAGATCTGTTTGCATGCAGTAAAAGCAAAGTTCTGTTTATGTTTAATGTAAAACTAAGAGGTGAGCAGTCAACATCCCTGCGCACAACAGATATTACCTAAGCTACTTTATCTTAAGGTCCCTGATTGTTCTACTGAGCCACTTATAAAGGCTCAAATCAGACTGCAGGTGGATATATGTTGGAGTTCCAACAGCTTGACTGGGCTCATGTTCGCTGTGGGTAAGTGTGTCATTGTGACTCATGAGATTTTTTAGTTGATAAATATAGCAGGAACCCTAACCAATATGAGTAGTAAAGATGCTTATAGAACTATGGGCAGATAAGTGACTTACAAAACATATTATCTATAAATTGAGCAATCAGATCAAAATGAAAAAAAAAAACACCTGACATTAAATGCCCAGTCAGGCCTAAAAGGCATGACTCCAACTGTCTGTAATCAAACAGAACCAAAGAGGAAGTGGGTTTAGAAAAGCAGGAAGCTGTGAGACTTTAAGCGCTAACAGAATGGAAAAGGAAAGGCACAAAAACGTGAAACAATGTCGCTGTCAACACGCTAATTCAGTAACGTCTGCATCACGTATGCTGCAGGGAGAAACCATGGCTGCCCGTTGCTGGGCAGTGCTCACACCAGCGTCCAAAATCTCTAGCTGACCAAGACAAGCTGTCACAGTCTAATAAGCTCTGCATTCCTGCCCTGATCTGGCCCAAATAGCAACTTAGACCTTTACTTCACTTTATTTGGAGGCTGCATGTAGCTGAACAAAGCAATAGGTTTGTAAAACTATACAGACCCCATGCACTTTGAACTGTGACCATGTTTCTGTCTTTTAATTAATGCAAAGTGCTAACAGTATGGTTACATAACATCACAAACAGGATATGCAACAGCAGGGTCATAAGACGGTAATCATACAATTTTTCTGTATCATCTTTGATCAATCATTAACAGGTAACCACATTATCCCTAGCTTAGCACAAAGCCGGTTGAATGACAAACCTATTACATCCATCTGGCCTCTGTGAACACAATTACTTTTGTATTAAGGACCCCCAGGGGTTTGCAACATGATCTGACCACAGCGGGTTGAACTGGAGACTGCAAAAATTCCTCAGCAATGGAGGAGCTCCCAGCTGCAGGCCGAGGAGCTTGATTTTATTTAGGACTGCATGCTTTTTGGAGTAAAAAATAAAAGATTAAAGGACGATATTATGCTTATCATGGGTGACCAAAAGAATTTACCCTTTACCTAAAATTTCAGAAAACCCACAATAACATTTTAAGCTTATGAGTGTTTTGGATTAAATTAATTACAGCAAATATGGACAGAAATTCAGAGTTAGCCAGTTACCCAGTAGTTCAAAACTAAATACATCCATGTTCCAACCATTGTAATTTGATTAACCTTTATTCAGTAAAAAGAAAAAAGTAAAGTTTAGGGACACATACTTTGATGGCACATGGAACAAGCCTGGTTGGTGCGTGTATCTAAAAATATGCAATGGACAAAGGACAACCATAGCAATGAAAAAGCTGTCCCTGTGGGAAGCCAAGGAGTCAGCAAGCATAATAACTGACCCACTTTCTGTTTAAAAACGGGAAGGATCTTCATCATTGGGGAAAACGTTTAGCGTTTAGTTATTAATCAGTTCTACATATTTGTCTTGGTTCAGCCCGTATCTATCTGCTGTCCCTGGACACTAATGTCTGTGAAATAAACAGAGAATATATCTATTTCACGTTTCCATTCAATATATAGGGGAAGATTCATTGAGGTTATGTTTGATCGATAGAGTGCTTTCCAACTTAATTATTCTTTACTTCTGAAGTCAAAACAAAATGCAAAAGCCATTTTTTGTAACACCTTAAATCAAATTTAATATTTCGATTCAATTTAATTTCAGATTTGTTAAACTCGTATCTTGCAGACCCGGACTCCATTTCTGTGTTTTCTGTATAGGTCTAGTGGAAAGTTTGGATTTAGTTGTGATGACTTCATTAACATTCAAATCAAGATGCATATGCATTGCATTACAAATAAAATCCTACTTATCTTATTTAATTAGTTACATTTTGGCAGATCTAACTGGACTGTTCGTACAAAAAAAGCTCCAACTTATTAGAAAAAACACTTTAATCAATTAAGGGGAGGAAAATGTATTTTTTTACGTTTCATCTGATGTTTTATTGTTTTCATGACATTGGAAGCTTTTCCAAAAGTGTCTATTGTTCTGCATGGATCTGTATTCTATCTCCAACTCTC
Organism: Cyprinodon tularosa; assembly: GCF_016077235.1. NCBI lineage: Eukaryota > Metazoa > Chordata > Actinopteri > Cyprinodontiformes > Cyprinodontidae > Cyprinodon > Cyprinodon tularosa. The sequence continues at coordinate 194,518 of NW_024039016.1, forward strand.
TTCCCATCTGTGTGCTGAGTGACCAACCACTTTAAGGGTGTTACCACCACCTAAAGGGCTGGAGGGAGAAAAATAGGGTCTTTCTCTTGTTAAATGTGAAGCAACCAAAACTGGGATTGTATTGCCAATTTGCCTCAAGTGTCAAAAGATATTTTTAGGCCATGTAAAAAACTATGTTTTACCTTTCAAACTAATTAAATGAAACTAAAATTATTACATACAGAAAGATTAACTTTCCAACTTTTATGGTATCCTCCCATTCATCCTCTTATCTGTACCTGCTCATCCTGGTGGGGTCACTGGGAGCTGGTGCTCATCTTCAGTAGGCAGTGTTATAAACAACAGTTGTTATTATCTTTAGCCACCATCACTTTTCTGTTTTTAATGAAAACAAAATTAATATGTGTAAGTTTTAATTCGTATATAACTGACAGTCATCATAGTATGGAGATATCAAACAGACTTAAAGGAGATAAACCCAAAACAGAAAAAATAGAGCTGAGAATAAAAGTAAAAAATATAACACATCCACTCTCTGGGGTCAGTTATCACCTGCTTTAATGGAAACTTAATCAGTTTGGGACCTTTTTGTACCATTTTCCCCCCTAAAGTTCAACTTTTCCAAAAGAATTTTAATTTATTTGCTCCATTTGAAATTTTCCATGACAAGAACACTGATAACCTAGTAGACAATTTTAAAATCTAACTCCATTAAGACAATAAAACCAAACCATCTACTATATGTGCATGCCAAGAAAGCAGTGTCACAAAATCGGTCAGCAGACCAAACACCTGACACTTTATGGCGACATGGCACTTCGTGCGTTATCTCTTAAAATGTGGGTGATTTGCAGAAGTACATGGAAAGGAATGTGCCTGATAAGCAGCTGGAGCAGGTAGAGCAGGCAACACAAACAGGTTTTTGTGAGCAGCACACAGGACTCCATTTGACTGGTAAAAACCAAATATGTAAATATTATTCAAAGATTAACCCCCCTCCGTCCCCCTTCACATACTTGTGATTGCACATTAGCTAACACACACAGGCTTTGGGCAGCTAGCATTTACACAATAGCAGAGCTCAGTTGGTCAATTTGCTCTTTTCTAAACTAAACCGCCGACTAATTTCACAATTTGTGTGAATGAAAGCAAAATATTTCATGCATTTTATAGAGAACACAATCTTATCTCTGAACAGTGTAGAATTAATGTATTCATGCCCACATCTGATAGAGAGCAAGAAAGAAGAGAAAGTTTCTATAATGCTGCCATGATTCTCAGCTGGGATGTGATCTCTCACTGCCCCCCCTTTGACATCAAATCATTCCCTTCTATATCTGGCTTGATGTTTATGACCCTTGTCCATGCAGTGCTTTGAATACAAGGACATTTTTTTGTTTGTTTTTTTCTTCCTTCCAAATAAAATATCTTCTTCCACATGTTGGCTGTGTAACCCTTCCTAGCTTGGGAGCTGTGGAACTCTGCGGCTTCTGCAGAATTACCTCAGCGGCCCCTGTCTGATTTTCTAAGCAATCCTCTCCTCTGCAGAGCAGGCAGTTAACCCTGTAATGCCAAATGTATAATTTTTGATACATACGATTTCTGAAATGTTTTGCGTCTGACACCTTTTGCATATTTTAATGGTAAAAACTTTGCTCAAAATCCTATTGTATACAATCAGATTTACCTGATAACAGAGGGCAGAAGACTACACAAAAAATAATCTTGACTTATCGCATAGTAATAAATTATTAATATCAAAAATGTATTCTGTTTTTTCTTTGTACATATTTTGTTAAAAGGCCAAATAGGGACTTCAAACCAAAAAAATTTAATTTTCTGTTTTGTTTTATTCGTGGATCGGGCTTTAAAGGGTTAAGGTGGATGACCATGTGTTGCTAAACTGTTTTACCTTTTTTATTAAGCAAGCTCTATAAAATTTTGAGCTAAGGATATGTTGGTAAAATCCCATAAAATCCCAAAAAAGCAGATTTAAATTTGTGACTGTAAGAAAATGTAAAAAGTTCAAAAGGAATTAATTATTTCGTATGGCACCTTAAAAACATTAAGCCATACAAAAAAACGCCATTACTTACAAGTTGATCAATATTTATTATGCCTATGTTGCGTACACCATTCTACCCATGCAGATACCACTGCAATGCTCTCACTGCTCATCTGTGAGTCTATGTTGATACCTGATAAGAGAACAATGAGTGGGACTCCAAGAGGAGCAAAAACTTTGCATGATACCCCAAAAACTATAAGAGGAGATCGGCAGATAAACTTTTTAATGCAGTGTCTGCTACTGATTTTTGAGCCAATACCCCTTTTTTCCCCTCCCAAATTTCCATGATAAAAATGACACAACCATAAAAAATGTAACACGAGTTTCAATTTAAACCAGACATGGCCGTTGAATGCACTAATTAATCGACAAAAGCATCCACATATCTGCCGGTGCTAAACCACTAACATTTGCCTAAAATATGCTGAAGTATCTGTCTGTCTATCTCTCATATTAAGCAACAGCTTTAAATCCAGTTCCAACATCCAGTTCCAAAGCCATCTGAGGGCATTATTGGTCTAAAAATACGTTTTCCCCAAAGACCTATTGAACAGAGCTCAGTTATGTTTTGTCATCAAATAGTTCTCACCCACATCCAGAATGGAAAATATAAGCCCCTCTTGAAGCTGTTATATCATAAGGACAAAGATTTTGATTCAACATCCCTTATATAATGAACTTACATATTTAATCCCAAAGCAAGAAGAATCTACAAGGGAAGAGGTGGAAACCCAATGACGTGCTACAGGCGATTTCTACAGCTCCAATTATGAACGCATGACTTGCGACTGTAAGCAACAGTTCTTGATTAAAGCCCGCCAGGAAAACCCGATCACCATGAGGATTGAGTTAACTTTGTAGAGCATCAACATTTTACCCCATTCCCCAAGGGGACAAAACATTACTTAAACTTAAAAGCAGGCTTTTCCCCTTATTTTGTTGGACCTTCAGGGGGTAGAGGTCTGGACAAAACCACATCCTAGAATGACCTAGAATATTGCTTCTTTGGACAGGTCTGATATAAAACAATGACACTCAAAGAAAGGACAACGATTTGATGTGTTTACCATATCAAATATGTCCACTTCTACCTGCTTGCAGACTTTAGGAGGCATACGATACGCCCCCTTAGGGCAGCGGATTCAGGACAACAAGGAAATGTTTGCTCAGGGTTGCAAAGGAGATTTGAATTGCAAACCAAGGCAGACAGTGTGAGAGCTAACAATTAACGTTCACTTTTCCAACCCACTGAAAGGGCTGACAGAGAAGCCAGCAACAGACTGAAGAACAGGCATGTAGAATCAGAGATGTCTGATGTTCCCAGTAAAATCGATAAGATCAAATGCAAAAAAAATTAGAGAATGAACACTTTTATTTAAATCATAAATACTGATCATGACAAGAATCATCTTTTTATTCTACTCTGTATAAATAAAGCCAAAAGATTAAAAAATGATCTCTCAATGCATACGAATTTATCATTTTCTTAAACTTGAGTTTTTAGAATAACAGGAAACACATTTTTAAAACCTCCTCCCTTTAGTAAGCTGCTTTAAAGATAACTTTAGCATTTTAAATTAATTATCAAGAATGACCCACAGATAACCCTAAACTTGAGTGTTTTCGTTTTCAGTCCTGCAGTGCCTCTGCCAAAAGTCAATGTGTTTTTATTTTCACTCATAAGATCTAAAAAAATGTATAATTTAGTCTTAAAAAACAAAATAAGAAGAGATTTTAAATTGTCAGCAGGTACTTTTAATGCCCAAACAAAAACATTTTAAAAAAAGACCTTTATCCTATGACCTACTTTTTTCAGCTTGTCACATAAGGAATCATTAACATTCTTGGCACCAAGGCAGAAATGATTTCATTATAAAAAGAAAAAAAGAAAAAACACATCTGTTCCCCGTGGTGTTTTTTCCCTGTTACCATTTGGCTGAAATAAAAAGAAATCCTATTATGCTTATTCTGCAGAAAGGTTTCATTTGAAATAGTTAGAACTTTTATTTAAACAAAATACTGTATTTCTCTCTTACTGTGCAGCATCCGGTCACGTCTCTACCTGGATCATAGAACAGACAGCAGGGCTCCAGGAACAAAGTGTGTCTAATGGTCCAATAATTGTTTTAATCCACCCACACCTTTTGTTATAAAACAATTGGATCTGATGAAATGACACCAAAATTACCTGGTGCTAAGTTTAATAGCCCTGCTTTTGAAAGGGATATAGTAATCCAAGAACACAGATAATCACCCCCAGGAGTCAAGTGATTTCCAATCTTCATTCTGCAGCACCTCATCTGGCATCTAATTTTGGGAGGACTTGATCACAATGGGGTCAGTTTACAGCTGCCACAGGTTTCCCACTCCTGTACGGAGAGGAAGGGGGGGGGGGGTAAACTTGTGAAATAATGAAATAATGAATAAAAAATAATGAAACCTGACTAGAAAACAGCCCCATGAAATTAACTGCCCAGCCCTGCAATTCTGAAAGTGTATGAACTCAGAAAATACAATGAGAGATAAATTTTGAAAAAGTCTCACATTAAAATTAAAATAAAAAAATCAAATAAAGAAGTAAAGTAACTTTGAAAAAAAATAATTTTGGACTGACTTCCACTTCAATGCTTTGGTTTTACTGTTATTCTAACCACTGACCCACCAGTGGAGCTCAGATTTGCACATTCAGACATGCAGCCTTTGCTTCCAGCCTTGTCAGACAGCTTTAAATGCCCCATTTTATTACCCTGACATCACAACCTTATTAACAAGTGTGCTGCTGTCTCAAGTCTTGATGACAACTCCTCACACACCTTTTCATCGGATCGGTGAAACCAGAGAGGATCCTCTAACAGACCCTGCTGGCATGATGTATCTGTTTGCAAAGAAACCCGAACCCCATCTATCGATCTTCTTCTGTACTGTGTATGAGACGTGTTTCAAAAACATACGAAGCAAAAAAATAAAATCAATGTAAAGGTTGACATAAAGGATTTATCCTAACTGATGTTCAGCTTGATATTGCATTAGATTTATGTTTTAAAAGTTATTTTTTGCAAAAGCAAATGATACATTTCAACTAACAAACCATCAGGAAGAAAAGCGTTTATCTTTTAATCTAGTACAACGCAATAGGTAAGCTTAAGTAAATAACTGTTTTTTTTTATTGGAGCAATAGCATAACTTTGGATTTAAAAACATATAATTATCTGATTTTTTAAATCATGTGCTGTATAAGAACAAGCAAATGCAAGTTATCAGGTTACATCAAGGTTAGAAAACAGCTTTAAAAAAAGCTGTCTAAAGCTAACAGTGGACTAGAGGTGTGCCACCTGAGCAAACAGCACAACTAATTTAACAGCTTGTTATATCTGCTAGCATAAGGACCTAAAAACTATTTAGCATATATTTATTCTAAGTTTTTGCTTAAGTATGCATTAGAATAAAATAAATAACAGCAAAAATATAATCAATAAGGTTTTTACAACCATTGTAATAATGTGTTATATTTACAGAAGAAAGTAAGGCAGTTTTGCTTATGCAAAATAAAAAGTAGCTATAATATCCTTTTCTTTCTTTTTTTACTCTTAGCTAAAAATTGTCAGAGCATAAAAAAACATATTTCAACTCATTGTTATCAAACCACAACTATAGTATGTCGTTTTGATCATGCTCTGCTTTGGAACATTTATCTAGCATGTGCTGCAGATATTTTTGGTTGATTCTTGGAGCCCATATTTCTTTCTCTTCCTCCATTAAAGTTAAAATTCACAAAAAACAACAACAAAAAAAAATTAACTAAACAAAACATTAACAATGGACAGCAATGGAAGCAGTATTAGTTTGTTCAGCATAGCTGCTGAATGCACTGATAAATCAGCCAACACATGCAAGGATCAGAAACTGATACAAGAAAAAAAAAAGCTAATATAATGCTAATTATCAAGCAGTCGATGTATCGGTCCTTCTTTAGTTTGGATGCTAACGTTAGACAGAAATATTCTTCAAATACTTATGATGACAGCAGGTTAGCAGCATCTGTATTCAGATTCAACATTACAATCTGAATTTTCAAGTCAGCTTAAAGCACTGAAATATGAAACACTTTTTCCTGATAAGGCCACTGGCTTTTTTTCTCTTCATCAGCACCTTGATGTAATGTTCTACCAACACCACAACAATGTGATCACAATGCACCAGCCTGTCAGCCAATCACTGTGCTGCTTTTTAAGGCGTTCTTTTTTGTTGTTGTTGTTTTTCCCAGCTCACCTGACCAAAAACATCCATATCTGCTGCTATCTCTGTTTTGGTTTTCTGTATTTCAATTAATTACAAAACCATCTGTGAGTTTTAATTGTTGAGCGTTTCTGTTGAAAATGCTCATCTTAAATTAACTTTATCTGTATAGCTCTTAGAAGGGTTAAAATCAAAACTGTTAAATCCATAATTTTTCAAATTAAAACAAAACCCAAAAAACCCATACATTTTTAAGTTCCTTTAAATAACTAAACACAAAAATCCTACTTACACAAATAAAAATGACTAAAAATGTTAAATATATATAGATATTAAAAATAAATGTGAAACATTATATTTTTCATCCAATTTAAATGGACAACAACATAAAACTTGTTAAGATATTTAGATAATAAACACATTAGGGGTGCAGCTAACTATTATTTTGCAAATCGATTAACCGGTCAATTATTTTTTAAATAATTGATTAAAGGAGAATTCCGGTTTTTAACACTTTTAGCCCATTTTCTGTAGTGTCCAGGATGAAATCGAATGATCGACACCAAAATTTTGACAATTGGTCCTGTCTCTGCTATTTGGCTCATGCAGAATCCCCCCCTGGCTGCTTTAGAATGGCTTCCATTGTGCATGTCCGATAATGTCCTTAAAACAACCTTAAACATTCTTTTTTTAAAATATGCTACTCACCGGGTCATCAGCGCTGTTCAATGACGTTCCAAAATGTTTCGTAAAGAAAAAACGTTCCTGTAGTGTTTTATTTAGCATTTTGTAAATCCCATTGAGTTCTGTTGGAATAGTCAATATTCCCCTGCCACCGGAAACGGAAATGGGGCCTGTTTACACAGTTGTAGTCTTTTCGCTTCACTCTGTGTACTCCGACGTCGAGAATCAAGAATCCACCTTTCGTATTCCATTTTCAGAGTTTTTTAAAGTGTTTAACAGAGACGTTAGCACCTCGACGTCGGAGTACACAGAGTGAAGCGAAAAGACTACAACTGTGTAAACAGGCCCCATTTCCGTTTCTGGTGGCAGGGGAATATTGACTATTCCAACAGAACTCAATGGGATTTACAAAATGCTAAATAAAACACTACAGGAACGTTTTTTCTTTACGAAACTTTTTTTGGAACGTCATTGAACAGCGCTGACGATCCGGAGAGTAGCATATTTTAAAAAAAGAACGTTTAAGGTTGTTTTAAGGACATTATCGGACATGCACAATGGAAGCCATTCTGAAGCAGCCAGGGGGGGATTCTGCATGAGCCAAATAGCAGAGACAGGACCAATTGTCAAAATTTTGGTGTCGATCATTCGATTTCATCCTGGACACTACAGAAAATGGGCTAAAAGTGTTAAAAAAACGGAATTCTCCTTTAATTGAATTATCGGATAGCCAGAGGTTCCTTAAAGAAGATTTTTTATGAAATTAAACCAGGTGAAACTAAAACTTTTGCACTTAAGGAGTTCTGGATAGAGGACTTTGACAGACGTAAACTTTATTTTTTTCTTAAATGCAAAATATTTATATATATTTTTGAAATTTTTATATAATTACACCTCTAAGTGCGTTGCTCTGTCAGCCAAAGGCGTATTTTACTGTCTATATAATCCAGTTAATGATTAATCAATTACTAAATTAGTTGTTGATTACTTTGATAACAGATAAATGAAGATTATTATTCTGATTAATTGTTTCGGCCCTAAAACAGATATAAACAAACAGTAAAAACATGTTCTCTTCATTTGACTCTGGTTTGTTCACACACTCATAGACTTTTATGGGAGTTATACGATCCTGTCAAACCACAATGGGGGTCTTAAAAGGCCACACAACAGGGCAGGAAGGGCCTTGTCAAGAAACTATGGCAGGTATTGACAGAAAACTAAACTCAATAACTGACGGGGCTCCTGTATCATCCTCCAATAACCTCTGGCAGCTATTTTTCTTCTTCTTTAAGTCTTATTCTTGTTTTTCTACTTGTTTGACAAAAGAGGGAGGGTCTCATGATAGATCACAATTACAGACAAATGAATGAGCACACTCAGATTTCAGAACCCCACAAATCCAGCAAAAAAAACAAAAAAAAGGAAAATAAAAAAGAGAAAGCTCATGTTTCAGTGATATGGAAAATTTGGGGAATTATGTCTAAAACCAGCAAACACAGGAAGTACTAAAATATAAGACATGTTAACCACACCAGGGGAGGGAAGTAATGGGAAAACATAAACCTGTTTGGACAAAGTGTAATAATAGAATTTACTTCATAATAAAAAGGCAGCAGTTTTCACATACTGATTAACAATTTTTTGGAGCAATTTCAATCATTTATTTAACCAGCAAAGACATTTCCCCAGAACATGCCAGCCTATCGTCTACTATGGCCTCACTCAACAGAATCTAATAAGCTTCTCTGATTTCCTTGTCCGTGTTTGATGTGACCTTTAGTCAGGACAGTGATCAAATATAACTCCTGCACATATGCATTCATTAACTTAACATCAAGCTTATCACATGCCTTTTCCAAAGAGTAATTCCAAAGAATAATTCCCCACCGAGGACGTCGTCATCTCCAATAACAACCTGCTCCTTGGCTCACACAGTGTGTGATTAAGCTGCATGCTCTCTTCAGTTTAATCATTAGGTGAGAGTATCGCCACGGTGTCACACATCTCTAAACCACTAACTTCTACATGACATAACCTCCCAGACTAAATAGGCAGGACTTTCCTGTATCGCTCCAGCAGCTGATGGTTTGTCTGGAGGACTTTGATCAGCAAAGGGCTCTTTACGTTGAATGTAATCAAACAAGCACTAACTGAATCCTACTCTACTGTTTCAACGTATCCTGTTAGTACTAATAGAACCAGTAGGAGAATTAAATCTCACTTTAGTGGTTTGTCCTTGATATGACTGATACATCAAGAGCGATTACTGACAGTTTGAGTCATGCACCTTGCTCTTCTCTTTCCTTAAGAACTGGAAGACGTGTTTGTTTTTTCTGAAAACATCATGCAGGTACAAGAGAAGAGAATTCCATTACAGGAAGGTGCGAGGAACAATATAAGGGTTGAAATAACAAAACCTAACGAGCCGTTTACAGATTCAAAGCTGCAACACCTTTCTGATACATCCTACTCAGCTAGGAGAAAAGCAATAGGTGTCATGGGGGTGGGGGGGTACTGGTGATACAACATTTCACGAATGTAACTTTTCAATTCTTTAACCAAGCACCTTACTGACAAATATCTGGGCTTAAGGGAACATTTCAGCATACCTCAACTGATCCCTCATCACCAGACCAGGTCATCCTTGTAGAGGTGGGCTGAGTGAAAGGTCACCTAAAGATGTAAACATCCAAGTCTGAACCACACACTCAAACGCACAAAGAGTAATTTTCCACTGCTTGGAAAAAAAAAAATAAGACACTCCACAGCTCCCCTTCCTTCAAGACTAAAGCTAAAACCATGGCTACACAGAACAAATATTTTCCTTTTTTTTTTTCTTTCCTTATATAAAGAGGGTAAAAAACAAGGCTGACGAAAGAGATCGAGTTTCAACACCCTGACTACATTTACAAGACGTCTGTTATTTTATTAGAGCTGCCCCCTTCTATTAACTTCCACCTTTTGTTCCCATCCCTTTCATCTCTAATCTTCCAGTAAATACAGAAAAAAAAAAAAACTTAAATGAGGCTTGGCGTGAACACGTCCGCCACTATAGGACATAACAGAACACATGTACGCTTCAGCGTACTGGATTTGCATCATTAAACCATCGGTCATTTTTCTTGTTGAAATTGGACTCGGATCAACAGGTGCTTCTGTGGCCACCGTAGGCAGCCATCTTTCCCTGCTGAGCATAGAGCTTGATGCAAGAAAATAAGCATCTAGTGCTACCAACATTTAGACATTTATTTACCTTAATATATTTGTAATTTCACTGCTTGACAAATAAAACAGTTTGCAAGGGCTTGTAAAGGTTGTGTGGAGAATTACAGGACAATAAAGGGCAGATTAGACTTCTGCAGCCGCACACATCAAATGTCGCTTGGGACTGGTTTGCTTCTGCACCGTCAGTCTGGAATTTCTAGGGACGCACAGCAGTTTCCTGCCAGAGTGCAAGGGGGAGCCTATTCGAGAACTCACAAGCACTTCGGCGGATGGTCACAAGGACTTCGTTTTGGCAGAGACCTTGGTATGTTTATATAATTTGTCTGAGGCATCGTACAAGTGGTTATACTTCCGAACCTCCTCGATTAAACTTTCGTCGTAGTTGTCCATTGTAGTTGTTCCTCGGTTTTTAAAAATGGCGCTCCCTGGCACCGAATCAAGAAGGACGACCACACAGACAGCCAGAAAGGCATTCCAAAGAGAGCAATCACAGCTGCTTTTTGTCTGTGCACTTTTGTATGAGGTCTGCGCTGGTTTGCGACCATCCGACGCGTATTTAGGATTTTTTTTTTAGGTGCGCAACAACGGTTGCAGAGCCTCTGTGTGGGGGGTGTGGTCACGCAGAGAAAGATTTGACGGTTGCAGAGCCTATGCGGCAGAAGCATAAATTGGCCTTAATAAGCTGCTTACTCCAAAATTATTGCCATGTAGCAGCAGCAAAAAGAGAGCTGTTTTAGGGTTTGTTTTTCCTGCAGCTGTGAGAGAACACAGCAAACATTAAGACGGAGGTCTTCAACAGGGAGTCCGCGACCCCCAGGGGGTCTTTGGAGGTAATGCATGGGGGGGTTGCAAAAGTTTTGATTAATTAGACTTAATATTCCCCCTGCAATTTTTTCCACTAATTGAAATGTCTTTATATACACGTTAATGTTAATTCAACACACTGTAGTAAACAGATAAATGGAGGCAGGAGATGTCTTTCAGTCATCAATGCACACATTCAGCGACACACAGGAGTTCTTTCAAGCTGGGCACCGTTTCATTAACAACACCTGTCCCCCATCAATGAGGAGTAGGAATCAGAAATACTTTAATAATCCCAGGGCAAAATTACTTTCGTTACATTACTCCATCTGTAATAGAGCGACTATAGGACCAGCTTGATATAATACTATTGCATACGATATATATCTCCATCAGTTTGGGGGTTCTTGGCTTGGAAAACGTTGAAGACCCCTGCATTAAGGTGATCTAACTTTTTGACATATATAGAAAAAGCTGTTTCTTCAGCTGGGACGGGGAATCTTGTGAGAGTTTGGAAGGTTGATAAAGAAAAAACAAACAAAGTAAAACTGAAAGAGAATGCTTAGATTAGTCCAGATAAATTCCAGTTGTACCTGTTGCAACAATCTTTAAGGGTTTTTAATACAGGTGCATTAACACTTTTTTTTTTTTTTTTTTAGATTTGATCTTATTCTCTTTCCCTAATCAAAATCCATGACCATTTAAATGTATATCATCACAAATTGTTTAAAAAGTGCATTCACATCTCTGTGGATTCACTGCCAGCAGTGCTGCTTCTGCACCCACCACCTGACCAAAGCATCAGTGCATCAATTCCTGCTGCTGCACAAAACTCCAGTGTCTGGTTTCCTCTCTTCCAGCCTGGCCAAAGCAATGCTGCCTTTTGTTCCCACTTTAAATAAAACATAAAGCCACTCATTTGGTTAAAAGGGCCCCCCTGTGCATAATTCAAGACTCCAGTATCAGTTTAAGGGAAGTTTTTTTTCTTGTTGCTGCTGTAACAATGGCTGTTATCTGTGTTAATAAAAGTATTTAGTCTTCCCTCTGCTCCATTCTTCACTCTGATGTATATTCAGTTGTTATCTGCTAATTAGTTAGCTTGGAAACCATTAGAGGTGGAAATGTTTTGCCTTCCCCTCCTCTCGTTTAATCAGTTAATCAACAAAGACCGATTAATTCTGGAAGGGGGGGGTCACAGAAGCTAAAAACAAAGAATAAAAGTAAGGTAGTTTTTCATAAATGTTTGAATTTTCGTTTTTAATAACTGTTCTAAATAATATATGTTAGTTTACTCCACTTCAAGGACATCCGATTTCCCAACGGACAGCAGAAACTGCAGAACTGCAGAAATATATTTAAAGTAAATATAATATAATGCTCTCTTAAAAGCTTTTGATTGGTTATAAATTGATTATTAGACAAAAAGCCAACCGTTGACGACCGAAACTGAGACGTTAGGGCGATACCGATGCACCTGCTGCTAAGGAGTCAATCTACCCACCTGACAACACTCCCGCTCAGTCCGGCCCGTTTTAACTTGGTTTTTTCTTGTTTTTCTCCAGTGGTTTTCCTTTCCTACAAGCACACGAGTCCTTTCACTGCGCCATGAGTAGAGTGGCTGCTAATGAGCTTTTCCTTTCCTTCACTCGGAGTTAGCTTACCTTATTCCCTGGGGAGAGAAGGGGATAACGGAGCAGCGGTTGGACCAATCACGTGCCATGGGGGGCGGGACTATGGGAAGGCAAAGAACGGGATTGGTCATTTGGCAAAGTAATGGGGGGAAAGAAACTCTTACCGTATGATGATAAGATAAACAAGAAGGAAAAATTGTTTTAATAAAATCAGAAGTATGCCCGTAAGGAAAGTGACTGTATATATCTGTACTTAAACAAATAAGACAAACGTAAGCCTCGCAATTTTTGGATGTTGATCATCTTTATTGAAATATAGATAAAGCCTCATATAGAAGAGCATAACTTAAAAATACTATCTTTATTATCTATTATTGATAAAATTGAATACATTTTCTTTGCCTTTACTTTAATAAATTACATTTTCAAAGTTAGTTGCATAAAGAATTACCTTACCTTACCATTTTTTAATCCAGATTACAGTTATGCTTAAAAGTTTAAATACCCTCCCATTAAAGAAAATGATACATTCACCCTAACTGGAAAAAAAATATATATATAATGAAAATAAATACTGAATGATAGCTTTGTAAAATAGAATATATATATAGAATTTTTGTTTAAAAAACCTGAACATTATTTGTTATTTCCATCTCCCGTTTTAGACATGATTAATCTATCCCTGCTTCAGGTATATGCAGTGGTGGAAAGTAACAAAGTGCTTGATTACTGTACTCAAGTAGTCTACTTTTTTTGTGTGTCCTTACATCTAAAAATGACCTACATAGTCATTTTTTTTGGGGGGGGGGGGGGGGGGGGTATAACTTCCCTCCACTATATTTTAAAGTCAAATATTATGCTTTCTACTCCACTCCTTTTTCTAAGAAGCTGCTAGTTCCTTGTTCCTTTTGGGTCAGCTTAACTTTTTAATCCACTATTGCTGTTTTCCTTTCTTAAAATTCAGTTTCAACATGTAAAATAGCAGCCCTAAGGACTGAATCAGGACACCACTGTTTTAGAGATTTTGCATGTCATTTCACAAATGTGAGACACTCAGGGCAGATATTATCTGTAGTTTATACAAGTGATTAAGGTGTTAGTTGTTGCCATGTGGCCAAGTGGTTTAATAGGATGAGTACTCAAATCACAGTTATAGTTTGTGTGTGGTAATAGATTCAACCTTAAACCTCTATTCCAAAGAGAGAATGTTGAGGAAAATTCAGGTGGTTTCTGAAAGTTAAGACAGTTCTTTGAAATTACTATGAAAATTATACAGAAATGTACTAATTTTAGGAAATTTTATTTGTATAATTAAATACTTAAGTACTAAAAATTCATGTACTGGCTTGGTGTTTCCTGGACCGGGCCGCCTGTGGAGCTGGTTGACAGTTGCCTTTTGTATCTCTGCTTCTGTCTCCTTGAACCTCAGTCGGTCTCGGCAGATGGCCGCTCACACTGAGCCTGGTTCTGCTGGAGGTTTCTTCCTGTTAAAATTGAGTTTTCCTCTCCACTGTCACTACATTCATGCTTGGTGTTAGGGATTGCTGAAGAGTCAGTGAGTAAATGCAATCAGCTGGTTTTCCTTAAATAGAAAACTTGAACTAATTTAACTGTATGACCTGGTTGAATTGTCTCTGTAAAGTTCCTTGAGATGGCGCGTGTTGTGATAGGCCCTATATAAATAAACAGAATTTAAATGCATTGAATTGAATGGTGCATTTGGTTACAAACAGAATTTAATTTGTTTTTTATGAATTATAGATAAAAGTTACAGTACAGTAAAATTGAAAAACGTGTATGTTATAAAAAAACAAACAAAAAAGTCATGAAACATATGAATATTAGAAAAAATGAATACATTAATACATACCTATGCTAGGCCTACATCACCTTGAATCAATGTTTTTCAGACATAGACGATTATTTTATTATGACGAGGATAATAACAGAATAAACAAGATAATAAAATTTAAACGTGACACAAAATGACAAAAATCCAAGTGGTGAAAAGTTATGGAGCAACAAATACAATCATTTTACAGTAGTTATGCATTAAGAAGTGCTGTAAAGACATTTCAGAGCTCCTCTCTATATGAAGACAACGGTGACATAAAAGATGAGTTCATTTCAATGTTAATTCAAAAAAAGGTGATAAATTGGTTACAATTCTAATTTTAAAAAATGGTCAAAAGTAAGGGTAAATAAAGAAAATCAAAAACAGAAACAAAGTAATATTAAGACAAAGGGACAAGTTTAAAAGATTAGAGTCCATATAAGAGTTAAGTTTTAGAGAGCAGCACATGGTGAACTGAGAGAGCTAATCATTCATAAGAAGCTCCGCAATGCGAAGCTATATAAACCACTTTGAATAGTTTGTGGTTTCATGCACAGGAAGATTAGCTGAGCACACATTTTTCTTTGGAAATAGAATAAACATGTGAGGCTGAAATATTTGGATAGTTCACAATGCTGGAAACTGAACAGGGTTTTTGTTAGCTGCAGAACCGTTTGGGCCTTTAAGCCACACAAAATGCGACACGCTTATAACCATAAATCATTTAGAAAGTGTAAGTCATTTTAAGCTTATAAGCCTTAAAGCTGACAAGCTTGATCACACGCCCATTTAAGTAATGACACCCTGCAGGTTTCTCTCTGTCCCAGATGATATAGGCCCGGGAAAAACCTTCCAATGTTCACCAATGTCCAATTTAAATCTCAGTTGTGTTCGCATCTAAAGATTTTAGCCTAAGTCATCTCATAAAAGGAGTTTCATAGTTTACAAAAAGACAAAAAAAGTGTAAGCAAAAATTATAGTTTGGTGACTACATGCATATCGTTTGCTGTATGAAACATTGGAAATAGTAAAGCACAGGATGTGAACTGGCTCAACAGAAAATTAAAGTTAAAAGTCAAAAAGACTTAGGCTTAGACTAGATTTATTGTCATTCTGTACAGCTCTCTTGGCATTTCCATTTTTGTAAAGTGCAGCAGCGATCAAATGTAAACATTGTGGGAGAAAAAACATGGTGCAAAAGAAAAAAAACGCATTGATATGGTCAGTTTGATGCAAAGTCTGTGATTTGATTTAGAGTTTTTTCAACATTCAGCTAAAGCTAAAAAAAAAGAATACTCCATTAGTGCACTGCAAAAAACACCTAGAAATAAGTAAAAAAATGTCTTAAGTGTATTTACCCTTAATTTGAGCAGGTAAATAAGATGATCTGCCAATGGATTTAGTATTTTTACTCCTGAAATAAGATGATTAGATAATATACACTTGAATTAAGACAAAGCAATTGTTTTTTTTTCTTATTTCAAATGTAAATTGTCTTGTTGCATTGGCAAAGTGTCTCACTTACCTCCTTAATTCAAGAAAAAACACACTTAATTTGAGCAAAAATTACTTATTTAGATTTCCATTTGTTGCTGTGTGAAAATGTGTCAACCTGCCTTCCAATCATTCTGGTGCCTTTGAAGGGTCCCTTTTGGTGCGTTGGCCCTCAGCAGCCGCTTAGTTTACTTTTGCTTCAGCCTGACTGTTTGTGTCCAAGCTGTGATTATTGCAAAGTCCACATTACTCCACTACTCCCCTATTTTTTAATGAATAATCCCAGTAATAAAAGCAAGAATGCAGTAATACTCAAGCAGGATTGAAGGGAATAGAAAAACAGCATAAAATGAAAACATTCCCTTAACTTCCTTCTGAAATGTTTTTTCCAGAGCAGCAGTTTATGCTGTGAACATCAGGCATTCACAAGATTATTAAAACCAATGTATGAGGGTCATTTAGGCATCTCACTCAATCCCACTTCCTGTCTATTTTCAACAATGATAATAATAAAGGACACTAGGGCCTAAAAAAATAAACCAAAGTATAAAAAAGAGACAAGGTTATATTGTCACTACATTTGGATAACTACAGCATGCAGTTATTTACATTATTAATATAAAGATATAGCATTGCTAAAAAAACATATAGTATTGCTAAAAAAAAGTATATATTTTCTACACTTAAGGGCATTTTTATGTGTTAAACTGGTAATTTTGACTTGTTTGACTAATCTGTGTGTTAATCGCCTCAGCCAGAGGAAGTCACATTATTTTTCCAAGTTCGCTGGTTGATCAACAACCTCTATTTTTAAACATATTAATGGCAAATTGAGTGGAAGAAAAAAAAGTTGCATGATCTGCAGGGATAAGAAGAGCCATGGGATGATTGGTGTCGTTTGAGTCAGTGCTGTACCTTAAGGTTTACCAAACATATACATAACCATGATATGGTCAATTGCTTTTACATTTATTATGTAAAGACACTTATGTCAAAAGCAGCTTAGGAGGGCTGAGGTGAAAAAAACTTGGACTGTTGCTTTGTGGTTCATGTCTGAAATGAGGGTAAAAGTTGCATTTTATTTGGATATCAGTGTGGATTGGCATACGTTCCAAAGCTTAAGGCTTTCTAAAACAGCTAACTTCATATTTTTGTGTTAGTCCACAGCGGTTTTTCATTTATTCCCCAAGTTCAAAGGAACTAAATGCCTCCCTTTGCAATGCTAGTTATTTTTTTTTAGCCAGACCTGGCATCCGCACATGGTCAGAAGCACCAGTATCTGGTCTAACTGATCCCCATAAAGAAGTTGTAGGTTGCAGCTGAAATTGGTTTCACATCATCCTTCCATCTTCTCCTGCACATTCCTTGTCAGGGTCGTGGTGGGGCCAAAGCATTTCTCAGGCAGTCTGCGTCTGTCGCAAGGCAACACAGAGACGCACAAAGATGCACCCACACACCCCACCTAAGAAAAATTGAGAGAAACTAGTCAATCTATAAGTCATGTTTTTGTGCTGTGGGAGGAAGCCGGAGTACCCTGAGAGAACCCATGCATGTTCAGGAAGAACATGCAAACTCCATGAAGAAAGACCCGGGGCCGGGAATCGGAACCAGAACGTTCTTGCTGCAAGGCAACAGTGCAACCCACTACACCACCATGTAGCTTAGTTTCACATACATTTAAACCTTAAATTTTCATATTTGGGAAGATTTTAATTGAGTCATTAAAAAGTTTCCCATTCATTTTGCTAACAAATATGTTAATACAAATTTACACGTCTTGTTTTTTATGTAAAATACGTACATGTTAATGAATATAAATAATCTTAAGTGGAAAATAACTATGATTAACAAAGACTTAAGCGACAGGCCAAGTGTTAATTTATCTATATGATTCATTTTATTCAGTGAATTGAGTTACCTAAATAATCATTTGCATTGAATTGCTAATAAGTCACTTCTTGCAATTCTCCAGAAAGATGCTAAAGTTTTAGGGCAGCAATTAAAAGGAATACTACAGCATCAAGTATTTTCTATTATTATAATCCAGCTAGCTTTGTTCAAGTAGGACATCAGAAGGTAACACACCTTCAACCTTACATACGGAAACCCCTTTTTCAGACTTACTAATAACCATAAAAATCTTATCTCTTGAAGGATGGTAAAGAACATGTACGATTTCTCTCCCTTTAAAATATATTCACCGTTTCTCTGCAGATGAACCAGCCAACACGCCTTTAAACATATCCATATATATATTTTATTCTCAATACGGCAAAATACAAAGAATATTCAGGACAGACTTTCATTAGTCACAATTAATACTCACTTCACAAGAATGCTTTTAAGTTACAGAACCTAAGTTTGAAGATCAAACTCGACAGGTACCTTTAAAACATATTGCATCCATCATATATAGCATCTCTATCACCAATTCTCTTAAAAGTAGCCAAATTCAGATCATTGTACATAACGTATGCTGCTGGTCTCACTACAGAGACGGCTTTTAAAAAAAAGTTCTTATACAACATACTGTAGAAACTGCTACAAGTGTTCTGAGTTGGGGGTGGGGGGGTACCTCCATTTTAAAGACGTTGGACACGGTAAATACTAGTCTCTTTCTCTCAGGAGGAAGCAGACGACAGACATGTCATCCATCCAGCATGTGAGCTCAACAATATACACGTAATGTAATAATACACAGCTCCATATCAAATACAGAGGACCAAAAAATAAAAATAAAAAATCCATTTTTGGATTTCAGAGACGTTACTGATTATGTGGCGACGGTGATACTATGAGACAGTGGGGAAGGAGACAAAGTATACGAGCACTTTAGAAAAAAGGGATGGAGAAATCAATTTGATTTACAGTGTTAACACACCGGGATTTCATCTGTAACAACTTGGGGAAAGAAAAGGACAAAAAATATGTGCATAAAGTCTCTCACAATATATTTACAGCATTTTTTTCTTCTTCGTATAATTCAATAAAAAAATGCCAACCTGAAGTTAAAAATCACCCTTAAAGACATGTTATATTTACAATGTATACAACTGTATTTAAATAGAAACATGCACGTGTTAACATCTTTCTTCTGAACATTCAAAAAAAAAAAAAAAGGAACGACTTCATCTTACCCTGGATTCATTCAAGTTAGATTCATTATGACTTAAAATGAAATCTCATCATGATACATTTACATCTTCCCATTTCATAAAGTCATTATTTAGAAAAGCAAGACAGGAAAGAAAAAAATCTAATGAAATAAATAAGCAAGGGTAGCAAACAGATCTTTTTTTTTTTTACATTTAACAAGAGAACGTAGGGGGCGAAGGTGTACCAGTGTATGAAGACAGTGATCAGGGTCAGAGAGACCCACAGAGGAAAAAATATGACTCCAGCTTTTGTGTTTTGTTATAAAAAAAATAACTCTGTACACAAGTATAATACACCATTACAGAAAATTGCAAAAGCTAAAGGCATTGGCCGCTTGAGTTCAACAGGTTTCTCACTGAGGTGGAAAGAAGAAAACCCCTAAGATTAAAAATAAGTTTCTATAACCCCTTGAAAGAAATTTTTTTTTATTTGTTTTTGTAGAAATCCTGCATAGATCAAAAAAATACTACCTCTTCTGATTTTCTCCTCCTTAACAGGAAGAGAAACTAACAGTGTTCCCTCTAGCGATAATAAGTCCAGGGAGCCAATGGAAAAACAGAAAAAAAAAAAGGAGAAATGTTTCAAGCTGGGCCAAACGGTGAGCACAACGTAGCTTTTAATGAAGAGATGATAGTAAAAGTAATGTTAAATACATATCCGGAACTGTCTGGCACTTATCTTATAATAAACAATAATATTAGCAGAAGCACTATTTGGCCCAAGCCTGGGTTTTCCAGCATGTTTACTTAGGAGAAAAAATAGAAATGAGTGGCAATGGCTGATCTGATCACAAAGGATCATTCTAACTATAGATGCACCGATCGATCAGTCAGTGATCAAACTGCAGCTCCAATAGAGAAAAGCCTAATTTATTTTTATTTATTTATTTTTTATTCTAATCTGAAAATGCCCACTAGTGCATTTAGCGTTAAACTTTCATGATTTTTCTTTTTTTTTTATTAATTCAACATTAAAAAGATAAATGTTTAGGATCAGTGGTTTGATGCGTGGATTTCTAAATACTACTAAAGTCAAAGAATCTGCAAAAAAAACTGTTTTCAGTTTTATGCTCTTTAGAAGAAAAAAAACAAAACAAAACCGGAATACGCTGTTAAGATATAATAGAAAACAGGAATCGACTGGATCGGTGCATCTCTAGTTATATTATTAGCATATCTGGTAAGCAAACATCTATGTTTACTCTCCGCCTGCTGTATATTTTTCAAAGAAAAGCATGATTTGATTTTTAAAATGTCATTGTTTAAGCACAACAACAATACAAACACATATTTCTCTACTAAACCCCTACTGAATCTTGCATTTTGCGCTAGCTTTTCAAGACTAGTCATCAGCTTGGCATATAAATAGAATCTGTAGTGGTCATTATATTTCTTATCAGATATACAAAATCTTTAAACACATAAATACAACACTGCTAATCTCAATGAATAGTTTTTTTTCTCCCCACTATGAGAAAAAAAACATCCTCATTTTTATAGTTAATTTGTTTTAGTCCTAATGAATCAGAAAAATCTCGGTTTGTTTGAACAACTATAAAATAAATAACTGCATTTGCATTGTATGTGTGGACACAATCTGCAATACTTATAAGAATCCCTGCTGTTCCTTAGAAAACTACAGTTAGCCATGGAATTGGAAAAAAAAAAAAAAAAGGGAATAATACTTTGTGGGAGCGACCCTTTTTAGAAGGTTTCTGAACAATGCTGTGATAAACGTCTCTTCAGGAGCAGAGATTTAAAAATGGTAAAAAGTTTTCCTGTTAAAATAAATTTAAAGGAACCCTCTTCTGCATTCTAATAACATTTCTGACATATTTCATTTGCTTGACTTGAAATCTGTTATTCTAAAAACAAAAAGCTTTGAAATAAAATGTTTTAAAATTTAATTCATTCGATTATTCTTAGAATCTGTCAGAACCTTTCCTAGACTCCCCTCCATGGAGCAGAGATCTTGCTTTTACTATCGGTTTTATTTTTACATTTGTTTTTAAAAACAAGGGATAATTAACATGTAAAAAAAAAAAACTAAATGCCAACAAGTGAGCAAACAATTAGAACCAAAAATATTCTGAACTTATTGGTTAGTTTTCCCGTAGCTCATTTAAAAAGGCACAAAAATGATAAAGAGAAACCGTCATTTTAAAGCACCTTTGGTGTTTTTAGGAGGTACTTTGGTGAAATTAGGTTAAAAAAAAAAGAAGTTAAAAGTCAAAGTAGCCAAAAAAATAATCCCAGGTTTAGTGTACTCATAAGAAATAACCCCCACAGCGCTTTTATGCAGAAGAGATAAAAACAGGGCCTTGAAGAATCTCCTTGGAAAGCTGAAATGTCAAGCGAGGCGATAAGCTCTTAGGAGTTTGAATGCAGTGCCATTGAAGCTGCAAGATGTTCCAAATTGTTCACTTTGTATTTTTGGCAAGCTGGTGCAGAGAAATGAACACAGTGTTGGAATCATGTCTCAGAGGTGAACCGCGTGTGAGATTACATGGAGGTCCGTAGGTGGGCTGTGTTGGTGTCTGTGTCTAAGTACGGCATGATTCGTGTGACGCGTCTTTGAGAACAGGCTTCGGAATCTTAAAAGCTGAGGTGTGAGTGTTTATGTGTGTTTGAGGGAGCAGCTTGCAGCAAACAAGTCTTGGCTAGTGGCTAAGGTTAGCGTCCAGTCGCAGCCAGTGGAGACCCTGCCGAGTGTAACGCACCAGCTCCGTCATGCTGCTGGTGTTGAAGATCAGAGGTCCCATCACCTTGTCCAGCTCAGAGAAAAACTCTGGAAAGGTAAAACAAAAACAAACAAAAAAATTAAACAGGGGATAAAACAGGAAGATCCTAAAGTTAAAAGCCCTGCTATCAAAATTATGCTGTTGAATTTATCTAAGTGACCAACAGGCGAAATGGAATCGTTTTCTTGTTCGTTTTGAAAAATTGTGCGAGTTCAGTTAGATAAAACGGAAAGAACGATATTAGTTGGGCAATAGTTGTGACAGAAATTCAGGACTTCATCCACTCTAATGACGTAATACGATATGGTTTGATCAAAACGACTCCTTCGTGCTTAGAGTCACTGTCCTGCAGGAAGTGAAACCTGTGGTCTTCTAAATTCCAGGCATTAAGATCCACTTAACTTCCAATTAGCCCTGATCTGCTTATCCTGTCCGCTGTTGAACAAACGAATCCCCACAGCATGATGCTGCCACCACCATGCATCATTGTGGGCATGTTCTCTAGCGAACATCTGACACCGTCAGAGAACAGCTGTATTTATATAAAAAATTAAATCAGAGACAGTTGGATTATTTGTTAATTAGGAAACTTCTTATAGGAATTGGCTGGAGCGGAATAAATATCAAAATTCGACATTAAGGATTTATATTCACAAAACAATTTGAAACACCTTTTCTTCCCACTTTACATTTATTCTACAATTAGGGATGGTTTATCATACATTTTAATTAAAATACAAAATATATGATTTTGTTCATTTAATAATAGCTCCATTTCGTCTTGGAATACAAGTTTCCTCATTTCTAGCCTTTACTGAAGTTTAATATTTTTTTTTATTTGATCTTCAATATTCATGTCTAATAAAAATCTGTCTGCATTTCATAATCAGCAATGACTTTTCATTAAAAGTCAAAGATAAAAGCAAGAATTTAACAAGCCATTAGTCACTGAAATTGATCTAAAAGTTCAATCTAAAATAACATGAATGACAAAGGTCGACAATCAAAGTTATCGTAAGCAAATACCTTTCTGCTCCTTGGCAACTTGCTCCGCCTGATCCCAGATCTCTGTGGCGTACAGGAAGTTGGAGGTGACCTGGACGTAGCTGGCAGCCATCTGGTGGATACGCTGAGGTATGGTCACAGAGGAGCTGGCACTGCTGTTGCTGCTGACTGACGAGTAGCTCCCTGCTGGGCCTGGGGAGAGTTTTGGTGACACTGGAGAGGGCATACCTGCCGCTTTACTGCAACAGAAAAAATTAAAATGAGTTCACCGGATGTTGTAAATGGATTTATTCAATTTCTTTTTTTTGTTTTAAGTTTCACATTCTTTAAATTCAAAGACAATGTGTTCATGCTTTTCATGAAAAAAGCAAAGATGTGGTTTGAGTGACAATTTGTGAAAACCTTTAAGAGAGGTGAACACTTGAGTTTGTGAATGCTTTTTGCAGAAAATGAAAATTATCACTCACAGTAAGAAATGAAAAGATATGAAACTAAATATCCACATTTTAAAATTTAGAATAGATTCTCACAATCTTTCCAAACATGGAATCTGGAAAATCTACACAACATGCAGGAGCAAACGTGTCTTAATCAGATTAAATCTCCAAACAGGACAAAGCGTTGACTTACTTTCCCATTCCAGGAGAGGGAGCCTGGGTGTTACTCAGAGAGTTCTGTTAAAGGAAACAAGAGACAAAAAATTATGTATGAAGCAAGACACGCATCTACAGATAAAAAACATCAGGAATGGAATCTTAATGGTTTTTAAAGTAAATGTGAGCACATAGAACAGCTAGAATACCTTCAAATGCTCTGTGAGGGTTTTAGAGTATTTCAGAGCGCTGTCTTTCCTCAGCTTGAACAACCGCAGATAGAGAAGAGACTGGCATTTGAGGCTGGAGAGAAAAACAAGAGGATCTACTTTTAGAACCCAAAGCAGAGTGAGTGGTTACTTGGAACCGAACAGTTTGAACAGAGTTTTAGACACTAGAACCCCTAAAGTACCTTTAGTAGTTAAGGACACTTCTACCAGGTGAAATGAAGCCTTATTATGAAGACATTAAATGTACTTACCAAAGCACGGCTAGCCTCTTGTCTGCTGAAGTGGCATCTGGGGCCATGTAGCTTTTTAACTTCATAGTGTATCTAAAAACACAGGTAGGAAACATTTGTAAGAGATTTATGGTTTAATACCAGGTGTTATTGCTAAGATAAAAGGGTTGTAACAAGATCAACTTAGCAGCCAGAGAACAACAGGCTTTATGTTAATATTCCGATCCTAAAACATAATTCACTGAAGGTCTTGTTTTTACTAACCTGATGAGCTCCACTGTTTCCGCGTACATCGGGAAGGGGGATTTGGCTTCCTGGGCGCTTTTCTCCAGAGCGTTACCGCACTCGATGAATGAGACCACAGCATCAAGGTAGTACACTGCCTTTTCAAAACGGTTGGTCTGAAAAAGAAACGGGGGAGAGGGGGTTTATTTATTTAGTATTTTTATCCTAGAAGTTTGGCTCCCATGCCAAGACAAAGAGCTACAAAATTGAAAAAAGTTTGGTGAATTTCTAATTTCTGTGGCAGTAAAAACTTTAAACAAAAATCCACATTAAACAAACTTGATTTCTATTTTAAATGAGGGATGCAGAATATCAGGAAGAATATTTTTGCACAATACTGTGATGACAAATATTTCTTCATCCCTCATTAATATTTTCTACCATTGTCGTCAAGCTTTAGCATCCAAGCAACTAAAACCATACATATGGAGAACATTTACCTCTCCAATGTACTGTTGGAGCTAAGGTCAATGAATGGCTTAAAAAGTAATATCCAAATAAATATTGCTGCCTTATATTCCTTTGAGACTCCAATAATGTAAATACTGGAGTGGCTAAAGGCTACTGCAATAAGGATACTGCTAATTCTAAGCAGCTAATACTGCAGGACCTTTGTTGGATGAATCATTAGTTTCACTGGTTAACCCCCATAACAATCTGGTGTCTCTTAAAAAAAAAAAAAAAAAAAAAGAATCTGACCTAAAAAAAATATATATATATTAACTTTCTTTTGAAAGCTGCAGACGCTCCCCGTCTCTCCCATAGGACGTCTTTACTTGGTTTTCTCTCCATACTGCCTAAGCAGCAGAAAGTTGAGGCTCGTATTGCAGAAAACCTTTCTTTGTGAAAAAAGTCAAGCCTCACCCATACATGAGGACGGGTCACACTTTGCAGACCATCCTTTTGTTAATTATTTGTTTGCATTTAACACAACGTTAAGAGGCTGATCTGTGTTTACACTACGGCTGTCCCCTTCTTATCAACAAGCGGATTCAGGGAGTCTGCGGGAGGAGACAGATCTGATGCAAAGAGAAACCTGTTTGCACCACTGGTACTCCTTACAGATGACATTTTTTTTTTTTTTCAGAATTGGACAATCCATATGTAGAAACCAACCCCAATGAAACAAACTTGTGAAAAACTGCCTGTGCTGGACCAACATTACGCCATCTTTTTGAAACGCTGAGCTTCCTTTGTTTTCCCTTCGGTTTTCTGTTCTACACTCTTGGATTAAATCAGGTTAAAATCTTCCCATAAAAAAAAACAAACAAACTAAGGGCTGAGAAACAGAGGTATTTTTCTAAGTTTCATCGATGGATTGATTGATTGTCTTTATTGATCTCACAGTGGAGAAATGTCACCATCGAGGATTGATATAGATGAAAAAGATTAATCTTTTGTTATCTGTTTTTATCAGGCGTTACATTTTCCTACCATCTTTTGTTAAGTTATGTTTCAAACATGTTGATTTTTTTCTCTTTAATAAATAATATAAACATGTCTTTACTAAGCAAGTACAATTTTATGATGAGTACAGAAATAACCCTTTCCTATAAGTTTTAGATAATTAGACACATTTAGTTGTGTACTTCAGTTAACCATCACTTACTAACCCTTGTTGAAAAAAAAACAAGAAAATGTAAAAAAGCCTTTTTTTTTTTTTTTTTTTTTTTTTACCAAACATAGAGGTGGAAAAGAAACTTCATTCCAAAACAGGCAAACAAAAATAGTAAAAGTTTCAGACCGTCTGAGGAAACCGGTCAAGCACTCCTCAAAGATTTAAGCTGGTTTCAAATTTTTTGGACAGACTATCAGCACTTGCAGCATTTTAAGGAAAAAAAAGAAAAGAAAAAGTCATGAATTATAGCAGTGACCCTTCTACTCACCAGTGCATCTGCATTGTGCTTGAGTTTCTTAGCCTCTTGTAAGTAGTGATCGGCTGAATGAACCCTGAAACACAAACATGAGCACATAAAACCCTTTTTCTTACATACAGTAAATCACAAAAAATCTAAACAGTTATTGTAATGACATCATCTACACTGGTTATCCAAGCTTTTCCCTAAACAGACTAAAAAGGGACACAGAGAGCCATCAATCCATAATTTTTCAGACATGAAAGCATCTTTAAACTGTTTCCTGGTGTTTCCTCTGCCTTATTCATTCAACACATTCTTAGAGTCTCACTGGGAGCTGTGAAAACAGGGCAGAGCTCATCTGTACCTGTCTTCAAACACCATCTTGGATCTCTGAGATCGTGAGCCATCCGTGGAAAGAGGAGGGACAGCCAGCTGGTTAGTTGAATTTTTCTCCTGCAGAGACTGGAAACAACGACACACATAACTACAAGGAAGGGGGGAAAAAAAGCGTTTTATATGATGGAAGAACAAGACTGGTAGAAGATGACTCACATCAACCTTGCCCTCGCGTGTGCTTCGTCCCTTGTCCTCCCCTTTCCTGTGTTTGGAGGTGGAGCTGCCCTTGCTGCTGTGGCTCCCTGCTTTCTTACTAGCGCTGCTGCTTGACAGCGACGTGGATGAGTGGTTGGCAGTCCCCTTTCGACTCGGATGGTCGGACTTGGGCGTCCGCTGAGGACCGGCGATAGAAGGAGATGGTACGGGCTCCTCTTTCTTCTCCAAGGGTCTCTTTGACCTGGTGGAATAGAAATCTGGATTAAAAGCTGTATTATGCAGCTGTAAAGCTCTTAATATGAATGCATTCATATATGGAGATTAAAAGAAATTAAAAGTTAAACTAACAGGTGATTCAAAACTTTGCTCCAACACCAGGCTATAAAGCAGAGGATAACAAAGCCCAACAAATCATCTGATTCAGTGTAACTTTTACGTTTAAGCCCAAGGTTAAAGGTTCATTTTCTGAATAGTCATAGCATGTGGAAAGCTTTTCTGATACAAAATGAGGCTGAGATATTGGAGCAAGAGGGTCAGAGTGGAGTCAATCATTATTAGAAAAAAAAAAAGAGAGAATACTTACTCTTTATTGCTGGTTTTA
Organism: Cyprinodon tularosa; assembly: GCF_016077235.1. Taxonomy (NCBI): domain Eukaryota; kingdom Metazoa; phylum Chordata; class Actinopteri; order Cyprinodontiformes; family Cyprinodontidae; genus Cyprinodon; species Cyprinodon tularosa. Next base: position 221,748 of record NW_024039016.1, read on the forward strand.
TGGGGAGACTGAGTTTTATCGTCTGGCTTGAATCGCTTACTCTCTGGCTTGGTGCCTTCCTCGTCAGTCTAAAAAGAAGAACGACGTTCAGCAACTCAGAACACTTTGATTTCTTATTGTGCCAATGTTTTTAAAGCTCTGTTACATGTTACACAATGCACTTTTTGCAAAAGTAAAAGATAAACTCTCTTTTAGAAGTTATTTTCTCATGTTTAAAGCCTTGTAGACAACAAGCGTGTTTCCATCAGCTAATGCACATTTTGAAGTATCAAATTAGAAAAGCCTGATAGAAACGGTAAAATTCATAAGAACTCAAATTCACAAAAACCTTTTTTTTTTTACACTTGTTTGAGGTGTTTTTTTTTTTAGCTTTTTCGAAAAAAGTGTTAATGTGCAAAACCGGAGATGGAAACACTTTGCGAATCAGCCCTCAGGTGGCAAACTTTTCCCTCACATGACTGACCAGCTGTTTCTGCCGTTGGCCTCCTTTTAAGTGAGTCAAATTGGCGGGAAACGACATCGCCATTACCAGCTGACATGCTAACATAACTTGCTCGATAACCCATTTATTAAAACTTTACTTCATTACTAATTTGTGCTCATTGCTAGATTAAGGAGGACTGACTCTGCCACATATAAAAATAAATAAATAAATGCTCAATAAATAAGGTGACTCTCTAGGACACACCCCCTCCTCATTTGCATACTGAGGTAGAAATGCATACAGAAATGTAAAAAGGGCAGACAGAAATAAATAGCGGTGAAGAAATAACTAGGGTAAAAAAATACAAAGGAAGAATAAAACAGACAAAAATATTATAACATGCACATAAATATAGACTTAAAAATATAAGTAATTAAAAAAATAAAGTTGAACATTATAAAGGACAAAAAAATAAATAAGGTAAATATTACAAAGGCAAATAAAGAAGCTAATTAAAAGAGTTATATACATTTATGTCTCACTTTATAATTTAATTTCTACTTGCATTTATTTGTTTATTGTATTTTTGGTGGTAATTAATTGTATGATTATTTATCTATTGAGCATTTATTTATTTCTGTATTTATTTTTATATATGGCAGAGTCAGTCCTCCATACTAGATGGCCGCCTCTACTTCCTGTTTAATACAATAATGCGTGACAATGTACTGTACAAAATAATGCATTACACTTTACGGTGCTAGGATGATTCAATTTAAACCAAATGGAAACACCACAAATTAGCATTTCATTTTTTTTTTTGCTTATAATTCGCATTTCAGTTGGATGGAAACACTGCTACTAACAGGAAAACTTTGGCAAAAAAACAAGATTAAAAAGTGATGATGAAAGGCTCACCTTATGCTCTCTATGCTAAACAAAAGATGAACAGTTTATGCAGTTTTTTGTTTTTTTTAAAGATTGGGATAATTACGTCCACTGTTAAGTCTGTCCAATTAAAGTATTAATATCTCATCCGTCTTTGTCAGGGGCTCTGTATGATCATATTTCTCTTCCTCTAAAGGCTGTAGCAATTTTCCCTCCACAATACTTCACATATGCTTGGATACTACACCTTTACCAGCCAGTGCTATTCTTTTTGTTATTCAAAATTCTGATGATATCAGATCATCAATTTTGGATAAACATTTACGGAAACTCTAATATAACAAAGAACATAAAAAAACAAACTTTTTTTGTAGTAAATATGGTATGCATGTGTAAAAAAAAAGCTTAATCAAATAGCTGAAACCAAAAGCTAATAATAATAAGAAAGTCCAATTAAGAGTGACTGGTACTGAGTGAATCTTGGTAGGACTTAAAAAACCTCAACCCTCTTTGATTCTTGAGGACTTTTTCTTGTTTAGATTCGCTGTCCTGCAGGAAGAGAAAACTCCTTTCTAACAGGATTTCTCTTCTTAAAGAGGCTTTGCAACATTTGTGAAGATTAGCTTTTTATTTGAAATTAAATGTTTTCAGAAAAATAAAAAAAGAACCTACCTTGTGTTTCCTCTTTGACTTGCTCTGCTTGGGAAAGTCCTTGATGCTTTCTCGGTCTTGGGAGTCTTCTCTCTCCACTTTAATTTCTGCAGGCTCCTTGTAGGGTCGCCCCGGGATCCTCGACAGCAGGCTTAGATCTATAGGAAATAGGAAGGAAAGGGAAGAGTCCATTTTGTAAAATAAATAAAGCTCCTTTATGAAACATGCAACAAGGATACCAAACAGAGGAATTTTTTTATGTTATTCTGAGACGTACAAGAAGTTGGGACTAACCGATTTTGACGACCAAAACCTGCTGCTGAGGTTGTCTTGTGGGGTAGCGATCCTCAAGGTCACTGAGTGGAGACAACACAGGAGAGAAAACGCAAACCGGAGTTCTGATGCTCTCTGTATATTTGGGAGTCTGTGAAGAGGATGGGATGCTGTCGTTTCCCTCAGAATCTGAGGAAGAAGAGTCTGTAGAGAGAAGTTCACGCGACTGAGGGGTCTTGGTGGGCGCCTTCGTCTTGCGTTTGTCAGTAGTTGTGGTGACGGAGGGTAATGATGCCCTGGGAGAGGGCTTGGGTTCTTTTTTGATGGTAGGTTTGCGCGAGCCTTTAGTACCAGCAATGGGCCGGGGGGGAGGTATCTCTGGAGCGGGTTCTGTCTCCACCTTAAGGCCACCCCTGGGCTCTTCCACCACTGGAGGCTTCTCCGTCTTTTTAGGCTGCTTTTTACCGAATCTTATTCGAGGATTTGCGCCCCCTTCGCTCTGGGCGGGGGACTTCTGTCGGCCACGGCCGCCCTCGGCACCCTTTTCCCTGCTAGGCAGGGGCGGTGCAGAGTCCTTGGAGCTGTAATCTCGGCCTTCTTTCTCACATTTCGCTTTGAACCAGTTGTCCAGCTGCCACTTGTTGATCACAGGCTGTTCAGGCTGAAGCAGGCAAAGAAGAACAAAGAGTCAAGAAAGGTACTTAGAAAGCTGAATATTACAATCTTACAAAGATTAAACTGAAAGGAAGAGAAAACAAATCGCATTCCACATTTATGATAATATTGAACATTTAGAAGTTTAGTTCAAAATGTTTTCCTTCCAAATAACTTTCCTTGGGTAAGCTAGATAAATAGTCTGCATCTTTTGCTTTGGCCTTTTCCTGACTCATCAACATTGTGAAAGGAGGGGGTAATTATTGATTTAAAAAAAAAAACAGGCTATCCTTTAAAACTGTGATTTGAGATTAACTTTTAGCCAGCAATCCTGGTTAGTTGTGTTTTATGTTTAAAGCCTATTTAATAATGTGTTTTAGATAAAAATTCATGTTGGTTGGGCTCTGACTGTCTGTAGCAAAAGGATTCAAGCAGAAAAATCTTACTTTAATCACCAACTTAATAGCTTTAAGCATATTTTTTTTAATTAATATTTATTATCCTTTAGGAAAAAGCCTTTGACATAATTGGGTCCATATCACCAACGCTTTGTGTCTGATTGCAGCTGAATGTCAACTCATGGTTGTGGAGATAATAAACAGGGTTTTCATAAACTTTTTCTATAACCATTTGTCATTTCTTAGTTTCACAAAAAACTGAAATTTGACTTTTCCTTTACTATAACCCATATTTATATAAATAAAAACAAACACCTTCAAATTATTCAGTGTTTTTAAATCTATGAGTTCTTTTTTCTGAATTCAACAATAGATAAATCAGCTGAGACACACCTAAATATTCTAACGATTTATTTGCAGCCAATAGATTCTAGCGACGCGGTTTATTAAAACGCTAGAGTTGGATGAATACCTCAGGAGAGGCGGTCCTGGGCCGGTCGTTGGCCTCGCTGTCCGTTGTGCTGCTTTCGCTCTCGCTGTCGGAGCCAGAGCTGCTCTCTGAGCCACTGTGGCTGCTGGAGTCATCCCTGGTCGGCTCCGCAGCTTCACTGTTATTGCTGTTGATGAACAGAAACAGGCAGGGGGTTAAACTCCTGGAAACAGTAGATAGTTGAGGGAATACATTTACATTGAGGTAATGAATGAAGGGACACCTGTGTTGAGCTTTTTTAAATCTGTGTTTAAAAAAACTTTACGCTAACAGGTAGAATATGGTTTTCCAGGAAAAACAATGATATTAGCAACATCAAGCTAACATAGCTAGACAAAAAAACATTATATACAACAAGACAAATGCAATGAAATCATAATAAACATATGACAAGGGTTTGTTTGTAATACATTTATTTCCTTGTTCTCTAAAAACAGGCGATGGTTGTTCTGATGACGCGTTTTATCAAATAAGCAACGCTAATCCTGAAACGACCACCTCGGCACCCAAACAGGCTATTCAGTCATTTGTGGTTTTAGAAAATACGGTGTCCCATGCTGAGAATACCACTGTAGTCATCTCTCAATGAAACCAAAGCACTAAAAAAAGAACACCTGCTGGACTCAAACAACAATGACCTTTGCAGGAAAAAAAGAAAATCGAAGCTGTGCACTTCACCTTGCTGATGTGTTCCTTGAGGCATTTTTGGATTCTTGTTCTCCATCGCTGTCATCACTGCTGCTTACTATTAAATCTTCTTTCAGTGTGCTGAGCAAACAAAAAAGGTCAAAAGGAATTATTACTGCAGTCCAGGATAATGTAGTTATTTAAATCTCACTGTTAATCAATGAAGAAAACAAACAGATTTACGAATCAAGACTACAAACACATAAACGACTCACTCTTTAGGCTGGTGGCTGCTGGAGCTCTTTGATGAACTTCCTCGCTCTAGGACAAAGTTCATATTTACAATATGTTTACACATGATGATCTGTACACTAAATTAATAAATAAAGAAAATAGAGTCTGAACTGTAAAACTTACTGTGTCCACTTGGAAAAGGGTGCGCATCCTAAGGTAAATGAAAAAAATAGTTTTTTGATTTACGTTTTGTCTGAATTTAATGGTTTAAAACATTCACAATAAAAATCATCTTTGTACAAAACAAGGTTTTGTATTCAAACTAGCCTGGTTGCCCTTCTGGAACATTAAGAGAATCATTAAAATGAGTTAAAGTCTGCGTTCAGTGCTGACCTTGGTGGGGAATGGAAACTTGGAGGGCTCTGTTTTGCAGGGAGTGTGGATGGCTGTAAGTGGAGGAGGCCATGATTGAGTCATTTCCTGAAAGGAGAAAAAGAAAAAAAAAATAAGAAAAAAAAACCCACATAACTCCCCAACACAAATGGGGAGAAAAGCTTCAGATTAGGAGAAGGTAAAGCTGTTTTTTTTTTCCCAGTTAGTTGACTTTTTTTCTCTCTGTATATATATCATAGAGCTGAAAGAACTATAGAGAGGAAACGTTTTCACAAACCTTTAGGATTTCATCGACACAGTTGGCGTCACCGGATCCCTGTTGAGAGAATCATCACCATCATGATTAGCTGATGTTATCATGGTCTCAGTTCAACAGGTCAGAGAGCTTCCATGTATAAAGCCATTAGTCATCCTAAAGGCATTTTGTGAGATCTAATAATTCATGCAGACATGGTGTACAAAACTGTATTTTTTTTTTATTTCTTATAAATGACATCACAAAGAATAATATGGATGTTTTAACCACTGCTGATTGGATGATCCTAAGATAAGGGATCCTTTATGAAGGTCTTGTTGTTAAAGGACACATATGAACATTGTTTAAGAATGCTAATAAACCACAGGAGGGACTTTGGGTTGAAGATGATGTCTTACCTCCACAGGCTGTGAAGGGATCTTAAGTTTTGTAAGTGAAGCTTTGCCGAGGGACTTCACCTCTCCCATAGTGCTGCTGTGCGACTGCCCGCCGTAGCTTTCAGCTTGTGAGCTTTTGGGTTCTGCCGTTTCCTGGCCATCCATGGGCCGCACGTAAGCTGTGGGCTTTTGCTGCATTGAGCTGGGCTTGGAGACCAGAGATGGAGGGAAGGCTTGGTTCGAGTGCTGTCCACTGGGGAAGGAGGAGTGAACCCGGGAGGGGGAGTCCCAGCTGGCCTCCCTGTCTCTGGGCGACTTGTTGCGGTACTTGGGGTGATGCTGATCAGCAGTCAATGAGTTCCGCGAGTGGCTGCTGGAGGAGGTCAACGAGCCCTTTGCTGGACTAGAAGTGTGGGACTTTGAGTGTTCTGAGCCTCCGCTGTGCTTACTGGATTTCTTCTCCCCTCTTTGGCTACTGCTGCTGCCGCTACTGCTGCCGCTGTTCCTCTGTCTACTGTGTTCCCCTGAGAGTCCAGAGCGTTTCTGTGACTGAGATGAAGATCCGCCCCCCGCTGGGCCCACAGGAGTCCACTTACTGCTCTGGCTACCACCTCCACTACCAACACCTCGCTGGTCCCCGCCAAATAAAGGCGGGCCGGACTTCTCCTCTGAGGAAGACGAGCTGTTTGAGGCTTTTCCTGGAAGTTTTGGAAGAGTATCGCCAATCGATTCTTTCATCTCGTCGTAATTGCCCAACATGCTCTGAATACGGTTGGACAGTAGATCTGCTTTGCTGACCTGAAGAAAGAAAAGCAGACGATGGAGTAATGGTAAAGAGCAAGCAAAGAGTTTGCATGAAAATTCAAATATTTATATTTTCTGATGATATCGATGCTTATCACCTGTAAACATCAGACAACCTCTGCAATTCCTTCTTAAATCTGCTCTGAAAACTCTTATTTAGCCTCTGAACCAGCATAAGAGAGCTCTAATAATTTTTTTGTCATCTTCCTGTATTTTTGTTTCAACCTTTACATATACCTGCACAGCACTTTGTTTGGTTTCACTTATGATCCCCTAACAGCAAACATGCTAGAAAAAAAATATCTTATATTATATTCTTAAAGCAAAAAGGAAAATGTGGTAAAAACTAACTTCAAAATTGCAGAATTTCAAGTCTCTCCAACAAAAAGAATCAGTTAGAACACTACGTTTAAGAGCAATTTTCCACCCAGAAATGATCGAAACGGCTAATCAGGCACAGTTTGTTTATACTGAGCTCTGAACAGCCCGTCTGAACCGAGATAAGGGTCAGACCACAGCCTCAGCACAGAGGTTAATCAATCACTCTGAGGGCCGCAGGTTCCAGTTGATTTGTTTGCAGCCTGTGCAAAGTCTCCAGTTTCCCATGCAGTCTAACACCTCTGTCTTGTTTGACAGATTCACACTGAGGGTGAGGAAACACAAGCCGTTATCTGCAGCAGGAAATGTTACTGGCTTGGTCATAATGTGCACTCCACCACCTTGTGCTTGCAGGAGGCCTGGCTCTCATTAGAGCAGCAGGGGGAAGAACAGTAGCACCTATTTTTCTTCTAATTTCTACGTTTCCGTTGGTAGTCTGACAAAAGTCAAAGCCGTAAAGAAAAAGTAAAATGTAGACAAATTGTAATTAACTGCAACAACTGGAAAGATTTTCATCTTGTAGATATTAATAATTGCAAAATTTCTCATTGTTTGTACAGTACATGAGTTGTGCAGCAATATAAATATTAGGTGAAGATATCCAATGAGTCCATTGTGTAAAACTGATTGTGTTGCTCTTTTGTAATGAACCGTAACTGTTCAGAGGTCAGAGCAGAGTCAAAACCTTCCAACACAAAGAGGGTTGTTTAAATCAACTGCAAACTAATTCATACAAAGCTTCTTTAACGCCTAAAAATGAAATTAACTTTTTGTTTTTATTGGCCCCACAAAATCCCTTGTCATGTTTTATCCAATAATCCAGAACAGGATATCACAAGAGACAAAACTCACTAGTTTCCAGACTTTCTTTAACCTTGTGTCTGCTTATATTTATCTATGTGCATTTTTGTTTTAATACTTTTTAAAATGAAAAAAAAAAAGAAGAACTCAACATATTGTTTTCCTCTTTAAGTCTTGTTAGATTGAAAAACAATCTGCCTAAAAGAGCGTAGTTGAAGTGAGTTTTGGTCAAACGTCTGTTTTTAATCAGAATGATATCCATTACATGAAACAGCTTCTATAGAAAGTTAAATGTTCCTCACTCTGCACCAATGGGTGAGCATATAAACTCTGCACCATAAAAACGTTCCCTCTGCACTGGTCTAGATCAGGGAGGCCACAGCTGCAGCTGTGTGTGCACATGGGCTTTAAAGCAGAACGCTGTAAACTTCCACTTAGTGAAGCATGACAGTCAGAAAGTCAAACTACAGCTTACATAAAGGCCCATGCAGCCCGTTGGCAAAATGTAGAAAGTAGAGAAATTTGGCAACTTTAAAGGCTAATTTATTCCCCACATCTCTGATCTGCTTAAATGTGTTATTTAAATCTCCTTACATTTAAAAGCAACTCTCTAGGAAACCTTGGGAAAATCTGCAGAGTTAAACTGCATTTCATTGGTAAAGGTCAAGGTGCTTTCAGTCTCTAATGTCAGCTTTCATCCTTCCCTTTGTTGTGGTCCAAAACAAACACACACATACCCATCGATACTCACCTCTGGTGGCTTTTCTATTCCCAACCTGTCAGAACACATTCCTTACTGCCTCTTTGATGGCTAGTCCTAGCTAAGGGAGGGGAGCCACTTACATCTGCTCAAATCTCGTTAGTGGGAAAGATTTGAACCGGTTCAGAGATCTTAAATCCTCTTTACAATTATAGTGGCTGACAGGAGCTGGCTGCCCTACATATTCTCAAGCAGGTATAAGCGGAAGACATGGGAGGAAGTCTGACAGAGGCGTAGCGTGCAGTTTTGTTTACTTGTAACAGCTGATCAAGGTGAGCCGTCTCCAGACAGAAAAATCTTCTTAGCAGTTGTTCAAATCACCAAAGTTAACTTTTAACAAACATTATTTGAGATTATGTGGGTTATAAAACAAGATGAAGACCTCTCAGACATGTTGGAACACAACAACAAATCTTGCGTTCAGGAAGACTATAAAACAGATGACGCAAGATCTGAAAGTGGCAGCAAGAAACTGTGACAGCTTTTGATAATGCAATTTTCACTTCCTGTCTATGTTGAAAAGTCATCTGAACTCATAAAATACCAGAAAAAAAACAACATTTACCACTTTGTAGGGTTCAGGGAAGAGGGGGGAATTTGCTGGAAAGGCCTCTCCTCCCTGTTGGATTTCTTGATTTCTCCTTTCTCTTTCTTTCATTCGTAGCACATTCCGGTCCTCACGGTTCATGTTGCTGTCGACACACAACAGAGCATGGAGTCATCATAATATGTTATTGCAGAGATAACATATTCTTAGATCAACAAAGATAGGTGGCAAAGGAAGTAGCAATATGCAACCCTCTGATTTTTTCCCTATAAAATTATTTCATTACAAGCAGATTATTTATCAAGACAAACAACATCCAGACTCACATAAATACATACACACACAGTGATCTGATTGCAGGAAGTGATCTTTTACATATTTTAAAATGCTAAGGAGAAGTTGCTCGAATAAAATGAGACTTTAACGCTGATGGCCAGTGGAGAAAGTAGCTTTTAATAAGCTTAGTGTCGTCAACACACAATTAAGTTTCCGTGTTCTTCTACAAATAATCTTGTACTGATGCTCAATGTCACTTTATATACCACAAGCAAAGTACTGGAGAAAGTGCTTCACCTTCTGAAAAATACACACTTATCACAATTATTCTCACAATATTGAACTTTTGTTCTCCTTCTTGTATAAAACATTTAACTGTTGAGGTGCTACATAAAAGGAGGAAAAGTTAAGTTATGATCTGAAACTGGAAGGTTCTCTTTAAAAAATTATATAACCTGAACCTTAGTTTGTTTGTTTTTTTCCACATAAATCCAAAAAAGGAAACACTTCATAAGGTGTGGTACAAATACCAAATGAAACACTATGGCTGCCTTTGGTGTTGCTCAGAGTGAACTTTGAACAAAGCTATCTGCAAAGTAAATAAACAAACCAGTGTAGATGTAATAAGAGCCAAAAAGGTGTGTTATTTAAAACGCAATGACCTTTGCCTGAGTGGAGACATTTTAAAAAAGACCTGGTGGAAAACATTAAAACTCCCAGCAACAACGAAACTGTGAACCAGGCCATGTGCTGGGGACGACTTGCACACTTATTAACCTCGGAGAATGACAATAAATCCAATTGAAGTGTTTTCTAATTCTACACTGAAAAGGAAAATCTGATGGATATTCTGACATTTATTCTCAGGACCTTCTCTTCATTGTTTTTCTATTTATTTTCAAACACTGTAGCAACATTAAAGGCATCCTTAGATAAAAACCATTAAACAAGTTCTCTTTTACTGAGGTCTTTATGTAAATGGCAGCCATATTGGATTTCTGTGAAATAAAAAATCTTCAGCATTTGTTTAAAAATGCGACGCAAAATTAAACTTTAAGGTAAGAATGTGTTTTATTTTTGTCATTATTTCTGTCATGTCAGTGTGAACATTGGGGCTGCGAGGTGGTGCAGTTTGTAGCCATATTGCCTTGCATTAAAGCTGGGCTTACACTCTGCCATTATTTTTTTTTTTTTTTTTGAGTTTTTTTGGCACTAGTGGCTCGTTTTTTTTTTTTTCAAGAGTAGGCTGACAGGAAAAAGGGTATGAGAAAGAGGGAGAGACATGCGGGAAAGGACCACAAGCCGGATTCAAATCCGGGTTGCCCGTGTCGAGGTCAAAGGCCTCTGTACATGGGTCGTGCGTGCTAACCACTGCGCCACCTGCACGCACACACTGTGCGATCTTTTGCCCTTTTAGTGGCAACTTTCCAGTCGTGCAAGAATATTATTATTCTCGCACTATTATTCCGATCGGGCCAACTTTCAGCCTGATCGTGCATCCATCAGGCTGAAACGACCACCTCGATCAGGAATCGTGAGGTCTATTGTGGGCTAATCGCTCTGTGCGCAAACAAGGATTCTTCTTTTTCTTCTTCCTCTCAGATGTAAACACAGAAGCATGGCGTGGGTGCGAGTTAAATTGAGTTCTTTCTGTAAAATTGACAGATCGTAGTAGCCACGTTTGCTTAGCCATGTCTTTGTCCAAATACGTTGTCGCCTTTTCAGCACAAAATTGCTGAAAAAACATGAATTTTAGGTTGAAAGGCTTCTCTAAATTGACCTTAGATGTGTGTGTGTAAATGCTGGTGAAGATTCTCAGTCATCCAGGTCATTGGTTTTCCAAAAAAAAAAGGAAATTAAACCTCAAACTCAAAGCTATTCCTGACATTTTGAATTGAAAAACCTTCTTGGATGGGAAGCTAAACGCCTTCAAACTTGGAAACAAAGTTGTTTTTAATTTCCTTTTTTTTTTGGAGTGTGTGTGTACATGGTTGTGTCTCTCTGTGTTGCCCTGCCCTAGACTGGCGACCTATCCAGGGTGTACCCTGCCTCTCACCCATGGACTGCCAGAGATAGGCACCGGCCCCAATGCAACCCCAACAAGGAATAAGCGGGAGGGGGAAAAAAGGACAGTTTGAAAATCCAAGTATTGCTGCACAACAGTTTTAACATTTTAGTCATTATGATAACACCTGAAAAACCCTTTTATTTTTGTTAGCATGTTTGGTGATAACTTGTTTAAGAATCAATACTTTAAGTGAATAGATCTATAAAAGCAGTTGAGCCAGTTTTACATGATGACTGTGAACAGCTGTTTATATTTAGAGACAAACAAACCTTTAAATTGATTTGATTAAAACATGTGTTTAGATGGAACATTAGTAATAGCATGCAAAAAGCCAATCTGACCAAGGCCCATTGAGTCTTCTCATCTCCTGTGCTCCATATTGTCAGAAAGTAGCTAGAGTTTTCAAAATGGGAACAAGCTAATTTCAGTTGGGCTTCATTCCTACCAGCCTAAACTGACAGCTTTTTGATTGTCAGTGAAAACAATACGTTTGAGGCTGTTGACGAAGGGCAACCGTACAGAGAACGCCCAGCCTTCTCCTAGTCAAACAACTAGAGAGGCAAAGGATTCACCAGGATGATTACATCTAATATTAAGAATTTTATTTTTATAAACAAAGTTTACATCAAATCGATCATCATTGATGTCAATTTAAACAGTGTTAAGAAGGTTCTGATGGAGAGACTGTAAAATGTTTAAAGATTAAACCTTACTTTCCCTTTTAAAGGACATCTTTACTCCGCCATAATAAACATTTGGAGAGTTAGATTCAAAGAAAGTAAAGTGACCAAAGTGTTCAAGATTCAAAATGTGTTTCTGATTTACAGCACAGCTATAAATTAGGACAACATAAAACAGTAATCAAACAGTTTTTTTGATGACCACCTAACCACAACTGACCCGACCGCTGATTACCACCTTTAGACATCCAGTGTCTACAACAGCTAACTGTCCGGATGATTTACCAACGCAACGTTCCAATAAACTCTGCTTAATAATAGTTATTTGGTATCCTTTACCTCACAGCTGACAAGAAAAAGTGTTCATTTGGCAGTCTTTCAAGCTATAAATGTTCCCTGTGGGTTTAAGAAAACGCACTGGAGCAATAAAGCTCCATACGTTTTGACCTGCTAGACAGAAACCAATACTAAACTATGGCGTCTTTCGGGTCCCAGAGTGGTATAGGGGAGGAAAATGTAAACGAGCTTGTTGATGTCAAGTGGGAGTGGGACTGCTATGAATGCTCCACAATGTTAATCAGAGGCCCCCAGCAACAGGATCTTTAGTAAACACGTCTCAACGTCCATTCAGACCCTGAGTTGATCTGAACTGTCTATGTTTATGAGCTGAGGGGAGACTCTGCGGTACACCTCTAGAGGAAATCATGACACACAAGGCTCAACTGACTGTTGCCGGTTTCAACAAGCTAAAGCAGAAACGTGGATAAACGCATGAAGCAGCAGTTGGTCTTAGCTTTTAGCTGTTTTTTTTTTTTTTTTTCAAAAACAGCAAAACAAAATCAAAAAGGTGAAAAATAGAAGACAGCAGTGGAGATAAACAAGATCTCATGCCACTTGGACTGGACATATTAAGTAAATTGATTGGTTTAAGAAAGTTTTGTCGATCATGCAAAGCAAGTAGAACAAGCTAAGCATTTCACCGCCTTTCTAATTTTGACCATTTATTCTTAAACATTTTGGGGTTAAAGCGAAGTCATCTGCCTCAGGACATTTTGTGCAGACTATGCTTTAAGTGGTGTAAACCGAAAGATCATACCCTCTTTGACAGATTCTACAGACTTAGAAAAAAAAAAAAAAGTGTAATTTTCAGTCCGATGGGGTTTTATGACTCCAATTAACATAATCCAGCAGCTGTAGGTGCGAAAACTTATTTTGGTTTGCTCTGAGGTCAGTGCCTTTCAAATTATTAGGAGTCCATTGGACCAAACGGGAATCTGAACCAAAATAACTGGATAAAAGGTTTAATTCTACGTTTTTAGACAATATCCAATTAAGACAAGTAGTATTTGAGATTGAAAACCCATTTTGGTTATTAAACATAGCCATTAAGAGACGAAAACTTACCTACAGATGGGAATAAAATGATACCCTAAGGTCAGCGCATGAGAAGAAAGCAGTTTAATGCAAGAAAAAGGCAAAGACTTGATTCAATTTTGACCTGTTGCCAATATAGACTTTTAGATTTATTTTTCATTTTGTTTACACAAGTGTAAAACAAAAAGAAATTTTGTTTGGAAACAGCTCACTGGACAATTTCATCTTTTTAAAAGTGCAGCCTTGAAAAATATACTAAACTAGGGTGCCAAAAGCACAGCTTATCAGCTCATTTATACTTACTTCAAAATATGCCTAATTCTTTTTAAATAGAAAATTATCTGCAAACTTTTATTGTTGTTTTGATCTGAATTGATATTTGACTCCAAGAAAATTTGGAAGACCACACTAAATTGATATCTGTTGGTACATATCATTTACAGAGGTTGTGTTTTAAAGTAGAAAATATAATTCTAAACACCTCATTGCTTTGTAGGCTTCTCATGATCTGATGCGATTATATAAACAACTTTCACCCTACTAAACTTAAAATGACGTTCCTAAAATGGCCACCATGAAATAAAGCTGCAATGTGTGAGAAATACCTGGCAGAAAAAAAAGGCAGTAAGTCAACAACTCCAGCAACTATACAGAAAATAAGCTCAGATTTAAAAAAAAAACATGTCTTTCTAATGCACTACAAGAAAGTAGTTTTTACTGTCTTACTGATTATTCTTGAGAAGGAGCAATAATATTTCACTTGCAGGGAACCATTTGCTCTTTCACTTCGATACAATTGTTCCTATAAGGTTCAATGTTTCAAAAGTACAAATTCTGACTTGAATATTCTAGAAACATGCATCTCTTTTTTATATGCAACCTCGACAAACATGTCTATCATGTCCGGATTGTTTTGTAAACATCAATATCAAGTAGAAGACAAGTCGGATGCAACATTGTTGTTTAAATTATGGCCAGGTAAAGCTTTGACTTGCAGATTTCACCAAGCCTTCATCTGACGTCCTGCACTGATCTAAAGACTAAATGGCAAGTTAGACTTTTTAGACTGTTATAAAGTTAAGGGAAGTATTTACTGTGCTTTGCAAGTCGCAGCTAAGTTTAAAGACTAATACGAAGAGTGTGTAACTGTTGGTAAATCAAATGTGCCAAACTTTAAAGGTCAAAGTTGTTGCAGTTGAAAACTCTGCAGCTAAACTGATCAGCTAACAACATAACAGCCAGGCCTCATCTTAAATTCAAGAAAAAGAGAGAGCTGATGGTTATCAGACCACCATTAATTTAGGACAGGGCCTATGTCACACAGCTATTATGAAAGCTCATGCAAAGACAGAAGAAAATCAAACTTGGGGAGAAAACATTGGAGTGTTTTATTCTAAACAGACAGAGGTAAGAAAAAAACAAATAAAAGTAGTTGCCAAGTCAAGTAGTTATGCATTTCTTACCCTGACTGAGAGGCCATGGCCTCAACCACTGAAACATTGGAAGAAGAAGAGTTCAAAGGATCTCCTAGGGATTCAGAAGTACTCTCCTCAAAACTTAATAAGCTAGACTCCAGTGCCCAACTCCTCCTGTGGAGTCCCTTTTACAGTAAATCTTATCTTTTAGCGTCCAGCTGTAGACTGCAACTCCAGTTCTTTTTTTTTTTACTCGACTCGAAGGTACAGTGCATTTCCTTGGAGTGGAGACAAATCTGACTCAGGGAGGGGAGGGGACTGCTTGTTCTCGGTAGATACCAAGTCACCAAACAGCGGGGGAGCTCACATGCAAGGTAAAGTCTAGAGGCCGGGGGAGCTTTTGTTTCTGTTTTGTTGTTCTGCGGTTAAAGCATGAATGGAGACCTGAATAGAGCCTCTCTCTCTGTGTGTGTGTGTTTGGGTGTAAATATAAAGGGGTGTAAATGTATGGGGAATGTTGTATGGATTAATCAGAATCAGCTCTATTGGCTGAATTTGATCACAGGAACAAGGAAATGGACTTCCATTTGACTTTCAAAATATACACAATTAATATGTATACATACATCTGGTTGAGAATAAAATTACCTTTTCTAGTGAGTAAATATAGAGAAAATAATTTGACAAAATATGTAAGAAACATTTTAATAAGTCATGTTATGCAATATCAGGAATTCTAGATACACTTTTACAAAATGATTATTATCAAGATCTGTAGCAATTTGTTTTTACTGATATAGATTAATACTACAAATGTATATAGTGAGCAACTATGTTGGAGTCAAGTACATATTCAATGTATCATAAAGATGGGAGAGTACATTTCAATATGACAGAATATAACAATAAGCACATTACAGTAAGTTTATGTTGTTAAAACAACAACAAAACAAAAGGGGAATCTATAAGAGAAACAAATCTCACCTCTCTCAAAGAGTGGCACTGTCCACCTCCTCCCATAAAAGGACATGTTATTTTACACCACAGGGACTCTGCCTGCATGATGTCACTGCCTTCGGCCAATCAGGACCCATTTTTCAGTCTACGGTCCCTCCCTCCTTCCCACTATGCCCCAAGCACAAGGCAGTGCAGTCATGGAGATCGTTAAAGATACAGAGCACCGGTTCCTACCCTGCTGCTGCTCCCTAACAAACATGACATATTTTCATCAGCTACTCCTGTTGATGAAACAAGTCGGCAAATGTGGCATCACCACATGTCGCAAGACTTTCTATCCAGTACAAATTGTGAAAAAACAAACCTACTTGATCTCTATGTGAGCTAATTTTAAGGGGAAGAAATAATTTAAAGAAATCAGGTATGGAGGAAAATATAAGTACTTATTGTTGACATATTACTGGTGTAATTTAGATCCACTGATCAGACTTTTCCAAGCTTTTTAACGAGGATTTCTTTTTTGTCAACATGATTATTCTAATGTTAGGTTATACATCATAGCTCAAAAAATTAACCTCTATGAAAGCTTTAAAATCTGCAATTTTTTATTTTCCTATCCAAACGTCAACAACAGGGATTTTCCTTTACCTGATACAGACATTTAAAAATTTAGAGCCACAAAAAAGAGAATACTTCAGGTTGATCATTTTACTATATTTAAAGTTCAAGTAAAAAACACACTTATAGTTTGTCATTTCATAGTATGTACAAAATTAAAATCATCCTTTCTGCTGTCCAGGTGGGAAACCATGCCTTCGGATGTGGTTTTTACCCGGTTCGGCTCATGGCTGTGGGCCGGTGTGAAATCTGGTGAAAAGGAAATCTGTCTAGAGCTGCGGCTATACTAAACTGTGGAACTAGCTAGGGTTTGTCGTTTTATGAAATAAAATATTTAATACAAAAAATAGACGATGCTTTGAATCAGTTTTGTTGCCATCAGGCACTTCATTAGAGCTATACAACAGAGAAAACAAGCCGTGGCAACTTTGGTATATCGAATCCGACTGATGCTGTGAGAGCAGGATCGATTATAAAACAATCTGATGTGATGTGATCCGAACATAGTTTGCTGTATCGGCTTGGACGCCACAGATTGTCTGGTTGATTTTTTTCTAACCCGTTTGCTTTCCGGATCGAAATTTGAAGCAAAACCTGGTCTTTCGGATAATTAAAAAGTCTTTTTCCCGATCCAAAGCCATTCCTACAATTGGCAGCAGTACAATAGACATTGTAATGTCACTCACTCCTTTCTATAAATGTGCTGTCACAGCTAGCAATATTTCTAATTCTTTGCCTGCTTTAATAATTTTCTTTTACAGATCTTCTTTGCTCCAAAATGGAGAGAAATCTCAGAATGCATTGCAGCCACAAACCTTTAGACCTTCAGCTGGTGAGAACCCATTGTTCACAGAACTAAAGCTGAAGGAAAGGTTCCTAAAATTCCTGACTTCCTAATCATCTTTAGTTTGGTAAGGTATCCACTGATACGTTTAAAACCGTGGCCTATGGCTGAGATATTTTCAATGGAAAATATGAATCCAATTTAACAACCAGCTGATATACTGGCTTAAGTCAGAAGTGAGGTAGTTCAGCTGAAACTTCAGTAAGGATGGAGCCTTGAAAGAAACAAGAAATCCTAGAGTTTGAGCCAATAAATAAGACGACAAGTTCTGATGAAACCGTTTAGCCCAAAGGCTTTCCTTTCAGGTAATAACTGGATGTCATCATTTCTGCAAACACACTGGTACGTCCCACCACTTATTAGTGTGGCCTACTTAGACCTGAAGAGAAACAGCTGAGTCACAAAAGGTTGTTAAGATTTCATCTGAAAGACACCAAGTCTTCTTAAAAACACATTAATCCCCTCAAGTAGAAGATATGTAAATTAAGGTTTGGCTGTTTTAAATCATCGTTCCGAACACATCCCTAGAAATGCAAATCACTTAAGGCTATGGAAACCGGACTAAGAAGACAGTAAAGCCACATGACGAGTGATCATTGTTCAGGTCTCAATTAAACATGTAATTGTAGAAAAGGTGTTACTTTCAGCAGATTCACAATACTGCAGATTTTTTGAGAAACCACTTTAAAAACAATACATTGCTAACTCAAAGAATACTTTAGTGTTCCATTTCAAATGATGAATTAGTGAAATAGTAACTTCATCCAAGAAATAATACATGTTTACAAGGTGGATAGGGCTGAAACAGTTGATCGAATAAATTAGCTGACGGAGCAACCTACTTAGAGATGTAATTATATAAAAATTGTAAAAACATATATATAAACATTTTGCATTTAAGATAAAAATAAAGTTTAAGTCTGTCAATAGGGCTTGGTCGTCGTGACGTAAGCACTTCGCGTCGCCGCCATGTTGAATGCGTCTTTTACCGCGGCTCAGACTACTGCCTATGAATACCGCGTACTGTACTCCCTCTCAGCCGTGTTTTAATTTGATTAATTTCACCTTAACTTGATTTCAACCATGGTAAACCGTTGCTGTATTGTGGGCTGTAACAGCTCAACACATGATCGCCATGGAAACATAGAAAATGGGTTAACTTTCCACCGCTTTCCTGACTGGAGGCGTAACCATGGAGACCAAGCGTCAGAGATAAAGAGTCGTCGGCTAGCTTGGATCGCGGCTGTAAGACGACCGAACATAACTTTCCACAGTATTCCAATGTCATTGAGAGTGTGTTCCCTGCATTTTCCTTCTGGTAAGTTAAAGATGCACGGTTTTATTTTATAGCCTACTTTGTTTCTTTCCTTCAAAGTTGGGATCTTTTACGGGAAAATAATAAAAACGGCAGCGGGAAAAGGCTCAAATACGTGAGAAACCCGGAGGGTGGGCAGTTAACGTTACTAACTACACCTTTGAAACACATAGCAGCTAGTTAAAAGTACATTACATGCGTGAGTGGTTGTTAGCATTAGCGGTTAGCAGTTACTAAACTAGCAGGTTCCAGAGCCCGTCTGATCACAGCTTACCTTCGTACGGATTACTGTGTTCCCACTGTTTGCTGGCTTTATGATCTGCAGCTCCTGAACCCATCCATTCATGAACTGCACATGAGACTCCAGGGACTTGTAGCTTGGGAACTGTTTTGAAGTATAGGCGCTCACTCATCGGTGCTCCACTCATTGTTTGGAACTTTATATGGATCCAAATGATTAATAATGCTGATTTTGTCACCGTACCGGTCCCTGGCTTCTCTATTTAATGTGTCCCGGTAAATTCCAGATCCTTTTCGGGATTTTAACATCTTTTTTCTCTCTACTTCTGTCTCTTCTTTCAACAACAACGTTGTGTCAGAGCTAAGTTTACGTTTGCGTAGCAGTCAGTATGGCTGCGACGTCCCACAATGCAACGTGGATCCCGAGCCCTATATGCTCTATCCAGAACTTCTCATGAGGAAAATGTTTTTGTTTCAATTGGTTTAATTTTGTAAAAAAATCTTTAAGGAACCTTTGGCTATCTGATTATTAATCGATTCATCTGAAAAATAATCGACAGATTAATCGATGAGCTAAATTATCATTAGTAGCAGCTCTAAAGGTGGAGCCTTTTTTCCACAAAAAGGGTTATAAAAGCGAGTTTTCTATTTTGTGTTTTACAGGTGGTTAATAAATAGGGATAAATAAGGTTTTTGCAAGAACGTTGCAATTACCAGTTATCTAACCCAGTACAGTGAATGCTCCCGATACAAGTAGAGCTTTAAAAGCAGCAGCAGGTATTAGGTACAGATGGGGAGTGGGTGCCAGAACTCCAGTGGCTTTGGAGGTGAACCTGCTGACAGCAGGGATTCCAGAGGGAGCCTCCATTCAGCAGAACCTCTCCTCTGTTAGCAGCTGTTTGGGGGGGGATGCACCATCAAGGCTGCTGCTATAATCAAAACAATGCACTGAAAAAAGTAGCCTTTTAAAAATTGTTGTGAAATAACAGCTTTTTCAATGTGAGATATTCCAATCAAACAAACAAAAAAAAAAGTTATTTTTCTTTGGAAAACTCTTCATCTACAAAACAAAAACACTTGCTGTAATCAGATTTGACAGCATGTTTTGTTTTGTCCTATTTGTCCTATAAATGTTACATTCCACAGTCAGTAGGTCAGTTTAAATATTTATCAAAAGAACTGGCTGTAAGATTTTTGTTTTAAAATACAAAAACAAGAAAATAACCATTTTTCTTTTTATAAATCAGAATGGAATGATTAAAATTTTAAACGTAATTCAAGTTTCATTTTCTATTTGAGGAAAATGGACAAAAAAGAAATACTGTAAAACAGAAATGGTTAAAGGTCAGTTTGTTCCAATTCAGAGGCCGGATTTGGTCACTAACATGACAAGCGGATGTGTATTTTAAATAAAATGTCTTTAGAACGTCATTAAGTGGGATTTTTTAGGCATGCTAAAACAAAACCTAGCAAATTTCACAAGTAAGACGGGAAGCAAAAATGTCTTAGTAATGAGTCAAAATTACTGTCATGACCTCTGTTATTAAAGCATTGCCAGTATAAAACACGTCATGACTACTTTGTAACAAGTCCTACTTGTTAAACTTCATTTGAGGTGAGAGGAAATATTAAAGACACAATAAAGATGGTTTCATGCCAGCCTAAGTAAAGACTAATTGAATATAACACATACATCTTAAATAACATTTATAGGTTTATAATTACACCTGATATGACATTTATAATGGGTGATCAAACAAAGACATTTTAAAATATGCCCACTTTCAAATAAAAATGTTACAATCTACTGAATAACAGTTAATGATAATAATCATATGCATTCATAACAAACATCACAGCAGTTGTGTCATGTTTATGGCAATGTGATTGACAACTTTTCAAAATAAGGCACTAACATAAAAATTATAGTTTTAGTTTTCAGCAATGCAATATCCCTGGATTAGATAGTGTAAGAATATTAAATGGAAATTCCAACTTATAGTCAGAGTATTAGAGACTGGATAGTGATTTGAAACCGTTTCTACAGTGTCTATCTGCTTCATCGTTCTTAAGAACACAGCCATCCATAATTGCCATTTGGTGACTTCAGACCTTATTTAGTTTGATGAAATAAGAGCAATAGTCCAAAATTTAATGGGGTAAAATGGCCACAGACAAAAAAGATTGCCCAAGAATGGCCAGTCTAAAACTCAAACATTCAATTTTCTCCGAGTCAATCAATCAATCAAAGCGTCGAGTCCTGCTGAGCTCCACACGTTTCCATGAAGACACGGTAACTGATAGAGAACTCTTTTAGAAACTTTCAGAAACTATGAGACACTATAACCTTAGGTCAGAAAAGATCTGAGCTTCTCTTTAAAACATTTGCATTTTTTAGATGTTGTGGCATATATGCACTTTATTCACACTGGAAGAGAGAAACAGCAAATAAAAGGAAGGTTGGACTGGGAGCAGAAAAGGTGCTAGTTTATCTACTGAAGCTTTCCACCGGCCTGAGACTGGACATCCTAAGGGTTCAGGTCAGAGACTTTCTGTCTTAACATGCCGTTAATTTGACAGCTGTCAAAATGATGCTAAATTAGGCCGGGGAAACTGTCTTTCTGAACACATTTACCTCCATATTTACATAAACATTTGAGAAACCTGCCTGTTGGAAGATTTTGCGTCTGTTAAAACGTGTTATTTTGACAGCTACAGGCATGTACTCTTGTTCATGGGTGCTTATCTGGGTTCAGGGCTTCCCCTTCCTTTATCTAAGGAAGGGCCGCTCTTACCAGCCAGTGAGACCCCCACCCCACGGGCTTCATCCGCTGCCACTCGCAGGTGAAGCCAATTGCTCCTACTAGCAGACAGAGAGTGTGGGGGGTTGAGTGGCCATTGGGGGTTGTAGGTAATGGTATAAGCACCCCCCAGCTTCAGGTGGCTAACTACATCTATTTAGCAACATCCTGCCTTGGCTCTTACTTCGCGCCTGTTCTAGGTTAGGAAATATTAGCAAACCATCAGTTTGACAAACTATCTCAATGGAGTACAGAGAAACAGGTTTTTACAGTTAGTGATGCTAACTGGACTATTCACTCATATAAGACGCTAAGAACAGTTCTGTTTTACAGCTACAAACACTCTTAAACACAGCATGACGTTGTCTCTGCCCTTATCAGACATGTAGACACTAGGGCTGAAAAATCTAATCTCTTATGTTTTTCTACTTAAGTTTCATAATAAAGAATACAAATGATAAACTGCTTTCAAAAACTAGCTTTTATCTTAAACATCCCCTCTGGAAGGTGACTATTTAAAGGACAATGAAATTCAAGCTCTAAAAAATGCTTTTTAACAATCATGTTTCCCAACAATCATTGAAAATGTACACACTAAATGTTTGCCGCTAGTGTTTATCACAGTTAGATATCTCCTCATATCCTATAAGCTTGCTAAGAACAAAAAGTGATGAGCCAGTGAGTGTTGGAAGCTAAAGAAGGGGATTGGTGGAAACTTTTTTCCCCAAAGATCAAACTTCAGAAACAATTGATTAATCAATAAAATTTGTTAGTCCATAAAATCCATTCATCTTCTAGCTAAGTTAGCATTCAACTTCCCTAGTACACAGTAACCCATTCCTCCTTCATCCCAGAAAGCTAAATCTATTCCTAAGATCTGAATCAGCAGGTTAAAGTTTTGGAAATTCTACACCTAATTTCCATAAGGTTTGATCAAAGATGATCATTTCCTGTGTAGCTTCCTGTTATATGGAACCTTCATAAATGATAAAAGTTTACACAACCGACGCTAAATGATGTGCCAATGTCAATTAAACAGAGATGTAGTTGGTTTAACTCCTCCAGAAAACAATCATCCTGCCTATGGACATGCAACAGACTTAAAACCTCTGATCACAATATTTCATAGTTTTAACTGAAAAGTCAAAAATCATAGCAGTTTTCATGACAGGAAATCCATCATAGCATAGGCTATATTAGAGACTTTAAAATATATATATTTTAAGAATGTAAAACAAATGTTTAACAGAACAGGAAAGTTTTTCTAAACGGCTACATTCAGGTGAGCAAGTACTCCTAAATCATAACTTGCATCATAACTGCAATTGATTAAAATTTAAAAAGCAAATATCGCAATTTGTAATAATCTTCCGGAAGAAACAGTGGAAACAGTTCAAACTGGCCAAAGCAGGAATTTATGACAAACATCCCATCACAATGATCTATTTGATAGCAAAGCAACCTTTTTATTTTGTGTTTATCAGTTCAGCCCTTTGATACGACACCTCCTTTACTGGCTGAGATGCCTTCTTTAGGGTTGAAATATTGTTAGGATTCTCTGCTTACACTGTTTTCTATTGTTTTTAACTTTTATTTTAAGTTAATACCTGTCACACAGCAGTAAAAAACAAGGTCTTTTAGGAAACTCTTATGTTTACGTTGCTATTTATTAGTGGATCAAGTCCCAATGCAATGACCTGTTATGACAGGATAATCAGTTCTACTCCTGATATTTTGTTGTTCTCAAACAATAAGGTAGCTGTTCACCTTTACTCTGTAGCGATGGGAAAGACAATACCACAAAAACGAGACAGCAAAATGTAAAAGCTGCAAATCTATGCAAATTTAATTTAAAAATTAAAAGCTCATAGGTGTTTTTTCAATAAGGTTGAAGACTGTAAGGAGAATGGATCTCCTGCAGAGGTCTAAAAAGAGTAAAATGGCACAGAAATCATATTCATGATCATTTCAGACAAACTTCTCTCTCTAAAACATCCTACTCTAGCACTTTCAGTTTGTTAAAATGCTCCATGTTTTATTTTTTTATATTATTTCCTGCAAAGCACTTAACCTGCTTACAAAGGACATTGTGCTCGATGAATTCCATTAGTGTTTATGAGACATCTGACTCCAGTGACACAACACAAAGGCTGTTATTGTGATCTTTCTGAGGCGAGAACAAAGTATTTCACAGTCCATGTCTCTACCAGAACGCTCTTAATGAGTTTCACCTTCACAGGACGGTGTAGCCACATGAGGGCTTAACTCTCATCCGAAAGAACAAAAGCAGAAGAACAGATGCACGAGGTCAGGACACAGCGAGCTGCAGATTTTTCTGCTGTGTGAGCAGCAGCACTGAGAGACTGGAAAAAAAATAAAACACAGCTACTGATGTCTGATAAGATTTGAACTAATTGAGTTGGCAGACTCTGAAAGAGCAACTCAACTAACGCAACTTACTCCTGTCAAGCTTAAGAAATATTCTTAGATTACTGACTTTAATACATAACCTTTCTGGCATTTAATCAATTGCTAATGCTTAAAGCATCGGCTGACTTTACATTATAAAACCAAAATGATTTTAAACCTCTGATTTAAATCCGACTTTATAAATAAGATCAATGACAAAAAGATAAGGGGCCCTGTTTTAGAAATCTGACCCATATTGGGCGTCTCTCATTTCCAAAAACATTCAACAACGGAAACAGCACTCTTGCAATACTTCATCACAGTGCACACTAGCTGCTTTAAAGCCAAATAAAACATGCAGTCTCTGCTCTGGACGAGCAAATCACTGAAACATCTTCACAGAACATGTGCCCTTTGCCGTGGCAACAGGGAAAACAGCCCTGTACTGAAGCCCAAAGGCAAAATATAAAGAGGAAGCAAATTCACAATGAGCCACGTCCCGGGGAGCACAGCTACACATTACTAATGCTTTGTTTGCTTTGGTTCCTTGTTTTGTTAGTATCATTCAAATCATCTGGCAAAGTTAACATCTGGGATTAATCTTGCTTTGCTTTTACATCATTTGTCTTTGTGGCTTAATAAAGAAATTGAAATGAATACAAACCATTAGACCCAGGGTTCATCTAGATCATTTGCATTCAAAATTAATTTATAAAAAAATTAGCTATTATCTAATAAACAGCTCTCAAAGGTACATTTAACTTTTTTTTTGACAGATTTAACACAAAGTAAAAATTTGAGAGCCAGGGAAAATGTCCAAAACAAACTGGGATTATATATACGGATATAAAGGGATACCATTTAGAAATGCAACAATCAGCTATTTCCTGGCTGGTACTAATTCCTTTTTTCTTTGTCCTCCAATGACTGAGTCAGTCTTGAGAGCGCTGGGTGGGCATTTGTATTTTTATCCAGTTACCTTAAAATGATGCAAAAATGAGGTGTCCATGTAGACCAACAGGTGTTTGTCTACGATATCCACCTATGCATTCAATTTAGTTAGATTTACATTTGTTTCAAACATGATCAAAACACACTCCCATTATTACCTTTTTAAATTATGATATTTAAAAATATAAATGCACAAGACAATTTTTAAGAAGCGCAAGTCTAGTTATATCCACTTATAATCAAGTGTAATTCAACTGTAATTACAACACAACCAGGGATACTAATATGGCAGCTTTGAGTATTGGCCGTTATGGTGACCAGATATAATGCCAGCTCCAATCATACATACTATTATTACTTGTTTTGTAGTGTGGCACATTAAAAAAAGTTTGATCAAGTGATAATATTGAAACAGAGAACAAGTAAACAACAGTGTGAGAACAACTGAGTGATGGATTGTTAACCAATGCAGTTTTTTTTGTTTTTGTTTTTTTTCACACTGGGCCATTGATTTTACAATATTACATCATGTTCTACTCACCCATATGAGTTTTGTGTCATTTGGAGCTGTTCTGAAGATATTCTGTTAGGTTATATCCAAGTAGTGTTTTCCTATGGGCAACGAGTTGAAGGCACAAACTAAACTGTTCATAATTTATCATTTATGGTACGCCAGCATTCATAACATGTAGGCGAATCACCCCAGACATCCGCGGTTATATTTTTAATATTTATATCTTAAAAACGCAGCGGCGGATGTATGACGTCATCCGCTGGTCATTCTGCTAGTTTTACTCACATGCCTGGAAGATGTCTAGTTTTACTACCACAGATGATGTAGCTCTTCAAATGGAATTGAACGATTAAGATTAGCTAGCCAAATGAATAGAAGGGGTAGAGCGTAGCCGCCTGTGCCCGGGCTGCCTGTCACAACTCCAGTCCGGCGCGCAGATTATGTCATACACGCGCCGCTTTGTTCAGAACAGCTCCAAATGACACAAAACTCATATGGGTGAGTAGAACATGATGTAATAACGTGAAATCAAGGGCCTAATATAAAACAAAAAAAAACGGCGTAAAGTGTCTCCATCAACATGATGAAAATTGAAGACTTTGACGATGAAGGGCAGTATATTCCATAGTGTTTTTCTTAACAGATATTGGACCGATTTCTAATATAAATATCGGATCAGGGCATTGCTAACCGATCAAATTCAGCTGTTTACATAATCAAAAGGTACTTTTCTCAGCAGATACAGATTTCCAGTGGTCTTTTAGGTCTTATCTATCAGATTTGACAGGATCCAGATCTTTCTTCTTGTTTTTTTTTATATTTGATTCAGCAAACTATGGAAACTTGTCTGACGCCAATCTCAGACCAATTATTTAGGGGATTTCCAGCTATGTGAAAAAAGACTGTTTGTCCAAAGAGCCTCATTATCACTGCCCCCAGTCACTGATTTAAGCGTTTAACCTGGTAAGTGAGAAATTTGGACTTATTTTTCATTGTCTTGACCTTTCCTGTAGGTGTTACTTAAAATGGCTTCACATAAAACTAAACTCAGCTTCCTTTCCTAAAGCAAGTAACACTTTTGCCAGATTCTGACTGGCTGTATAAAAACAACCTAATCATGTACAAAGAAATGTTTATTCTTGATGTGTCTTTTCATGTGTGTCAAATTGATTAATACCATTATGCATAAAGTAAATGCCTTATTCATATTCCCTCCTCTGGGCTTTTGCTAAGTGGTTATTTCACCTATTTTATAATCTTACATACATGTAAGGCGAATTATAAGCACTATTTCTCAACTTATATAATTTGAATAATTTTAAGTTATGAGTTTTAAAACTTTTCTTAAAGAAGTACAAACATTTTAGTAAATGTACATCTTTTTTTCCAATTAATTTAATCTCCTACCAAAGAAAAGAGAAAATAGCTGACCTATTACTTCACATTTAGACACAAAAACAAGACCACTACAATTAACCCAAACAAAACAAAGGTATTATTTACGGTTTGGTTGTAAATTTAAGAAATGCTCCTATGACCAGAAAGTAAAATAATCCCCTATAACCAAACTAATGAGTAAAAAGAGGCTCACCAGCAGGAGAACCTGCCTCTTTAAGCGAATTGTTTGCTAGCCATCGGCGATTAGCTGCTAAGCTAGCGGCTAGCCTCTTATAACATTTTATCTTTTGTGGAAATTGAAAATAGCAACCTCTTTAAACGTTACAACATTACAAAGCAATTTTATTCGAAAAATAACCCCTTTCCCGACACTGACATTCCTTACCTCCTGTCTTCTTTTTAGGCCCAAACCATTCTAGCTGTTGGAAAGCTCTTTTCTCTTTGTCTTTTGCCACTTCCAGTTAGACGCAAAATGGACTCAGCTGAACAGCTAAAATACTAAAACCGAACCGACGGTTCACATGTTTCACCCAAAACGCAGTTCCACGGCGAGACGGAAACAAAACGACAACATTTTTTCACTCATTCATGTTGTTACTGCTGAATAAAAGTGACTGATTGCTAAGTTAAGAAGCCAAGCAGGTACAGCAGACAGGAGTGGATGGCAGGAGGCAGCGCTGCTTTCAATGTCTGTCGGAGAAATGTCAAGCACATCCTCCATCCCTCTATGGCTGAAAGTATGTAACACTTTTGTCATATTTCTGCAAGGATAGTGTTTATTTTCGATGTTCAGTAAAATATGGGGCGAATTGGATTGAACATTATCTCAACTATTTACAAATATTTCCACGCATTTGAACGAACTGTCGCACTTTAACCAAGTTATTGTGTAATAAAAATGAAAAGCTTAAGGTTTTAACTCACACAAAGGATTAATTTCCTAAAATTAGGTTATATGACTAACTGAATCAAGTTGACGAGATTCGTTTTTGACGGACATCAAGGCCCGGCTGCTATGATAATTCCGATATTTTGTGAAGGCAGCATTTTTTGTGACGTAAAGGTTGCTCGTGTTTTGACCTACAGGAGGAAATCGCGCACGTTTCATTGTTCCCCGCTGTTCATTGAAAGCTTGTTAAATAACCATAAAGGTAGACGATTGATTATTCCGGTTGTTTGGCGTTTTATGAAATAATGAATTATGAAAATAATAATTTCCTTTTTTCTCTCGAAGAGAAGTTATGTAATAATTGTTATATAAATTACAAAAAACGTTGGATTGATGTGATCAACAAAGCCATATTTATAGATAACTGTTGCAAACATATTAAGATGTCTCTAATTGTCTTTTCTAACAATTAAAATTTGATGAAAAGAAAATAACCAATCTGGTGAAATTAGTTTTTTGTTGAATTCATGGAAAAAGAGCTAATCACATGGAAGTTTTATCTTTTAATCTGAGAGCATTCCCCCCAGGCAGTGAGAAACCTAGAGGTTTGGTACCTTAAATAGAGGGCTAGTTCATCAAAGGTCATTCACCACCATTGACCTTTTGGCTCCAAGATGGTTCTACAGCCTTAGAGGCTGACCCCTCCCCACCAAGCACACAATGGACGCTTTAATAGTTCCGCTGCTATGGAAATATCTTGTGACAAGACAACATCAAGCTGAAAAGTATATATTTATATGAACTATTTCCACATCCAAAGCCCTTTCTGATACGATCAAGAGCGAAATGTTTTCATGGTTTAATAACATTATAGAAAAGGTATGTAGAATTTGTACTGCTTGAACTTTTTTTACTTGAAATCTCATCACAATCTTCCATTTTATTTATGAGATAAACTAATACTTTTATGGAGTATCAAAACAATTCTGTTATTAAGACATAAGTGATGTTTGTGAAAAGGAAACCTATAGAAGATTTCTTGCTCAGATGCAGGACAAATTAAGCTCCTTCGTCTGTAATATTCACCTCTTAACATGATGTACACATTTAACAGCCACAGAAAGTCTGAAAAGCTGCATCAGATCTTTATACAGAAACATAATTTAAACTTTACTCCCTCCATGTTTCAGAATCTTATTTTCTTCTTTTCACAACAGTAGCGTTGAATGCAGGAGTTTGCCCTGCCACTGGAGGGTAGTCGGTTCAAGCCCCGGCTCTCGTTGTGTCCTTAGGCAATATACTTCACCTGCATTGCCAACTGATGGTGGTCGGAGGGACTGGTGACTCCAGTGCACGGCAACCTAGCTTCTATCAGTGAGCCCCAGGGCAGCTGTGGCAACAGTGTAGCTTTCCACCATCAGTGTGTGAATGGGTGCATGACTGAATGTAGCATAAATTGCTTTTTCAAGTCTCTTGATTTGAAAAAGCTCAATATAAATAAAAGACATTTGCTATTTTTTCCTTTAAAATCACCTAATAAATTTGCCAGCCTAATCTACACTATGAAAACATACATTTTTAGTGTTTTAGAAATGTGTGGCATTGTTGTAAAACATATTTTAAACTTCTTTTCAAGTAAAGCTGGTTTGGTATATGCAAAACTCCAACAGGCTAAACACCAACTCCACTATAAAACATGTTGGTGGTAGGATCAAAATGTGGGGAATATTTCCCAAAATGCGGGGAATATTTCCCAAAATGCTTGCTCAAAAATGTTTGGAAGATGGATGGTACCGGAAAAAAACAGACCAAACCGGAGTTCCAATTACAATCTGAAAAACACAGACATGGAAACATTGGAATGTTTTGGAGCAAAACATAGCCATGCATTATAGCGGCTCAATCAAATAGCAGACAAAAATTCAGTTGATGTTCTTGCTATTTTTTATCCACTTTACAACCGAAGTGTGGATTGTTGTGTGGATTATTATCACAAAGACACCCCTGAAGTGTTTGGTTAGAGTGTGTGTTGTTGTTTAAGGGGTAGGAATACTTTGACAAGAGATTACACAACAATAACCAAAC
The DNA here is from genome assembly GCF_016077235.1 of Cyprinodon tularosa. Taxonomy (NCBI): domain Eukaryota; kingdom Metazoa; phylum Chordata; class Actinopteri; order Cyprinodontiformes; family Cyprinodontidae; genus Cyprinodon; species Cyprinodon tularosa. Next base: position 251,537 of record NW_024039016.1, read on the forward strand.
GGATTTATTAGAAAGAAACAATTTAATAAGAATACCACTTAGATTTTGCAAATTTTAAAATGTGTTCAAACGGTTTCCGTCTTGTTTATCGTTTAGAGATCCTGGCTGACTAAAACCAAAGTTAAGTCCATTAATCCAAAGACTTGACTCGGGTTTGTATTTCTCCTGATAGGTTTATACGTTTTTACGTTCTTCCTAGAAATGCAAACATTAAAAAAATATCACAGTATCAGTAAATACAACGAAAAAGAGTGTGGGGGAAAAAAAGAAAAACAGAGGAAACCAACTTAAAGCTATCCTGCCCTCCTCAGCAACACATCTGTCCAGCTGCTTTAGGCCCAGTATTTATGATCGGACTTTAGAAAACAAGCATTAGTTTGACACTAAGTAAGGCTAGAAAACCCCCTCCTTAATTCCCCACATGCTTATTTCTTCTTTTTCTTCTTCTTTGGTGGTCCGTCTGAATCGCTGCTGCTTTCCGAGCCAGAGCTGTCCGAGGACGATGAGGAAGAGGAGGAGCTGGAAGAGGAAGAAGAGGATGAGGAAGAGCTGTCGCTGTCCTCAGAGGAGGAGCTGGAGGAGTCGCTGCTGTCTGACGAGTCGCTAGACGAGTCGTCGCTGCTGTTGTCGCTCGAGTCTTTTGCCCTGAGAGCAAGCAGAGGAAAACGAAGAAGTAAAACCTCTCCCTTTGTACCCGTTACACAGACAATTATCAACGTGCAGCATCTTCATTAGAGTGCAAAGAGAAATGATCTAACATGACAGAAAGAGACAAAGTTCAACATTTCTACATGTTCAAGTTGTTTTAACTGATTTTCTTTGAAAATATAAGCAAAAAAAAAAAAAACAGAATACAGGATTAAAAAACAGATATATGGCTGACTAAACAATCTAATATCCCCTATGAGATTATTTAGTCACCTTAACAGTCAGTTTGATGTTTTGATGTAAAAAGAACATCAAAATAAAGCCAAAGGTTGACCTATGTAATAATCAAATAATCAGTCTAATCCGCATCTGTGAGGTGGATGGATTATCTCACTAACACAGATTTAGATATATTCTTGGATCTTTGGATTCTATTCATGAACGATAGAAACAACAACAAAAGTGTTGCATTAATATTTATGTTTAGTATGTTTAATAAGGAAAGCTTCCTCCTTTTCAGTCCTGGGCGTTGTAACATTCTGAAATGTTCAATTATTAAATGTTGTGCATTTTTTTAATACAAAAAGTTTATATACTTTAGCTTTGTATAAAGCCTAAAATAACCTAGAAAAATAAAGCACCTGAGTTAATGAGGAAATTACAGGTGCTGGTCATAAAATTAGAATATCATGAAAAAGTAGATTGATTTCAGTAATTCCATTTAAAAAGTGAAACTTGTATATTATATTCATACATTACATACAAACTCATATATTTCAGATGTTTATTTGGTTTAATTTTGATGATTACAAATGACAACAAATGAAAATCTCAAATTCATCATATCAGAAAATTAGAATATTGTGAAAAGGTTCAAAATTGATGGCCCCTGGTGCCACACTCTAATCAGCTAATTAACTCAAACCACCTGCAAAAGCCTTTAAATGGTCTTTCAGTCTAGTTCTATAGGCTACACAATCATGGGGAAGACTGCTGACTTGACAGTTGTCCAAAAGACGACCATCGACACCTTGCACAAGGAGGGCAAGACACAAAAGGTCATCGCTAAAGAGGCTGGCTGTTCACAGAGCTCAGTGTCCAAGCACATTAATAGAGAGGCGAAGGGAAGGAAAAGATGTGGTCGAAAAAAGTGTACAAGCAAGAGAGATAACCGCACCCTGGAGAGGATTGTGAAACAAAACCCATTCAAAAATGTGGGGGAGATTCACAAAGAGTGGACTGCAGCTGGAGTGAGTGCTTCAAGAACCACCACACACAGACGTATGAAAGACATGGGTTTCTGCTGTCGCATTCCTTGTGTCAAGCCACTCTTGAACCACAGACAGCGTCAGAAGCGTCTTGCCTGGGCTAAAGAGAAACAGGACTGGACTGCTGGTGAGTGGTCCAAAGTCATGTTCTCTGATGAAAGTAAATTTTGCATTTCCTTTGGAAATCAAGGTCCCAGAGTCTGGAGGAAAAGAAGAGAGGCACTACATCCACGTTGCTTGAAGTCCAGTGTAAAGTTTCCACAGTCAGTGATGGTTTGGGGTGCCATGTCATCTGCTGGTGTTGGTCCATTGTGTTTTCTGAGGTCCAGGGTCAACGCAGCCACATACCAGGAAGTTTTAGAGCACTTCATGCTTCCTGCAGCTGACCAACTTTTTGGAGATGCAGATTTCATTTTCCAACAGGACTTGGCACCTGCACACAGTGCCAAAGCTACCAGTACCTGGTTGAAGGACCATGGTATCCCTGTTCTTAATTGGCCAGCAAACTCTCCTGACCTTAACCCCATAGAAAATCTATGGGGTATTGTGAAGAAGAAGATGCAATACACCAGACCCAACAATTCAGAAGAGCTAAAAGCCACTATTAGAGCAACCTGGGCTATCATAACACCTGAGCAGTGCCACAGACTGATCGACTCCATGCCACGCCGCATTGCTGCAGTAATACAGGCCAAAGGAGGCCCAACTAAATACTGAGTGCTGTACATGCTCATACTTTTCATGTTCATACTTTTCAGTTGGCCAACATTTCTATAAATCCTTTGTTTTTATTGGTCTTCAGTAATATTCTAATTTTCTGATATGATGAATTTGAGATTTTCATTTGTTGTCATTTGTAATCATCAAAATTAAACAAAATAAACATCTGAAATATATGAGTTTGTATGTAATGTATGAATATAATATACAAGTTTCACTTTTTAAATGGAATTACTGAAATCAATCTACTTTTTCATGATATTCTAATTTTATGACCAGCACCTGTACAGAATGATTTATTTAAAAAATATATTCTGATTGTTCTGCCTATAAATAAGCAAGAATATTTCCAACTGGTTGACAATTAAATACTATTATTATGTTTGTTTTCCCAACTAAAATGCTTTAACTATTAACACATTAAACATTTAAAACCAAGAATGCTCAAATATAAAGACTGGCATCCACGACTATTTGCATCAAAACTTCTATAAGTGGGAGAGAACTCACAGAAATCCTGGAGACCAAAGCTCTTAAGCATTGCTGTTATCATTATGCGCCACCAGAGAGCGCTGTTGGGACTTTTTATTTATTTTTTACAGTTAATTATAGCTTGTGCTTAAATAATAAACAAAATATTCACTGGTTCAATGATAGCAAGAAAAAAACTTCAAGTTGTTAATTTAAAGATATTTAAATAGTTTAGCATCGTGTTTTTTTTTCTTTTTGCATGCTAACAAATGTGGGCTTTTGTTTTATAAAATATAGATAAGAACAAAAAACATAAAAATTAGTTACTAATACAACTTGCTCCCTTATGTGTGCATATGGTCAATCACACCTCAAGCTTTTCTTTGCCATACAACTTGCAGATCGAGAACTGACATTAACTTAAAAACAACCAATTTAAAGGAAACAAAAAATATATATATAGTTAATAAATATAAAGACTTACTTCTTTTTACTTTTTCTCTCACTGGATCCCTCTCCTCCTGGTCTGTGAAGAGAAATACGTTACGTAAACCAGTTTGAACCAACGCTTTATGCATACATTTTTCTGTATCATTTTATGTTATGATTCACAACTATTTTTATTGCAGAAGATCTATGAACCATCATCCAGGCTAATTTTAAAATTGAACACTGACATTTGCTGGTTAGCATGTTTTATTTATTGGAAAGTCTCGGAGAACAATTACTGGAAACACCCAAAGTGTGATTTATAGCACATTAGGTTGGAAGCATATCTGAGAAGGAAAGAAGGGATGAAGAGCCGTACCCTGTGATGCTGAGAGGTTTGTTTTCATTTTCCTTCAGCTTTTTCTTTAGCTCAACTGTTCTTGATGGTCTGTGCAAATATTTTCGTTTCCCGGTGCATTCATACGTCCAGTGTCCCATCTCCAAGCACTTCTGGCAGCGGACATGTTGTTTGTTTGCTTCTCTGAAGACAGGAAAATAAGACAAACTCTTCAACACACTGAACAATACCTCTGTATTTTATTTTCAATAATGTTTGCGATTAATGCATATTTTATGTAAATTAATAGCAGTTCAAAGTAATGGGTTATATTGTTGGTTTTGGAAATGCATAAAAAATAAGAAAGGTTACTGGAATTTTTTTTTCTTTTTTTTAATCCAAACTTTTCTAGACTAGGAGGCTCATTATTATTAAAACGATAACATTCAAGCACAATGCCAAAATATACTTTATCTTTACAAAGCAGTTAAAAATATATGACCACTTTCTTGCTTACCTTAAATCAGCTATCTTCCTAATCTACAATGCATTCTATGTTCAATAAGATTTTCCGCAGCAAAACAGCTGTGTCATTTCCATGTCTACTATCTAAAGCAAAACGCTGTTTAAAAACTTTAGGCCTGAGTTACAAGGATAATGAAATTAATATCCTAAAAAAAGTAAAGAATACCATCTGACTATGAAATAAATATAAACTGTCCTCTATTTTTACACATTAAATAAAAAATTTTCAGATACTGGAACCAAGATCATATTTATAACAGCTCGGGAAATTATAAAATCCATTTTAAAATTTTAGGACTAGGTAAAAATGTTGTTTAAATGTAATTTCTGCCTTCTAATAAAAGAAGATGATTATTGAAATGATAAACATTTTATTTTTTGCTTGTATTTTGACCATACTGCATGGTGGCTAGAACAAGATTTATAACTTTACAATCAACTTTGGGATCGATTTCTACATTTTTGACTTTCTTTACTTTCACATCGAAAGAACATATTTTATAGTAGAACCTCTTTCGCTTTATAGAGTAGCTATTTGTATAGATCAAAACTTAATGTCTACTTTATATATATAAACACTATGAAGACAAATGCTTTGAAAAAATTATATAATCATAATCTTACTGAAATCGTAGGTGTCGTAGTTCAACAATATAAAAAAATAAGAATTTAAGGAAAAAGTGACATCAATCCCCCGATTTAATATTTAGTCTACATTCATTTCTACGAAATATGTTATATATATTTCTAAGTAGGAATAAAATCCAGGCCCTTCATTTAGGTTTAAGGCAGTAAAAGCTGCATCAGAGGCTTACATTGTTTCTTCTGCTGTCTGTAAACATTTATTTCTTATTTACGGTTAGTAGGCTTACATGTTAGCTCTACTGTAACCATCACCCTTCATTCAAAAAACCTTTGTGAAACTTTGATAAATATAATAGTTGTACAGAAGGTAAAAAAATGTGAAGTAGACAGGAGTAGCGGATGAGGATCTGCGCTGTTTTCTGTGCTCCGGTTAGGATCAATTTTCCCGAAGTAAAGGGACGTTAAAGGATGTAAAGTAAGTTAGTCTTTAAGATACATATAAATTAATTCGCAGGCTTGCAAAGATTTCGTTATAAATTGTAGTTATTCGGCTTATACTTACGCTTGTCTCCTCGCAATTATTCTGTGCATGGGAGTCGCCATGTTGCCAAATATATCCCCTTCTTCTTCTTCTTCTTATGGGATTTTATGGCGGTTGGCAGACTTGTGAATTGTGCATTACCGCCACCAACTGATATGGAGTAAAGCAAGATAACAGGAAACGATTCACCCCCCCCCAAAAAAAAAAAAAAAAAAAAAAAAAAAAAAAAAAAAAAAAAAAAAAAACCTGTGTAACTTAAACCAACATAATACTAAATCACATTTGCCCATATAATTTTAATTTACTCTAGGTCATCTTAACTCTGCCAGTTTCTGATGGTCCCATCGGTCCTCCCATCATACTTCCAACCATCTCCCAGTTCAAATCTTTAATGTCCAGATATTTTTCTGCAGCCTTCACTATTATTTTGATTTTTTCCGTTTTTTTTGTTGTCTGTGCAGTACAATTAATTACTTCTACCATGAAAAGAACAAAATTTGTCTTTTTAACAATAAGTGAGTCTTCATTAATTTTTGGAGATTTCTCTAGAGGTTTGGAATTTGCTGTGTGTTGAACTGTAGGTTTGGGTTTTTCTGACTGAGATGGGATCCTTTTTGCAGCTTCAGCGTAGGTTATTCCGAGCTCAAATTTCATTTTTTTAATTTCCTCAGACCTTTTGCTTGCTTCACAGCCGCGATAGGCAGCAGTATGTTCTCCACCACAATTACAGCATTTTATTTTAGCTTCTTTTCCACATTTTCCGTACTCATGTTCTCCTGCACACCTTCCACACCTCTGTTTCCCTTTACAAACTGCTGCAACGTGACCGAATTTTTGGCATTTGAAACATCTCAATGGTGGAGGATTGTAGATTTTGACATTATAGCTTATGTAACCGATGAATACTTTGCTTGGTAATTGCTCTTCTTCGAATTTAATTAGCACAGATAAACTGTCAGATCTTTCTCCGTTTCTTGTTGTTTTTAACCGTTTTACTTCTTTTACTTTTGCACCGCTTATGTTTCCCAGAATCTCTTTTTCAGAAATTTTTAGAGGAACTCCTCCAATGACTCCCCTGCTGATCTTTTTGTTCTCCATTAGGCTGCACTGAACTCTTATCCCGTCAATTTTGTTGATACGTATTGCTTTGCCTTGCTGGGCGCTGTCTCTGCAGTTAATTAGCAGGTCTCCACTGTACAGAATTCTGGCACCTTTGACTTCTCCGACAAGTTTATTGATGGTTTTTGTTAAGTGAACCGGATTCCAATTTGTAAAAGAGTCTGCCTGATTAACGACTTTGAATATGACTTTGAATTCATTTTGTTGTGCTGTGGAATGTATGGAATGATCATCACTGGATTGTTCTGAACTAGATTCCCCTTGAACTGATCTCTGTTTTTTCCGCTTTTTCTCATTTTTTGATGTTGCTATTTTCCAACCTTCATTGTCACTATTTCCCTCTTCCATCCCACAAGAATCGCTTCCTGTTTCCTCACTACTCACGGCCCAAGACATTTCTCCATAAGCAGCTTCAAAACACGCGCCATGCACCAAACGACCATCCACCGAGCCTCTTCTTCTTCTTCTTCTTATGGGATTTTATGGCGGTTGGCAGACTTGTGAATTGTGCATTACCGCCACCAACTGATATGGAGTAAAGCAAGAAAACAGGAAACGATTCACCCCCCCAAAAAAAAAAAAAAAAAAAAAAAAAAAAAAAAAAAAAAACCTGTGTAACTTAAACCAACATAATACTAAATCACATTTGCCCATATAATTTTAATTTACTCTAGGTCATCTTAACTCTGCCAGTTTCTGATGGTCCCATCGGTCCTCCCATCATACTTCCAACCATCTCCCAGTTCAAATCTTTAATGTCCAGATATTTTTCTGCAGCCTTCACTATTATTTTGATTTTTTCCGTTTTTTTTGTTGTCTGTGCAGTACAATTAATAACTTCTACCATGAAAAGAACAAAATTTGTCTTTTTAACAATAAGTGAGTCTTCATCAATTTTTAGAGATTTCTCTAGAGGTTTGGAATTTGCTGTGTGTTGAACTGTAGGTTTGGGTTTTTCTGACTGAGATGGGATCCTTTTTGCAGCTTCAGCGTAGGTTATTCCGAGCTCAAATTTCATTTTTTTAATTTCCTCAGACCTTTTGCTTGCTTCACAGCCGCGATAGGCAGCAGTATGTTCTCCACCACAATTACAGCATTTTATTTTAGCTTCTTTTCCACATTTTCCGTACTCATGTTCTCCTGCACACCTTCCACACCTCTGTTTCCCTTTACAAACTGCTGCAATGTGACCGAATTTTTGGCATTTGAAACATCTCAATGGTGGAGGATTGTAGATTTTGACATTATAGCTTATGTAACCGATGAATACTTTGCTTGGTAATTGCTCTTCTTCGAATTTAATTAGCACAGATAAACTGTCAGATCTTTCTCCGTTTCTTGTTGTTTTTAACCGTTTTACTTCTTTTACTTTTGCACCTCTTATGTTTTCCAGAATCTCTTTTTCAGAAATTTTTAGAGGAACTCCTCCAATGACTCCCCTGCTGAACTTTTTGTTCTCCATTAAGCTGCACTGAACTCTTATCCCGTCAATTTTGTTGATCCGTATTGCTTTGCCTTGCTGGGCGCTGTCTCTGCAGATAATTAGCAGGTCTCCACTGTACAGAATTCTGGCACCTCTGACTTCTCCGACAAGTTTATTGATGGTTTTTGTTAAGTGAACCGGATTCCAATTTGTAAAAGAGTCTGCCTGATTAACGACTTTGAATATGACTTTGAATTCATTTTGTTGTGCTGTGGAATGTATGGAATGATCATCACTGGATTGTTCTGAACTAGATTCCCCTTGAACTGATCTCTGTTTTTTCCGCTTTTTCTCATTTTTTGATGTTGCTATCTTCCAACCTTCATTGTCACTATTTCCCTCTTCCATCCCACAAGAATCGCTTCCTGTTTCCTCACTACTCACGGCCCAAGACATTTCTCCATAAGCAGCTTCAAAACACGCGCCATGCACCAAACGACCATCCACATGCAATCTTTCCGGCCTTCCACCTCCGACGTTTCTTCTTCGTGGGAAATTTTAGTGCAGCGTTTGCTGTGACTGACCCTCACCATCTCTCTCCACCGAGCCTCAAACACTTCTTGTCCAAATATATCCCCTTCTTCTTTGCTATCATTAAGTGTAGAGGAGAAACAGCGCCATCCAGAGGATAAACCCCGAATGGACACAAGAGAGGAGGTTATCTGCAGACTTTGAGCACATTTTACTGAAATAAACGACCAAAAAATGGTTTTAGTGCTGGAGCAGGATTCCTACGAAGACTAATCTTTGTAGTAACGTATGTCAGCAGGCAGGGTATTCATGCAGAACATGTATTACCTCGGAATGAGAGAAAAAACATTTCATAATGATGATACAAAACCTTAAAACTCAGAGTCCTCAATATAATTACACACCCTTTTTTTATTTGTTGCTACAAATTTCCTACAAACTTGCTTTTGAAACATCAAAATGAAGAGTTAACAAGATAAATCAAAGTTAAAACAACAAGAAGTATTTTGAATGCTATTGAAAGAGCTGTTGATGTGGAGCGTTTTCTTCTCGCCATGTTGTCCCGCCAAAACTGTTGAAATTACATGTGCAATGACATAAATAATAAAAAGTTCAATAGCTATCAGTATTTTTATTTAAACTTAGAGACTTAGACAACTTGTATTGTCATTTTGTATACGCAGAGTGTATACAAAACAAATTTTCGTTTTGTACAGCTTTCAGACAGCGAATGAGCAGCAGCTTAGCAAATGTAAACAGCGTGGGAGAAAAAAGCATTGTGCAAAATGCATTTCAAACGCAGTGCAAAGACAAATATATTCGGTGCAAAAATGTAGTAGAAAAACATTATTTTAAGTTGAGTTCTTTTCGGTTTGATGTTATTAGTGTGATGCAGAGTCTGTGACTTCCTTTAGAGTTGTTTTTCAACAGTTCAGCAGTCTGATAAAGGTGGGGGAGAAGTCCTCTGTGAAGCCTCTTCCCAGAGGGCAGCAAGCAGAACAGTCCATGGTGGGGATGTGAGGCATCATTGATGATGTTACAGGCTCGGGACACGCTGGGATGAAATGTCTTTACATAAGAGACCTTTACATAGAATTGGCTGTGTTATCAAGGTATGAAGTTCCTGAGTTATTAATCAAAATCTAGAGATTTATACATTACTAAAATTAATACTATTGAATATATTGTTTACCTTAGTTCTGCAGTCTGTCCTATTACTAACTAGAATCAAATATAAAACCACTCAAAATGTCTTTATTACTTACCCTGAGGCTAGTGTTGATAATTTGTCTGTGTGTCAGAGATGCAGGTATCATTTTTCTTTTCATATTAGGAAAAAAAAACATTAAAAAAACATCTGAGTATAATGGTGTAAGCAGTCACCAAATAAATAATAATGAAAAAAGGAGCCATGAAAAGCCAAGAAAAATGCATGGATGCTGATACTGGAACTAATAGATATCTACCCTTGTTCAGCCAAAATAAATCCACGTTTGACTTCTCTGTAAAAGCTTTCACAATATTTACACAAGCATTGAACTGAGGGTGCTATGAAGTGTCTGTCGTTCCTAAATTTTTTAATAACTGAAAAACAGTGAGTGTATCTGTAGAAAAGGTTCTATTAATATGGTATATTCTAATGTAATTAGCTATTTTTAATCCGACCTGATGGTGTTTTTGAGTAAAATATCAATAACTAATCACATCTTCAAGAATATGAAGTTTGAAATTAGAAAAATTATTATTATTAAATTATTTTATTGAAAATAAAGAATATCAATGACAATCTCAAACAATACGTCAATAATGAACATTACAAAAAAAAAGAGATCATAACTCCTAATGACTTCAATAGAAATGTGAGGTTAGAACAAGGAAAGAAAAAAAAGAAAAACAAAAAAAAACAACTAATAACTATATTATTAAGAAGAGGGGACTAAATGAAATTCTTCCACTAAATCAGACAATTTATTTGCTTTAAAGTTCTGCATCTTTTTCAGACATCTTTTAAGGGAGTAAAGTTTGTTTTCGAGAGCAGAGAATGAGAGGGGGCATTTTGCCTGATGACATTAATGGATATAATATTTTGTTATAATCATCAACGCATTAACTAAGAATTCCACTTTTTTTGATTGATATATAAACCAAACTGAATTATTTGTGAGGAATTAAAGTCCACATTTATAGATCTAGAAGATAAAAAGATCTAAAGTTGATCCCATAGGTTTCTTACTTCTTTACATTCATAAAACAAATGATTAGTAGTTTCCTACTGAGTTGTACAGAAACCACAATTCACCAACATTGAATTTAAATCTCTCTCTTAAGTACTCATTTGAAGGATATATTTCATTTATTATTTTAAATTGTAATTCTTTATATTTAGGAGGATTTGGGAATTTCAAATAATTTGTCCTAATTTTGGTTATCATAGATTTGTTAAAATGTTGTAAGGGAAATGTAAGTTTTGTTCGACCAGGGTACATATTATGCATAGAATATTGATTCAAGAACCTATTAGTGCATTTATTGTCTCTAATGTCCAAATACTCAATTTGAAGCTTATGGAGTCTTGGAACAGAAAAATGAGCTATACTCTTTTTAACTAACATAAGAAGAAGAGTAGGTATACTACGTAAAAAATATTAAATTGTTACAGCTATTAGATGTCCTAGCGCCCCCTGGCGTTACTAATGGAATAAGGTAATGTCTGTGGAGTCAGATAAAAATCCAAAATGTAGTTCAACATATTTTTAAATTATAGTCTCCACTGTTTAGCTGTAGTCTAGTTACTAAAACAAAACTTTAATTAATCAAATTGTGAACATTTGTAGTTGTATTTTTTGCCTCTAAACTACTAGATTAAATTGCCATTTTGTCATATCCGTTGTTGTATATTAAGACATATTATTCTACTACATCAAGACATTGGGCAAAAAAGTCGCAGGAGCCTAGGGAACTATCTCCAAAAATCTCGAGAGTTGGAGAAACATCGTTCACATGGTTGTAGAAAAGTCCAGAGATGTCTAGAACAATGGTAATCTCGCGAGAATCGCCGGCAGATGCGCGAGAAGTCTGTTAAACCACCTTGCTGCTAAGGGTTGCTCGTGCAGATCAGAGACACCGGTACAGCGGAGTGAATCATGAACAAAGATAGCTAATTTTAACAGATAGGCACAACAAGTTCATCTGGATTTATTATTCTTTCAGGGTTAAACGAGCATCAGTTCTATTTTACAGCAAACAGAGTGGCGTGTTGTTAAAGATGTCAGTGGTAGGATTTGACTTGGGCTTTCAGAGTTGCTATGTAGCCGTAGCCAGAGCTGGAGGAATCGAGACGGTGGCTAATGAATACAGCGACAGATGTACACCGTAAGTATTCAAGTTACACTTTTTATTCATTGAAATCCAAAATGGTAACATTATTGAAGCGCATTGTGCTTTATTGTGCCTTGTCTTTACACTATAATCGGATTCTTAAACCTTTTTGCTCAACTTTAATAGACAAGCTTGTAAGTTACTACCATAGTAATTGAACCTCCATTTGTAATTGTTTACGTTAAGAAATATGTTCAAGTTCGTTTAAAACATTTATGAAATTATAGAGATTGTATTCAATGTTAAAATGTTGAAACCATGTATCAATGCAGCTATACAGCGTAAGCTAGTGAGCTAAACAGTCAAGTTTTTTCATTAACGGTACGGGCTGATTGAACACGTGTTTTAGTCACCAGAGAACCCCGCGCAGGCGGTGCTTTTCTCGTTCTACTTCTTTCATTCACGTAAAGCCTAAGCTCCAACCAGCCCGATGTTTCCTGTGTGATAAAACGTGCGACTTGTGTTAAAGGTTTCGTTCGATGACGACAGCAGTCGAGAGTTAGCTGGAATATTCGAGCAAAAATCACTCCCCGCACAAAAAAAATGTAATATTAAATTGAAAAGGATGTAATTATTTCTGTTATTCCTGAAATATTTTCTTAAATCTTTTGTCTGTGAGTTAAATTTTCTGACTGTCACAGCTGAGAACATTTCTCTTAAACAAACGCTCTTGTAGTTGTATTTTCTTTCTGGTTTAAATTTCTTTTAATTGTTTTAAGATATTAAGGATTTTTTTAACCTTTTTTATAAATTTGCATATATATATATATATATATATATATATATATATATATATATATATATATATATATATATATATATATATATATATATATATATATATATACTGCCAAAATATTATAAGATAAACGGCCATAAGGTATCTTAAAAGATGTAAAGCATATCAAGAAAACAGATAATTAAATTGAAGCCAATTGTTTCTAAATGTTTTAATTATGTAATTTTAAGGTGTATATAACGTGACCAGAGGACCTGATCCAGTATATTATTTTAATTGATTAATTTGTCAGGCTGTCTATTCAGATAGCTGGGTTTCACAAATACAGTATATTATTTTTAAAAAGCATGGAGGGATATTCCTTTAGTTTTCTTAACCAAAACGCTAAAAAGGGACCATATAAGTCTTAATTGGTAATTATTTTGTAGCCACCTGCTTTCATCCAGCTGACTGGCAGTGTGCAGAAGCAGTTCCAGTCAGAAAGTGATTTTAAACAATAGGATTAGTAGTTATGATAGAAATTGTTAACAATTTACAAACCTAAGTAAACCGTGTCGCCCAAATCAAATGTTTTGTCTTCTTGTATAGATATTGTGAACATAAGCATGTTTATCCCCAAACTGGTTTGCAACCAATTTGATCTCTTCCTGCCACTTTTGCTCCCCACTGCAAGATGTGGGGAAAAAAAGTGCCCTAAAAAGAATCAAAGTAATCATATTAGATTAAACTAAACTTAAATTTTTTTCTTGGCTGTCTAAGTTATCTTTATTTTGTATGTGTTGAACCTCGACTTGTACGTATTTACTGATACTATTTAGTAACTTCTGGAAATAAAGTTTTTACTTATAAATCATATATATTGATAGGCAGCTTAATTGGAATAAAAATATTTATGTTCGTCCTATTTTTTTGTTGTTTTTCCTCAGCTCATTTGTGTCATTTGGTCCAAGAAATCGATCGATTGGAGCGGCTGCTAAGAGCCAGGTAAAAATCCATTCTGCCAAATTTTTAGATTCTACTCATTCTTCTTGATGGCTCATCAAAAATCAGAAAGTCTTAAAAGTAAATATTATATAAATATATATATTTTTTTTCTAGGTGGTGACCAACTGTAAGAACACAGTGCAAGGCTTCAAGCGCTTCCATGGCAGAGCGTTCTCAGACCCGATTGTTCAGACGGCCAAGTCAAACTTGGTGTACGACCTGGCACAGATGCCCTCAGGTACCACTGGGATAAAGGTGAGGTCATCGGCCAGGGTTACAGGTCAACTGATGTTGTTTTTTTTTTTTATGTCAGTCATAATGTCAAATTTAGGTTTTATTTTTTAGATATCAGCAAAATTACCAGAACATGTTGGATAAAACATGCAAGTGTTTTGAGATATTAGCTTTAAAGAGGTGTGACGAGTTTTAGATTGTAACCTTGGACGGCATGATGTTTTGAATGATGATACCAAATATCCCAGCAGAAAAACGGTATCAGGAAATGATGCATTTCCCGATTGTTGTTACCTTAAAGTACACCTTTAATTCAAATTATGCTGTCTATCTTTGAGCCCCTTTATTTAGAGGGTTTTTCTTATTTCAGGTGATGTACATGGAGGAAGAGAGAGTATTCAGCGTGGAGCAGATAACTGGCATGCTACTGACCAAACTGAAAGAGACAGCTGAAAGTGCACTGAAGAAGCCGGTTGTTGACTGTGTTATCTCGGTAAACACTGATATCCATGACTGACTGTTGTCTGAAAATCTCTAAAACTTCCGCTGTTTCCCTTTTCTTTAATCAACAGGTTGAGTTTTTGTTTTTATTGCCAATTAAATCCAGTGTTATGACTATTGACACCTCTATTTTCATTTATTGTTGTGTGTATAAATAAAGGCCAAAATTGGTCCAGTGCATAATTATTGTGGCAAACTCTTCATAGAACATTTTAAGCTTTAGCCTCTTCACCAGATGTCTTGGTGGGAAAGCAGCACTTCTGCTCTCACTTGAACGTCGTTGAAGAGTGGGACCTGTGTGTCGGGCCCGGCGTGAGAGCTCACAAATAGCACCTGTTATGTAATGCTATAGATCTAGAACAAAGTGGCTGCTGCTTTTACTTGGGCTAAATTTATCAGTGACATCAGTGATGGAGAGCATGTTACTAGTGCTGCAGCCTGTTTCTATAGTTAGCTCTTGAACTTTTCCACATTGGGATGCTTTGTTTTGACATCCCAACTTTTAAATAGGTGATGATAACCAGACGGCTTTTTCGAGATGCAGTCAGTACCATTGGCGATCCAAGGATCAAAACCACTGAGCTGTTCTTGGCATTCATTGTGTTTTCTGCAATCAACAACAAAAAAACAAAAAAAACAAATCATTTATGTTGATACAGATTTTTTATATTTTTTACACTTAATGTTCCATGTTCCTCATCACAGGTACCAAGTTATTTCACTGATGCAGAAAGGAGGTCAGTCATGGATGCTGCTCAGATCGCTGGTCTCAACTGTCTGCGGTTAATGAATGAGACCACTGCAGGTAGGCATGGCGTCTGGACTCGTTTGACATCACGTTTCAGCTATGTAGGCTCAGCCATGAAATAATGTTTTTAAGAGTTGATAATGAGATTTTTTTTAGATTTATTTTTTTTATATTTCTATATTTTAAACTTTATTTATAGAGGTAGTGTTATTGGGACACAAATCTATATTTCAAAGAGCGTTGTTAACACTTTAGTAATAAGTTTTATTGGAAAGTGAGACGAACTGTAAAATATTACATATTAAGGAAAGGGAAATCCTATAAAGAACATTGTAATGAATGTGTTTGTAATACTTTAAGTTGAGGCTGTTGCTGTATAAAAAGGAACAAGGAAGGATCTTAGTAAAGCTCCTTTGGTTTATTCGCACTGCCTTTCTTGAAAATCTTACAACCCTGTCAGTCTTTAGATTGCAGAGTGATTTTAGTCGTGTGACAGATTATAACCGCTGAATGAAAGCAGTGGAGCAAACAACAAATGATTGCTGTTTCCTGTTGTGTTCCAGTGTCTCTGGCTTATGGAATCTATAAGCAGGATCTTCCAGCTCCAGAGGAGAAACCTAGGATAGTGGTGTTTGTGGATTTAGGCCACTCTGGGTACCAGGTGTCCGTCTGTGCTTTTAACAAAGGAAAACTCAAGGTATGTTTTCAATAGGTGTTTATGTCAGTAGTTTGACTTCCCAGACTTTGATAAAAGAATAACCCAGTCACTTTGCACTTTGATAATACATAAATAAATATGATATGTTTGGGGTATTATGCTTTTTATGAATTGTTGTATATTTATGAATTCTGTTCTTCCTGTAAGATTCTGGCTACAGCTTTTGATTCAGACCTCGGTGGGAAGGACTTTGACGACATCCTGGTCAACCACTTCTGTGAAGAGTTTGCAAAGAAGTACAAACTGGACGTCAGGTCCAAGCCTCGAGCTTTAGTGCGCCTTTATCAGGAATGTGAGAAGCTGAAGAAGCTGATGAGTGCCAACTCCTCCGACCTGCCCCTCAACATTGAATGCTTTATGAACGACATTGATGTAGCCAGTAAACTGAACAGGTGAGATTAAGACCATTGATCTGACGAGACTTTCAACAACAAACCTAAATATGGTTCATGTAGCTATGTCAGAGCGTTGGCCAATAGGCATTGACATGGTTTGAAAAACAACGGGTTCTCATCAACAATCTTCTGATGTCTCATTCATCTGGGCCAAATTAAATTACACATTTAGTCTGGTTTATCAGGCTAAGTGGACCCTGCAGCTCTTAACTCAACAACAAACAAACTTTTATCTAGTTTAAGAGCTGTAAATACTTTCCGAGACTGGAAGAACTCTCATCAGTGTGTCAGGACGTGTGTCTTTTAGACGGATTTGTGGATTTTTTTTGGCAGTGCTTTTGTTTGCGTTGCTAAGCTGTAGCTATTAATAATTTCTGATCATGTTCCCAGAGGTCAGTTTGAAGAGATGTGTGCTGGGCTGCTGGCCAAGGTTGAGGGTCCCCTGCGCAGCGTCATGGAACAGACTAGTAAGTATAAACGACTTTAATAACCACTAGTCTACCCCCTCAGCCAGGAGTAAACACATATAGTCGGTCTAAGCCATATGTGAAGTGATTTTTTTTGTCTTTGCATTTTATTCATTCTTTGTTTCAGCTCTTGTTTCTTCTGACTTGAATCATTAACACTTTACTCAAATCTGAAAACATTGCAGCTGTTTCAGTCACACCTCATTATGAACCTAACAAATATGGAGCGATTGATCTTTTGTGTCCTGCCTCTCTGCTAACAGAGCTGAAAAAGGAAGATATTTACGCTGTGGAGATTGTGGGCGGAGCCACCAGAATCCCAGCCATCAAAGAGCGGATCGGCAAATTCTTCGGGAAAGAGCTAAGCACCACCCTAAATGCAGACGAGGCCGTGGCCAGGGGCTGTGCTCTGCAGGTATGGCTAGTTGGCTTCAAACACAACATATGTATCATTTAATTTGGTGAAGATAAAGTTAAATATTTTTTTTATTTAATTCTACTGAGACTGAAGATCTTATCAAGTATCCTGTGTACTTAAATGTACTTAATCAACCATTGTTTTGTTTTTTTCCCTCAGTGTGCCATTTTGTCACCGGCTTTCAAAGTGAGAGAGTTCTCCATCACAGATGTTGTCCCGTACTCAATCTCCCTTAAGTGGAATTCCGCTGCAGAGGAGGGACTAAGGTATGAATGCATCCACCCCACAGGTACCCTAAAAAAAAAACCAAAAAACTTCAATCTTCTTTTCATTCTGGAGAACAGAGAGTACATCTTTGTTTCTCATGCACAATTATATTACTAACCTTTCATGAGTTTTTTTCCTTCAGACATTGATCTTAATGAAGTTTCTTCTGATGGAATGGCCATTTTTAGCAGTATAGCTCCACCACATTAAACCTTTCCTGTTTTAATATTTAGATTTCAGTTTTAAAAGATGAACTAATTATCAATTAAAGGCATTAAAGTGCTAATTATAATTTAATGAAACAGCTGTATTTGTATTAATCTCAGAGGCTTAATAACCCTAAATGCCTTAATGTCACATCTTAAAGACTTTTCTTTCAAAGCCTAACGGCTAAATGAATGCGTATATCTGTCTTTTTTTTTATAGTGACTGTGAGGTTTTCCCAAAGAACCACGCTGCTCCTTTCTCCAAAGTCCTGACTTTTTACCGTAAAGAGCCCTTCACTTTGGAGGCCTATTACAATAACCCAAAGGAGCTAAACTACCCTAAAGCCTCTATAGGTAAGACGGGTTTCACTTTTAACAGATGCGCTCTACACCATCTAGTTTTTTTTTTCTTATTTACAACTTTACTATGCTTTGCAGGCCAGTTTCTGATCCAGAACGTGGTTCCTCAGGCATCGGGCGAGAGCGCCAAGGTCAAAGTAAAAGTGCGTGTCAACGTTCACGGTGTGTTCAGTGTCTCTAGTGCATCTCTGGTAGAAATCATAAAAGAGACAGAAGGAGAAGAACCAATGGAGACGGACCAAGTAGCAAAGGAGGAGGAGGTACGTGTTCGTCTGGGCACAAGGCAAATTTATTTGTATAGCACAATTCAGTACAGAGACAATGCAAAGTGCTTTATATGATTAAAATATAGGAAAATATAACAGAATCAGAGCAAGTAGAAGAAAAAAAAATGCAGAAACAAGAAAGAACATTAAAAGCAGTTGGACTAAAGAAAAAAAAAGAAGCAAAACAGGGTGGTGGGATATAGAGAAATTAGTGGGGAAAGGAGGTGTCTGCTTTGTCGTGTTTGGACAAGAACTGGACACCATTATGTTGGTAAACAGGTTTCCTGTTCTTCTAGTTTAACATGTTTTCTTACAGTTTTCCCCGAATCTTTTATTCCCCTTTGTGTTAACGCCTTTAAAAGCCACTTTCTAGAATAAAAAGGCGTGGATTTTGATTATCAACATATAACATAAATATTTTCTGCATAATACAAATTGTTACTAATTGTTTTATCAGAGTCCAAAAATAGGGGGTAAATAAAACTTCTGCCAATAAAAAAAAAAGCATTTGTCAACGTTTGGATAAAACCATCTCTCAGGTGTCGTCTTAATCAAATGTCTATATATGCTTTCTCGCAATAGAACAAAATGCAAGTGGACCAGGAAGATCAGAAACCCCAGGCTGGAGGCAACGATGACAAGAAAACTGAGGCGGAAGAAATGGAGGTAACCTTGTGCTGGGCGATAGGACAGCATTTATCTCCCCATGCTGCTCCATCATGTATCAAGAAAATATATAATGGGCCATCTGCGATGTCTTTAAATGGCTGCCTAAAAACACCTGCAGGTTTCCTTTGTAATGCATGCAATCTGTAAAAGAGGAGGAAACTAATAAAATTCATCATGGGTGAATACTTTTCTTTAAATTATTTTATCAAAAGAGAAAAAGCTCATCAAATGTGTAGTACAAAATCTAGAATATAGAATAAACTAAAAAGCGCACGTAGTTTCTAAAAGAATGTGAAATCAGTCACCTAATCAGAACACACAAACTTTACGTAAATAAAAACAAATGAGCTACAAAGCTGATGATCTGTTTGATCCAGTCAGTCATCAGCGTTGTCACCTCTATTTAAACTTAACTCTTGGTCTGGGATTTATAGGTCAGTGAGTTTTAGCCTGGATCTAAATCACGTTTCCTAACAGGTTGCACATACAGGTGCTGGTCATAAAATTAGAATATCATGAAAAAGTAGATTGATTTCAGTAATTCCATTTAAAAAGTGAAACTTGTATATTATATTCATACATTACATACAAACTCATATATTTCAGATGTTTATTTTGTTTAATTTTGATGATTACAAATGACAACAAATGAAAATCTCAAATTCATCATATCAGAAAATTAGAATATTACTGAAGACCAATAAAAACAAAGGATTTATAGAAATGTTGGCCAACTGAAAAGTATGAACATGAAAAGTATGAGCATGTACAGCACTCAGTATTTAGTTGGGCCTCCTTTGGCCTGTATTACTGCAGCAATGCGGCGCGGCATGGAGTCGATCAGTCTGTGGCACTGCTCAGGTGTTATGATAGCCCAGGTTGCTCTAATAGTGGCTTTTAGCTCTTCTGAATTGTTGGGTCTGGTGTATTGCATCTTCTTCTTCACAATACCCCATAGATTTTCTATGGGGTTAAGGTCAGGAGAGTTTGCTGGCCAATTAAGAACAGGGATACCATGGTCCTTCAACCAGGTACTGGTAGCTTTGGCACTGTGTGCAGGTGCCAAGTCCTGTTGGAAAATGAAATCTGCATCTCCAAAAAGTTGGTCAGCTGCAGGAAGCATGAAGTGCTCTAAAACTTCCTGGTATGTGGCTGCGTTGACCCTGGACCTCAGAAAACACAATGGACCAACACCAGCAGATGACATGGCACCCCAAACCATCACTGACTGTGGAAACTTTACACTGGACTTCAAGCAACGTGGATGAAGTGCCTCTCTTCTTTTCCTCCAGACTCTGGGACCTTGATTTCCAAAGGAAATGCAAAATTTACTTTCATCAGAGAACATGACTTTGGACCACTCACCAGCAGTCCAGTCCTGTTTCTCTTTAGCCCAGGCAAGACGCTTCTGACGCTGTCTGTGGTTCAAGAGTGGCTTGACACAAGGAATGCGACAGCAGAAACCCATGTCTTTCATACGTCTGTGTGTGGTGGTTCTTGAAGCACTCACTCCAGCTGCAGTCCACTCTTTGTGAATCTCCCCCACATTTTTGAATGGGTTTTGTTTCACAATCCTCTCCAGGGTGCGGTTATCTCTCTTGCTTGTACACTTTTTTCGACCACATCTTTTCCTTCCCTTCGCCTCTCTATTAATGTGCTTGGACACTGAGCTCTGTGAACAGCCAGCCTCTTTAGCGATGACCTTTTGTGTCTTGCCCTCCTTGTGCAAGGTGTCGATGGTCGTCTTTTGGACAACTGTCAAGTCAGCAGTCTTCCCCATGATTGTGTAGCCTATAGAACTAGACTGAAAGACCATTTAAAGGCTTTTGCAGGTGGTTTGAGTTAATTAGCTGATTAGAGTGTGGCACCAGGGGCCATCAATTTTGAACCTTTTCACAATATTCTAATTTTCTGATATGATGAATTTGAGATTTTCATTTGTTGTCATTTGTAATCATCAAAATTAAACAAAATAAACATCTGAAATATATGAGTTTGTATGTAATGTATGAATATAATATACAAGTTTCACTTTTTAAATGGAATTACTGAAATCAATCTACTTTTTCATGATATTCTAATTTTATGACCAGCACCTGTATTATTTTGTTGATGTGACAGCAATCCAATGCTTTTTGACGACGTAAAACGTAAAGTGGGAAAAAAAAAGTTTATGAAGCAGGTGATAAAATGTGAACAATTTACCAGGTCATTACGGAAAACATGTCAGCGGTTAGCCCTGTGCTTCAGCTCCACACTGAAACACTTCCTGCATAAAAAAAACATGAGTCTGTTGCCGACTGCAGCTGCAGGCATTTGGTCAAAGCCACTTTTAGAAGGTTAGTGTAGAGAAGAAGCTGCAGCTTTCAAAGCGGTTTTGGTGTTAAGCCTGTAGGACACAGTCCCATCAATGTAGATGATATAGTGGTGATTAGTAAACTTTGGAGTACTGGGTTGGAATATTGCTTCCTTTAAGAAGCCTTTAAGTTTTCATCCATATCGCTCAGCACTAGGTACCCAGTAGAGGAGGAGGCTGACCAACCTTCTAGGACCCAGAACATTAAAACATCTTTCCCTCTCTCTTTGCTTAAAGCAAATTTAAAGTTTCTTCACACATGAAATGTAGCCCTGTCCCTGAGCCAAGGAACAGGTTCATTTTCCACCAGAGACTGACACCTTTTCCATTTGCACTTCTAACTCCAGATGTTTTGTATGGGGCCAAAATGGTAGCTTTAATATTTGCAAATGTGTGTGGAGAGTTGTGTGTCTGTATCTCGATTTGTGTGTGTGCAGTGGGATTTGAAAATGTGTAAATAAATCTGTAAATGTGTGAGGAGATTTGTGTGTCTGTACAACAATCTGCAAATGTGTAAAACTACTTGTGTGTAATCCGTTTTGCAAATGTGTAAAAAATCCACAAATCTGTATTCAGATCTGCAAATGTGTACTGAGACTTGCAAATGTGTAAAAAATCCACAAATCTGTATTCAGATCTGCGAATGTGTACTGAGACTTGCAAATGTGTAGATCAATCTGTAAGCACACACAGAGACACTTGTGTCTGAAGTATTTTCGCTTCAAGACCCAGAAATACAGACAAATCATTGGTTACAAGTCAAGCGGTTTTTCGGTTGGCTCTCTTTACACACGTGATTTTTGCTACTCTTCTGCCGCGTGAGATGCACAAATGCGTAGAAGGATTTGTATGTGTATTTTCGCGATTTGTAACCCCTTGCGCAGGCTCACATGCTGCCCTGATCGCAGGCTCACAGACAGCCTCTCTCTGCTGCGGCAGTTCAGCACAACTTGCTTCACATACAGCCACATACCACCAGTTGGCGGTATTGTATTGCACAGTACGTGACGTTACTGGGGTCCTAGGGGTTGTACCTGCTAAGTTGAGAGCAATGGAATCCCGTCAGCTTTCTGTAAGTATATTTCTTTAATTTTTTCTATAGTTTGCATTAGTAAAACTGTTTCTTCTTCTTCTGCTTCTGTTTTATGGCGGTTGGCAAGCAACTTTATGATGTGCATTACCACCATCTACTTCAGTGGAGTGTGGATCGGGATGCTATGTATTTTCCCACTGAAAAATAAAAATAAATATTAACAATATTTACATAAATAAACTTATATCCTTTTTACCAATTTCGTTTTTTCAAGATTGTTTATCAAATTACAAAAATAATCATAAGTAGATTTTTTTCCCCAAAATATCTTGTATATTTAACTGCAATTTATTTTCTTGTAACCCTTCTCTCCATAGAATATTTATAACAAAACAACAAAACATGCTCCACCGTCTCCCCTTGATAACAAAAACCACAACCTCCTGTTCCCATTCTAAATAAGTTTCCATTTAACCCCGTGTTTCCGAAACTTAATCTAGATATAACCTCTTTTTTATTCCTTTCCGTTCTCCTCATTTCACCAATTTTCCTTTGAATACTATAAAGCCAACTTCCAGTTCTATGCTCTTCCCACAGCTTCTGCCATCTTTCCGTAACCTTTTGTTTAATAATAGATAAAAAAATGTCCTTACTGAATGGTATCAATATATCATCCTTGTCACGTCAACTCCCGCAGCGGAGGGAAAAAAAAGGTAGAGGCTGTCTGTGAGCCTGTGAGCCTGCGGTCAGGGCAGCATGTGAGCCTGCGAGCCTGCGCAAGGGGTTACAAATCGCGAAAATACACATACAAATCCTTCTACGCATTTGTGCATCTCACGCGGCAGAAGAGTAGCAAAAATCACGTGTGTAAAGAGAGCCAACCGAAAAACCGCTTGACTTGTAACCAATGATTTGTCTGTATTTCTGGGTCTTGAAGCGAAAATACTTCAGACACAAGTGTCTCTGTGTGTGCTTACAGATTGATCTACACATTTGCAAGTCTCAGTACACATTTGCAGATCTGAATACAGATTTGTGGATTTTTTACACATTTGCAAAACGGATTACACACAACTAGTTTTACACATTTGCAGATTGTTGTACAGACACGCAAATTTCCTCACACATTTACAGATTTATTTACACATTTTCAAATCCCACTGCACACACACAAATCGAGATACAGACACACAACTCTCCACACACATTTGCAAATATTGAAGCTACCATTTTGGCCCCATATTTTGCACAGAGATTGTTTAGGCTGAGAAGGGAGGAAAAATGTGTGGTTTGTGTTTTCTTAAGTGGTTTTTATTTTATTTTGCTAAGCAGTTTACTTCAGTGACTTTAAAGTAGAGGGCTTCTAATTAAATCAGTTGAAGCTTCAACATTGTTTGAAGTAAAGGTTGAACTTTGTGCTATAGTTGCTAAAACAAGGTTTAAATCGCGACATAGATTTAAAAAAGATGAGATTCCTCAGTTGGCTTTCAGCGTGGTTAGCTTATTGGTCCTTTTTTTTATTTCCAGTTCATATTTATCATTAGGGTTAGATTTTTAAACTATAATTTGTCCTGAACTATTTCCCCACTTCAGACATCTCCAGAGGATGCCAAAGAGGAGAAGAAGAATGACCAGCCTCCGCAAGCCAAGAAGGCCAAAGTAAAAACGAAGACTGTGGATCTGCCTATAGAGGGCAAACTGCAGTGGCAGCTGCCTGCTGAAGAACTCAATACATTTGTGGAGAATGAGGTAATGTTCTGACAACCAATAGGACTTTGGAGACTTACTGGTAGCAATTTATATTTTTTGATTTAGTTGGAGATTAAAAATCCATGTTTCACTTTATACCAAATACTTACATTAGTTTAATTTGAAGAGATGCTTCCCTTTGCCCTACTGTTCAACATCTTGGTTTGTTTTTTAGTTATTTTAACAAAGAAACCTCCGGCTGACCTGAATGTCCCTCTGTTTTCTGTAGGGGAAGATGATCATGCAGGACAAGCTTGAGAAGGAGAGAAACGATGCAAAAAACAACGTAGAAGAATATGTGTATGAAATGAGGGACAAACTGCACGGAGCACTGGAGAAGTTTGTTAATGAAGCTGTATGTACAAACAGGAACCATCATTAGATTTGTTATACTTGTTTTTTTTCCGTGTTAATTAAAAGTTAAGATTTAATGTTCCTTGTTTTTTTTTTTTCTGTCAAACTTCAGGATCGGGACATGTTCTCTTTAAAACTAGAGGACACAGAAACCTGGTTGTATGAAGACGGAGAGGATCAACAGAAGCAAGTTTACATCGACAAATTGGCTGAACTGAAAGTAAGTCTTTAAAAAACGAATAGATTGACGACAGGGTAAAGCCCCTGTCACACCTTGAATTTAGCCAGCGTATGTCTGACGTCCCAGAAACTCCTTGAAATACCAGCAAATGCTGAAATTTCAATGTCTTTTTTTATTTTATTTTGGGAATATACATAGAGTATTAATATCAAATCCAGAACTTATGTCCAACAACAGCCTATCTTATGCATAACGTAAGGCAGTGTAATGTCCGTGAACCCCCTTCACAGCAGGTAACAGTAGCTGTAAGTTAGAAACAGTAGTTAATCAAAGTAGTAACACGTCAAATACGTTGATATGCTTTGGAGATAAGTTCTTGATAAGTTGCGCATAAATTATGCACAAGTTACTCATATGTTTTGGATAAGCTAGACACCAAGACTTGAATGACTTACTTATCTTGAGTTACTTATCAGATATATATATATATATATGTATATATTAGGGCTGGGTAAAAAAAATCAATTTAATTGATTTTGAATCGATTCCTTTACATTTTTGCAAAATCGATGTCTAAAAAATGAGATTGATTAATTTTATAGTGACCTGCGTGACGTACACATTCAAATAAGCAGGAAAGATGCACTCAAGATTACTTCAAGCCAGACAGCTGCAAATATAGCCAATAGTTTGACTGAAGACGTTAACAAATGGGGGCTGACCAGAAAACACCCTGTAGTTGTTACAGACAACGCTGCAAATATGGTTTGTGCATTTAAGATAATGCAGCTCATGAATGTCTGCTTTTTGAAAGGTCAGACTTAAGAGAAAAGAGCAAACAAAAATATTGGAATAATTGAAACACAGTAAAGATTAATATTGATAAGTCTCTCAGGTCTAATCTGGTTAGAATGGTCAAGAAGGAACTCCATATCCGGTTATTTTAGCCAATGTACCGAGTGGAGTTTGTTTTTCAGGAGTACAGTATGACAACAGTTCGTTGATCCAATGTTTCTTGTTTGGAGGCTCCATATATTTCCAGTTTTAAAGTATAAATTTCTTCGCTGCAGATGACGCTAACAAAACAAAGTATTTTTTGGATTTCATTTCAAGGAAATAACATCTCCAAGTATCCATATTCTGGGGTCAGAATCTAAAGAAAGTCCACAAACTGCGGATGTTATCAGAATTACATTGTTCCGATAGGTTTGCAAGTGTCAGATAAGTCAGATAACCTACCTGTAACTTATGCCCCACGTATGGAAATTTTGCATATGCCTAAAATTTCTCGACTTACTCGCCGTAGGTCAAAGTGTGCAAGCTCGTTTCAGCGTGCTTCAGCTTGCTAATAACTTATATAAAACGTACCCATAACTTATCCAAATTATGCCTGTGCTTTTGCCAGCTTTTTCATACGTCAGGCATACGCTGGTCCAAATCATCCAGGTGTGACAGGGGCTTAAGGTTGGAGTGCTTACCCTGGGTAATGATTGGCAGAGGCTCTGCAGATCAAATTAAAATAAGTCTTAATAACATTTATTGGAGCTACTAGCAGGTTAAAGCTGTATTTATGCTTGAAGCTTTCGCAAGGATATCGTTTTTGGCTTCTATACCCCTCCACACGGAACACTTTTAACTACGTGGACAGATCCGCACAGAAAACATGGTAGGCGAGTAGCAGCTCTTAGTGGTGAGGGCCGGCAAATATAAACATGTAGAGACATCCCGTGATTTAGCTCATAAATATCACCAATATCAAAGCTGAGCATAGTGTAAATGCTGCCGCCGCTATGATGGCCTGAATGTCCGTGCGTCGAGCTTGATTAGCCCTGTACAGGTGCTGGTCATAAAATTAGAATATCATGAAAAAGTAGATTGATTTCAGTAATTCCATTTAAAAAGTGAAACTTGTATATTATATTCATACATTACATACAAACTCATATATTTCAGATGTTTATTTTGTTTAATTTTGATGATTACAAATGACAACAAATGAAAATCTCAAATTCATCATATCAGAAAATTAGAATATTACTGAAGACCAATAAAAACAAAGGATTTATAGAAATGTTGGCCAACTGAAAAGTATGAACATGAAAAGTATGAGCATGTACAGCACTCAGTATTTAGTTGGGCCTCCTTTGGCCTGTATTACTGCAGCAATGCGGCGTGGCATGGAGTCGATCAGTCTGTGGCACTGCTCAGGTGTTATGATAGCCCAGGTTGCTCTAATAGTGGCTTTTAGCTCTTCTGAATTGTTGGGTCTGGTGTATTGCATCTTCTTCTTCACAATACCCCATAGATTTTCTATGGGGTTAAGGTCAGGAGAGTTTTCTGGCCAATTAAGAACAGGGATACCATGGTCCTTCAACCAGGTACTGGTAGCTTTGGCACTGTGTGCAGGTGCCAAGTCCTGTTGGAAAATGAAATCTGCATCTCCAAAAAGTTGGTCAGCTGCAGGAAGCATGAAGTGCTCTAAAACTTCCTGGTATGTGGCTGCGTTGACCCTGCGACCTCAGAAAACACAATGGACCAACACCAGCAGATGACATGGCACCCCAAACCATCACTGACTGTGGAAACTTTACACTGGACTTCAAGCAACGTGGATGAAGTGCCTCTCTTCTTTTCCTCCAGACTCTGGGACCTTGATTTCCAAAGGAAATGCAAAATTTACTTTCATCAGAGAACATGACTTTGGACCACTCACCAGCAGTCCAGTCCTGTTTCTCTTTAGCCCAGGCAAGACGCTTCTGACGCTGTCTGAGGTTCAAGAGTGGCTTGACACAAGGAATGCGACAGCAGAAACCCATGTCTTTCATACGTCTGTGTGTGGTGGTTCTTGAAGCACTCACTCCAGCTGCAGTCCACTCTTTGTGAATCTCCCCCACATTTTTGAATGGGTTTTGTTTCACAATCCTCTCCAGGGTGCGGTTATCTCTCTTGCTTGTACACTCTTTTCGACCACATCTTTTCCTTCCCTTCGCCTCTCTATTAATGTGCTTGGACACTGAGCTCTGTGAACAGCCAGCCTCTTTAGCGATGACCTTTTGTGTCTTGCCCTCCTTGTGCAAGGTGTCGATGGTCGTCTTTTGGACAACTGTCAAGTCAGCAGTCTTCCCCATGATTGTGTAGCCTATAGAACTAGACTGAAAGACCATTTAAAGGCTTTTGCAGGTGGTTTGAGTTAATTAGCTGATTAGAGTGTGGCACCAGGGGCCATCAATTTTGAACCTTTTCACAATATTCTAATTTTCTGATATGATGAATTTGAGATTTTCATTTGTTGTCATTTGTAATCATCAAAATTAAACAAAATAAACATCTGAAATATATGAGTTTGTATGTAATGTATGAATATAATATACAAGTTTCACTTTTTAAATGGAATTACTGAAATCAATCTACTTTTTCATGATATTCTAATTTTATGACCAGCACCTGTAGATGATGCAGTGTTTTATGACTGTTTTCAGTTGGTTTGCTTATGGTGGTTTATGAAATATAAACAGCTCTGTATAAATGAGTTGCACCGTGTATATAAAGGGATCTGAACTTTGCTGTATATTTGCATTTAATTAAATAAAATTTGACCTAAATTTAATCCTGTAGTACTGCTGCAAGTTGGACCAGTCCACAAAGTGTTTAGATATCATTTTCATATTAATAAAGTATTGGATTATATTACCTGAATAGCAGTTTTGAGCTTTTCTCCTAGGTTGAGTTAATGTGTGTCTTGCAGAAAAACACGTATTGAGGGGAATTATTTTTGACATGCTTCAATGTTCTTTTCTGTAGAAAATTGGACAACCTATTCATGATCGATACATGGAAGCTGAGGAGAGACCTAAAGCTTTTGAGGAGCTCGGCAGACAGATACAGATGTACATGAAGATCATTGAAGCCTACAAGGCAAAGGTAAGGCTTTGTGTTAATTAACAGGAGATTTGATTAAACTCGTGTAAAGAGTTCTTACATGTGTCTTCAATGTACCTCCAGGATGAGCAGTATGAGCACCTTGATGAGCTGGATGTGACTCGGGTGAAAAAGCAGGTGAATGAGGCCATGGCCTGGATGAACACCAAGATGAACCAGCAGAACAGTCAGGACCTCACTGTGGATCCTGTGGTCAAAGTCGGAGAAATTAAGTCCAAAACAAAGGTACTTGGACACATCTGAGTGTGTTTTGATTTGCCATGCAGAGCTAGCCTCATAATTTGACTGACTCACGTTGATATTTTCTTCATTTAGGAGCTTTACGCATCTTGTAACCTGGTGGTAACTAAACCCAAACCCAAGGTGGAGCCTCCTAAGGAGGAGAAGACAGAGAACAGACCGGTCAACGGACAGGCTGAGCCAGAGAACCAGCCTGAAAACCCGGATAAAACAAAACCCAGAAACACGGAAAAGGAAAACAAGCTCCCCGAGATGGACATTGACTAAACTTCCGCTGAAGCCAACCTTCCGTTTCCCATCCGTTTGTACCGCTGCTCGCCCCAATTCAGCCCTTTCCTCTGAGATGGTTCTTAATGACACGTTAGCATCTTGGAGAAAAAGACCGCCTTCACCTCGTGTTTTCTTACATTCTTTGTATACAGAAATATTAAATAATACTATTTAATGGACTAACTGGCGGCGTGAAATATAAGTGTGGGTTTGCAAGCTGCTTAGTCTGTGCTTCTGACTGTCCTGATTGCTGTTTAGCTTCTCCTAAACACCTTTAAGCTATGATTGTCAGATGAGGATAGCCTGTCAGCAAAGCTGCTGAAGGTAAAGAATAGTGCTTTAAGAAATTGTCAAATATTGTTTAAAAAAGCATCCATGCAGCGGTGAAGGGGATATCAGTAGTTGGGTTGTAAATTTCCTATTGTGGTTTTGTCTTTTTTTTTTTTTTTTTTCAGCACAAATGCAAAACTTTGTTATGATTAATTTGTTTAATGGAATCTTTGTTCTGTTGTAATGTCTGTTGAATTTAAATAAGAGTTACTGTCATGCAGTATTTCAATTTTCTGCTTTTTCTCATTCAAAAGCATCCATTTTTTCTCTGGAAGCCTTGTTAGTTTATTTTTTTCTACGCAACAGAGATTGCTGGTCAACAAATCAACTTTTTGGTTTGGTTGTACTTCACAGAGACAAGCAAAAATAAAACTTTCAAACAAAAAACAGAGTCCTGATAAAATAGTTTCTGAGCCATTTGCTCTTCTGCAAGAGCAGATGAGGGAAAAAAATTATCTTTACAAGATTCAATGGCAAAAAGCATAAAAAAATACAAAACGCTGCAATAAAAGCAAATTTTTTAAAAGGTAATTTACAAGATTCTGCCTGATCAGCTTTTTATCAGAAACTAAAAGGCAGCTGAAGCATCACCAATTGTCTATATCAAAGTCAACATAATCAGTTTATTTTTCAGTCTCAAAAACTGATCTCAGATCAGTGATGGGTTAATGAGGCATCTTTAAGCTTTTAGGAATACTGACACCTGCTGGACATTTAAAGACCCTACAGGCAGCTTATTTGACAACCTAAACTGAATTTGATGACCAAGTACAATTATAAAAAAATTAGGTAATTGTTAACTATGTTGTATTATTTCATATTTATCTTTAAATCGAAAATATCTTTGATATTTTTAGAAGCAGCCAATAAATAATGTAAAAATTCGGGAGGAAAATGTGAGCGAGGATGCTTGAGGACTAGGATTTTAAATCACCTTTAAACAAAGTACAATAAGTACAGTATATCAACTTTAAGTACAGTAAATCAACTTTAATTTAATTTTAACTAATTATACTTTAAATGATAAGTTGAGTGATAACTGAGAGGAAAAGGATGACACAACGAGAAAATTAAAATAAAAACCCAGCGGCTGTGTGGGGGTTGGAGCCCCACAGTGGTAATATTTTTATTTCTTTCATTTTGTAATTTGGTTTATCTTGCACTGCTGTTATGGTGTGCACACATATCAGCAATGGAAGGTATTTTCTTTGAACAGTTCTTTCCTTTGAGTTGCCATGGTGGGAGATGAGCATTTCCTATCAAGCAAAGGCGTGGCAATGGGCTGAGGAGGCTCCTTAAACCCTACTATGTACCACTGAACTATGGGGGGATTTAATTAGTTTAAATGAATAAATTAGTTTAAAATGTAGTTTAGTTAGTTTAATATTTGCTTTAGTAAATTGTCAGCCATCTGTTTTCCCCTGTCTTTGTTTTTTGGTTTGGCCAAAACCCTATCTATATACACTATATTGCCAAAAGTATTTGCTCACCCATCCAAATTATTGGAATCAGGTGTTCCAATCACTTCCATGGCCACAGGTGTATAAATTCAAGCACCTAGGCATGCAGACTGTTTTTACAAACATTTGTGAAAGAATGGGTCGCTCTCAGGAGCTCAGTGAATTCCAGCGTGGAACTGTGATAGGATGCCACCTGTGCAACAAATCCAGTCGTGAAATTTCCTCGCTCCTAAATATTCCACAGTCAACTGTCAGCTGTATTATAAGAAAATGGAAGTGTTTGGGAACGACAGCAACTCAGCCACGAAGTGGTAGGCCACGTAAACTGACGGAGCGGGGTCAGCGGATGCTGACGCGCATAGTGCGAAGAGGTCGCCAACTTTCTGCAGAGTCAATCACTACAGACCTCCAAACTTCATGTGGCCTTCAGATTAGCTCAAGAACAGTGCGCAGAGAGCTTCATGGAATGGGTTTCCATGGTCGAGCAGCTGCATCCAAGCCATACATCACCAAGTGCAATGCAAAGCGTCGGATGCGGTGGTGTAAAGCACGCCGCCACTGGACTCTAGAGCAGTGGAGACGCGTTCTCTGGAGTGACGAATCGCGCTTCTCCATCTGGCAATCTGATGGACGGGTCTGGGTTTGGCGGTTGCCAGGAGAACGGTACTTGTCTGACTGCATTGTGCCAAGTGTAAAGTTTGGTGGAGGGGGGATTATGGTGTGAGGTTGTTTTTCAGGAGCTGGGCTTGGCCCCTTAGTTCCAGTGAAAGGAACTCTGAATGCTTCAGCATACCAAGACATTTTGGACAATTCCATGCTCCCAACTTTGTGGGAACAGTTTGGAGCTGGCCCCTTCCTCTTCCAACATGACTGTGCACCAGTGCACAAAGCAAGGTCCATAAAGACATGGATGACAGAGTCTGGTGTGGATGAACTTGACTGGCCTGCACAGAGTCCTGACCTCAACCCGATAGAACACCTTTGGGATGAATTAGAGCGGAGACTGAGAGCCAGGCCTTCTCGTCCAACATCAGTGTGCGACCTCACAAATGCGCTTCTGGAAGAATGGTCAAAAATTCCCATAAACACACTCCTAAACCTTGTGGACAGCCTTCCCAGAAGAGTTGAAGCTGTTCTAGCTGCAAAGGGTGGACCGACGTCATATTGAACCCTATGGATTAGGAACGGGATGTCACTTAAGCTCATATGTGAGTCAAGGCAGGTGAGCAAATACTTTTGGCAATATAGTGTATGTTACCCTCATGTGTCATTGTGTTAGGTCCATTTTTCTTGATTAAGTTTGTTTTGCTTGCTAAGTTAAGTCTTCAGTTGACTTCTTTTATGTGTGAGCTGATTTTTGCATAGTTTTGGATTTTTATCATCTTCTTTTGTGGTGAAAAATCCCAAATGTTTTTAATTACCTCCTGTGTCCCTTTGCCTTACTGCTTGGTCCCTGACAGGCTGAAACGTCCCTATTCCCTTTAGGCTGCTCCAAAATTCTTGATCATTTTAATGAAAAACCGTAAAAGATGAGACATTTTTTTTAGCAGATGCATGATGTTGACAGATCCGTTTTTAAGCACAGTTAAGCGTGTCAGTTAATTAGAAACAACTCTATCGGTCACATGACTTTCTTTAAACGACGCGCACGGATACAGTGTTTTGCTCTATGGGTTCGACGCATGCACCGATGCATCAGTATTGCTGGACCCATAACTACTGACCTGTCTTCATTGTTTCCAACAAGATGTTGCATTTCTTCTCAAAGTCTTGGGGAAAATGTGATCTCTTCTGCCGTAATTGGCTGGGGTAACAGCATCAGAGCAAATGACTTAAAGCTTAACAAACTGATAAATAAAGACCTGTTCTGTTCTGGGAACTTCTCTGGAACCTCTGGAGATTATCAACTAAGAAGAATTCTTCATAGATTGAAAAACCTGATGGACACCTTCTTCAGAGGACAGCTGAACGGCGGTGTCTTCAGTCAGAGGCTTCTGCAGGGACAGAGAGGCCAGACAGCTACAGGGGGTCTCCTGCCTACATCAATGAACAGCATTTCCCTTCTGAAGGTTTTAATTGAAGTTGTCCTTTAACAGTCAAATTGTTTAAATCAAATCTTATGAGAGAATGAACAAGGTAACAATATTTATATTCCCTCTAATCTGAAGTTCATATTGTTCAGTTTAGAACTTTAAATGAGACATCTGTGGAGAGACATGGTCACAAACAGCAAAGATGGGAGTTTCCTGTAGCAGAGATCAGCATTCTTCTTTTGTGCATGATATATATACTTACATTTTGGGGGGTTGAAAGCAACAAATAGTGTTAGATGAAACCTTGTGAAAATACATCTACTTTAAGTGTATTTACAATTGCAATAAACTGTTGCCATTTAGCCTACTATAATTGATGTGTTAAATGGAAGCTCTGTTTTTCACACCTTGAAGATTTCTCTCTCCGGTTCTTTTTCCTGAAAAGAGATCACTTGGTACAAACTCTTTAAATAACGCTTCATAATGTATATGTATTAAATAACCATGAGACAGGACAACAGATTTTGAAAGAAGTTGTAATCTCACTCAGATCAGGAGAAGTTGCTTTGAGTTCTATTTCATCCCTACTGACCGCCAGAGAGCGGTGCTGAAAGCACTGAATGTTCCCTTCGGGCATGCGCAGTTCGAGTAATTATACCAACAGAGTCACACCTGTGACACCGGATGACCATTCAGAAGCTATATAGCCTGGTGTCATCCTTTGCTCTGCTCCTTTTTTCTTCTCGCAAGCGGTTCGCTAACTTCCCCGTTGTCTGAAGCCCCTGTATCTTGACCGGAGTTGCGGTTATTCTCCGCCCTCCCAGGGCTGCAACGGGTCGATTCTGAGGATTACAGAAGGTAAGTGAGTTGTTTGCTGGTGATGGTAGCGTCCGCGCCCCCTCTCCCGGCTCACGACTTTAGCTTTTTACCTACAGCTTCGTGCTGTTTTGTTTCGAACTGGTGACGGCAGCGTTTTCGCCCCTACTCCAAGTGTGAATAACTTCACTGCCGAAGTTATATACGGCTAACGTAGTTGGCTTCTTTAGTTTGTTGGTGTTATACCTGGTGACGGCAGCGGTTTTCGCCCCCTCTCCCAGTATATTCCCTACTTTTGCATCCTTTTTTCCTCTCCCAACCAAGTGTGGTCTACTTCGTTTGCCGAAGTTGGAGACGGCTAACGTTGTTAGCCTTTTTTGGTTTGTTTGCAGCCTTCTTCATCTGTCTGCTTAGTTATAAATGGTGACGGCAGCGTTTTCGCCCCCTCTCCCAATATCAACCTTTTTTGCAGCCTTTTCGTTGGTCTGCTCTCTTAATTGGTGACGGCAGCGTTGTTCGCTCCTACTCCCAACTTAAGTTGTCCATACAGCTAACGTTGTTAGCTTTTTTGGTTTATTGGTTTTATACCTGGTGACGGTAGCGGTTCTCGCCCCCTCTCCCAGTATCGGCTGCCTTGTGTCCGCAGCCTCTCGTTTTATCCGCTATAATTGGTGACGGCAGCGTTGTTCGCTCCTACTGCCAACTTAAGTTTCCATACAGCTAACGTTGTTAGCTTTTTTGGTTTATTGGTTTTATACCTGGTGACGGTAGCGGTTCTCGCCACCTCTCCCAGTATCGGCTGCCTTGTGCTCGCAGCCTCTTTCGTTTCTCTGCTGTAATTGGTGACGGCTGCGTTTGCGCCCCCTCTCCTGATTTTCGACTTTCTGTTCTTTAAGCCTTGTCGGCCTTCGACATGGATGGCTCTCACAGCTGCATAGATTGTGGGGCTGCCCTGCAGGCAGAGGATGGCCACGACCTGTGCCCTACCTGCCTTGGACATGAGCACCTTTTGGAGGCGCTGTCTGAGAACCCCTGTATGAATTGCAGCTTTATGCCCCATGCAGTGAGGGTGGCCCAGTTGTGCCCCCAGGAGGGCTCGGACCTTCCGCCCTCTGGGCAGGTGGTTCCCCCCAAGCGTTCTAAGCGCCGTGGTGGGACCACAGCATCTGCGCCCCTCCCCCGGAGGAAGCGGGCCAAACCTGACCAGGGCCTGTCCACAAGGGTGGAGCAGTTGTCAGCAGAGCTGGCAGAGATGAAGTCCTTGTTGCAGACACGGCAATCTGATCCCTCGCTCCCAGTGGTTGGGCTCTCTTCCCCACCAATGCCCGAGCTGGTTGTAGAGGATGACGTTATCTCTCTGGCTGCTTCCGCTTCTCATTTTAGAGATGAGGAGGAGGCAGGGTCCTCTCAAGCCTCTGAGGCTGGTTCATTTTCATCTCAGAGTGCGGTTGGAGAGGCCGGTGACGGTTCCATGCGGGAGGTCATGTCTATGGCCCTGAAGCAGCTGCAGCTGGAACTCCCACGAGGAGAGGCATCCAGCTCTGGCTGTGCTTTTTTCAGACGTGGAAGGGCTCCTACTCCTTTTTCTGTACCTCCATCAGAGGAGTACCTGAAGGAGTTACACGCCTGTTGGCGGGAACCGAGAGCGCTGTCGCGTCTCTCCTCGGATGGTCGTGTATTAGCTGCCATGCATGAGTCAGTGAAGGCCGGCCTGGACCGTATGCCAGCAATTGAACCAGCTGTTGCTTCACTGATTGTGTCACCAGATGAAGCCCTGCGTCCTGATGTCCAGTGCCCGCGGACTCAATGTCGGGTTACAGATGACCTCCTCTGTAAGGCGTACAATGCAGGAGCTAGTGCTGGCCGCCTTGGCAATTCCCTGGCGCACCTCATGTTTGCCCTGTCTGCATCTGTTCAGGACACTGGTGGTGCAAGTGCGGCGATTGGTTATAGTGACGCAGCACTGCAGGCCTTCGCGCTGATGACCAGAGAGCTTGGACAGGTCATGTCTTTCCTTGTCCAAGCTCGTAGACAGGTCTGGTTGGCACAGTCTCCTCTGACTGAAGCATGCCGTAGGACCCTCAGGGGTGTCCCGGTTGTACCAGGGGAGCTGTTTGGATCAGCTGCCTTGGAGGCGCTGGAACGGACTGCTCAGGCACGTCAGACTAGCCAGCAGCTTTACGGCCTTCGTAGGAGAATACCTGCCTTTCCCCAGCGTTCGGGCCGCCCTGCCACTACCCCCAGCGTTCAGCCACGACCTCAGACCGGTGGCAGACCTGTTGGTTCCTATCCCCATGATGTGCGGCAGAGACCGAGAAGGGACTTTCGTGAGCCAGTCTGCCGCCCTGTTAGACAGACCCGGGCCTCAAATCCTGGACGCCCTCCCCCCAAAGCCCCCAGGGTCCGTGGGGATAGAATATGATGCCACCGGGCCAGCCGTCGGACATTTTTCCCATCAGCAGCTGAATTTCTGGGCTGCTCATGCCGTAGATCCATGGGTGGTTGCCACCTTAACCAATGGCTACAGGCTCCAGTTCCGACGGCGGCCCCCCCTCTCACACCGGGTCAAGATGACTGTCATCACAGACCCGGTGAAATCTCAGGCACTAGACCAGGAGCTTTCCGCCCTCCTGGGCAAGGGGGCAATCGAGTCTGTAGATCCTCTGCGGCAACCCAGAGGCTACTACTCCACATACTTCCTTGTGGCCAAGAAGACCGTCGGTTTTCGCCCCATTTTAGATCTAAGGGGACTGAATCTGTACCTGAAGGTCCTTCCCTTCCACATGCTCACCATAACAGAGGTCCTTCAGACCATTGTGGCGGGAGATTGGTTTACATCAGTAGATCTGACAGACGCCTACTTTCATGTGCCTATTGCGGCAGAACATCGCCGTTTTCTCAGGTTCGCCTAGCGGGGGCGCCATTGGCAATTCCGGGTGCTCCCATTCGGGCACTCCCTTTCCCCGAGGGTGTTTACTCGATGCGTGAAAGCAGCTCTCTCTCCTCTACAGGCCTCCGGAGTCAGGATTCTGCCATACCTGGACGATTGGCTTCTTTGTGCTCCCTCTCAGGTAGCTGCCTCTCGGGATACGTCCCAGCTTCTACTTCATGTGTCACTGTTAGGCCTCAAAGTCAACTTGGCAAAGAGTTGTCTTGTTCCATCTCAGACAACCACCTTTCTTGGGATGCATCTGGACTCTGCTACCATGATGGCCCGTCCATCTGTTCACAGGGTGGACGACATACTCCAGCTTGTCCGTCGATTCAGACTGGGCAGGGAGTTTCCCTACATCATCTTCCTGCGAATGCTGGGCAAACTGACATCAGTCACTCGTGTCGTGCCCTTAGGGCTGCTCCTTCTGCGTCCTTTGCAGCGATGGCTCAACAGCTTTCGCCTAGACGCCAGGCTGCACAGGCATCGCAGGCTAATGGTGACCAGGAGCTGCCTCCATGCCCTAGCTCCTTGGCGAGACGGGACCCTTTTGTCCAGTGGTGTTCCAATGGGGCTAGTAGTGTGTCGAAGGGAGGTGGTCACCACAGATGCCAGCCTCATGGGCTGGGGTGCCGTGTGGCAACACAGAGCTGTTCGGGGTCTCTGGGACCCAAGGGAGCGCACCGAACACATAAATGTGCTGGAGCTGCGGGCTGTGCACATGGCTCTCAGGTGCCTTCTGCCCCACCTAGAGGGAAGGCACGTGCTGATTCGGACAGACAACACCTCTGTTGTTTATCATATAAACCACCAAGGTGGCACCAGGTCAGCACGTCTCTTGAAGGTGTCGAGGGATCTCCTGGAATGGGCGTTTCCCCGTCTGTGTACCCTGCGCGCAGCGTATCTGCCAGGACGGCAGAACCAGGTTGCGGACTCTCTATCCCGCCAGGCACCTGCTCCGGGAGAGTGGTCTCTTCACCGCGACGTAGTGCGCATAATCTGGAACCTCTTTGGGCAGGCAGAGGTAGATCTGTTTGCCACAGAGGAGTCGACCCATTGCCCCCTATGGTATTCCCTAACCGGGATGGCGGGCGCACTGGGCCAGGATGCACTGGCTCATCCATGGCCGCGGGTTCTCCTGTATGCCTTTCCACCCCTCTCACTGATTTGGCCGACTCTACGGAGGGTTCTCGAGCAGGGCCACAGGGTGTTGCTGGTAGCTCCGTTCTGGCCAGCGCGGCCGTGGTTCCCGCTGCTTTGGAGTCTGTGTCACGGTACTCCGTGGCGTCTTCCAGCAAGGAGGGATCTGCTGTCTCAGTTGGGGGGACAGATATGGCACCCCAACCCTCAACGTCTCCAGCTGTGGGCATGGCCCCTGGGAGGCTGACTGGGTGTTCAGACACCGTGAGACACACCGTATTGAGTGCTAGGGCTTCCTCCACTCGGCTGCAGTATGCTAACAGATGGCGCCTCTTTTCTCAGTGGTGCTCTGCCCACAACGAGAACCCGCTTTCCTGCTCGGTGCCCACTATTTTGGAGTTCCTCCAGTCTCTCCTTGATAAGGGCCGCTCTCCTTCGACCCTTAAAGTGTATGTTGCAGCAATTTCATGTCTTCACCGAACTGTTGACAACCGTACAGTTGGGCGCCATGAACTGGTTTCACTTTTTCTGCGTGGTGCTCGTAGGTTGTGCCAGCGGCCAGCCCCACGAGCCCCAGATTGGGATCTGCCGTTAGTTCTCACAGCTCTGTGCCACCCTCCATTCGAGCCTTTGGCACAGGCAGAACTCAAGTGGCTTTCCTGCAAGACTGCTTTCCTGATGGCTATCGTCTCAGCTAAGAGGGTCAGCGAGCTGCATGCTCTTTCTGTCAGCCCTAGGTGTATCAGGTGGAATCCAGATGGCTCTGGTGTTACCCTGTGGCCTAATACTGCGTTTGTGCCTAAGGTGTTCTCTCCTTTTCACCGTAACCGGCCATTGCGGCTGGCTCGGTTTCAGCCTCAATCTGGTACAACTGAGAATGAGTCTGAGTTGTTGTGCCCAGTAAGAGCGTTGGAGGCATACATTGCAGCCACCGCCAATCTGAGACGCTCGGACCAGCTTTTCCTATGCTATGGGGGTCCAAGGTTAGGCTGTCCTCTTTCTAAACAGCGTCTGTCCCATTGGATTGTGAGTGTCATCTGCCACGCCTACGCTGCAGGTCGCTGCTCCCTGCCAGTCGGTGTGAGAGCACATTCCACCAGGAGCGTCACCGCTTCCTGGGCTGCTTTGAGAGGGGTTCCGCTGGAAGCTATATGTGCTGCTGCTTCATGGGCTTCCCCAACCACCTTCACCAGGTTCTACAGTGTCAATGTGGCTGCCCCTCATCCCCTGGGTCAGGTCCTTTTACAAGGTTCTGCTGGGCCTCCTCTGTGAGGTATGTGCTCAGGATTCCTTGTGACATCGTTGGCATTAGTCATTCAGTGCTTTCAGCACCGCTCTCTGGCGGTCAGTAGGGATGAAATAGAACGAAAGTTACGTATGTAACTACGGTTCT
Source organism: Cyprinodon tularosa (assembly GCF_016077235.1). NCBI lineage: Eukaryota > Metazoa > Chordata > Actinopteri > Cyprinodontiformes > Cyprinodontidae > Cyprinodon > Cyprinodon tularosa. The sequence goes on from NW_024039016.1 coordinate 290,710, forward strand.
ATGAATCCCGGATGACCGCCAGAGCTTCTGTCACTCAGAATCCTTGCTTTTGCGAGAAGATTCTGTAGGAGCAGAGCAAAGGATGACACCAGGCTATATAGCTTCTGAGTGGTCATCCGGTGTCACAGGTGTGACTCTGTTGGTATAATTACTCGAACTGCGCATGCCCGAAGGGAACATTCAGTGCTTTCAGCACCGCTCTCTGGCGGTCATCCGGGATTCATAGAACCGTAGTTACATACGTAACTTTCGTTACAGAAGGTTGCTGCTTTCCAACCGGGCTCACTTCTCGTGAATTGGCCCAGATTCACCGTTCCAGAATCATTTTATACAACTCCAGTCTGCCACGTCATCGCATCATCTGCAGATGAGGAGAAATACATGGCTCCAGCCATATCAAAATATTACACTTTGTTCTTAGCTGAAGTACACAGCTTTGATTTAATTCCCAAATCTTTGCCACATACTGAATGAAGATTATAACTCTGTGGTTTTGACAGCATGAAGTTAAAAACAAACAAAAAACAAATTGTTAAATGCAATATTTTAAAAAAGTAATTATATAATTTGAGGAGAAGGTGACAGCTTTCAGTGCCATTATTAGAAAGTAGAACTCACACAGGGTGAAGATGATCACTCCTCAGTCTGGTGGTCTGAGGCAGCCCCCTCACTCCATGAGCTGAGGGCAACTGTGACCTCTGAGATAACAGTAACACTTGGTCATGTACTGGCCTCAAATCTCGCAGTGCCCACAATGTATCTCTGCTCAAGAAGGCAGAGATACACAGGCCCGGCCTTAAGTTTTCCAGTAAAGATTTAAATGACTCAGAAAAGTCTTGGGATAACGTGGTGCAGACAGATTACATTTAAGTTGAATCGTTTAGCAACTTGAACCACCCTGTTTGGAGGATGAACAAATGTGAATATGAGCCAAAGAACACCATGCCCATAAGTTAAGCATAGAGGTGGAACAATCATGTTATGGGGCTGTTTTCTTTTAACAAAGCCAACAGGACAGCCCCACCGCAATCGGGGAACAATGATTAAGACCATGTGCCTTAAAAATCAGGGTGAAAACCTCCTTTGCACAGTCCAGAGTGCAGCCCAGGACAGAAGCTGCCCTTCTCACCAGTTTGCTCAGTCTCTTTCTGTCCCGCTCTGTACTGCCTGGGGCCCAGCAGACGACAGCGTAAATGCAGGGGGCTGCTCACTCCAAAGGATATCAGCCTCCTCAGGAGGTGGAGACCTGGACCTTCAAACACAGGGCGTCAGTGCTATTAGTCTAGTCGTTTATTGATATGAACACCCAAATATTTGAAGCTCTCCCCAGTTTCTATGTCCTGCCCCTGGATGTTCACAAAGGTCTTCTCCCGAAGTCGATCAACATCTTCTTGGTCTTACTGGTGTTTAAACACAGGTGGTCTTCTAAAACCTGTCCACAAACTTCATGATGACCGTCCGGTACTTCAGCTCGCTTCCCTCCAACACAGCCCACAATGGCCGAGTCATCTGAGAACTTCTGAAGAATGAGGTGAAGTCCGAGGTATAGAGAGTGAAGATAAATGGAGAAAGAATGGTGCCGTTCTAAAAACGGTGTTAGCATTTTACAAGCAACAAGCTCTGCGTTCCTATGTCAGCGATCTGGATAAAACAGACACACAACGGTGGAGGCGCAAAGTGCACCGCTATCGGAGGAAAATACACCCGTGTGTCAGCTACAACCATGGAGGATGATTTGGAGCAGTTCTTAGTTTCTAGACAAGTCCAAAAAGACAACATTGCACGAATGAAGCAGGACAAGGTCCGTATAGAATCCATTCAGTAAATTTAGCAACAAAGCATTTCAAGTTGGCGTAAATACTATGCTATTGTAAGCTAATATTGTTAATATTAGCAGACTTGTAGAAATGCATTTTTTCCATTTTATTATAGTGAATGCATACTTCGTAGCCTAATAACAGTGATAACATATTATAAAACTTGGGGTAGAGGATGAAACTGGTTGTCATAGTAACTGACATCCTGGCTGGTCGTGCATACTGTAGACTAAATAGTCTGGTTGATTTTCATATCAGAAAACCTGTATCGTCATGACCAGCTGGTTAACGTTCCTTACCAGTTATTTACCGTAGTATAAAGTTAGTGAAATTATTAGAGCCGACGGTTTTGAGGCACGGGTGACTTAAAGAGTAAGTCTTGTCCTCGTAAGTTTTGCTTAAAGTGTAATTTAGCAAAGTAACCCATGCAAGCACTTGAATACCTTTCCAATCTGCACTTGCTGACTATTTTATTAAGCATCAGTGTGAAAATAAAAAAGAAATAAACAACTGCATAAGGATCTTTGACAGAGCACACTTTTTAACTTTATTAGCATGAGTACCTGTCATGATGGGTCTAATACTTTGACAATCTCTCTGTGAGAGTGTGCACAAAGGAGAGAGTGATTAGGTGAGTTCAAGGTTGGTGGGGAAAAAATGCAGATGACTGAAGCTCTGATCTTGCTAGGACTCACTGCTTGTGTTGGGAGGAGGGCTGGGGTTCCTGTTTGTGGAGGCTGTGGCTGGTTGAAGGTGGAAGTGTCATTGGAGGGTGGACAGGTTAGTTTATGGAGGCCTGTTTTCCAGTGTGGTCCTGTTTCTCTGACCGTGACTGAGTGGATGTGCTCTCTTTGTCCTCTGGCATGGGAGCTGGCTCGGAGCTCGTCTGCCTGGCTGTGTGTTTACTGGGCGGGGCCGCCTTCTACAGCTGCTTTTTGTGTCTCTGCTTCTGTCTCCTTGAACCCCAGTCGGCCTCGGCAGATGGCCGCTCACACTGAGCCTGGTTCTGCTGGAGGTTTCTTCCTGTTAAAAGGGAGTTTTTCCTCTCCACTGTCGCTACAAGCATGCTTAGTGTGAGGTATTGTATTTGAGTCAATGAGTCAATGCAATCAACTGGTTTTCCTTAGATAGAAAACTTTGTATCAATTTGACTGTATGATCTGGTTGAACTGTAAAGTGCCTTGAGATGACATGTGTTGTGAATTTGGCGATATATAAATAAACTGAATTGAATTGAGTAGCCAAAACAGGCAAACACTCTGGCAAAGAGTTGATGACAGTCAGCTGCTCAAATACTCCTCTGAGGTGATGACAGATTCACTGCAGGTGTGGGTAATTGAGATATGTAGGGAAGCCCTCCAAGACAGAAGTGAGCCAATGGCACCATCTGGTGGATGAACGGTGGAACTGAAAAAGAACAAACTAACCCCACAAACTGGAACCACAACAGTACCTTTCTGAAACATACATTCATGAATGTAGAAGACATTTCAAATTAATTTAAAGAACTTGCATTTAAGTCAGCAAATAAATTATTTAAAGGAATAATCATACAGATAAATGTTGATTGAATGCATTAATTTTCAAATAAGTAAATGGGTTCTGTATGCAAATTCATATATTACTCTATACGTGTCTTTGAGATACTTTGTTATAAGTTGAGTTTTAGTTATATAGCTAAACCAGCACAGGATCAGCTTTTAGCTTTGTTCAGGTTGAGATAACCTGGATACAAATTTTTGCCCATGAAATGGAAAATGTAAACAATAAGAGAAGTGAATGCAAAATGAACAGATGCATTCATGCACTTTAAGTTGGATTGAAGAAATGCATATACATTTTCACTTCAGTTTAAAGCCTCTGTTAGAAGGGGTACTTCTTTTTTTATATTTTGAAAAGTGTATGTCCATCTGATGTCATTTATGTTGAGTTGCAATAAATGCAAAACTCTCTGCATGTACTTGTCTTCGTCGTCCACTATATTCAGCTGGCTTTTGAAACACACGCCGACAAGGTGGGGGCCGGGTGGTGAGGGTTATGGTTGCGTGAAAAGCAAAAGTAACGCAATAGTTACTTTTACTAGTAACTACACTGCCTAGCCAAAAAAAAAGTCGTCACCAAAAAAAAAGGTCATTCACTCTAATAATTTGTTGGACCGCCTTTAGCTTTGATTACAGCACGCATTCGCTGTGGCATTGTTTCGATAAGCTTCTGCAATGTCAAAAGATTTATTTCCATTCAGTGTTGCATTAATTTTTTACCAAGATCTTGCATTGATGATGGTAGAGTCTGACCGCTGTGCAAAGCCCTCTCTAGCACATCCCAAAGATTCTTACTGGGGTTGAGGTCTGGACTCTGTGGTGGCCAATCCATGTGTGAAAATGATGTGTCATGCTCCCTGAACCAGTCTTTCACAATTTGAGCCCGATGAATCATTGTCATCTTAGAATATGCCTGTGCCATCAGGGAAGAAAAAGTCCATTGATGGAATAACTTGGTCATTCAGTATATTCAGGTAGTCAGTTGACATCATTCTTTGAGCACATACTGTTGCTAAAACTAGACCTGAGCAACTGCAGCAACCCCAGATCATAACACCGCCCCTACAGGCTTATACAGTAGGCACTAGGCATGGTGGGTGCATCACTTCACCTGCCTCTCTTCTTACCCTGATTCGCCCATCACTTTGGAAAAGGGTAAATCTGTACTCATCAGACCATCATGAACTTCTTCCATTGCTCCACAGTCCAATTTTTATGCTCCCTAGCAAACTGAAGCCTTTTTTTCTGGTTAGCCTCACTGATTAGTTGTTTTGTTACGGCTACACAGCTTTTCAGTGACAATCCCTTGAGTTCCCTTCGCATTGTGCGTGTGGAAATGCTCTTACTTTCAGTATTAAACATAGCCCTGAGTTCTACTGTTGTTTTTCTTCGATTTGATCTCACCACACGTTTAAGTGATCGCCGATCACGATCATTCAGGATTTTTTTTGGACACATTTCTTCCTTGAAGATGATGGGTCCCCACTGTCCATCCAGTTTTTAATAATGCGTTGGACAATTCTTAACCCAATTTTAGTAGTTTCTGCAATCTCTTTAGATGTTTTCTTTGCTTGATGCATGCCAATGATTTGACCCTTCTCAAACAGACTAACATATTTTCCACGACCACGGAATGTGTCTTTCGACATGGTTGTTTAGGAAATGAGAAGCAAGTCATTGCACCAGTTGGGGTTAAATAACTTGTTGCCAGCTGAAAGATAATCGCCCATGCAGAAATTATCCAATAGGAGGCTCGGTCCTATTTGCTTAGTTTTTTTTTTTTTTTTTTTTTTTTTTTTTTTTTACAGTGTCCTGTCTGGCAAGGTGGCAATAAGAATAATTGTCTTGATGCCAAAAGGAGCCCAACAGATTTTACTTTCACAAGTGTAGCGGTATGGCAATTGCCATACTGCTCCACTTGTTTCATGTATATAAATTGCTTTATTATAATTATGCAGGGAGTTTTACAGTTCATATGGACACTGCAATGTAAGTAGAGCAGAAAAACAGAAGAAGAAGGAAAAAGAAAAAGAAAAAAACAGGACAAAAGATGAAAGAAAGAGGAGATAGGAAGGAGACAATGACAAAACATTTTCAGTCTGCTTCAACACCTGTAATGAGATGGAAAAAAAAAAAAAAAAAAAAAAAAAAAAGAACAGCACAACCAAAAAACATGGTACGAGATATACAATAAAGCAAACACCTTGAAACTATCGCTAACGTAATATTATTAAGTCTGACATGTACTCTGTGTTACCTGAAGATATGAATGTGGGGTTTCTGTTTGGAAGTGAATCTCTAAGTACCTGAAGCCTAGCACCTGTAGTTGTTTGTGAGGGTGAACTTGTGCATGTAAAGTTTTAACCATAGAAAAAATGCTCAATAGTGGTTGTGGAGAGCCGGAGAGGCACACCCCCCAGAGCACTGAGTCCAGCGCCGGGAGACCCAAAGCCCCAGGCGCCCAAGGGGACCCCAGAAGCGAAGGCACCAAGGCGGGGCCAGCCCCGGAAACCAGACCCCACCAAGACAGGAGGAGAGACAGCCACGAAGAAGCCCCCCTGCCACCGCCATGCCGGCGCCCCGGGGAGCCGCGGGGACGAGTCCGCGGGCCCCGCCGGCAGCCGGCCACCCCGAAGTAGGGCCGGGCACCGAACACCAGCCCCCCCACGGCGCCGACCGAAACGCCCCAGCCCCACAGAGCACCGAAACACGCCCCGCCCCCCAGCACCAAGCCCCGGCGACCGGCCGCAACACCCACCGCGACCGCACCACCCAGGAAAACACTCAGGCGGCCCCGCCCCCGGCCGGGGCCCATGCGCATCCGCCGCGAACCGGCCGCGAGCGCCGCGGTACCCCCCCCCAAACACCCCCCCGGCCAAAAGCGCAGCCCCACCCCACCAAGACCGATGCCAACAGCGCGCAACGAAACACACCGCGCACAGAATCAGCCCGAGAGCAGAAAAGCCGCCCGGCGCAAAACCGCAAGAAGAGCAGACCGCAGCCGGCGCAACCACCCCCCCCAGCAGCCCGAGGGGCAGCACAAAGCCAGAGAAAAAAAAACATAAATAAATAGGTAAATTAATTAATTAATTAATAATTACAATTAAAATAAATAGGCAAGAGGAGAAGTGCGAGCGGAAAAACCGGAGCCCAAAACAGGACCCAAGACCCGCACCCCACCATGCCGTGCAGCTCCCCCCCCCCCCGAACCGGTACCACAGAACCGGCATAGGAAAGAAACACCGCCCAGGAACCGGCATCGTAGCGAAGGCACCGGCACCGACCCCGAAAATCCCCGAACAACACCCAGCCCCACCCCGAAGCGGATCCAGTCCCAGGCCCCAGGGATCCGAGGCCCCAAGGGCACCCGATCCCCAGACAGGAGCCCCAGCAAAGCCCCGGCCGGCCGGGGCCAGCGGAGAGGCCGCCAGGAATGAGCCAGCAGTCCCCCGGGCATCCACCCCCAGCTCCACCAGTGCACCGGTGAGCCCCGACGCCAGCCAGCGGAGGGAGAGCAGGACGGGGGGAATGGGCTCCGCACTTAGCGGAGACTTGAGATGTATTTGAGAGAGGGTGCGGTTGAGACCCCAACCTGGGAGAAAAAAAAAAACAAAAAAACACACCATCTCAATCATGCCTTCCCTCCCTAGTGCCCCCACTCGTACCACAGGAAAAAAAAAAAAAAAAAAAAAAAAAATTGAATAAAATAATAATAATAATAAATAAAGAAAATAACAACGCGGACACACATTCACACATAACACTCACATCCAATAATACCAGGACCAAAAACCCGGTGACACCGGTGGTCGGTCCCGGGACTATCGGATGACCCCATAAGTGAACCTAAAATCCGGATGTGAGGGGAGGGGAGCGGCGACACCGCCACACCAACCCATCTCTTTCCTGCTTCAAGCCCGGCCCCCCACCCCGCACACGGACCGGACCACCCCCAGCAAGAGCCCCCCCCGGGACCGGGGCCCACCCATCCCGCGCCGGCCACCCAACCAGAACCGCCCCCCCCCCCCCGAACAGAAAGAGAAAAAAAAAAAAAAAAAAAAAAAAACCTTCAACCAGGCACTTCATGCCCCTCCATCCAACCTTCTTTGGGGAGAGCAGAGGTGACAGCCCCGCCACCAGCAGGCCACCTAGGCCCCGCAGCCAGCCCCAGCCAAAACCACGGACCAGGCGGCCCGCTCTTCCTCCAGGCCCCAGACTCCAGGCGGCAGCCGGAGAACAGGGGTGTGAGAAGACCCCGATCCTCCCTGCGCCCGCTCGGATGTGGTGTTGTTGCGTGTTGCTCTCAGATGCAATTAAAACTGGGAGTACCAAGAGGGGGTGTCCGGCACACTCCACCCCCCCTCCAGGAGATAGACGGTGCCAGCACACCCCCCCCTTCGACAACCCTCAACCCTCAATGTCTAGATGCGAGAGGGGATGGAGGAGGCCGACCGTGGTGAGGCCCATAAAATAAGCCCCCCCCCCTGTGGCCCTGACCCCCGCCCCCCGAAAATGCCCTACATAGATGTGTGTTGTGAAAATGATGTAGATGGAAGTGTCTAAAATGCAAAATAAAATTGGTGTGGGGGACGTCATCAGAAGGTGTGGCCCTCCAGTAACGACTATTTGCTTAGTTGAATCCAGGTGGCGACTTTTCTTTTTGGCCAGGCAATGTAGTTACTTTTATTCTGGATTAACTCAGTTAGTACGGGAACTCAGTTACTTTTTGGGAGATGTAATTAGTAACTATAACTAATTACTTTTTCAAAGTAACGTGCCCAACACTGCTGATGAGCAAATCACAAAAAACATAACCTCATATGGTGACAGAGTCATTGTACTATCTTTCTGTGAACAAACACAGTGCCACAGCACAAGTAAGGACACTTGTAATGGGAACCAGGAGTCCCATTATCCCATGAAATATGAGTATTGGTTTTGTGTTATGTAATATTAAGTTGGAACAAATAGTTGGGTTGGTTGAGTTGTTTATTGTAGTTTTGTTAGGACATTTTTGGCATGCTTTCTTGTGAAGCAGAAGGACTGGCCCTCCTGCCTGTGGAAAGAAAGTGTAAACATTAATGTCAATTATTTTCCCTTATTTTCTGTTTATGTTGAGTCAAAGTACCTACCTGTTCCTGGTTTGGTTCCTCCTGCTGAAAAAGGTAGAAGTGCTCAGATGTACCCCAAAATACCATGGCCAGACAAAGAAATACGGTAAGAGAGAAGACTTCAAGGAAGGTTGAAATTGGATGGCTTAATTTTGGCAGTGATGGATACAGTCAAGTACGGACCAACAGTGGTGGAGGCACAAGGCAGGCTACATTGGCAAAAACGACTACTGTTGCTCAGATTATGGAATTAAGAGAGGAACTATTTTTCCCTGATAGGCAGTCCACAAAAGGACCAGCTGAAGACTTCATGTTTGTTTTGTTTCCTGCATAGAATGAAACATAATGAAGTGGTGTCCTTACCTGCATAATGTATGTCCATTTATTTCTTCTCAGGTGTTGCACTCTCAGCGCATTTATGAGACTCCCCTGAAGCCATAGGTCATCATTGCCAACGATGGCCAGGTTTGCTGTGCACACTGTACATGCATGACTGGCATTGCAGATGCATGTACACTAGTTGGGGCTCTGTTGTTTAAGATTGAGGTAGCAGTCCGCATCCGTGGAAAAAAGACCATGACAGATGTGCCAGCTTACTGGAAAATACCAGCAGGAATTAACAAAGTCGATGGAGATGTCTGCCACAAGATGGACTTTACTTCAGCAAAAGTGCAGAGGATTGCTCTGGACAGAGTCATCAATGACAACAGTCCCATGCCTGGTCTACGGACACGGGCCAGCAGACACACGCCCCAAGCCACGTTGCACGACCTGTCGTCACTGCTCCCTGTTCTTCATAAGCATAGGGCAGTTTGTATGTCCACAATGGAGACCTACTTTCATGACAACGCTGATCCTGTCCAGCCAGCTGTGATGCCAAAACCCCTGCAAGACTGTCTGCGTGACCCACAGTTTGATAATGCTCCTCTAGCTGTCCTTCTCCAGCACTGTGAGACAGTGAAAGACATTGCAGCTGTGTCAAAGGAACAAGCCAACATGATCAGCAGCCACACAAAGCGGCAACATAAGTCATCTGCCTGGTATGGAATACGGGCAGGGAGAGTAACCGCCTCAGCAATGCATGCAGTTGTTGTTTGCAACGTTGAGAAGCCGGCTGTGTCCACTGTGCGAAAAGTGTGCTACCCAACAGCACTTTTAACTACACAAGACACAAGATGGGGAATTGAGCATGAGGAGACTGCAAGGAGTGTGTATCAGGCCAACTAAGCACCACACCACATTGACTTGAAAATTGAGCTGCCTGGTTTCTGCATCAACCCTGAGTTTCCTCAAGTAGGTGCTTCACCTGATGGATTACTTCACTGTATCTGCTGTGGGAAAGGCTGCATGGAAATAAAGTGTCCTGCAAAGCACAAGAACAACACTGTCCAGGAGGCCTTAGATGGTGACAGGGACTTCTGTCTCCACCTTGTGGACAACACATATCAACTTAAACAAGGCCACAGATACTACACACAAGTGCAGACACAGATCTTTGTGACTGAGTCCAATTACTGTGACATTGTGGTGTGGACACAGAAAGATCTAGTTGTTGTCCGAGTCATGCCAGATGTAACAGTCCCACAAGTAAGAGGGCAAAAGAGAGCGAGGAAGAGGACCACAAAACATAAAGAGAATACGTGGTGTGTGTGCCAAGGGCCTGAGGAACTGGATGACATGGTTGCGTGTGACAACGAGAACTGTGTGGTTCCACCTTTCCTGTGTTGGACTTGATGCAACCACTGCAGCAGATGACTCCTGGTTTTGTGATGCATGTCTGTAGTAGCTGTCCAAAGACATATATTGTATGTTATATTCTATATTATTAAATATTGTTATATTCTACTATTATATGAGTTTGTATATTATATTATTACATATTGTTATATTATTATAATATATTTTATGTTATTATATTATTTTATATTATATATTGAATAGATACCTTTATTTATACATTTTAAGAAATGTATATTCATTATTATATAAGAAATTGCACTACCATTTTTATTTGTATCTGTTATTGTTTACTATATTTATAATTTGCACTACCTCCATTTTGTATGTGTCCATTGTTGTTTTATAGATACCTATTTATTAATACTATTGACATATTTTTTATAAAAACATAGTATTTGTTATTGTTATAAGAAATTGCACTACATTTTCTATGCGTCTATTCTTTATTTATAACCTTTTACCTTTTTAGCATTCCAACTGCACTGCACCGTGTTCTCAAGTTGCACTACTTGCAAATAAACACAGAAAAACATCTGATTGTCTTACACCTCTTGCTTTTGGGTATGGATTAGAGACTGACATTTTTTTCGGGAATCCCATGGGTCACGGGATTCCCGTGGGATTCCCGTGGGATGGGAGTCAGCATTAGTAACGATCACGTGATTGGGACGGTACAGGATTAAACATTAACGGGAGCAGACGGGAGCGGGAGCAAACCAATAGTAACAAAAAAAAACTAGAATCGATGCCAAAAAATAAAATAAAATAGAAAGAAAAAAAATCCAGTACTGGCGCCGCCATTTTGTAGTTTTTTTCCTTGAAGCCTACACTCCAATGCGAGTCAAAAAAACACACGACCCAAAAACCAACAGTGCTTCTGCTCTGAGTTTTTCACCCGCGCTCAAAAAACAACAATGGAGGGACCAACAGTTACTACAGTTAGAAACCAGTGGCGGCTGGTGAAAAATATTTTTGGTGGGGCTGATATAGCCTAGTGTACAGTATGTCTCCAACTAATCTAGAATAAGAATTCAAATAAACAATTGGAAATGAAATACAATTTAACAGTAATGATTTAATTTACTATATAATAACAGTAACAGTGATGATTTTGGTCACTGTGACGGGGTTCTTTGGCCTCCAAGAATCCAGGCTCAGTCGGGTTACCAGTGTTAGTGATTTATTGTGCTCAAAAACTCAAAACAGGTTGCAAAAGAAACTAAACATATAAAAGATACTCTGGGCCTCAGCCTCCCTCCAGTTATCAGCAATATAACAAAGAAACAAGACAGAAATGGCCGCTCTTCTTCCCACAGCCCTCATTAAATAGTTTAAGCCCCTCACCTCAGGCTCTCTTATTTCTGATTTCTTCTCATTAATCAGTTTTGTCCATATATTACCTCCACAAACAATTGATATACAAAAACAAATAATTTTTACAACTTAATTCCTTTACACAGATTCATTGACTTATTCAATCACACCAAACTGGGTTTGAACCCAGCAAAGACGCCGCCAGACTGAAGATGACAAGTCCCCATAGCATAAACACGTACACACACACACACGGCTAACCCCACTGAAATATTAAGTGTGCACCCTCAATATGCCAGCAGGTAACCAGGAACAGCTTGTGTGTTTTAAGTTCATGGAGCTACTGGGCTCAGAGCGAGTGTATTGGTCCTCACAAGCACAGTATAACAGGAATGTGTGTGTGGCACGCAAAGTTAGAGGTTTTTTTAAGTGACGAGGTGGATTCGTCACAGTCACAATAACCATGACATGAAATTTTCATATCCTACAACAGGGATGTTCTTCTGGCAAACGGGTAGATAAATAAGGATCTCACCGAATTTGGTGGAAGCTGCATCTCGTTCGTTACATTCGCCATTGTCCCTCTAATTGTCTGCACCTGCGCATTGGGTGCAGAAGCCTGTTAAAGCGCAGTATTTTCAGAGCCCCAAGACCATAAAATTCTGAGATGCTGATTGGCCATTAAATTATTAAATTCACCTAGCAATAGTACATGATTGGCAGATTCTCTGCAAATGTGGGGCAGTCTAATCACTGCACCAAGATAGAGACGGTAGGAGTCTGTCTGTGGAAATCCACAAATGAATGACAGTAGGTAGGGAAATGTAGTCTATATAATTGGTTTTGCTTATATGTACACACTCTAGAGAGTAAAACTGACATTTATGAGTTAATTTCTAAAAATATATTTTATGTTTCTCTCTTCTTATCAGGGAGGGCGGTGCCCCAGTGGGCCGGCCACCACTGTTAGAAACAGGAACTTAACTGACCCTTCATAGAAATTCAGATTCAATGTATTGGTAGAAATCTTATTGAAGACAACAAGAATGGAAGTGGTGCAGGAGCGGGAGTCATTCTGAATGGGAGCGGGATGGGAGTGGGAGCAATTTCACCAGGAGTGGGACGGGACAGGATTTAGATTTCTACTCTGGCCCGACATCGGGACGGGACACAAATTTTTTCTGTTGGAGTGGGACGGGACAGAAGTGAAAATCCACTCCCGTGTCAGTCTCTAGTATGGATGCAACAGACACTTATGGCTGAAAACCACTTACCTGTTAGAAGTTAGCTTAGAGTATATGGTCAGTACAAATAAATTGACAATTCAATATATAGTGATGGAGTTGCCTCATGTCTCGGTCCGCAGAAGAGCCCATGCCCGTCTCCCAGAGATGATACGCCTGAAGAACGCTATGCGCTGCAGACAACCAGGTTGCCCTGGAAGAACCCCAATGCATTGTGACCTGCAAAGTGTTCTTGTGCATGCAAACTGATCGCAACTGTTACTTAGCCTTTTACGCATAGGTAATGGCAGAGAGTTCTAAAGGTATGTAGTGGAACTTACAATGATTGTTGCCTTTCACATATCCTTATTGTTACATTAGAAATGGATAGTTTCATGAGCCATACTGTAACTGTGAATGTCCAAAAGTTATTTTTTTCTCCCTTCCTTTTGTTTATTTATGTTCGTTATAATATTCACAGTAGTAGGTTGATACAATAGTAACAGTTGGAAATGCTTTGTATTTTTATTGTATACTTTGTTACAGGCAAACAATATCATCTGTTAGATGTAACGGTTCAAACAGCCAAAAATCTAATGTTTCTTATGTTGTTTTTACTCTAGATAATCAAAACATATTTAAAAAAATATGTGTATCTGTTATCCATACATTCAAAAGCAGTCAGGAAAAAACTGCTGTGTTTAAGGTGGAAATTAAGAGGTTTTTTCACTCTTTTATCCAAAGTTGACTTAATTGTGTTTTATGGAGCTTGGGAACTGAATTACATTGAAATATGATATTTTATTTTTATTCTAACTGGGTTCAAACAAGCCCAAATAACAAAGAGAAATAAAAAATTTACTTAAAAAAACTGCTTGGGCCTTAAGAGGTGTTGGGATCTGGAGGCTTTGTCCACTTTCTCCACCAGAGGGCGCACAAGATCTCCTGGGGGCATCAGCTGACTGCAACACCTGTCTTCAATCTGCTCATCAGGAGGCTCCGTTTAAGGAGGAGGAGGCTAACACTTCCCTGCCAGAGTGTTTGCCAGTAATGGTAGAGTCCCGCCTGAAGATCTGAAATCCTGAAGAGTGATCTCTGTCAGAAATCTGCCTGCCTGCACTCAGTGATATCTTGGAGAGTTTCTCTGTCTGGAATCTGCCTGCCTGCACTCAGTTAAGCCTCTGCCTCTGCCCTCAGCCCTCTGCCTGCCGACTAGCCTCTGGACCCTCAAGGTTCCCCCCTCTGCAGCTCCGTTCAACCTTTGAGCAGGTATATATCCCTTCATCAGAAATCCTGCATTCAACCTGGATCAAACATTAATCTCTCTGTCCTCCTCAGTGGTGATCTCCTCGTGACCAGTCTGCCAAACCAAGGACCAGTTTCATATTTCATTGTACATTTGTAAATAAACCTTTAAACTTTTTCTCTGCCTCCTGAGTGTTTTCTGCATGTGGGTTAGACGCCTTGAACCCAACATTACAGAACACTCTGGCCAACAAACTAGCCCCGCGGAAGCACTCAAGAGGATATTAGAACAACAGCAAGTCCTCATTCAGAGTCATGACTCCGCCCTCCGTGAGTTAAATGATCGCCAAGCTGAAACCAACCGCACCCTGCATGAAATAACCCATTTTCTTCAAGGACCCAGTTCCCAGGCCGCGGCTGAGTCCGTTCAACTTCGGGTTCAGGATCCCAATCCACCTCTCAGGTAAGAAAAACCACCCATTTCCTGAATTCCGCCCATCTCTTCCTGAAAGATTCGCTGGAGACCCAAGTAAGTGTAAAGGATTTTTGTTCCAGTGCTCGATTATTTTTAACCACTCACCTCTGAGCTTTTCTGAAGATGGAAGAAAAATTTCCTCTATTTTGTCTCATTTGTCTGGAAAAGCCCTGAAGTGGGCGGAAGCCAAATTCTCTTCAGAAATACATTTTGCTTGTACTTTTGAGGAATTCATTAAGGAATTCAAGCAAGCTTTCAACCAGGAAACAGATAAAACCACTGAATCCCGTGAATTGCTTGAATTTAAGCAGGGAAACAGAACAGTGGCAGAATTTTCAATTGACTTCTGGGTTAAAGCGGCCGCTTCCGGTTGGGGAGAACCGGCGCTTAAGAGCGCTTATTTTCACTCCCTAAACGAGTCAATTAAAGACAAGTTGGCTACTCTAGATGAGCCAAAGACCTTGGAGGAGCTGATAAAGCTTACTATCCGCCTAGATAACAGGCTGCGAGCCAGATCCAAAACCAGATCCAAGAGCCATTTTTTCCCAGTCTCTGTCGTTCCTGAAAAAGCTAATGACGTCTCTCCCTCCACAGTACCCTCTGATGCGGAGCCCATGCAGATCGGTGACACCAGACTCTCGTCTGAAGAGAGACAAAAGAGGGTTTAAACAGAACCTGTGTATGTACTGTGGAGAACCTGGACACTTTGTTTTGACCTGTCCCGCTAAGGTAAAAGCCGGGGTCCGCCAGAGGAAATTAGGAGTCTGGCGGACCATCTTCAAACTGAGAAATCTCCTCTCCTCCTTCTGTTACCTGCTACTTTGTTTTTTAAGGATCAATCCCTCACTTTGTCGGCCATGATAGATTCTGGTTGTGAAATTAATCTTATTGATTCCAGCTTGGTTAAACAATTAAACATCGAAACTATTCCTCTAACCAAGCACCTGAGAGTTTCAGCTTTAGACGGCAAACAATTACCACAGGTTACGCACCAAACCAAACCACTAGAGCTTTTGATCTCCGGAAACCATAAAGAGACCCTTTCGTTTTTTGTTTTTCCATGTTCTAGCTTGCCTTTAGTCCTGGGATTTGATTGGCTTCAACTCCATAACCCACATATTAACTGATCTAAAAGACATGTGGAGTCCTGGTCTATTTCCTGTCACTGTTCCTGTCTCCGCTCCGCTGCTCCTCCGACCTGGTCGCCGGCCAGCCGTCAGGAGGCTGACCCGCCTAATCTTTCCGCCATACCCCCTGACCATCACGATTTAGCTCCTGTTTTCAGTAAGGCTAGAGCTCTTTCTCTCCCTCCGCATCGACCTTATGACTGCGCCATTGATCTTCTCCCTGGGGCCCCTCTCCCTAACAGTCGGCTCTATAACATCTCCAAACCCGAGAGGGAGACTGTGGAAAAATATATCAATGAGTCATTAGCCGCTGGAATAATCCGACCATCCTCATCTCCACTCAGTGCCGGTTTCTTTTTTGTCGGTAAGAAAGACGGATCTCTGCGACCCTGTATTGACTACCGAGGATTAAACCAAATAACCATCAAGAGCAAATACCCGTTACCACTGTTGGCTTCAGCCTTTGAACCTGTTCAGGGAGCTACAGTTTTCACCAAGTTAGACCTGAGAAACGCCTATCACCTTCTCAGAATCCGTGAAGGTGAGAAGGTGATGAATGGAAAACCGCTTTTAAAACACCTCTGGGACATTTCGAGTATCTTGTAATGCCCTTAGGTCTGACTAACGCCCCAGCATGTTTCCAGGCTCTGGTAAATGATGTTTTGAGGGATTTTTTGAACGTTTTTGTTTTTGTCTACCTAGATGACATTCTGATTTACTCTAAAAACATCTCCGAACATCAGAAACATGTCCGCTTGGTCCTGCAAAGACTTTTAGAGGACAAACTGTTTGTGAAGGCAGAAAAATGTGAGTTTCATCGCCCATCTTTCACTTTCCTAGGTTTTGTGCCCGAGGGCGGGCAGGTGAAGCCGTTGGAGGATAAAATCAAGGCGGTTCTGGACCGGCCCACTCCCGAGAACCGGAAACAACTGCAAAGATTTCTGGGGTTTGCCAACTTTTACCACAGATTTATCCGTAATTACAGCCAAACAGCCCAGCCTTTGACAGCCTTAACCTCTGTCAAAAGAACTTTTCACTGGTCTGCAGAGGCTGAGGCTGCCTTCAACCTTCAAGAAACTCAAAACTCTGTTTTCAAATGCACCCATCCTCATTCAACCGGACCCCTCCAAACAGTTCATTTTGGAGGTGGATGCTTCTGACTCAGGGGTGGGGGCTGTTCTGTCCCAAGTTTCTGATTCTGACCAGAGAACTCACCCGTGTGCATTTTTCTCCCGCAGACTCACCCCTGCTGAACAAAATTACGACGCAGGGATTGGACATTATAAAGGTTTTAATGCAGTTTATTAAGCAATAACATCACAATATTAAGAAGAGAAAAAAACAATCTAGTTAGAAGCACTATAAATAAGGCATTTGCCGAAAAACAGCAAGAAAAATACAAAAAAAGTGACGAGCCACATCGAGCCATCGGAACTGCTGCAACTCAGCCACTGCCATGAATTGAGCTCGGCCCTGCTGCAGCCTGCGCCCCGGGCAGCAAATCCAGATATTACAGATACAAATCCTTTTACGCATTTGTGCATATCACATGGCAGAAGTGTAGCAAAAATCACGTGTGTAAAGAGAGCCAACCGAGAAACCGCTGGACTTGTAACCAATGATGTGTCTGCATTTCTGGGTGTTAAAGCGAAAATACACAGCGTCTCTGTCTGTGCTTAC
Source organism: Cyprinodon tularosa (assembly GCF_016077235.1). NCBI lineage: Eukaryota > Metazoa > Chordata > Actinopteri > Cyprinodontiformes > Cyprinodontidae > Cyprinodon > Cyprinodon tularosa. The sequence goes on from NW_024039016.1 coordinate 307,983, forward strand.
AGATTGTTCTACACATTTGCAAATCTTACTACAGATTTGTAAATCTGAATACAGATTTGTAAATCTCAGTACATATTTGTAGATCTGAATACAGATTTGTGGATTTTTTACACATTTGCAATCCAGATTACACACACACAAGTAGTTTTGCACAGTTGCAGATTGTTGTACAGACACACAAATCTCCTCACACATTTTCAAATCCCCCTACACACGCACAAATCGGGATACAAATATACAACTCTCCACACACATTTGTAAATAATAAAGCAACAATTTTGGCCCCATAAGTTTCAAATAAAACACTAAGATATCCACACAGTGTTCCTGTTGACAAATGTATAAGCTGAGTTTGATTATGTAATATGGCCTACACAATTATTGTATTTTCCATTATATTGCTATAATATACTGCTAGAACTTCATGCGGTCACATGTATTTTTTATGTGATTTAATTTTGCAAAGTAAATACTAAAATCTAAATGTATGTTTTCCTTTATTGACAAACCATTCAGATTTGCCAAAGTTAACATTAACTCGTGGTTTCATGTTTTACATAATTCATCCAGAAAAATAAGAATAAATATTTATTATTTATCAATAATAATAATAAAAAAAAAAACAAATTTCTTCTGATACACTAAGATGTTACAATGCTTGGCTCCACATTGCTCATTCATATATTCTCTATCTTCACTTTTATTTGTTTCTTGATACAGGCTGCTACTGCTATTTCCATATAATTTGTGATTTCCCCCCCCCCCAAAAAAAAATTACTTAAGCAATTAATCAACTTTCAAACTGATTGGAGATTAATTGTTCCCGGGGCATATTGAAATATTCCTGACATAAATAGCTGCAGAGAAGAGACTCTTTCTCTCTCTTTCTCTCCCTCCGCATCGACCTTATGACTGCGCCATTGATCTTCTCCCTGGGGCCCCTCTCCCTAACAGTCGGCTCTATAACATCTCCAAACCCGAGAGGGAGACTGTGGAAAAATATATCAATGAGTCATTAGCCGCTGGAATAATCCGACCATCCTCATCTCCACTCAGTGCCGGTTTCTTTTTTGTCGGTAAGAAAGACGGATCTCTGCGACCCTGTATTGACTACCAAGGATTAAACCAAATAACCATCAAGAGCAAATACCCGTTACCACTGTTGGCTTCAGCCTTTGAACCTGTTCAGGGAGCTACAGTTTTCACCAAGTTAGACCTGAGAAACGCCTATCACCTTCTCAGAATCCGTGAAGGTGAGAAGGTGATGAATGGAAAACCGCTTTTAAAACACCTCTGGGACATTTCGAGTATCTTGTAATGCCCTTAGGTCTGACTAACGCCCCAGCATGTTTCCAGGCTCTGGTTCGGGGTTTCATGTTTTACATAATTCATCCAGAAAAATAAGAATAAATATTTATTATTTATCAATAATAATAAAAAAACAAAAAGAAATTTCTTCTGATACACTAAGATGTTACAATGCTTTGTTCCACATTGCTCATTCATATATTCTCTATCTTCACTTTTATTTGTTTCTTGATACAGGCTGCTACTGCTATTTCCATATAATTTGTGATTTTTCCCCCCCCCCAAAAATAATTACTTAAGCAATTAATCAGCTTTCAAACTGATTGGAGATTAATTGTTCCCGGGGCATATTGAAATATTCCTGACATAAATAGCTGCAGAGAAGAGACTCTAACATGGCCGTTTGCAGTCCCGTGATCGCCTCTCACAATCATAGGGCAGCCCCCTAAAAGTTGGACTGCATCAACGTAATAACCCCCAATCAAAATCAGGTCGCTATAGATATTAAGCCAGATGATTTTTTGAGAAAAACCGTTGATGCTTCCAGGTGATAAGAAAAAACCTTATGGCTTCAACTGTCATAGCTGTCCATGTGCCAAATGAAGCGTCTTGCTGGCCTTAAATTTTAAATTTTTTTATTTAACCAGGGAAAAAATTCCCCATTGAGATTAAAAACCTCTTTTTCAAGGGAGTTCTGGCCAAGAGGCAGCAAAGTTACATAAGATACATTAAACATAGATATCCATAAAATAAATGACAGGTACATAAAAAATAAAAAAACATATGAAGTAAAATAATTACAGATCATTGAGGCTGCCTCAAATTTTCTTTTTTTTTTTTTTTTTTTAAACAGTGTCCTGTCTGGCAATGTGGCAATAAGAATAATTGTCTTGATGCCAAAAAGAGCCCAACAGATTTTACTTTCACACTCGTTTCATGCATATAAATTGCTTTATTATAATTATGCAGGAGTTTTACAGTTTATATGGACACTGCAATGTAAATAGAGCAGAAAAACAGAAGAAGAAAGGGGGAAAAAAAGACAAAAAAAAGGAAAAGATGAAAGAAAGAAGAGATTGAAAGGAGACAATGACAAAACATTTTCAGTCTGCTTCATCACCTGTAACGAGATGAAAAAAGAACAGCACAACCGAAAGACATGGTACGAGACATACAATAAAGCAACACCTTGAAACTATCACTAAACTAATATTATTAAGTCTGACATGTACTCTGTGTAACCTGAAGATATGAATGTGGGCTTTCTGTATGGGAGTGGATCTCCGAGTACCTGGAGCCAAGCACCTGTAATTGTTTGTGAGGGTGAACTTGTGCATGTAAAGTTTTTCCATAGAAAAAATGCTCAATAGTGGTTGTGGAGAGCTGAAGAGGCACACCCCCCAAAGCACTGAGTCCAGCGCCGGGAGACCCAAAGCCCCAGGCGCCCAAAGGGACCCCAAGAGCGAAGGCACCAAGGAGGGGCCAGCCCCGGAAATCAGGCCCCCACCAAGGGAGGAGGAGAGACAGCACCGAAGAAGCCCCCCAGCCCACCGCCTCGCCGGCGCCCCAGGGAGCCACGGGGACGAGTCCACGGGCTCCGCCGGCAGCCGGCCACCCTGAAGTAGGGCCGGGCACCGAAACACGGCCCCCCCCCCCCCCCTGGCACCAAGCCCCGTCGACCGGCCACAACACCCAACGCGACCGCATCACCCAGGAAAAACACACAGGCGGCCCCGCCCACAGCCGGGGCCAACGCGCATCCGCCGCGAGGGCTGCGGGACCCCCCCAAAACGGGCCAAAAGCGCGGCCCCACCAAGACCGATTCCAACAGCATGCAACGCAACAAACCGCGCACAGTATTAACCCAAGAGCAGAAAAGCCGCCCGGCGCCCAACCGCAAGAAGAGCAGACCGCAGCCGGCGCGACCACCCCCCCCAGCAGCCTGCGGGCAGCACAAAGCCAGAGCGGAGCGAACCACGCCGCTCCCCCACCAGACAAAGCCAGAGCAGCACAGCCCCCCCCCAAAAAAATTCTTTCACTTTCAACTTAAAAGCTTTTAAATATAAAAACTCAATCATCTTCCAGTTTCTTTGTAAAATATTGCGCTAAGAAGGAGCTGCATAGCTAAACGCTTTTTTCCCCAGTTCTGTTCAGGCAAAAGAAACAGCAAGCAACAGCTGATGGTTGTATCTCAGGGCACAAAAAGCCATGCTTTTCTGTGTAAGTAAGGTACAAATGTAAGAGGGCAGTAATCCAAAAAGGGCCCTGTAAATAAACATGTACCAATGACACTGCCTTCTCTTAGAGGGAAGGCCATCCAACCTGAGAGTACAGGTCATAGTGACGTGTCATGGCTCTACAGTTTGAGATGAACCTTAAGGAAGCATGGTAAACAGAGCCCAACATTTGAAGACATGAAGATGTAGCATTTTTATAAAAAAGGTCACCATAATCTAAGACTGATAAAAACGTGGCAGAGACAAGGCGCCTTTGTACTCCAAAAGAAAAACATATCTTATTACAAAAGAAGAAGCCCAGTATAATTTTTAATTTCTTTGAAAACAACACTAACTTTGTTTTGTCAGGATTAAGAAACAGTTTAAGATTATTAAATGAATACTGTACTGCAACAAAGGCTTTCTGTAGGGAATAAATACCCTGTTCAAGAGATGACCCAAAGCAATAAATAATGGTATCATCAGCATAAAAATGCATATTAGCATCAGGGAGATTTTTCTCAACATTGTTGATGTACAAGATAAATAAGAGGGGGCCCAAAACAGAACCTTGTGGCACACCCTCGTGAACATTCACAAATTCAGACAAAGCCCCTCACATTTTATACACTGGGACCGATTTTCTAGATAATTTGAAAACCAAGCATGGTCTACGGTGTCAAAAGCTTTTGAAAGATCAATAAAAAATGAAGCACAGTACTGTTTTTTTATCAAGTGCTACAATTATGTAATTTTTTAACCTTCATAGTAGCAGTGATATAACCTGACAACAGCCAGATACATGTCTCGCTCCGCCTAGCTCCACTCACATACATCTGGGAACCCGCTCATTGAAAGTGATTTCCCAAACCGAATTTATGGTCTGGCCAATCAGGACGCAGGGCGGGTGTGTCCTGGAGTGGAGAAGCGACCGTGAGATTCCAACAACAATGGCGGCTCGCATTGAGGAAGCAAGCGTTAGCATTGATGCTGCTATTTCTTCTGTGTTGTCCAATCTATCTGATATTGTTTCATTAACAGAACTTGAGAGAACGGCTTTGAAGGCTTTTGTTGGTGGAAACGATGTTTTCGCCCTTCTCCCGACCGGATTTGGCAAGAGCTTGATCTACCAAATGGCTCCTCCTCTCACAGCGCCACGGGTTAGCTTCGGTGTGAGTGGTTGAAATAGCACGTCAATAAAGATGACAGACAAGTGGTTTATCCAATCATATGCAAGGAGTTTTGATAAGGCCCAGCCTTCAGTAAAGGCAATTCCTATGGCGGGTTCCCAGATGTATGTGAGTGGAGCTAGGCGGAGCGAGACATGCATCTGGCTGTTGTCAGGTTAGCAGTGATAGTGCTGTGCTTTTTTTCTGAAACCTGATTGATATTTAGAAAGGATTTCATTTGAATGGATGAACTCTTTCAAATTATCAAAAACAAGAAACTCCAGAATTTTAGATAAAACATAAATTTGAAATTGGCCTATAATTGGTAAGAACTGATGGATCACCTCCTTTTAATAGAGGAAGGACAAAAGCAGATTTCCAAATAGATGGGATGTCCTTGTTTTCAATTGAAAGATGAAAAAAGGATGTACAAATAAACTCCTCTAGGATCTAGCCCCTCCAGCACCAACCGCACATCCTCCTTCTTAACGTGTAGTCCAGGCTCTCTGCATTTTGCATTCATCCACCGGTACCCGTAAAGCTGTACTTCAATTCCCTGCTGATGAATTCAACCAGGACTGCAAGATCAGAGTATTCTTTACGACAAGAAAGTCCCCTCGCTCTGAGTATTCTTTTAAAATGTCTCCCACTTATGTTAAATCCATTTATGGAGCCAAGTACGTATTTAATGTCTTTACATGCCAGGCCAATACCAAAATGGATATCAATAAACTTCCCCCATGGATGATGTGTTTGTGCCTTCATTGTTTTGTGTCTGTTTACTTCCGGTTCATTGATATATGAAAACTTTTTGCAAGAACTTGCAATACTTGCAATACTTTTTGCGAGATCTCATAATTTTTTTCCCCCTCTATGTCCCTTAGAGGGACAGAGGGACATGCTTTTTCTTAGTCACGTGACGTGACGCTTGTGGCGCTCATACTGAAGGAAAACCAGCATCACGGAGCCAGTCATGCAAGCTAACGCTAACTGAACTACAGAAAAGTTAAAGTAATAAACTCACTGTTGAGTTAGCGTTAGCCATCGGCGTCGCCAGACCCCATTTACTGGGGCACGTGCCCCAGTATAAATGAGCTGTGCCCCAGTATAAATCTCATGAATATTTGCAACAGTGATACATTTTTTTAATGCATCAATTTAGATAATTCCAACAGGAGGAGACGTATATTTCTACTCAAATGCGCAGCAAGTGTGTCGTTAACTCCAAATTGAGGATGAATTAGCGCCCCCACGCCAGCGCATGTCACTGCATGAACTGCAGGTAAACTAACGCGCTGCTCTCAGCTGAGTTGGATGGGACACTGTGCGGCCGCGACACATTTTTAGTTCTGGTAACGTTTCTTACCTGTCAATTTTATTATTTTCCCAGTGAAACCACATGATTTATAGGCTACTAACTGAAAATGACTGCATTGGTTTGTAGATGGATATCAGGAAATTCCTCACACGAAGCAGAGACAGGGAAGCAGTAAAACAAGATGAGAGAGAGGGAGGTAAGGTCCCGTAATGAATTAGTGATTTAAGCAAACTAGTTACATTAGGAACGTTATAAGCAATATGATAGATATTTACATAAATATAAATTTACGTTTTTTGCTGTAGAGGATGAGGATGAAGGTGCTGGAGTAGGAAAGGGAGGAGGAGGTGAGACAGACAGGCAAGAGACAGAGGAGAGACAGGACCATGAAGGTGATGAGGGAGCAACAACCAGCGTCCACAAACAAGAAGGGGACATTAGTGACTTAGGGGGAAAGCATGATGGTCCTAAACAAGTGAAGTTGTCCCACCATCCCCAGGACAAATTTGGAGTAAAAAAAAACTTTCATTTAATTCAAAATGATTTGAAAGCTTTTCCTGGTTAAAAAAGAAAGCCTTGTCATCAAGGATATGCAGTGTGTTTTCAACTTGCTTGATAACATCATGTTCCCAACACTAACGCAGGTCATCCAGATCTCCCTCACAATCCCAGACTACAGCTGTAGTTGTGAAAGGTCATTCAGTGTGTTGAGAAGGATCCACACTTGGCTGAGGTGCACAATGGGACAAGACAGGCTCCATCATCTTGCTATTTTATCAGTTGAAAAGGAAGAAATTTCTAAGCTGAATCAGAGTCTAGTGATTGACCGCTTTGCAAAAATGAAAAATAGGAGGTACACTTTAATGCTCAAAAAATAAAAGAAAAACTTAGTTCATGTTGAGTTAAACTTTCCCCTGAACTAAAACTCTGAAACCTAGGAATTAATGATTACTTTAGAATGTGTATAAGGAAACGTTTTATTTTTTATAGCTGCAATGTTGAAAATGTTCATGTATGTTAAAACAAATATGCTCTTACACTCATTAATATCTCAACTGGTAATTTTGGTAGAAATGTATCAGGGTGGGGCAGTGTGCTTGTCTGTATTTGTGTATGGCAGGAGGGGCATATACGATAGGGGGCCAGTGCCCCAGTAAAGCTTTGTGCCTAGCAACGCCCCTGGCGTTAGCTTGCATGACCGGCTCCGTCATGCTGGTTTTCCTTGCATATGAGCACCACATACGTCACCTGACTAAGAAAATGTAACGGGATTGGCTGGGTGTTGGACACCACAATCCATTGCTAATGTCTGTGTCCTGAAGTAACCCTTCCCTTTTTACACTGAATTTAGACGCCGAACTTAAGACAGTGAAATAGAGCCAGTTGAATCTCAGGAGGCTGAAAATATTGAGTTTGAATTTTGAAAGGTTGAATTTTTTTAACACTCAAAATTTAAACTGAAACAAGTATTGAAAATGAAATCACTTTGAAATAGTAATGTGAATTTTTAGCTTGAAGAGAAAATAAGAAATGAAATTTCAACTGTGTAGAAATAATAACAATTAATTTTTTTTAGGTCAAAAATGTGTTCTGAATATATTTTAACACTGAAACAGTAAGCACAAACATAAAACATTTAAATTTCAGTGGCATTTTTAATTTAAATCCCAGCGACACACATTTATTTCCATAAGGGCTTCTTATTATATAATGATCTTATTTTGACCCAACAGATGAAAACTAACAGACATTTTTCAACAGATCCATGAAAATGCACTTCCTAATAATTCCATTTAGAATCTTCAGCGGTGGAAACACAGGCTCAAAAAAAAAAAAAAAAAAGAAAAAAGGAAACACAGGCTCATATGGGCGGGTCCAGACACGCCCACACAAGTTCCGTTTGGAATGATGTCACAAAGGTGGTGGGCGGGATTAGAACAAAGAGTGATGTCATAGGCTTCAGTAGACAAGACATTCTCATTTCACGCTGGGACATCGTTGTGAAAGTTCTTGCTATCAAGATTGATTCTGTTTGGTTTAATTTTAATGAGTTTAATTCTGCTACAAGAACAGCACAATAAACCATAATGCCAGGAATAATAACACCAAGGAAACGGTCTGATAATCAGAGCGTTTTTTTGGGAAATCGTGAAGAGGCCCCTGCTATGCAGGTCAGTGGGAACGATAAGCCAAAATTAGCAGATCGTCCTAAACTGAGGAAAAAGAAACCTGGCAAGAAAAAAGGTAAGCAGGGAGACACGCTTCCAACTACAGAAGAGATTAAATATGATTGGAACGGGCCCAAAAGTTCAACTAATCAGTTTGTGGAATATTACAATCTTGCAGAATTGAGAGAAATGTGCAAAGAGATAGGGAGTAATAGACAGGAAAAAACTGAAAAGTTACTTTGTACTGAAAAAAGAACAGAAAATAGTAATGAAAAGTCCTCTTTCAAAAAATTACCACACATACAGAGAAAGCCAAAAAATATCGCTATTGAAAAGAAGAGAAATCAGGAAAAATATCAAAAAAGTATGGCTAAAGAGGTAGAGGTAGACAGAAAGTTAAAAGAGTGGAATGACAAAGAGCAAAAAAGGAGATTAACTGAATATTCTAGGCAGGTCTTGCTGCTGCCTTCTCTGGACAATGTTCCCTGTGTAAAAAAACATTATGACAATCCGATAAACACGCAGAGGGTAACAAATGAGGGTTTGAAAAGCTCTTCTCTTACTACATGGGATATAAGACGGATAACGCGAGAGGAAAAGGCCAAAGATGAAGAGAAACTTAAAAAAATTGTCTATGACCAACTTGCAGAAACAAATTCAAGAGGATGATTTGGCTAGAGAAAGGGGTATAGAGAAGGGATTGGTAGGATGGGGTTTAAAACCAAGGCCACCAAAGATAGAAGACGCTACGAAAACGTCTCTTCCTGTGAAAGCGGTGAAACATGATAGGGAAGGTGTTGATCTTAATCCATTCAGGCAAGAGTACTTTGAAAAGATCAAACTTCGCGCGGAACGTCAAAAAGCTGTGCACGACGATATGGAAAAAATTGTCTTTGGCACCGATGATGTACGTCGGGCTAGATTAGAGAAAACAGAAGCTTACAAGAAAGGCAGAATGATACTTAGAACAGCAGAAGATAAAATAATAGTTATGGAAAGAGAAATGCAAATAAAAGCTGCAGCCAATGCCTCTCGGATTAATGAGTCTGATAACCAGATAAGATCTGAAAAGCAAAGAGAGGAGGTGTGGGACAAACAGAAAATCATGAAACATGATAAGAAAAATGTTCTTCCTAATCCATACAGACAACAGCATTTGGAAAAGATCAAATTTCGTGATGAATGTCAAAAAGCTGTGTACAACCAACTACATGATCAGTATATGAAAAAAGTCTTCGGCGAGAGTTTCAAAAAAGAAGACTGTCACAAAGAAATCACAAAGCAGGAATTTGCTAACAACATCTCTGCCAGACAGGAGAATAAGAGAGAAGCTGCAAAAGAAAAGGTGTTTAGAGATCCAGTGGAAGCTCAAATACCATCTAAACGGCAACTGGAGAGGAAAATGGATAAGCCTGAAAGGAAATACAGGGAATTTGAAAGGAGACACAATGAAAGTGTTGAAACTAAAGCTGATTTTCTCCAGGTAAACAAACCCAAAAGAGAGAGTCCAACATCTATCCTTGCCGTGCAAAAAAAAGCTGCAGCCAATGCCTCTCAGATTAATGAGTCTGATTATCAGATAAGATCTGAAAAGCAAAGAGAGGAATGGCACAAACAGAAAATCATGAAACATGATAAGGAAGGTGTCCATCCTAATCCATACAGACAACAGCACTTGGAAAAGATCAAATTTCGTGAGGAATGTAAAAAAGCTGTGTACAACCAACTACATGATCAGTATATGAAAGAAGTCTTTGGTGAGAGTAAAAACAGGGAATTTGAAAGGAGACACATTGAAAGTGTTGAAACTAAAGCCGTTTTTCTACAGCCTCACCCCCCTGAAAAGCCCAAAACTCCCCAGAAATGTTACATAAACGGGCAAGTCAAAGTACCAATTACAAAGACGGGAGGAACTATAGAGAAGACTCCTATGGAGAAAAAGCAACCTAGGATATGTCCCAGAAAAATCTGCAAAGCACAAAAATGAGAAAGCTGCTGCAATTGTTGTTATTGAGGCCAATGCACGGGATTCCATCAAGCAATTAAAACAGCAGAAGACAGGGAAACCCCATGAGTCAGGGATAGAAGATAGGTGGCGCAAAATTTCAACATCGCAAGTAATTGCAAAAGCTAAAGATCACAGGAAAAAAAACAGCTTTGAATAAGGACGTCAACGGCACTCTTGAAGCGGCAGGATCATGCTGTAATACCTGTTCAATTAATTCCTTCCTTTACGGTTCTCACCGGGTTCTCCGGCTTTCCGTCAAAAGCACTTCTACGTTCATGTTAAGGCTATTGGAAACTCTAAAAGTTTGCAATTTTAAGTACATATTGTTTGGATTAGGTTGTCAATAGATATGGATGGCAGCTAAAAAAATAAAATAACAAAAAAAAACATAGTAAGGCCTTAATTAAAAAATTTTTTTTTTTTAATTATTTTTAATGACCAGCGGGAACCCTGTCAATCAGTAAAGGTCCTAAAACATTTTTAACTATAATCATTTACTTTAAACAATGTAACACTGACATAAATTGAGGTTTGTATGCATCCATGGTATACATTGAATAAAAAAAAAAAAAAAATTATTCCATTTTAAAATCTAAAGTGTTTTTTGTAGAGAACAACAATCGTTCAGTTCGTTATATTTAGACAATTTCCTGACGCTCATATTTTATGAAACACGCAAAAAGGTGTGTCTATTGTTTTAGTTCCAACCCATGTCAAAGCCATTAAAGGAAACTTAAAGGTCCCCACTTGGTTTGTACAGAACGACTGTGGTCCACTTATTGTGGACCACTGTCTTATATAGCTATAGGAATTTTGTACAAAGTCAATCCTAGAGAACATACAAATAGTTTGTTTATTCAGTCAAATATTTTCAAATGTAGGGATTTGTTTAATTCAAAATGTTGTATCAGTTATGTTTAAAGCTAGAAAGAAAATATTGCCATTTAATTTAAAAAAAGTTTTTTCCTTAAGCTCAATATACATATACATATATATGCGATATATATGAATTATTTCATATTTCCATTTTTTTGCCTTCTTAAAGCAGGTAATCACCTGATATAATGTGTCCAACAACTTATTCTTCATAAGTGCATCCTTTCAGTGTTGCATATTTGCTTAAGATCGGGCATGACAGCAATCCGCTACTTTGGCATGCATCAGTTCATTGCATCCTTTATTGAAGTTTCACAAATCAGAGAGGTTTCACAAATCCCAAACCTGGTTTTAATTATTCTACAAGTAGTAGAATAATCTAGTCCAACTTAGATGTGTCTAGGTGTTTTAGTTTTAGACCTAGAACACTTCTAGTGTGACATGGACACTATGTAAGTGTTAAAATTTGCCTTTAATTAAGTTACACAAACCAGAGAACGGTTTTACAAATCCCAAACCTGATTTTAATTATTCTAAAAGTAGTTTAGAAAAATCTAGTCCAGGTTTGATTTGTCTAGGTGTTGTAGTTTTTTAATTAGAGTAGATAAAAGTTGCTGTAGGTAGGGAAAAATTAAGTGGAATCGCCCTTTACTTATTCCTCGAATCGGAAGCCAACTTCCGCTTCGTCATAGTCAAAAAGGGACGGAAGTCATTTGCACTGTGGATATACAGGGTAGGTAACTTTTTTGTTATTATTTTAAAAGCAATGTACTTATCAAGCGAATTGTTTATAATATTTTAAAATTGTTCCAGTTGTTTTAATACAGTAGTTGTGCCTGATAGCTACTGTAGCAAAACAGCAGCTAGCTAACGGTGCTAGCTAAGCTGCTACAGTGAAAGTTAGTTAGCTAAGCGGAAAACTGTCTGCTGAATAATGTCAACTGGTTTCGGTCTTCAAAAAAACTCTCAATCGGTGAGTTCTGCAATATTACTACACATAAAGCGGTATTAGAATAGTTTCTTTTAACTTTTGTGCTAAAGCGTAGCCTAGCTAAGCTAAGCTAGGACATGGGTCGGGTGACTGGAATCGTATTCAGTTATTTTATACATATTTAAGAGGTAACATTCAACCATTTGAACTGTTCTGCAAAGAACGAAAAGTTTTAATTGTACAATAATGCCAAGTTTAAAGTAAGGTGACCAGATTTCTGAAAGCTAATCTGGGGACATTTCTAGCTCAAAAAATTAAAATAGAAAACGGTGACAGTGATGTTTTCATCCATTTTTACATATTTATTAATATTTAATCAAAAATCATGTGTGAAATCCAGGAATGCACCTCTTCCATTTCCTAAGATAAATAATAATAATCAATCAACAGTGTTTATTAGTGCCATCTTCCCTTGTGAGAAACATAACATTGTGTTCAGGGAAATGCCAGTTTGCATCAATACAGATTCTGTGGGAATTTCCCTCTTTTTCCTTTCCAAAAAGTTTAAATGAAACTTTTTTATATTTTCAAATTGAAAAACAAATTTTTTCTACATGAGGATAACTATAAAATGAAATACCCTTCAGTTGTTTATACTGTATCCTGGACAGCTGCATTGCATTGGGTAGCCTCCAGCAGCTTGGATTAAAATCTGTGTCCCTATTTAAAAAAGTTAAGTTAGATTTTTATATTCAGATTAAATTACAACCATTAAAACGCATCTATATATCATGTTTAGTCATTACACGTATAGATGAAGGAAAAATACGCTCTCGGGGCATAAAAATGTGTCCTTTAAAAAAAAAAACGAATATATTTTCACAATCATAAACCTATTTTCTCTTCATAGATACAGCTGTACAGCTTTTTTGTTTAAAAAGGCCGTTATCAATTTTGATAGGATGTAAATATAAATAATATATGATCATAGTTATCCCTGTTACAAAAAATCCACAACAAAATGAAAATATTTGGGCAGAAACTGCATATATGCTGGATGCTGATGGGGATTTTTAAAAAATATGTCATATTAAATGAATATTGGAGGAACAGCGGAGGCTGTAGGCTTTGCTTTACGCAGGTGGTCTGGAGCGCAACATGGCAGAGTGGAGACGGAGGATGTGAGATTTCAGGGTAACACAGTGCACCTGGTGCAGTTCTCATCTGTACGTTAGCAGCTGTTTCTTTGCGCAGCATGCTCACGTGCTCTTTCTACCATAATAACAGTTTACATGCAACATTTTACCCCTCATTCATAAAACGGTAAAGTCTGGGACATTTCCGGGGATAGGTTTAGCCGGGGACAGGTGGTGGAAAAACAGGGACTGTCCCCGGAAGTCTGGGACATCTGGTTACACTAGTTTAAAGGACACGATTAGCTGTTGTTGTCCGAAAGGGTTTGTTTGGTTAGTCTTGCTCCATCCTCTGCTTCATGTGTTGTTGTTGTAGGTATGTAAATGTCCGAGGATAAGGAAGCCCAGGAGAATGAGCTGCTCGCTTTGGCCAGCATCTACGATGAAGATGAGTTCCGACGCGCGGACACTGCTCAGGGAGGAGAGATGCAACTGTGTCTTGAGCTCCCTCCTGATTTTAAGCTGCTTGTGAAAGGTGTGTCAGTAACTCTGAGTGAATGGAAACAAGAGAAGATGTGGTATTTAATTATAATTCTCCTTTTTTACAGGCGAGAAGACGGCTGAATATAATGTCTGCTTTTTACCCCCTCTGGTGCTTAATTTTGAGCTTCCTGGAGACTATCCATCTACATCCCCACCTATGTTTTCGCTCAGCTCCAAATGGATGACCAAAGAACAGGTATTATGTTAACTCCTTTTTCCTCATATAACAGTAAAATATTCTTAGCAATGAACTGATTTCTGCACTGTCCTTGTGTATGAGTAATAGTCATAGCTGCTAGATATAGATTCAGCAAGTCATCTCCATGCCACATACACCCAGCTGCTGAACCAGGTGAGTCCAATCTGCTCTATTTAGTTCAGTGTGCATATTGGTTTCACCTGGTTTAATGTTGCCACTACAATGGGTTGAAGAAGCAAAAACCTGTCTCAGTTATTGTTTGTTTAGATTCTAGCAGTGCTCTGATTAGTATTAAGTAAATATATTCAGAATCTAGACAAGATATAATTTTTGATATTGTTCCGTGTTACCAGAATAAAAAAGACATGGGATGCAGGTTACTTGATGGGTTCCAGCACATAGGAGAGGAGGGAAATGCACGGGCAAAACTTGCATGCTAAAAAAGCAGCACAAAAGAAGCAAGTGGACCGATCCGTCCCGATAGTGGAACCAATAAAAGCGTTGTTGCGACCGGGACATTTAGGAGATGCGCCATTATCTTTTTAAAATATGAGCAAGTGTAAATGTAACGAAAGTTGGCTATCCAGCCAAGAGTTTTCTCCATGGCTAAAACCAGTACCAGGGAACATGCATGAGGCACAGTGTAAGAAAATAGGTGGTTTGAGAGGGGCGTGAAAGAAGCCATCTATGTTAAGAGAGAAAAAACAACTTTAAACAGAGGTGGTGGACTCAGATTCCAGCTTCCAAAAACATACAATTCAATCATAGACATGATCCCTTCCAGATATCACCAAACCCCCCACCCCATGACAGAGGAACGTTCACCGGCTGGACCTACCCGCTCCAGCCGGTGAACAACACCTCCTTAACGACCGACTCTTAACAATCATAACGGCAATCCCCCCCCTTAACGACCGATCCTCAGAATCATAGACAGGTTTCAGATATTACAGGCTAACGATGGAACCAAACGACCCATTCATCGGTTACCATTTGCATGTTTCCAAGCAATACAAGGCTTTGTCTATATAAGAATCAAACTCACTGCGGATCCAGACATTTGAATTGAGAAAGCTTCCTGGAGAGGTGGCGAAACATCTTCAAATCTTAGAAACCAAGTCCAGTGGATATTTTTTAAATTTTTACAGAATGACTATGACCTGGATGACTGAGAACCTTCATCAACGCAGTGTATTTTGTACAAGAAGTCATTCAAGCTCGGAACGTTGGGAATTAAGGCAGTGGAGTCGCACATGCGAAGCACGAAACACAAAGCATCAAAATCGAGTTACCGATTCTCAGTTTTGTTCCACCCTTGTCTCTGCAACGCCTCCACTTATCACCAAATCAAACATACCGTATTTTCATGACTATAAGGCGCACTTAAACGTCTTTTTTTTCCCTCAAAATGTGCGGTGCGCCCTTTGGTGTGGTGCGCCCTATGTGTGTTGTAACTGCGACTTTTGAGACCACCTCATTAAGGAGATGATGAAAGAGTGGCTGAATGTAAGGAGACCAGGTGTTTTTTTTCCACTCATCACCATCGCTGTTAATATGTAACTCCATGCGTGCCCATCTCACAGCTGATGTGAAAAACACGGAGAAACAAATTAACGCTGTGCTCGCTGTTCAACCGCTCGACATCGGTGTGAACCGGACCCAGCAGGTGCAGCAGAAGCAGCGAGTTTACATGCAAAGTCAATGGTTGACGCGCGTATAGGCGCAGCAAAAGGTCCCGCAGCGCGTTTTGAGCAGCAGGTGCAGTGCGTCGGGAGCGTTTAAGCATCTGACGCACCGCCAACGCGCTGCTGCTGCTCGAGATGGAAAAATTGAAGTTTTGCTGCTGGACGCGCCGCATCAACCAATCAGAGAAGCTGATCTGGGAGCTGACAGCGAGACAGACACAGCGCTCTGATGACATATGATATTAACACAAATGAAAAAGGCTGGATGGATGAGGAGATGATGAAAGGCAGGTGTATGTGAGGGAACAGGTGGTTTTTTCCACGCATCACCATCGCTGCGTGCCCATCTCACAGCCGATGTGAAAAAAAAGGTGAATTAAATGAACGCTGTGCTCGCCGTTATCCCGGGGGGTCTGACAAAGGAACTTCAACCGCTCGACATCGGTGTGAAGCGGCCGTTCAAAGTAAGGCTGCGAGCGGCGTGGGAGCGATGGATGACAGACGGAGACCACAGTTTCAGGATAAGTGGAAGGCAGCGCCGGGCAAGTTACGCCACCGTTTGCGGATGGATTGTAGATGCTTGGACTAACGTGTCTGCTGGCTCTGTTGTTCAAGCTTTCGCAAAAGCCGGCATTATTTCTGAGGAGCCGCGCTGCACGGAAAGTGACTCTGACAGCGAAGAAGGGGAAACTGGCATGTCTGATTTAGCGCAGCTGTTTAATTCAGAAACAGAAGATGATGACTTTGATGGGTTTGATTAATACTTTGTAATAAATACATGAATAAAGCACAATCATACTCAGTTTTGCTCCCGCTCTATTTTTCTACCTGAAAACTTAATTCAACAGCAGACTCTGGGCAGGGTTCACCGCGGCGGCTGGCAGGTGTTTTTCATCTAAATAATCTAAATCTTGCAGCTATATTTGCTGTGATCAGTGGGAATAAAGTGGTTTTAATATGTTTTTAAGTGAGAAAGTCCACCTGAAAACTTAATAATTGCAGTCAGTTCATCCAGATTATCTATTTCTGTCGGAGCCGCTCAGACCCCCACATACCAGCGGTGCGCCGACAGTAGAAATCCGTTCAACAGCAGCCTCTAGGCTGGGCAGCCTCCGGGTTCATGCGGTGGCTGGCAGGTGTTTTTCATCTAAATAATTTTAACTGCAGGCACAAGGATACCGGTAATAAAAGCGGACATATTCCGTCGGCAGGTTTCAGGATTTTATGTTAATTTAGGAGTGACCACAGCGCTGTGTCATCTGCGATGTGTTTGTCTCACGGTCAGCTGCCAGGTTTGATTAATACTTTGTAATAAATACATGAATAAAGCACAGTCATACTCAGTTTTGCCCCCGCTGTATTTTTAAATACGCAGTAGAGCTATTTAAAGGTAGTAGAGGACATGTACCTGTATATAAAAAATGCGCCCTATAGTCCGGTGCGCCTTATGTGTGTGTTAAATACAGAAATGGGACACATAACTGAGACTGCGCCTTTTAGTACGGTGCGCCTTATGGTCATGAAAATACGGTACTAAGAAAACGATACAAAGAAAAATAGCTGCAAAAAAGACTTAGCACTGGTTATGTTGTGGCTTTAAAACGGATTTGTTTTGTTCCCTGCTAAAACAAAGTTTGTGAATTCAGTTAAATAATTGTTCAAATATGTCTGTCATTTGTGTGTTTTTAGCTTTCTTCCTATATGGGAAGCTTTTCAAAATTTGAAACAGTGCAGTGGTTTATGTTCAAATAAACTTTTGGGTTAAGTTGTCAGAAGCAGGTTTTTCTTGTTTCTTGTGAATTTGGTCTTAGATTTGTATTTCAAGTGGCATTAAAAAGTCTTAAGTTCTTGAATTTAACTTGCCTTATGGGAGACATGTAAAGGGAGACATTTATATAGAGTTCAAAAGAAAGTCAATCAAGTAAAGAGACAAATGGAAATAGAAAGGAAGAGGACATTTTAACAAGGTTGAAACTGGGACACACTTAAAATCGTAGGGAAACTGCTTTTCCAACCGTCGCAGTTCCGAATTCTCCCGAGTGGTGTCCGACTTTACACGAGTGAATAAAGCGAATTTGGTTGGTCATTTAATCAGAGGGCGAGATTGTTGTGGTGGAAGGTTCGCAAGCAATTTGGTTATGGCAGATGTTTTGGAAACCTCTTGCTAACGAGTTAGCAACTTAGTGCTAGTAGGTTCCCAATGGGAAATTACACTGGGACCAAGTAGCATTCGCAACGACACTGTCGAGGAACGCTATGGACAGCGGAAACATGCAAGAGCAGTTTAGAGTTGGAGGTTGTGGATGAGTCCCCTTCGTCATACATTTTTTATTTAGAGGAGGAAAGCGGGGACAAAGATGTTGTGGAAGAGGACGCCAGGGCGGCAGAAGCTTGGTTTGGTGTAGAAGGCTTCCAGCCGTTCATGTTTGAGCCCTTGCCTCGCAACGCTGCCAGTTCTGTTAGCTCTACGCCTGCTGAAGACACAGACGTCCATCCACGTGAACACTGGAAAGGAACTCGATGGGAAAGGAAACTATTCTTATTTCAACCGTTGTCTATATTAGCTGCGACATGAATCTAGATGCTATGACCGAAATAATTTGATTGACAGATGACCGTTGATATGATTGGCCGAATTTAGGTGTTCAAGCTAACGGAAAAAAAAACCAACACAGATTTTAAGACAGAATTTTTTTTAAAAATAGAAATGTTTTAACTTTTGGAAAATCTGGTCTGATAAAGAGTTCATTTATGTACATGTTTTAGCCAGAATGATTTGAAATTGAAATATGTCTTCTCTACGACTTTAATAACACACTCCATATAATAGGGAAACATGTAACAGGGATCTGTGATTATTGTGATGAGCGGGAAGACTTGGAGTATGTGCTGATTCACTGGAGAGAATATAAACACTGGAAAGATAGACTTAAGAATATATATAATTCTGTCATTTTTGAAATGCCTTATTGTTTTTTATCAAATGCTTGCTAGCAGTCAGTCGATGTATTTCATGAATCCTCTTCTTCCTGTAGCAGATGAATTGTACCATCGACTGAAATCCAGATTTGTATCATAATATCAATTTTAATCATATTGTCTCACCCTGTTAGGAATAACACTGAGCTTTTAAAGTGTATTAATAGTAAAATTGACCAATCATATTTAAAAGGAAGCCCATCTATGATTTATTTATTTGTAATATATGTTATTCACAGCTTTTCCTCCTTTAATATTTGATCGTTCCAGCTGAGCTCTCTCTGTCAGCGTCTGGATGAGTTGTGGGAAGAAAACCAGGGTTTTGAGATCCTCTTCACTTGGATCCAGTTCCTCAAAGAGGAGACTTTGGGCTTTCTAAGCATCCAGTCTCCTCTTGAAGTCAACAGGAGCATCAGTAAAGGTGCCGGTGAACGAAGGAAAACAGATCCTCTGGTCAGAGGTATTTTTCTCTTATGATTTTGTTGCTAGATTGTACCAGGAATTTTTAAACCAGTTTATTTACAAATTGTTAAAAAAAGGATTGATTCAAATTATAATTTTTCATAAAGTTTTCTAAGTGTGATTTCTTTTGTCACTTAAAGAACAGAGCAATTCAAACTGATGAACATCCACTCCTTGGGGGGTTTTTTTTCTATATTAGTGCTCTTTGTTTTCATTTGTCCTTGAGCTACCATGGTAAATACTTATTTTGATCAAATTTAAGTATTCTGAAGGTTAAAAGTGAATGTTCAGTAAGAATTTTTTTCACACTCGCACCAATATTTCAATGAATATTGTGATTCTTCTAGAACAGATTCCTTAGTTTGCAACATTTTCTTAAAAAATATTCTTTAGAGGGCTTCAGGAGCTTAATGTTATGCTCAAATAAATAAAATACAAACAAAAAACAGCTTAAACGTGTTTTTGAAAGTATTGTCTTATTAAAAACGCCCAGTTATGTTTACACGTCAACCATCTAGCTTTTCATTTAAGGTGTTAATCATGAATTTGGATGTAGCCTCCCTCCTTTATCGTTCCAACGACTTTGGCTCTTTGGTAACTTTAGAGACCCACAGCATGACGCTACAACAACGGTGTCTCCATTCTCTCGAAGGCTTGTTTTTTTTTTTTTCCCGTCCTTTTCTATGGTAACCCCTCTGTCCATTGTCGGGTCAGATAGGACAGTTCCACTGGTGTTCCAGCAGCTTCTGCTTTATGACAGGCTCAAGGCTCAGCTTGTTCCTAATCATGATAAACCAATTTGTTTTCATCTGAAGTTTAATGTTTGGCTCAGGTGGCTGAAACTGTTATTCCAAACACGCATCAACCTGATTTTGGAATGGATGAAGATATTACGAAGCTGCTGAAGTCTTCCTGACTTAAACTGCTTTAAAGATTAGGGTTATGTCTCAAAGTTGCTGTCATGAAACCTCTTTCAGCAAACCTCACTGTTTTTGATGCAGTAGCTCTTTTGGCTGAGTGGCTGTGATCCATGGAAAAAATGACTTCATCCTAGATGAAGTGATAACCGAAAGGACTTGGATCATTTCAGAATTTTAACATATTGTCTTTGTGTCTCGTAAAAATGGTTTTCATGCAAATGTATGTTTTGCCTTTTTTAGGTTTCTAAGTAAAAGCTTTTTAAGATAATTGAATTTTTTCTTGAATGAAAAAAAAACAACAATCTTTCTCAATCCTCTGTACATCATCAGGGCTCGATGTAGTTTTTATTGTTGGGAGAGTAGAAATTTCATTGCATTTCTCCACCGGGCAAGTGCAATGATCGCAAAAAAAAAAAGTATTTATCTCTCAAAATTACTTTAAAATCACCTACATTCGCTGAAAACGACCCACAACTTTGCCGGCGCCATTTTTGTTGTTTTGTACACATTCTTGCGTGATTTGAAAAAGCCGTGTGGTTTTCCGCTAGATGGCGTGATTTTTCTCTCCTTGGGGAGAGAATTCTGCAGAGCAGCAGCTGGATGATGAATTTTAATCTATACTATAATACACGCTAGATTAAAAATGATCGGTCAGGGATTAGGAAAATAATAATTGTATGTGTACAGTGTAAATATTCCTATCATATGGCAGTCCTCTGTACAGTGGTCATACATTAAAAAATGTTCATTAAATTTTTTTCTCTTAGACATTGGAGTGGTGCATTTAAATGTTATAGAGCTAAACATGTTAAATTGGTGAGTAGTGGTAGTGTAAGTTTTTAACCTGTCAATTTTTTTTTTTTTATGATTTTTAACATTACAATTTATATTTTTCCAAGCACACAACAGTTTAAAGCAAAGTTTAATTTGAAAAGAATCTGCAGGAAGGATTGAAAAGCCTGTTAACACGGTAATGTAGGCTTGAGTTCATTATCTGACGCATGCATATACACACCAGGAACCTGGAAACTTAAAAAATACTGAATTACAAAAAAAGCTTTTAAAAAAACAAACATGTTTCATTTATTTATTTATATATATATATATATATATATATATATATATATATATATATATATATATATATACAAAAATGAATATTAGGAACTGTATTTATCAAACATTATACTGGGCAAGTAAAAAAATACAGATCTTTGCTTTTTTTTTTTTTCTTTCAAGCTGGGACACAGTGCGGCAACCAGTCTGAAAAATCAGAGAAGAAGCCGGAGGTGAACAAAGAGTTCTCTGAACAACACTTCTCAGCATCGTCTCCGTTGGACCCGCGCGCCGTGGTTTTGATGGACCCCAACTCTGACCCCCTACCTCAGCTCCTGGACTTTGATGAGGTGCAGCGCCAAAAGGCGTTTGACAGCAAGGTGTTCTGCTGTGGGATCTGTTTCTCAGATAAGCTGGGCTGTAACTGTCTCTGCTTCAAGGGGTGCCAACATGTTTACTGCAACACGTGCATGAAGGAGTACTTTCAGATACAAATACGGGACGGCAATGTCCAGTGCCTTAACTGCCCTGAGCCCAAATGTACCTCATTAGCTACTCCATCACAGGTAAGAACTGCAGATTAAATTGGAGTTTTCTTAGATTATCTGTTTACAACATTTTTTTTTTTAAAACTTTAATATTCAGGTAAAACAGCTTGTAGATGACGAGCTGTTTGCGCGCTATGACCGTCTGCTCCTGCAGTCGAGTTTGGACCTTATGGCTGACGTGGTGTACTGTCCCCGTCAATCCTGTGGCACCGCTGTAATGGTGGAGCCAGACACAACTATGGGCATTTGCTCAGCTTGTCAGTATGCTTTCTGCACACTGTGCAAGCTGGGCTATCACGGTGTGTCCCATTGTAAAATAACTGCAGGTAATGATCATTCCTCTCATTTCATTTATACTTTAAAAGTATTTTGCAGAAAGGAAAGCTTTATCAATGAGCCCAGTGTAATTTATGCTATAAAGAAATTCAATCTCAAGATAAGGAACTGAAATAAGCAAATAAATGCGAGAAAAAAGAAAAAAATGACAGCAAATCCTCTTGTTTTGCTTCTTAGACGATCTGCGTAACCTAAGAGACGAGTACTTGTCAGCCACCCCTGAGGGGCAGAAGTTTATGGAGCAACGCTTTGGGAAGAAGGTGATCCAAAAAGCAGTGGAGGAATCTTTCAGCAGAGACTGGCTCAAAGAGAACTGCAAAAACTGCCCACGCTGTGGAACCAACATACAGGTAGCCTTTACCTTCCCCTAGAGGTGACAAACCTTCAGCAAACTTGGACCACTGAAAACAGTTTGTGTCTGAATGACAGCTTGTTTTTTGTAATGCCATGGCCTTTTTTTTGTGTGTGTTTTTCAGAAAGTGGATGGCTGTAACAAGATGACGTGTACGTCTTGTAAACAGTATTTCTGCTGGCTGTGCCTTGGTGTCCTCAGCAAAGTCAACCCATACAGTCACTTTAACAACCCAGCTTCACCCTGTTATAACCAGTAAGTCTGCTTCTTATGAATGCATCTATTTTCATTTTATATCCAACTTGTTGAATTTATATGTTTTCAGTGTTTCCCACAGGATTTTAGGAGACTGTGGTGGGAGAGTCTCTGACCCTCGTGGTGTATCCCACTTAAAGGGGAACGCTGTTGTTTTTTTTGTTTTTTGTTTTTTTTTTACATTGGGCCCTTGATTTTACGTTATTACATCATGTTCTACTCACCCATATGAGTTTTGTGTCATTTGGAGCCGTTCTGAAGATATTCTGTTAGGTTATATCAAAGTAACGTCTTCCTATGGGCAACGACTTGAAGGCACAAACTAATCTGTTCATAATTTATTCTTTATGGTACGCCAGCATTCATGACATGTAGGCGAATCACTGTCCCCCAGACATCCGCGGTTATATTTTTTATATTTATATCTTTTAAAAACGTAGCGACCTGTGTATGACGTCGTCCGCTTGCGCCGGCTACCGTTCATTCTTCCTGTCCGCTGAACTGCTGCTAGTTTTACTCACATGCCTGGAAGATGTCTAGTGTTACTACCACAGATGATCTCGCTCTCCAAATGGAATTGAACGATTCAGATTAGCTAGCCGAACAAATATAAGGGGTAGAGCGTAGCCGCCTGTGGCCCGGCTGCCTGTCACAACTCCAGTCCGGCAGCAGTTCAGCAGACAGGATGAATGAATGGTAGCCAGCCAGATGACGTCATACAAGCGCCGCTTTGTTTTTAAAAGATATAAATATAAAAAATATAACCGCGGATGTCTGGGGGACAGTGATTCGCCTACATGTTATGAATGCTGGCGTACCATAAATGATAAATTAGGAACAGTTTAGTTTGTGCCTTCAACTCGTTGCTCATAGGAAGATGTTACTTGGATATAACCTAACTGAATATCTTCAGTACGGCTCCAAATGACACAAAACTCATATGGAAGAGTAGAACATGATGTAATAACGTAAAATCAAGAGCCAAATATAAAAAACAAACAAACAAAAAAAACAAAAAAAAAAACGGCGTTCCCCTTTAAGTGCATTTTTGAGGCCACTTTTTTTTTTTACTTTTTCTTTTTTCCCTTGTGGTCCACTAAGGAGCCTACAAATCATTATATTAGAGAGGAAAACACAATGGACAAGTTGATAAAGTGACTGTTATTTAAGATAAAACATTTCAAATTCAGTTATTTATTTTAGACCAAATAACATTTTACATTTACATCCCGCTCGTTCCCTGAGGGTAAACATGCTGTGGCTCTGACTGCAGCGCTGAGAGGGACTCCTGCGGGGTTGGGACGGGGAGGCGCCCCATGGCAGCACCTGCAGCTGGAGAACAAGAGTAGGAGCGATACGTGTTTTCACCTAAGAGTCTCTTAAAGCCTCCAGTGACAACAGAAAAGTCGCTAGATTTGTCGTTGGTCGCTTTTTTGAAAGAGTTGCTGGAGGGGTCTGAAAAGTCGCTAAATATAGCAACAAAGTCGCTGAGTTGGCAACACTGACCGGGCGAATTGGGCGGCATTTTTATAAAGGAGGGGGGGACGCACGCTTCGAAAAAAAAAAAACATTTGGCGCTTGGAGTAGGTCTCACCCGGGGAGTAGAACCGCCACTGACCATCTATGAGCCTGACGCGCATTCTCCCTGTCGCTTGGTTACGGTCGTAAACAAATTGTCTCTCTATGGCGCTGGGTTACGGGTGGTATGAAAGTATAGCTGTGGAATGGTCGGATAAACAGACAGATGGTTTTGTTGTTTTTTTTCTCTCTCTCTCTGTCTATATGAGACTGGCGGGCCCAAATGAGACTGGCGGCAATGAAATTGGAGTGACATTGTTTTATCCAAGTCCAGCCTTGAGTGTAAATTTAATCCTGTCTGACCTCAGTAGTTGGCTTAAACGTAAAGTAACACATATGAAGCTTAGTGTGTACTATAACAAGGTGTTGAGACACTGGGCTTGCATTTCAGGACCAAAAAGCATTGATAAGCTGATATTTTTAACTTGAGCTGTATTGTGAATAGATATTATTTAGGTGCGTTGAGACTGAACTGGGTGTCTGCGAGCCCCGCATGAAATTCACCGCTCTTCATTTCAGATGCACCGTTTACTCCCTGGAGCTCATCGTCATATAGAAAGCAAATGGACTGAATGTTTATTGCTTCTTAAGGGCACTAAAGAAGCAATTGTCATTTGTAAAAATGTAAAAAAAGTACATTAATTAAAAAAAGCTCAAATGTGCTGCTGCTGTTTCAGAGAGATTAAAGATATTTTTTTAGGTCACCAGAAGATCAATTATCCCCCCCCCCTTAAGCTCTGAACTGAATCAAAATCATCTAGCCTACTTTTTAAGCGCTACTTTATTTGTTTAGGTAACTAAACTATTGTTTGTGCTGGTTTGGCTTTAAATAATCTTTAATTTTGGCCGATGACATCAACATCCCATCACCTGGTATTGCTGTGCTCAATCCTGATGGAAAGTTATTGCATAACATCTAATGTCATTCCTGTGCTGGTTCAGGGTCTTGCTCAGAGAGCCAGAGTGGCAGATGTGAGATCTTCTGCAAAGTGAGATCAATAAAGTTAAATAAAAACTTTTTTTTTTCTTCAAAAAGTTTTTAAATTAAATGTAACTCTAAGCACTGCAGGAGTAGTCAGAGACAATTTTTAATCCTGAGACAAACTAGTTTGTTGAGAAAGGGTGCCCCCTTGCAAGTATGGAATGCATCGCACCCCCTTCCCCATCTATTTAATGTGTTTCTGCAGCAGAGGTTGGATCACCAGAATGTCACAGATTAACACTGAATGGGGCTGTTAAGCTCTGCCTGTAAACCAAAACATAAATGATGCCTCTCTACCTCCACTTCAGCTGCAAACCCTGCCTTGAACTAAATATTACCAATTATGCTTTTGATATTCTTAGAATTTTTCATCTTTTTTTTTTTTATTTTAGCCAGATCCTACACCGTAGCTAAATGGTCTGAATATGTTTCTTCCTTCCCTGCTGCAGACTTTTCCATGGCGTTGACGTGGATGATGATGAATTTTGGAGCGATGAAGAGGACTGACATCAGCAGAGAGCCTCAGAGCTTATGTTATATAAAGCACTTTATCTTTGATCGTGTAACATCCCTTCTGCTGAGCTGGAATTTAAATGCCACTAACTCTTCAACACAGTTTTCAGTGTTTTCAACATCATCATGCCAAACAAAACATCAGCTCTCTAAAGTCCCCCTTATGTACCTCCTTTATTTGGGTCTCCTGACTACAGCCACAGGGATTTTGGTGAAGTCCCTGTTTGGATAGGCTTTACCTTTTTGTTATAAACTGATATAGGTCAGTTGTGGCTTATCGATCAAGCAGGTTTCTCCCTCAAACGTTTAATAAAAATGTTGCAAACGTTAGAAATCAACAATCGTCATTTTACCTGCTATGTAGATTAATTCTACAATTTCCTGTTGGAAAAAGCCCTTTTTAACCTTTCAACGACCATTAAAATAGGGAGTATCCACTAAAAGCTTCAATTGAAAAAAATCAAGGTGGCTTAAATTGTCTGTCTCAGTTTTCTTGGTAAATTAAAGCAGAATTGAAAAAAAAAAATTCCATATATATGCTAGTTTACAACATACAAAGTATGTATTTGAACTATGTAATGGAGCCCAACACTTTCAGAACACTCGGTTTGCTCAGTTTTTCATTTCATGTGCTGTTTTCAACTTGACATGCAGAACTGTTGTTGTTTGAAGCTGCTGTGAGCGAGGAGAAACTCATTACTTCAGCCTTAAAATGCGCACGATTGAATTTACTCATCTGTTCACGTCAACGTTCAATGCATTTCTCATGTTAAAAACCGGGGACCTGCAGAGTCCTGATGAATGCATTCAGCCAAATAAATGTTCCAGTAAAAATCTTGTGTTTCAATCCTTTCTGCATAACTTCACCACTTCAATCACGAACAAAGTTCTAATAAAACCTTTTCATTTGGATATAATACCAATATTGTAGTTTTGAGTATTGGTCGATGCCAGCAAAGATACCTGACATCAGCATTAGACGTTCATACTTCATTGCTTTTGTTGTGTAAAACATTAGGCTAGACCAGTGGTTCTCAAACTTTTTCTGTCATTCCCCACTTTGGACAAGGGGGAATTTTCAAGCCCCGCCTGTCCCCATCGCCCCAACACAATGCTAATGAAATATGAAACAATCTTAAAATGTTCCAATTTTATTGAAGTAACAAGTAGTATCTAAATACAAACTATCTACATCAAATAACAGCAAGCTCAAAAATAAAGAAAATAAAAATGCAGCTGTGTCAAAATTTGTATCAAGCTCAAAGATAGAAAAAATTAAAGTGCCACTCTGCAATCTGTTAATAAAAGAAAAGAAGTGAAATCCATCTGGCAAGGCAGGTCTATTTATCCCTGCATTAGTGGCTGCAATGAGCCTGTTTTGCATTGCACAGTTTCTCAAAACGGTGTTGCAGCCTTGATACTGCCACTCTCAAGTCATGCTTTGTTTTCAGTGAAGCAACAGCTGAAAAGCCCATCTCACAGAGATATGATGTGGCAAAGGGAAGAAGAATGCACACAGCTCTCTGCCCGATGAGTGGATACTCCCTCTCCACTCCAAACCAGAAACATGAACATGTGGCTGTGTGAATCAAACGCCGTTATTCATTTAAGATAAAATATTTCAAATTCAGTTATTTATGATCAACCTGCGCCGTCAATCCCGGCGCATGTGCGCTTTATTTGCAGTCTGGACGCTAAAGTTAAACATGCTGTGTCCCTTACTGCAGCGCTGAGAGGGACTCCTGCGATAGCGGGGGAGAACGGGGTTGGGAGGGAGGAGGCGCCCCACGGCAGCACCTGCCGCTGGAGGACAAGAAAAGGAACGATACGTGCTTTCCCGTAAGAGTCTCCAAAAGTCGCTAGATTTGTCGCTAGTCGCTTTTTTGAAAAAGAGTCGCTGGAGGGGTCTGAAATATAGCGACAAAGTCGCTGAGTTGGCAACACTGGGGCGAGAAAGTTTATTCCGTTACAAATAATATGCTGACGTCACGTCAATCATTATTTTGGCACTTCAGTTCCAGGTGAAATTTTTCTCATATCTAATGTTCTTTTAATTAGACTGCATGTAGGCTAGTAAGGATTACTTTGTGGGTTTGATTGGTCTAAAAAGCGGCAACATACAGCTATAAGGACAGTTTGCTCTCACACGTTCTACATTTATAGTCTCACACACACACACACACACACACACCGGAACTTGGCGCGCCCCACCTGTCACGTCTCAATTCCCCACCAGTGGGTCGCGCCACACACTTTGAGAACCGCGGGGCTAGACTTTATAATATTCAGAGAACAATGTTAACAATGGGTATGAGAAAAACTGACCCATTTAGCAGTGGTCATGTCCTTAGAACAGATTAAATTGGAGGTTTTCTATTTGCTTGCTTATATCAGAGGCTTCAAATGCAGGCCTTCATATTCTGATATATTTTGACTGAAATTAGACCGAGTTCTTATATCCATTTTGGATTGCGATCCTTTTTCCCTAAATGTTATATAAAATGTGAGATTTCCTCCGCTCTACATAACACTTCTGCTTCTAATGTTTCTGCTTCCCCTCAGTCTCTAGCTTTTTGCATTCGGAATAAAGCATACAAAGAAATTATGTCACTTGTTCTTGACACAAAATAGAAATTGCATTAAGTTGTTTAAGTGCAGTATTGTTACTTTAATTTAGCAAGACATATTTATGCATGAACTAAAATCAAGCGATCAGAAAAATATTTTATCAAATTGTGATTAAATATGCCAAGTTGCTCTAAAGGCATTACGAGCAGCAGCTGCTGTTAAACTAAAATAAAGTGCTGGTAAAAGGCATTTCTTTTTTTTAGCTTAATTTCATGCAGGCGCCAATTTGTTTATTCAATATGGCAAAACGCTATTATGTACATTATTTTCCACAAAAGGAATTATGGACTAATATGGGTGTCTCCCTCTGGGCTTGAGAGCAGCCTCTTTTTCTGAAACTGAGACGCATTAAAAATCAAGGCCCTGTGGTCCAGATATCAGAATATATATATTGTTTTATAAAAGACGGTGGTTTTAACATAATTTCTTTTTTTTCTTTTGAAGATCTTCACCAGACCATATTACAGTTAAGTTCGCAAACCTTAAAGGTATAGTGGAGGATTTATGCATATTTTTGAAAAGACCCGCCCTCTCCACTTTAAAAAAGAAAAAAAGCACATTCACAACCCTGTACCCACTCCCGAAAGCAGGGCCTCTGGAAGTAATTTTGAACAGGGGGTCCTGTGAAAATGTTTGTCTTTTTTGGACAAAAGACTTCAGTGCATAAAACCGGGGTCTGTAACACAAAGACATCAGTTCTAAGGTGAATATATATGCGCTATTAATTAAACTTCACAATAACACTATAAAAACGGATTTCGGTCAGCTGCCAAGAATTTGAGTCACTGTGTTTATGTCATATATTATGTCAGGTATATTATACTATTTCCTTTACTATAGGGAAAATTATACTATGTAAACGTTATTGAACAGTTCTCCGCATCCATAAACAAAGAATAAAAGATCAAGGTAACACTCTAAAATACCGTAGCTACGTTAAACTGCCCGAATAGATATGAAAGTGCGTGACGGTACCATATTTTTGAGCTACAGGCAGGGTGCACGTGGTCCACATCTTGAGGTGCGCTCTGGGGTCGTGGAGATAAAGTCTCTCATAAGCAGACGAATTCGAAATGTGTTTCTGTGCCATATTTCCTCCTCATTTCATTAACTGTAAATTTACTAGTCTACTGCTGCTACCACTGGTTGCTTGACGTTGCCATGACAACGTCGCTTCCATGAACTTGTGTTGATTAGAGCCTCAAAATTATTAAATAAAAATCCAAATACATGTAATAAAAAAATAATTTAAAAAGTCAAAATAATTTCCTTAAATATAAGAAATTTATAAATCCTGCAAAGTATTTATAATAGAATTTTTTTTAAATCTCCCTGTCACCACTACGGGGTGCTGCAGCACCCCAACTTCCTGCAGCCATGCCCTAGAGCAGTGGTCCCCAACCACCGGGCCGCGGACCGCTACCGGTCCGTCGGTCATTTGGTACTGGGCCGCACAGAAAAAAGTGTGTATATATATATATATATATATATACAGAGATGGGAAGTAACGAAGTACAAATACTTCGTTACTGTACTCAAGTAGATTTTTCTGATATTTTTACTTTACTTTACTACTTATTTTTATGGCGACTTTTTACTTCTACTCCTTACATTTTTACACAAATATCTGTACTTTCTACTCCTTACATTTAAAAAAATTGGCTCGTTACTTTAGTTTTGAATCATTTCAATGGAGTTACCGTTATTGTTTTTCACGTCACTGTGAAAACGGAGCCGTTTTCCCCCTCTGTTCCCAAAGTGTAGCCGCCGTCTATCACGCACAGCGTCACATCCTTCACTACATTTCCCAGCATGCACCACAAACCGGCTATCATGGCAGCGGCAGTTCCAAACAATTCACCAGGTAATTTACACTAGTTCCGAAATTACAACGTCACCTTTCATTCAACACTTTACTTACTCACCAGCGTAGCAAACTCTGAAGGTACCCACTGCGACAGCTTTAATATACATTCCGTAGTCGGTAATAAAACTTCCCAGTCAAATTACACATTCTCTTCACTTAGTCCGTCAGCATACTGGTCCGTGTGGAAACACGTACCGCATCAGAGCCAGTCTCTTATCCATTGTCCCAGGGCATTGGAAAAGACTATTAGGGGGCAGGGGTGTTAAGTGGGATTTCAATGAATGTAATAATTGTTTGCATGGTAATAAGTAGGTGAAATGGTAATGTTAGCATGGTTAAATTATTTCATTAATATGTATGTTTTTGTACGAATGATGCTATTGTCTGTATTTATTTTTCTACAATGTTTTTTTTTTTTATGAACTTTATTTAAACAAGGTGGGTAGAAACAAGTTAGGCAATAAGAACATTAGAATTCTAATTCTATAGAAGGCATAGTAGAGGCAGATTTCAGAATGAAAATACAAAGTAACTTTGATGAGGAAAATAAAAAATGCGTGAGTAATGCTAATAATACAATAAAATAACATAAAGACAAGGGGATTCATATGTTAGGATTAATGTACATCAGTGGGCAGTTCCATTAGTATTTCAGTCAGGTATTTGTAAGATTCGATACATTCAAGAGATGTCAAATATAAATTAAATTCAGATAAAAAAATACTAAAGATAGGGGAGGATCTCAAGACTCTCTGTTTATGAATAAAGAATTTTGCTAAACAAAAAATTAGGTTACAACAGAGTTCTATTGTTTTGTCTTTCAATAGTATTCCAAAAACTACCATATCTCTAGAAATAGAATTAGGGAGTGCAATTTTTGATTTGATCCATCTTTCTAAACAATTCCAAAATGTTTTAGTTTGACTGCATTCATAGAAGACATGGTCTATAGTTTCTACATCACTTTCACAGAATGAGCATTTATTGTCATCAATATTAAAACGGATTCTTAGTAGTTCTTTTGATGGGTAGATGGCAGTTTCTTTAGCTTTTGGTTGTATAGGAAGTTTAAAAAAAAAAGTTCTTGGTATTTCAATTGATTTTTGTTCAAATTTGCAAAGAATGTTATTTTTATTTATTTTCCCAGGGAACAAAGTTTCATTTAGATAGTTTCTAATTGTGTGGTTATTGAATTTTTGATCAGTGATTGATATTCCATTAATAGATAAATCGGGTAGTTTGGGGGTAATTGGATGATATATTATTATATTTTGAATCTGATTAATAAATTGTTCTGGCAAGGCGTTAAGTAATCTTGTAAATTCATCTTTTGGAGGAAGGAACTGATATTTTGTACAGAATTGTTCGTAATTTAATATGTAACCATTAGTGTCCATTAAGTGTATAATAGACCAAATATTCTTCTCCATCCAATCTTTGTAGAATAATGACTTATTGCGATGTAGGATAAATCTATTATTCCATATGATAGAGGAGTGTGGCGAGTAGTTATGAACATATATCATTTTCCATTTTTTCTACAATGTTAACTGTGCTTTATTGGGGATTTCCCTTCCTGTTTAGTTGGGCTGTCCCAATTGGCTGATTATTGGTGGGTCTATTTAAGGGGCACACTCCCAATGGCTTAGGGGTCTGCTTGGAGAGACTGGTTGGAGAAACTGCTCTTGAAGGTCTGCTTAGAGAGACTATATATAAAGTCAGCTTGCTGTGAGGCTGTCAGTGTTTTGTATTGCCCGCAATGGCCGGTTTTGTTTTCTTTATTTGAAAGTATTTTGTTTGTTTTGTTTTTTTTTTGTCTTCACCGTTGCACCAGTAAATAAACCGTTACACGCTTTTGAACTGGAATTTTGTTGTCCGCTGGTTCTTACCACCTTTTTGCAAGTCATCTGCTTACTCCTCCTCTGACGTGAGACGGGAGCTGGCGAGCCGTTTTCTCACAAATACCAAATTCAGTCTAATTGGATGGGAATCTACGTTGCATTTGATGCACCACTACAAGATGAATCGACAGATTTGGCGGTATTAATTTGCGGCAAATCATTGCAGCTTGGTGGCGGTGGCGTTAGCATAGTAGTATGGACGACGAGATGAAACGATTGAAAATGAACACAACGGAGATCTAGTCCTATTGGCAGACATCCATTTAAAATGTAGGCAACGGCATGAAAAAAGTGGTTTCTACTTTTAATTTTATACTTTAAGTAAATTTACAAGCCTGTACTTTGTTACTTTTACTTGAGTAAAGAAGTTTAATCAGTACTTCCACTTTTACCAGAGTATTTTTTAACACAAGTATCTGTACTTTTACTCAAGTACGGAAAGTGAGTACTTTTGCCATCTCTGTATATATATAATTTATCGACAATCAGAGTCTGAGTGATGTTTTATTTTGAAAAATATAAAAAATTATTCTCTCCCAATTACATCAGTCGGTGCATCTGTGCCTCTTGACACAGATTAATTCAGTTCAAGACTCATCCTATCTATAACATCCTATCTTTGTGAAGCGGGATTTTCTGCGGTTACAGCGACCAAGAAAAAGCTACGGAGCAGACTGGACATCAGGAGCACACTTTATGTGTCATTGTCTCCGATTACGCCTATATGGGACCGACTTGTTGTTTTATTTTTATGCTGTTTGTATTTGATTTTATGCCAGTCGTATCATTTTACTTGATCGTATTTACCCCCCTCGGGCGGTCCGTGAAAATATTGTCTGACATATAGTGGTCCGTGGTGCAAAAAAGGTTGGGGACCGCTGCCCTAGAGGGCACGAGACCATTTCTCCTCGTTTGCGCTCAGTTTGCTCATACAAGCTTACTTTCCAAAAAAATGATTTGAAATTTTTCCACTCAGACTCAGCACCGGTAAGTGAAAATGGGGACGAGCACATAGGACGGCTTTACGTAAACATATCACCAGAATGATTGACAGTTAGGAGGACCACTTATTTTGATGATCCATCTGAAAAAAGAACTTCCTCCACTATAGCTTTAACCCATAAAATCCAACTCACAATTGGCCTTAAATTTTTTTTATACTTTGCAAGCTTGCCACGAGCCATGTGGAATACAGCAAAGATGAGAAAAGGTGTTTTCAAACATGAACTCTATGCAGTCTGTACTCACTACCATCCCCACCATCAATCTTTGTGGCAGTATTATTCTATGGAGATGGCTTTCTTCAGTAGGGATAGAGATTCTGGTAAAAATGTCAACGCTAAAAGGGGGAAATAGCCATTACCTAAGCAGAGCTGGTAGAGACTTGTAGCTGTGACCAGATTTGACACTTATGTCAGTTTTAAATTTAAACTTATGTCAGTCTAAATTGTATTTGCTGAGGGAAAAACAAAATGAATAAAATTAAAGACTGGTATTTTAATATGAGGAGAAGTAGATGTTAAAACCATGTGATAAAAGGATGAGCTTTTAATTAATAGCCAAAAAAAATGCTTTTAACTAAAGCCGTTGCTTCAACTTTTTTTCTCAATTTAGGAGCAATATCCAAAATATTCCTTGTTTTCTTTGTTCATTGCTGGTATTATAACTCCTGCAGGAGAGGTGAGATTACGGTAACCTTAAGCTCCTACCAGAACCTTGTTACCTGAAATGTGGCTCATATCTACCCTGTGATCTAGAGGTTAAGCTGTGACACAGAAGGGGAACAATGAAACAGCGAAGGAACAAAGAGCCTCTGTTTCAGCTCAACCTGAAAAGAGACATCATTGTGCGTTCCCTTTGGCCAGAGTTGCTGACTGTGGAGAACCCTTTAGAACGGCCCCTCCGTTCTTCTCCATAGGTGATAACTGACTGATTGACTGTCTGGGTCTTTACTATGAAAGACTTCTGCGGTCATAAACTCAGGAAACCAGCTCCGGTGCACGAGGCCTGCAGAGAGAAACTTCCACACATCTACAGCAGAACTGGACTGAAAGAAGCAGGTCAGTGGTTTCTGATGGTCCCCAATGACGTCTATGGAGATGCAATGTTATGCTAGTTCTTTAGAACTCATAATTAAAACATGTTTTAGTCTTCTTTAGCCATAAAACACAAAACATATTTAAATGTTTTTAAACAGATTTTTACATTTTTAGATAGGTGGACAGCTTGCGTTAGGCTCTGAAATATGTATTTGAAAAAGACCTGTAAACAATTGGAAAACAAGAGAAACAATTGGGAAAAGAATGTCAGATTAAAAAGACCCAACCCTTTCTTTATCATTGCCGAACTTTAAAAACAGAATAATGATATTTTTGTTTATTATAGAAAGTTAAAATTCCGGCCTCCCTTTTGCAGGCTTTTCACCCTAGTTTGCTGGAATTTTACCCCATTCCTCCTAAAAGAATGGTTGTAATTGAATCAGATTAGAAAACAATTGATTCAGTTTCAACCATTCTATTATTGAAAATCTATTTGTGATGGCCACTTCAGAACACTGGCCTTGTTTTCCTTTAACCCATTTGAAAGAAGCCTTTTATTTTCATCGCTGTCTGTTTGGGGGACCCATTTGTGCCCAAAGCTTTAACGTTCTGGCTAAAATCGGTACTTTACCTTCATACTCTGTATTTTTGATGCCATTTAATTTTTAAAGCCTACCACTTCCTTTAGCAGCAGCTTATGGTGTTCTTAGACTTGCATTTTGCTTCTGTTTTTATAATGAAATGGCATCTATTATCATGCTGAATCACCTCAGTTCATTCAGTTTATGATATCAAAACAAAATACCTTTTTAACTTATTGCTTTTGGAGTATTGACTTATTCTTACTCATTCCTCCTCATTTTCTTGTTCCATGTTCCCAAGGTTCTTTGTTCTGGGTTTGATTCACACATTTCAATCTATCTGTCATCTCTGGGACACAAAACCCATCCATCCCTAAACAATGTAATGGCTGGAGATTCCCATGTTGTGCATGCTTGCATATAGGTGTTTTAAAGGAGAACTTGACACCTTCCCACATATAGAAATTTTTTATCTAGACATATGGAAACCCACAATTCTCCTCCTGATATGGTGACTGATTTCTTATGTTTTAATTTGAAATACATCGATTTAGGTATTTGAAGTTGACTTGAGTTTGCAAAATAATTTTTTTCAAATTGTGCCAAAGTGTATTTAAGGTTATGTCTAATAAATAAATAATCTACAATCCATTTTGGTGTTTAGAAAATAGAAATAATTTAGGTAATTTTAACTTACCTGAAACAGATAAATTTAGTCTAAATTAAAATCAGACAAGGAGATAGAAAAAAGCTTTTCCTACTGTGTGTTTAAATATCTTATTTACATTACATAATATATCAAATTTCTTAAACAAGCACATTTTTATCTATTACTTTAGGATATCTGATTTATTTTGCTGTTTACTTCTGAAGTTTAGCTGAGCCTTTAAACACCTTAACCAGCTGATCAGAAGGAGACTGAGACAGAACTGTTTTGGCGACTGTGGGAAGAGGATCACAAAGAGAGGCCGGACAATGATCGAGAGTGACAGAGAGCTGTCAGCCACGGTGCAGGAGATATGGGACAGCGACGTCAACCGACTCAAACCTGGAAAAGACTACAGGATTTCTCTACAGGTGCAGCAAATTCATGGCCATGTGCAGTGACCCCCTGCTGTTTTGCAAGTTCTCACTTAAAAATAATGGAGGGGTCTGAAATTGTCATCGTAGGTGCATGTCCAATGTGATAATCTAAAAAAAATAAAAATCCAGAAATCCCAATTTATGATTTTTCATTTATTTGTATGATACAGCTGCAAATAAGTATTTCAACACCTGTCTATCAGCTTAAATTCTGACCATTAAACACCAATTAGTCTGCCTTCAAAATATCCACCTCCGCTCCATTTATTATTCTAAATTAGATGCACCTGTTTGAGGTCGTTAGTGATTTTATGGGGTGGACAAGTCTATTTATGCAGCTAAGAATCCCACTACTAAAATGGCCAGACCAAAGAGCTGTGCAAAGACACTAGGGATAAAATTGTACACCTCCACAAGGCTGGAAAGGGCTACGGGGAAATTGCCAAGCGGTTAGGTGAAAAAAGGTCCACTGTTGGAGCAATCATTAGAAAACGGAGGAAGACCTAAAAAGAGCTGGGACCACCGTTTCCAAGGTTTATGTTGGTAATACACTGAGACGTCATGGTTTGAAATCATGCATGGCACAGTGTGTGCAAACCTGGAGAAAAACTAAAGGAAATGTTTGACCTCTGTAATTGCAAAATGTAAAAAAACAATTGTACAAAAACGGCTACTGTACATAATATTAAAATTCATCAAGTACTTATTTGCAGTTGTATCATACAAATAAATAGTTAAAAAATTATACATTGTCATTTCTGGATTTAGTTTTTTTAAACTTTGTCTCTCACAGTGAACATGCACCTACGATGACTATTTCAGACCCCTCCATGATTTATTTCTAAGTTGGAGAACTTATTTTCCCCACTGTAGGAAAATAAATCAGTTACTCATTTTCTATCATTTACAAATTGCTCTTTTTTTTCCCATCGGCATTAATACATAGTCTCAGTTTAAAAATTAATGATAAAAGATAGAAATCAGAGCCTCACTTTTTTTGTTAGTTTTATAACTTCATCAGTAAATATGCATCCATTTGGCATCTTTCTGTGCTTTTTTGAAAAAAAAAAAAAGGAAACGATATGATAATTTCAGATGTTTTCAACTTTCTGCTGCAGGG
The DNA here is from genome assembly GCF_016077235.1 of Cyprinodon tularosa. Taxonomy (NCBI): domain Eukaryota; kingdom Metazoa; phylum Chordata; class Actinopteri; order Cyprinodontiformes; family Cyprinodontidae; genus Cyprinodon; species Cyprinodon tularosa. The sequence goes on from NW_024039016.1 coordinate 344,737, forward strand.
CAAAGCTGGAGACACAATGAGCTGCAACGACAGCAATGACGGAGCAGGACTTCCTCTGTTTACATTTGTTGATGAGAATATTTTCAAAAAGGAGACATTTTTCGGTCAGTGATTTTATTAAGTAAATCCTCTTTAATGTTTCCTCTATCAAAAAATAATGGCAGCACTTCCTGAAATATTCTGGATATTTTCAACTTAGCTTAGTTAAATAATTCCCAACCTTGAACTGTTTTGCTTTAAAATAATTGTAACTAGACAAACATCTTACTCCTCAGAGACACCAGCCGATCACAAAGCTTCCCGAGAACAGAATGGGACAGGCCAAATACATTAGCATTAGTGTGTTTTAAAGGATATTTATACTTTTAAAAGCCACTTCTATCTCTCATGCAACTTTACCAAAAACATTCCCAGATTAACGGCGATCCAATCATCCATTCTTGACCTTTTTGCTGTAAAACATCAGAAGCTGCATCACATAGGCTCCTTGTGACAAACAGTGGTACTTTTGCATAACCAACAATTCAGAAAATGACGATCTACCTTCGGATCTCATATTTCCATTTAGTGCACACACTGTGTTTTAAAAGAAAACTGAGATATATTAAGAACAGATTTATATTACAGCTTCTGGAAACCCATGAATAGACAGATCATTAAGGGCAGAAAAGTACAATTTCATTTTCCTTTAAGAGCTTTAAACTTCATATAACATCCTATAATACATACTTACCCAAAAATAGATGACCTGTATTTGATTCCACAGCCTTCATCTCTCTTCTGGATAACTATGAAAGTGCCACTGGTGAGCCAGAAATTGTAACTCCTGAGGAACTGGCTGAGAACCACAGGTTTCTGGACGCCATCATTCAGACTCCCACTATGAAGGTACTGGCATTTATTTGCCTGTCTACAACTCCTTCTTTTTTTGTTCTTTGAAATATCTCAACAGTTCTAAAGATACTCTTGTAGGTGTTTAAATCAGTAGCCATGCTTGGTGATTAGAGTCGCTTCATCAAAAGCAGACCAAAACCTTTTCTGTCACATGAACCTCTAATACACAGATTTGAACAGAGGTTTAAATACAGTAATTTTTGGCGTGGTGTGCACAGGTTGGTCTTCTAACCTAAAAACATCCGCTAAGCAGAACCCCTTAATCTGAGCTAGATACAGGTTGGTGCCACTCCTAATGTCCTTGATGTTAGTGGGTTTTAACCAGTGGCGGATCTAGGGGGCGGTTACTTGGGCTACAGCCCCGGATGTTTTCCCAGGAGCCCCGGATCTAAGCTTCTGAGCTGATCTGAGTAAAATGTGCAGTACTGGAATTCACCAGAGAGTGGCAGCATGCAGAAGTGTTTCCCTCTGGCTGCTGCCACTTTAGCCCAGCTCTGGTAAATAATGATCAAATGTCACCAAATCCACAGGATCTGTTGAGAATGAAGAGAGGAATAAACACAGTTAAAGCTACAGTGTGTAATAATTACCGGGATATACAGTCAGAAATGTAATATATTATACATAACTATGTTATTTATCATCATCTACGAGCGCAGCCTCTTAACCTTAATATTTGCGTTGCCTTAGAATTCGTTATTTATAATTACATAGGAGCGGGTCTCGCAGCCGTGGAGGCAGACATCTTTGCGCTACGGCAGCGCAGAGCCAACAAGCTAGCGATTGCGAAATCGCCAAAACGTCACAACGATGTAGAAAAAATAACGGGTATATTTATTATCTTAAGTCTACATAAAATCTATACCCTACACAGACTAATGAAATACTATCTGTAGAATTATCTATGTAATCAAACCTCATCACTTGAGAAGGTAGGTGATGCGGATGTCGTGGAAGACATTTTGTCCCGTAACGCTCGCCATACTGTTGGGGGGGGAGAAGCGGTGGGGGGGAGATGTTCATGTTGCTGCAGTCTGCAGTCTGACCGCTAGATGTCGCTAAAAGTTACACACTGTAGCTTTAAAGACTTGCAGGTAAATTAATTTCTTCCCATGTTATGGAGGGGGGTACAGATTTTTTCAGGCAGCTGAAATGTCCATTCTATCCTCCTCCTCCTCCCATATTTTAGGAAATATGTGTGATAGCAGGTCGTATGCCTGAAATTTCCTTAATCCAGTAATGTGTCATATTTTATATCAGAATGGGATTTACCAGAAAGTCTACACTCTCACCTTCACCCTCAGGGCTCAGCCCCTGACCTCCTAGAATCCTGGATCCGCCCCTGGTTTTAACCATTTAAAAAAAAAACAGTTTTGATGTGTTTTTGGTGTATGTAACCTGTTGGCCAAGTTTTCACTTTCATCTCTTTGTTTGAGATAAATTTGAAGAATTGGGAAATTATTTTGTCTTTTTTTTATTTATCATCTTCATCCCTCTTTTTCTCTGATCTCTGCTCCTGTTCTCGTCCATAACCTCTTCAAGTCCCGCATTGATTACTGCCACTCCCTTCCTTTTGGTCTCCCTCACAAAAAAACTCTATTTAAGCTTCATTTGGTCCAGAATTCAGAGACTCGACTAATTACCAAAACCACTTCATTTCATCATATTACTCCAGATTTACAGGAGCTTCACTTTCTTAAAATTTACTTAAAAGTCCTTCTGTTGACATTCAAGATCCTCCATAATCTTGCTTCCCGATACCTCTCAGATCTCCTTCAGATAGCTACCACCTCCCGAGTTCTTATAATATGATGTTGAGAAGAATGATGTTTTGCATTGTTTATTATGTTTGTTGTGCAGTGCTTTGAAATAAAATGTATGATAATTATTATTGTTATGCACAAGAAGTCCTGAGAAAGACAACAAAGCCTGATGCTACCATCACCATGCCTAACAACTGGTGCAGTGCTCTTTGGTTTAAAATCCTCTTGGCTCAAACATTTCTCCTATAACCGCCACAAAAAAAGCGTACTTTTTGTCACATCTTACTTAAAATTGTTTCTCCAGAGGGTATTTTTCTTGTCTGCAGCTATTTTTAGTTGAGCTTCAAGGTATAGCACAAATATTCACACTCACTTCGAAAACAAGGAATTAAAATGGATAAACCATGCTACTATAAAACGTCTGGAATTGCCCTCCCAACTAAGCTTTGCTAAAATGCCTTAACCAGGTTTGGAAGTTTTCCATTCTACATTAATTATATCCAATCTATCAGGTGGTTCATTGTAAATCTGGAACACAGAATACAGTTTATTCTTTCAACCTAAAAAAACTATTTAGTGCATTTTTAAAATCCTCAAATTAAGATAGTATAATGGCAAACTGATGGCATGTGACCCTTTATCTGAAATTGTAACTCGCTGTAATCAGGTGCAGGAGAACGAGACATACATCAGGATGTAAGCAAAGAAAAAAGGACTAGACATTGAGTTTTCCCACATTTTGACAGATGACCAATGTTTTCTTGCTATTGCCTGCTATGCCAATACAAAACAGCAGATAGCTGTTAGATGGAAAGATTCTTGATAAGCTCACCTAAAAATTGTATTTACCCCCCACTGCATTTAAACCCCTAAATAAAAGCCAGTGCAGCCAGCTGCCTTCAGTCATTTTGGTCTGTCAAATATAATCCCAATACTATATTCATGTGTATGATTGTAATGTGAAAAAATTTGAAAAACTTCAAGGGGAAACTTTAGTCATAATATTGTTCTGATTTGATTTTAAATAAAAAAAAAAGATGTGCACCTTTTCACCTGCTGAGCTACAGTATATAAGCCCAGTTAATGTCATTATCAGCGATCAGTACGGGTCACTGTGATGACATGACGGGAAATTAAAGGGAAACTTGTGTTTTCTGCTTGAAGATAGCTCATAGATACCTGGTGGGGAAGCAGCTCTCTCCTCCAGATGAGTCAGAATTCAAGGAGCAACTCTACAGGATCTGGTTTGAACTCTATGCAAGGAGAGGATCCAACAGGTGGGTGGTTTCTGCCTCAAGCATCCAAATATAAACCCCACTGGAGGAATCTAGCATCTCACACAGAAAAGCACCAAAAACCAATGTGGCCCATTTTTTCATAACTGTGTATATATTCCTTATAAATAATTTAAGTGAGACGGTACTCTGTTTAAACTTTGTTATAAAAAATTAGTTAAAAAAAAAGATTGATCTGTAGGCAAACATTTTATTGGTCTGTCTGTGCTGTTCCTGCTTGCAGGCCAGACTCTTCAGGGTTTGAACATGTGTTTGTTGGTGAGACAAGAAGAGGACGGACTGTCATCGGTTTTCACAATTGGATCCAGCTGTACTTACAAGAAAAGCTAGGACACATTGATTACAAAGGCTACAGCGTCACGGCACATTCTCCTCAGGTACAACAGGTTCTCATGTACCTGGTTAAATCTAAATCCACTGCTTGCTTAATTCAACTCGTCCCTTTTTCTATTCTGTTCCACACAGCCGGACGAGAACAAACACATCCTGGCTTTACAGTTCAGCTGGAAGAACGGCATAAAGCCTAAGGGCAGCATCTTCATCGGCGTCAGTCCTGAGTTTGAGTTCGCCCTTTACACCCTTTGTTTCCTCACCTCTCCAAATGAGCGCGTCAAAGTGCAGTTCAGTTTGTACGACGTAGAGATTGTCTGTTACCACTACAATCAAAAACACATCAGCACCACCTACCCTGTGCTGCTTAGATACAGGAATCTTCAGGCAGATTCAACCGGAAATCCATCCGAGATATAAGCAGTCCAACAATTGAGCTTAAAAAGTCTCACCGGTAGCTATGGATACTGCCTTTTTTATTTTACACAAAGATACTATTAAAACTTTTAAGACCTATCTGCATTTTTTTTTTGTGCTATGATATATGCCTACTGCTTTGCGCAAATATTTATATTCCTTGAACTTGTTTTTCACCTTTCGTTATAATGGATGGGCAGTTAACAATCATATCAAATGTATTTTCTAAATAACAGAGATTGGGACCGAAATCATGTTTCCTATGAAAAACAGGTAAACGCTGCTCTGTTAATAAACAAACAAAATAATTTGTCATTTACGCCTCGACAATTTTTGGCTCTTTGTATTGTATGTTTGTTCACACATTCTGTCAGTCGACGAAAAAAAACACGCTGGAAAACGTGTAACCTTCAGAATGTCCAAAAACACCTGAATTACATATTTAAGGATAGAGGGGTTGAAATAAAAACTTAATATGATGAAAAACATAGAAATCTAAAGAAAAACAATTAAAATCCACAAGCGGCTACACTGCCCGTATCAACGTGCAGAAAATTTTGAATATTCTTGTGGAGAAGTTTCAGATCCATTTAAAGGTATAGAGGAGGATTTTCTGAAATTTTTAAAAAGACTCTCCGCTATAAGAAAAAAATGCACCTGCGCAACGCTGTACCCGCTCCCGAGAAGGAATGGCTATTAGACACGTGCGAGAGGATACGCGCTCTGTTTAAAAAAGCTGTTTGAATCGCTCATACAAGCTTACTTTCCAAAAAAAGATTTGCAATTTTTCCACAATGTCAGACTCACCACCAGTAAGTGAAAATGGGTATGAGCACATAGGACGTCCTTATGTAAACATATCACCAGAATGATTGACACTTGAAGGACCACTTATTTTGAAGATCCACCTGGAAAAAGAACATCCTCCACTATACCTTTAAGGTAACTTTAAAATGTGACATTTTGACCATGAAATCGTTATCAGTTACAGCCCTAGATGATTTATATGATCTGTAAATCAGATTAATTGAGCTATTTTTTTTTCTTTTGCTTTATATGTAACCCTTTCTATTGTGATTCACTTATATATATTTTTAAACAGTTGACATTTTATTTATTATTATTTCTTGAATGTTCAATGACCTGTCAGTATGCATCACTTCTCCATCTTCACCTTCGTTCTTCTTATTCATACATTTGAATTCATAGCCACCAAGTTCAAAAGCTGCTCCATGTGCAGTATTCATCAAAGTTTCAGATAGGCCTACAGTAATAATGTTGAATCGTTTTAGGAACTGCCTGTAAATATTCAAATAAAATAGAAATAATATAGAATAGAAACCTTTGTTGTCCCACAGAGGGGAAATTCAGGTTAGATATTAGCAAAAACAAGTGGAAAAAAGAAGGCCTACAAATAAGCACAAGACTAAATACTGTGAAAGCAACAAAAATTTTAAAGGGGAATCTGTATTGCAGAGGAGTAAAAAAGTTTGAAAACAGCTTGTTAAATTTAATGATTTTGACTATAACGTCTTTTGAGATTTTTTTCTTATGTCACTCATTTGTGTTATAACAGTAGGTTTTGTTTCTGGTTGGTAAAAAAGTTAATCTCTTGGTCAGTTTAGGTTCCAAAATCAGTTTGGCCTAAATGATGTTAGTTCCTGATGATCTTATATGTTTATCTATACTGTGCCATCACTATCTGCAGATTTGGTTCCATTAAATGTGTCATTAGTGTTGTGTTGTATTTTATTTAGTACCCACAGCCTACTTACCAGCAATACCTGGGAATCTTGTTGCATTTATTTTAATTTAGTCAACTTACGGTTGGGTGTTGATCTGCTCTGAGTAGTCTCCTTTTGCCTTAAATGCCTTGCTTTCTTGGTGAGGCAAACATTTTGATTGGTGATATACACTCACCGGACACTTTAATAGGTACCCCATGCTAGTAACGGGTTGGACCCCCTTTTGCCTTCAGAACTGCCTCAATTCTTCGTGGCATAGATTCAACAAGGTGCTGGAAGCATTCCTCAGGGAGTTTGGTCCATATTGACATGATGGCATCACACAGTTGCCGCAGATTTGTCGGCTGCACATCCATGATGCGAATCTCCTGTTCCACCACATCCCAAAGATGTTCTATTGGATTGAGATCTGGTGACTGTGGAGGCCATTTGAGTACAGTGAACTCATTGTAATGTTCAAGAATCCAGTCTGAGATGATTCCAGCTTTATGACATGGCGCATTATCCTGCTGAAAGTAGCCATCAGAAGTTGGGTACATTGTGGTCACAAAGGGATGGACATGGTCAGCCACAATACTCAGGTAGGCTGTGGCGTTGCAACGATGCTCAATTGGTACCAAGGGGCCCAAACAGTGCCAAGAAAATATTCCCCACACCATGACACCACCACCACCAGCCTGAACTGTTGATACAAGGCAGGATGGATCCATGCTTTCATGTTGTAGACGCCAAATTCTGACCCTACCATCCGAATGTCGCAGCAGAAATCGAGACTCATCAGACCAGGCAACGTTTTTCCAATCTGCTATTGTCCAATTTCGATGAGCTTGTGCAAATTGTAGCCTCAGTTTCCTGTTCTTAGCTGAAAGGAGTGGCACCCGGTGTGGTCCTGCTGCTGTAGCCCATCTGCCTCAAAGTTCGACGTACTGTGCGTTCAGAGATGCTCTTCTGCCCACCTTGGTTGTAACGGGTGGTTATTTGAGTCACTGTTGCCCTTCTATCAGCTCGAACCAGTCTGGCCATTCTCCTCTGACCTCTGGCATCAACAAGGCATTTCCGCCCACAGAACTGCCGCTCACTGGATGTTTTTTCTTTTTCAGACCATTCTCTGTAAACCCTAGAGATGGTTGTGCGTGAAAATCCCAGTAGATCAGCAGTTTCTGAAATACTCAGACCAGCCCTTCTGGCACCAACAATCATGCCACGTTCAAAGTCACTCAAATCACCTTTCTTCCCCATACTGATGCTCGGTTTGAACTGCAGGAGATTGTCTTGACCATGTCTACATGCCTAAATGCACTGAGTTGCCGCCATGTGATTGGCTGCTTAGAAATTAAGTGTTAACGAGCAGTTGGACAGGTGTACCTAATAAAGTGGCCGGTGAGTGTATATAGATTTGAATCCATGAACACAAACACACAGCTAAGGACAATTTAGAGTCACCAATCTAACCTAACAGTCTTTTAGACTGTAGGAGGAAGCCAGACCCAGAAAGATCCCAGACATGCATGGGGAGAACATGCAGACAACATGCAGAAAGACCCTAGGCCAGGATTCAAACCCAGGAGCTTCTTGCTGCTTGGCAACAGTGCAACAAACTGAGCCAGAGGCAGTCCGTTACTATGTTTGAATTTTTTTCTTCCTCAATGTGTAGTAAATCTATATACAATGACCGCTTCACTTTCATAGATATTGCACTTTTATGCAATATATATATGTTTTCAATTACCTGTAGGTTAATGGGTATAAACACTTTTGCAAGGCACTCTAGATCAGTGAGTTCCTCTAAGCGATTTCTGTTTATGTTTGACAAACTGATGTCAGGCCTGTCCTAAACTTATTTATTTTATTTATTTCTTATATTTTTAATCAGGACAGAGCACATTAATGAACAATCTTATTCTCCTGTACAGATTGTAAATGAGCCAAAAATATAGTTGCTAATTTACACCTGTCGTCCTGAGGCAGGAAGACAAAACAACACAAGATCACATAATACAATATCAGTCAAAACACATAGACACACTTTCAAACAATGACATTACAACAATAAAATGAGTGGGTGCATGACTGGGAACTTTTATGAATTTTAGTAGCCATTATTCAATTTTTGGTCATAAATTACACCAGATAAAAGTTCCAAAAAAGTAAGAAAAAAAAATCCACTTTGTTTCCACCAGATAAATTTTTTTTCTTCCATATAAGATTATTTTTTCTTTCAAATGGTCGTTCCAGTTTTCACCAGAAGGGGGAAGTAGAGAGTTTGTTGTGGTTTATTACGTCAATCATTTGCCGAGGCGGAATGTCCTTAATCAAGTTGGCAAAAGAAAAGGAAGCTGACAGGGTTACATTTCAAAGTTAAAGTCGGTAAACATTTGCTGAAAGTCGAATATAAAATAAAAATATATATAAAAAGGGGAATTAAACATAAAAAATACCATCGTGTGTCTTTCAAATTGTCTAAACATATACATGATTTGGGTAACACTGCCATGGCTCTTCAATGCTAGCAGGAAGTGGAAGCTAATCCGTTCAGCGGTGTTGTAGCTTTACAGCATTAACAGCTTCCTTTAACCGAGGAGAAGCAGTTTTCAATTTTGTTGACTGTCGAATGTTTTAGTTTCACTGTTTTTAACATTCCTTTGCTGCGGTGGTTGTGTTGTATCTGTTGTTCGAAGAATGGCGGATTCTAGCGCCAGGTATCAGCAGGTATGTGACAACAAGGCCTCCTCTAAACCACCATCATTCTGTTAGCCTCTCACTGTTAGCCGCATATAGACAGCCCCGTCTTACTATGTCGTTTTCTATAATATGGACGTTAGTCTGTATTAGGAACATATAAACCGGTTCTAAAAATATATCTGAGTCACTTCGTTGTGAGGTTTGTTATTGTTACCGATTTAAATTTGCTGAAATGAGCCTAACATAAACACAAGCTAATACGCAGACCTCAACCGCCGATTCGACACAGAAGTAAAAAGAGTTTAAAAGTATTGTTAATTAACTTTATTCCGTAGTATCTTAGACTGTGAAGTATTTGAAATACTCAAACCAAACACAATTTTTTTTTTACAGCAAAAACATATTCGTTAAACTCATTAAAACACAAACAACAAAACGATTGAGTTTAAATACACTTTATGGAGTCTTTAATAAAGCTGTTATTTAAACAAGTAATTTTCGGTCTAGATCATTTTATTGTGGTTAAAAGTGCTCCTCATGTTTATCTGTTTAACCATGACTTAAAGTAAACTATGTTCTAGCATACATTTCCAGGGCTGCTAACTTTCCATCAAACCTTGGGGTGAGATTTTGAAATACAGGTGCTGGTCATAAAATTAGAATATCATGAAAAAGTAGATTGATTTCAGTAATTCCATTTAAAAAGTGAAACTTGTATATTATATTCATACATTACATACAAACTCATATATTTCAGATGTTTATTTTGTTTAATTTTGATGATTACAAATGACAAATGAAAATCTCAAATTCATCATATCAGAAAATTAGAATATTGTGAAAAGGTTCAAAATTGATGGCCCCTGGTACCACACTCTAATCAGCTAATTAACTCAAACCACCTGCAAAAGCCTTTAAATGGTCTTTCAGTCTAGTTCTATAGGCTACACAATCATGGGGAAGACTGCTGACTTGACAGTTGTCCAAAAGACGACCATCGACACCTTGCACAAGGAGGGCAAGACACAAAAGGTCATCGCTAAAGAGGCTGGCTGTTCACAGAGCTCAGTGTCCAAGCACATTAATAGAGAGGCGAAGGGAAGGAAAAGATGTGGTCGAAAAAAGTGTACAAGCAAGAGAGATAACCGCACCCTGGAGAGGATTGTGAAACAAAACCCCTTCAAAAATGTGGGGGAGATTCACAAAGAGTGGACTGCAGCTGGAGTGAGTGCTTCAAGAACCACCACACACAGACGTATGAAAGACATGGGTTTCTGCTGTCGCATTCCTTGTGTCAAGCCACTCTTGAACCACAGACAGCGTCAGAAGCGTCTTGCCTGGGCTAAAGAGAAACAGGACTGGACTGCTGGTGAGTGGTCCAAAGTCATGTACTCTGATGAAAGTAAATTTTGCATTTCCTTTGGAAATCAAGGTCCCAGAGTCTGGAGGAAAAGAAGAGAGGCACTTCATCCACGTTGCTTGAAGTCCAGTGTAAAGTTTCCACAGTCAGTGATGGTTTGGGGTGCCATGTCATCTGCTGGTGTTGGTCCATTGTGTTTTCTGAGGTCCAGGGTCAACGCAGCCACATACCAGGAAGTTTTAAAGCACTTCATGCTTCCTGCAGCTGACCAACTTTTTGGAGATGCAGATTTCATTTTCCAACAGGACTTGGCACCTGCACACAGTGCCAAAGCTACCAGTACCTGGTTGAAGGACCATGGTATCCCTGTTCTTAATTGGCCAGCAAACTCTCCTGACCTTAACCCCATAGAAAATCTATGGGGTATTGTGAAGAAGAAGATGCAATACACCAGACCCAACAATTCAGAAGAGCTAAAAGCCACTATTAGAGCAACCTGGGCTATCATAACACCTGAGCAGTGCCACAGACTGATCGACTCCATGCCACGCCGCATTGCTGCAGTAATACAGGCCAAAGGAGGCCCAACTAAATACTGAGTGCTGTACATGCTCATACTTTTCATGTTCATACTTTTCAGTTGGCCAACATTTCTATAAATCCTTTGTTTTTATTGGTCTTCAGTAATATTCTAATTTTCTGATATGATGAATTTGAGATTTTCATTTGTTGTCATTTGTAATCATCAAAATTAAACAAAATAAACATCTGAAATATATGAGTTTGTATGTAATGTATGAATATAATATACAAGTTTCACTTTTTAAATGGAATTACTGAAATCAATCTACTTTTTCATGATATTCTAATTTTATGACCAGCACCTGTAGTTTGGACAGGAAGCCCTGTCAGGGTGAGATGAGGACAGGTACAGCTACAGGTTGGAGGTTTTCAGAGGATTTAACTGAAGCAAAGTTGCAAAATTAGTAATTTTTATAGAACAGTAAATGTTACTGACTAACAATAAGTGGTCTGTAGTTATGTTGAAGATTTTTCTCACAATATACATTATTTTCTACATTCTGGTGATTTTTGCAGAATCAAAGTAAAGCAGAATGGGCCCTACTAAAATACTTGCATCTTAAATATACTTTAAATTATATTGAAGTAAATTAAACAATTGGGAACTAATTAGCTATTATTGGTTTACTGGCATTGATACAGGAACCAGAGCAAGCGAAACCTTTGCAAACAACACTGTGTATGAATATTTGTATTAGGCTAAGAATTAAAAAGCTTTATTCATTATTTTATTAGTTTTTCTTACAATTGACAAAACGGCTAAACAATTTAGACTTTTTAAGTGGCTGTAGATTTGATAAAATCTCATCATGACAGGAGACTGCACTTCTCTGGATGTTTGAGTTGAAAGGTGTGATGGAAATTAAGTTTTTAAACATATTCAATGGACCAAAATAAAGATAAATAAATAAGATTAGTAATGATAAAAGAAGAACATCTCTGTGGTTTCTCCTCTATGAATCCAGGATATCTGATTTATTCTGCACATCCTCTCTGAATGTGGTTGGTCTTTTCTTGGGTGACTGATCTTTTAAAAAGCAATGGTTCTTTTTGTGGAGCTTCTATGGATTTGAGAGGCAAACCTGAAAGCTTTAAGAATTAAAATATTTGCGTTTGTTTAATTACTCCTAAATGCCAATGGGAGATTATTAAACTAGACTGAGCAATAATTATTTAACTTGTGAGCAAAACGTGGGCTAAAACTGGGACTAAAAAAACAGCAGGTAAAGAGAAAACAAACCATTGGATGTGATCCTACACTCAGTCTCTACATCAATAATTTAAGCTAGCTGCTGTATTTTTTATTCTTATTTACTCAAGTACTAGATTGCTTAAAATCTTCAATAATATACAAAGTGAATTATCCTAGTCCAGATGGGATAGGATAAAAATTAAACTAAAATAACTCATAACAACTGTCTTTTTTCAATATTTAACACAGTGAATAGGTGGGAATACGGACTGGATATGAACTTGGCATGTTCTCGTGTGTTAGTACTAAGGTTGTATTAAAAACACAGACTGGATTTTGATCACCATGGTATTTTTATACATAAATAGGTGGAATGGAGTTGAGTTTTAATGTCTGTCATTTTTTAATGTGGGAAATTGGGAATATGGAGTGAGAGTGTGTGAAGACACTGAGATGGGTGAGTCTCACTCCCAGTGGGTGAGAGTTAACAGCCCTGCATTCATTATTTACCTTTCAATGTATTTGCAGTTCATGCAGATAGACATAAGAGTAGGAGATGCTTTAAAACGGACTGATGGGACTTTATAAGTTTTCTTTCTATTGTCCTTTTCTTTTACCAATCTGTGTGTTTACTATTATAACCATCACAGGATAACTATCTTTAATAGTGATTTCTGGTGAAACATAAAGTAAGGTTTCACCATCATAGAAATGCATTTTATCTGTGTGACTCCAACCTTCCTAAATTCTACCTAAATATGTAAGAAATATTTAAGAGGCTGGTTTAGTTTTTTTATGATACAATCATGCTTGCTTATGCTTTTGATAATTAACACTCATGATGTCCATGTTAATAATTTTTGAGCTTTTCTTTCTTCTTTTACCTTGTTGAAAACATCTGATTATTTAGAAATTTGACGTTATGTGAAAATAACTTAGCTCTGGATTTGGAATTCTTTTATGCGTAAAGATCCCTGTAGAAGAAGAGGGAGCAGCTAGTTTGAAAGCTTAATTTTGCATTTCCTTCTCCAGCTGCCCAACGAGGAGGAGGACACGCATGAGACTCCTCAGCTCGCCGCTGATGCTCCCCCTCCATACAGCAGCATTGCACTGGACAGTCCTGGTAATAATGTTACTCATTGGCTAAAAATCTCAGAAGCTCAAGTCATTAATTTCATCATATAGAATCTTCAGCAATCCCTCACATCAAGCATGCATGCAGCGACAGTGGAGAGGAAAAACTCCCTTTTTTCCCATTCTTTGTCAATGGCATTGGTAACATGATTCTTGGATATGTTTTACCAGTGAAACCTAAGTGAACACCCAGTATTCAGGAAAAGTAATGATATTCATCTGTTTCTAACAGCATTGATTACTTTCCAGCATATTTAACAGAAAGCCCAGTTTTGTGTAATGTTAGAAAATTAATAGGTATTGTTAGAGTAAATATGGATGCATAAAACTATGTAGTGTTTGTTTTTTTGATATCCCCAGACTTTACTGTGGGGAAAAATGCCTTTCAAGTCCTGCTATTTGAAATAGAACAGTATAACATTCTTATTTATGTAACCGTTGCTTTATCTGCAGCCTACTTTGACCACAAGGAAGATGGGGTTTTCCCTAAGCCTCCATCCTACAACGTAGCAACGACGCTACCTTCCTATGACGAAGCAGAAAGAACTAAAGCCGAGACATCCTCTCCTCTGGTCGCAGCAAGAGTGAGTAGCTAGCTTTTTTTCCTTCTGTCATCTTCTTATCTGTAAACAGAACTCGCTCTCACATACAGAGTTGGAGCGTGACTCCCCCTCCCAGACTCGTCCGGTGTTTTTCGTGTGGCAGGAAGTGTACATCAGCCTTTTAGGAGATGTTTTTTGTGCTCCTTTCATATCTGATGGCATCTCTGCTGTAACTAAAGCCCTTTCACAAGAATGGAAGTTGCTCAAAAATTAAACTGAAAGGAAAGATCTTTAAAAAATATATTATCCTTGTGTCTAAGTAATTTAAAATAAAGTAATTTCAGTACACATATTAGTTTGATGTTTTTGTTTTTAATTCAGTTTATTAATATAGCACCAATCCACAACTCATGTCATCTCAATACACTTGACAGAGACTATTAAACCAGATCATACAGTCAGATTGGTTCAATGTTTTCCATCTAAGCAAAAAACTAGCTGATTATATACTCTACTGCAATCCCTCACACCAAGCATGCATGCAACGACAGTGGAGAGGAAAAACTCCCTTTTTTACAAGAGGAAAGCTACAGCAGTGCGAGAGCATTCTCCTGCCGAGGCTGACTGGGGTTCAATGAGACAGAAGTAGACATACGAAAGGAACATGGAAGCACTGATCTATAAATAGATTCTGTCAGAAAAGGTAACGGTAAAGTAGCTCCACGAGGGTTCCGATTGGGAAAGAAACAGTTGAGCAGATGAGCTCTGAACCAATTTTCTTATCAAAGAGATGAAAGAGAACGCATCCAGTTAGTCAGTAAAAGCTGAACCCATAGCTATGTCAAGGAGAGGAACAGGACTAAACACTTAAAAACAACTGATGCTTCCTCCAGGATTATGTCACAACCAAAACTAAACGGTTACTATGACAGGAAAGGGGTCCCTATGTCCTCCAGCAGTCTAAGCCTTTAGTAGCATAACTATGGAGATATTTCAGCATAACGTGGCCCACTCTAAGTAAAAGCTAGAATAGACAGGGTGTCTTCCTCACGGACTGAAACTGGTAGTTAGTTCCACAGGAGAGGAGCCTGATAACTAATGGCTCTGATTATTTTTTTAAAACTACTTCTGTTTTTGGTCATTTTTTATTGTTTTAGGTATAAGACACATTTTCCGTCTGAACAGAAAATCGTGTCAGACGAGGTCGTGGCGTTTAGCATTCATTGAAAATAAATGGGGATGATCACACCCTACATGGATTTACACATGTGGGATTGTTTCGGTGCGACTGAGATAGACCCCAGGTTTATTTTAGTCAGATTACGCAGTAATTCAGCGGCACTTTCACGGGTGTGACAGGAAGAGAGACACGGTTACAATTACTAACATTAGAGATGGTGTAACTGCTGGGGCACTGATGAGGCACCATGATGATGCAGATTAACCGCATGACTTGTGATTTAATCTGTTCCTCTTTCATTGGTTCTTTTGGTTGTGTTTCTCTGCCACTCTTTGCGACAGCAGCCTCATCACAGAGAACGCCTGGAGACTTTTGACGATATTATTCCTGGTTCACTGGAGGTAACTTGTAGCAGTGAGCTGATGTAGTTTTAGTTTGTGGTGTGAAAAACAGAAATGCCCCGACATCGTCTTACGTTATCAGTATCCCACTGTGTGTTTGTGAAGTGTTAGTGATTCCTGAGTCAGCTTTAAGAGGAGATCCTCTGAATCTGCTGAGTTTAAGGGTCATTGTTCTCATGATGAATTTAGGGCTCCTGTGTTGTGATGTCTCCATTCGTCTAACAAATCTGTCAGATCACTTTTTTTTTTATTCTTTAAAGTTTGTTTTCTTTAGTAGCTGATTTCTTTTCTAGATAAACCTAAAGATGGAAGTATAAGTTGTCTGAAACTCAAAACCATGACTTTTCTCAAAGTACACCACCTTGTAAAAGTATTCACACCCCTTAACATTTGGACATTTAGCTAATTTTGAGCTCTTCTTTAATATTTTGAAGCCATTCTTTTTTTCAGGATTATTTAGTATTTTTCTGTCCTTATCTCCATCATGTTTCTTTTTTAGTTCCTTACTTAATTATTATAAACCAATTCATGTTCAATGTGAGGTAGAAAGTAGGAAAAACAAACTGTCTTTTTAACCTGATAAAACATCAGAGTTAAGGAGCTGTGAACACTTTTGCAGGGTACGCTAACAGTCAGGTTAGCCAAGTCCAGCTTCTGTGATATCTCTTCAGCCATTAATGCTTTCTGGGATTTAATCTGTTGCAGGACGAGGAGTTTGTCGCCAGAGATGATTTTGATGACGCCGATCAACTCCGAATAGGAAATGACGGCATCTTTATGCTCACATTCTTCAGTCAGTTCATCATTGTTTAACAATAAATGACTTCTATGGTTTCTATTTGTGGCCCTCAAGTCCAAAACCCCTTCTTCCTTTTCTGCGTTTCCCCCTTTGCAGTGGCTTTCCTGTTCAACTGGATCGGCTTCTTCTTGTCTTTCTGCTTGACCACTTCGGCTGCCGGACGCTACGGTGCAATCTCCGGCTTCGGACTCTCCCTCATCAAATGGATTCTCATCGTCAGGGTAAGAGAAATAAAACCGATTACCTCACTGCAAACTAAAATGTGGCTTCTTTGATACACAAGTCATAATAAAACCTTCATAAATCTAAAAAGCCTTAAAAGCTCTGGTATTTCAGAGCAATTTCTCTGTAGTGGTCAGCCTGTTTGTCCTGAGCAAGAATCTCTTCATGACCACCCTCCTCTCTTCAGTTGTTTATTTTAATCTAACCATTGAAGTCATATTTAATCTAAAGTTATCTGCGTCTGTCTTTGTTGGGTTTTAGTTCTCCGCATACTTCCCGGGTTACTTTGATGGACAGTACTGGCTGTGGTGGGTGTTTCTGGTAATGGGTAAGTAGCATTTCCATAAATCACTTTATCTCATGAGGCCTGTTGCAGCAGGTCTGTAAAGTAAAAAAAACAGAGCAGAACTCTGGGATAAATGTATTTGAATAGCTTTATTTCAAACAATTCCGTAAAACTACAAATTTAACGCTAACATATGATAATCTATTTGTATCTAAATTTAATGTATTGCTTATATTTGGAAAAGGTTGTGAAGAAGAAACTTTTAAGGTGTCTTGTTTTTTAAGAGTTGCACACTAATTTGTACACTGTGAACTTTACAGTGAAGAAATTTGGAATTATTTTGTGATCTATGAAAAATAAACAAAACAAAAAGATATAGCTTAAGATCCAGACTGTAGTTATTAAATACCACCTCCAGTATCATTAAAATTAATCACAGCTGTCAAAGTGGTTCCAGAAAGGATAGTGTGGCTGCAGGTTTACTTTCCAATAAAACAATAGCTCACCAGACTCCATTCCTAACATCAATTCATCATCTTCAGATTGGACTCCCTTGATGCAATTGCTTGGTTTGAAAGAAAACCTTCAGCCATCCAGCCCTTTTTAGAACCACTTTGGCTACATTCACACTGCAGCCTGAAGTGACCCAAATCTGATTTTTTTGTCCATATGCGACCTGGGTTTAATCTTTTCATGGCAGTCTGAACAGCACAGATCCAATTTTTTCACATGCGACCCAGGCCACTTGGCTATGTGGTCCTGAATGCGATCTTAATCTGATCTTTTCAAATGCAACTTGTGTCTGAACTGCTAGGTCGCATCCATCCGACCTGAACGCCATTAATACCTGACAAAGGTCACTATTCTGGGTCTTGCTATGAAGAACCGGCAAGAAAACAACAACCATTATACAACCAAGATTATATAAAGGCATTCAGCAATGTACACAAGTCAGCACAGAAGGTATAAAGAAGAGGTGGGAAAAGGAGAGAAATATGGTTATCTCACCAGACACTTGGACCAATATATGTCAATTTCAGTGGACAATAACAGGGTCGAATACATGGCGAGAGTTCAGTTGAAAGAACATAATCAGGTACTTTATCACGCCTATCCAGAAACGTCATCAAGGTGGTGATGAAGCATGTTGGAGACTGTGGGGTCACTGGTGCCAAACACTTCCATATTTTTTGGGATTGTCACGTTATAATTAATTATTGGACACAGATAGGTCAACCTGTTAATAATGTATTTGGTACTAAAATTCCCCTTAAATGTGAAACACTGTGTTTGGGTGATGTTCCTGTGACAAATAGGAATAACAATGATAAAAGATTACTTGGTATGTTACTTATTGCAAGCAAAAAGGCCATCATAAGAAAGTGGCTGAGAGTGGAACCTCCAACTATTGAGGATTGGATCAATATAATACACGAAATATATGTCATGGAAAAGTTGTCTTTTTCCCTCAGGATGCAAAAGGACATATTTTACAAAATTTGGACTAAATGGACTGAGTACATAAAACCCTTAAGGTCAGATTTTGTATGAATGATACGTTTCTGTACTTAAAACCTTGTCTTGCGAATATTGGCATACTTCCCATATATGTTTATGTTTGTGTTTATATATATATGTATAAACGTAAAAAAAAGAAAAGAAAACAACAACCATGGCGGACGATGATGCGGAGAGCAGTATTTACCGTATTTTCACGACTATAAGGCGCACTTAAACGTCTTTTTTCCCCCTCAAAATGTGCGGTGCGCCCTATGCTGCGGTGTGCCCTATGTGTGTTGTAACTGCGACTTTTGAGACCACCTCATTGAGGAGATGATGAAAGAGTGGCTGAATGTAAGGAGACCAGGTGTTTTTTTTCCACTCATCACCATCGCTGTTAATATGTAACTCCATGCGTGCCCATCTCACAGCTGATGTGAAAAACATGGGGAAACAAATTAACGCTGTGCTCGCTGTTCAACCGCTCGACATCGGTGTGAACCGGACCCAGCAGGTGCAGCAGAAGCAGCGAGTTTACATGCAAAGTCAATGGTTGACGCGCGTATAGGCGCAGCAAAAGGTCCCGCAGCGCGTTTTGAGCTGCAGGCGCAGCGCCTCGGGAGCGTTTAAGCATCTGACGCACCGCCAACGCGCTGCTGCAGCTCGAGATGGACAAATTGAAGTTTTGCTGCTGGACGCGCCGCATCAACCAATCAGAGAAGCTGATCTGGGAGCTGACAGCGAGACAGACACAGCGCTCTGATGACATATGATATTGCCGCAAATGAAAAAGGCTGGATGGATGAGGAGATGATGAAAGCGTGGCTGAGGCAGATGTATGTGAGGAGACCAGGTGGTTTTTTTCCACGCATCACCATCGCTGCGTGCCCATCTCACAGCCGATGTGAAAAAAAGGTGAATCAAATGAACGCTGTGCTCGCCGTTATCCCGGGGGGTCTGACAAAGGAACTTCAACCGCTCGACATCGGTGTGAAGCGGCCGTTCAAAGTAAGGCTGCGAGCGGCGTGGGAGCGATGGATGACAGACGGAGACCACAGTTTCAGGATAAGTGGAAGGCAGCGCCGGGCAAGTTACGCCACCGTTTGCGGATGGATTGTTGATGCTTGGAATAACGTGTCTGCTGGCTCTGTTGTTCAAGCTTTCGCAAAAGCCGGCATTATTTCTGAGGAGCCGCGCTGCACGGAAAGTGACTCTGACAGCGAAGAAGGGAAATTGGCATGTCTGATTTAGCGCAGCTGTTTAATTCAGAAACAGAGGATGATGACTTTGATGGGTTTGATTAATACTTTGTAATAAATACATGAATAAAGCACAATCATACTCAGTTTTGTTCCCGCTCTATTTTTCTACCTGAAAACTTAATTCAACAGCAGCCTCTGTTCACCGTTGACCGCGGCGGCTGGCAGG
The DNA here is from genome assembly GCF_016077235.1 of Cyprinodon tularosa. Lineage (NCBI taxonomy): Eukaryota > Metazoa > Chordata > Actinopteri > Cyprinodontiformes > Cyprinodontidae > Cyprinodon > Cyprinodon tularosa. Next base: position 364,489 of record NW_024039016.1, read on the forward strand.
TGTTTTTTCATCTAAATAATCTAAATCTTGCAGCTATATTTGCTGTGATCAGTGGGAATAAAGTAGTTTTAATATGTTTTTAAGTGAGAAAGTCCACCTGAAAACTTAAAAATTGCAGTCAGTTCATCCAGATTATCTATTTCTGTCGGAGCCGCTCAGACCCCCACATACCAGCGGTGCATAGACAGTAGAAAGCCCTTCATCAGCAGCCTCTAGGCTGGGCAGCCTCCGGGTTCACGCGGTGGCTGGCAGGTGTTTTTCATCTAAATAATTTTAACTGCAGGCACCAGGATACCGGTAATAATAGCGGACATATTCCGTCGGCAGGTTTCAGGATTTTATGTTAATTTAGGAGTAATCACAGCGCTGTGTCATCTGCGATGTGTCTGTCTCACGGCCAGCTCCCAGGTTTGATTAATACTTTGTAATAAATACATGAATAAAGCACAGTCATACTCAGTTTTGCCCCCGCTGTATTTTTAAATACGCAGTAGAGGTATTTAAAGTTAGTAGAGGACATGTACCTGTATATAAAAAACGCGCCCTATAGTCCGGTGCGCCTTATGTGTATGTTAAATACAGAAATGGGACACATAACTGAGACTGCGCCTTTTAGTACGGTGCGCCTTATGGTCGTGAAAATACGGTATGTTTAACCATCTTGAAAAGATTGTGTTTTTATGGTTGGGAAAGATTGCTAGATGTGCTCCGGCACTACCATCCATGTTTACTTGCGGAAAAAAAGAGCACACTGGCCTGTGACGTCATTGCGTCTTCTACTGCGCATGTGGGACACTTGCGTTGCATGACTGCAGTTCACACAGGAGATCACATACAAGTCGCATATATTTGGAAATATGAACGGCAACGGAAAAAAATAAAATAAAAAATCAGATTTCACAAAAAAATTGGAACTGAGCATCAAGGCCTGCAGTGTGAATGTAACCTTAGACGCCCCTGAAATAAAGTCTGTATTCAATTTAAAAATACTTTACTAATCCCAAAAGGAAATTATTATTATTATTAAAGGTATTATTATTTTTTGATTATTTGAAAAATAAGAACCCTAAGCTCAAAGTGTGTTACAATGGGAGTGGAAAGGAAATAAACTAAATAAAGGCTCTTTTCAGTATTCAGTAAACGAGCATCAAATAATTCCTCACTAATGAGGACTATAATGTTTCCATGTGACATACAAATCAATCATATCGCTGCAGGAAAGGATCAACAGGTTTTAACCATTTGGTAAATCTTTAACAGTAAAGCCATTAAGTGGACAGTGATTCTAACAGGCTGCACTAATTCCATTTCTAATCTGCTTTGAAACATTGAATTATATCGTTTTAAATGTAATATTTATTTTAATGGTCTTATTGTTCCTCTTTTTTTATTTTCTCTTTAGGTCTCTTGCTCTTCCTCCGTGGATTCATCAATTACGTAAGAATCCGCAAGATGGCAGACACTTTCTCCACTCTTCCCCGCACCCGAGTCCTGTTCATCTACTGAGCCTCAAAACCAAACTCTTTATATTTCAACATTCTTTTTACTCGGAGTCAAAAAGTGCATTTTCTTTTTCTCATCCAAAGTTTGATCTATTGGACATTAATCTCCCCTTTTTAGTGTAAAACAATGAAAAGAGAAATCTCTACAGCACTGAAATTGTAAGTGGTGAACTGCAAGATGCTTTCTCTAGTTGTGATGTTTTTAAATGAGAAAGGCATTCATTTAAAAATGTCACAACTAGGAAAGCATTTCACAGTTCACCGCTGCCCCCTGGTGGATAAAAGGGAGAGCAGTACGCAAAAATAGTAAGGTATTATTTTTGTCTACTGTTCTCCCTTTTATCCACCAGGTGGCAGCATTGTACACTTTATTTTTCTAAAATCAATTTCTCACCATTGCAGAAGAGGTCGATTCTCAGCCCAGGGTTCTGTGGGTAATTCTGGGGGTCTGGATTAATTTAGGCAAAATTATGCATTTCAGTATCATGTGCTCATAAATTCTCTGACCAATGCAGTTTTTTGCTTATTAGATATAAACAATATAGTTGATGTAAAGGGAATGTTTTATTGAAGATTTTGTTTTTCAGAATCAACCTTAACAGCCAACTTGGACTTCAGTTTTCAGTCAGTCACATCATAATCAACCGCACAGATAACAGTCACACTATGTAGCCCCGCCCCATTAAAAAACCCAATCAAACAAGAAACATAAAAAAATTCAGTGTTTTATTTTTGTGGGTTCAGCTACTAAGAGGTCCTTTAAAAATGAGGCCAGGGGCCACATTTTTTGATCATAATAAAACATTTTTTGTAATCATGCATTTACTAATTGTCCATATACTTGGTATTATAAGATGATTTTGTTTGCTTGTTTTGTACCTGCCGAGATGTTTAAGTTGATAACAGAGAAAGCTTTTGGATATGTTTATAATTGTTCTCTGGATTTAGATGTGCAATGTGACATTTTAGGCTAATAAATAATTCCAACACCTTAAAATAATCATTGATGTCCTTAATGCTTGATTAGCAGTGGAACTGTTTAAGAAGCACTGTGGTTCTGCCAGTTATTTTAGGATAAATTCTGTAATTTTTGTCCATTTGTAGCAATGAGTTCTTTTTTTCCCTGTAGGATTCCTTATGGATACAAATGTAAGATTGAATCTGGAATGGAATTGCCTTGAATCATGCTTGGTGTGGAAGATCTATAAGGTTTTCCTGCGTCATCTTGTTTTTTTTAATTCTTTCTTGACTTGATGTCCTTCTACCTAAAGCACTAACCCTTGATGTTCCTCCATCCCCCTTTGTGTCCCATAATCCTCCCTGACCTATATTTTCTGTTTCTGTATATTTTCTATTTATTCTTATCCCTTTATCCTACTTCTTTCTGTGTTTCTTGTCTTCTGTTAGGTCATTATTTTGTTGCTTTTGACCTTCCTTATTGCTGCAATCTTTGTCTCCTTCCCCCTTTCCTTCCTCCTTGTTCCCTTGTCTCCCCCAAGTCTCCTTCCTACCTGCCTGCCTCTTCTCAAACTTCCTACCACAAAAATCCTCTGGAACCTATGTGCTTGATATATCATAAAAAACAGGGAAACAAGGAAACATACGTTTGGAAAAGTAGGACAATCTTACATGAACATGTGAACTACAGAAGGAGACTTTAAAAAGGTTTAAATCTAACAGACTCTTGATACGTGCTAAATTTAACACAGGAGGCATGTGGTTGCCAGAGTGGAGAGGATTTACTGCCAGCGGCTGCTAATTACACATGTCAGCTGGGTTTTTCTGTGCAGATGGAACAGGAAGCAAAGGTCGCCCCACCTGGAGGAAATGTTGCACCAGCTGAAACAGACGGTTGTTCTGTAGAAATTGATTTTTTTTTTATCCCAGTGAGAAACCTTTACCATATCAACTCCCCCAATGATCATCAAGTTTATTGCCAAGTAGGTTTGCACTTACAAGGAATTTGACTTGGTGTTGATGGTGCAGAAACATTAGATATGTACAGAATCTACAGCTATATACAACATACAATGTTCTATATATAATATACAGTGTATATATAGTATAAAGTGGGCTTGTATGAGCGATGCAAGCAGCAACTTTTAACCCTCTCCAGGCAGATGTTGCAGATTTGCAACAGCTAAATGCCACTTAGCTAATTACTCCATATCCATATTTTAAGAGCTTTTGTTACTCAGGAGTACAACAGCAGGACTTAGTTGTGCATTTGCAACAAACAGTTTCTCTCCAGCTCACCAGATAGCACTGCTGACTCACTTTCAACATGGCTGAGTCCTTGGTGTCACTGAAACAGATTTTCTAAGCACCAATTTCATGTAAGTATCACTAACAATTTCCATTATTTTGAAATCATTACTACATAAGATGAATCATGAATGAGTATAGATATGACACATGCAAATTAGTAGATTTTATCTCCTCTGAGTTTTTCGCCAGAGGCATCTTGATTTCAATGTTGTGGATTTGCAATGTGTGCCCAAAGAGGTACCAATGGATGCTACATGCTTTATCTACTAGTTTGCCTATATTTTGAGCAGCAGTTTAACAGAAACGGCCTTCTCAAGAGGTTTTGAGATGTCGGTGAAGAAAAAGTTTGAGAAAAAGTTGTCTCTAATTCTGTGGGATAAATTTTTTCCCCCCGAATTTTGTTAATTTTTTTGTTTGTGAAATTCAAATAAAGTTAACGTTCATATCAGATTCAGTCTTCAGTGTTAATTTACCACTCCGGGCCACTGTTGCAAATCTACAACATCCCAGATTTCATTGCATGTGAAGGTCTCTCTAAAAAATAGTCTGAATTGTATATTACTACCCAATATGATCATTTTCTCCAAATATCAGAGTTTTCCTGCAACTACAACTTAATTTGAGCCTGAGAGGGTTAAACAGAGTGTGCACCAGGAGAAATGGGCTCCCGCATGCTCTTGCACGCTTTTAACAGGTGTTCCATCTTGGGAGCGGGTACAGGGTTGTGCATGTGCATTTGTTTAAGTGGAGAGGGCGGGTCTTTTCAAAAATGTGCAAAAAATTCTCCACTATACCTTTAACTGTAACCACATAATACTATATCACTGCCTTATATATATATATATATATATATATATATATATATATATATATATATATATATATATATATATATATATATATATATATATATATATATATATATATATATATAAAAGAAGTCCACCTGTTGTAAACTCGGCTGACTGGAAAGGCACACATCTCTCTATAAGGTCAACCTCACAGCTGGTATTTAGAAAATAGGTGAAACAGCCAAAGGCAGGCCTGCCGAGTTCTCGGCAGTGATTAAATCAACAAAATAATGAAGTAAGGCTGTGAATACTTAAGAGTTTTTGTATATTTAAAAAAATGTGCAAAGTTTTTCATTTTTCCTGTGATCATGGTGCACTGTGTGTAGTTGATAGTTGATAAATGTAAACCCATTAGGAACTGGCCTATTTTATGATACAGTGTTGGTATAAATCAAGTGCTGTACAGATGAGCAATAGAAAAATGTCTTTAGTATTTTAAAATACTATGTTATGGTGACTCATACAATTATGGGAGAGATTTTTGTTACATGTCAAAAGGAGAGTTATCCATGAAAAGTCATCAATGAAGCATGATATAAAAAAAAGTAGTGGAAAGAAAAAGTCTAGCAGAAAAAGTTGCACTAACAACATGGATTGCTGCAACCTTGTGATGTTTAGTCAAACATTTCTAAAAAGTTAAATACCTGCTTTATCACCATGATCCGTTATATTCCTAAGATTGGTTAGCCAGAACACTGGTATGACTTAAACCACATAAAAAGTATTATTATCTGGAAGATAACTAAGATTATGATGCAGACGGGTTAAATGTCGCTATTAAAACAACTTTTCTAACACTTCAGCAAAGCCACAGGCTGATCACCTCCATCACACACCCTGCTGTTTCCGTTATTCATGCAGAAGAAGCTCCAGAACAATTTTTGATGTATTGATCTCTATTAGTAAACTGACATCAGGATTGAAAATGTTTGTTTGTTTTTTTGGGTGTTTAATATATGTTTATTTTGAGAAACAAAATTCAGGATTTTATTAGCTGTAAGCCATAATAATAATCGTATTTCACCAAAATTAATATTTGCAATATGTCAGCTTGTAATGAATCCATATAATTAGTTTTCTTCACTTTAAATCAGAGGTCTTCAACAGGGGGTTCGTGACCCCTAGGGGATCCACAGAGGTACTGCATGGGGGTCGCAAACGTTTTGGTTGATTAGACTTTTTTTTAATTTCCCCCCTGCAATTTTTTTCCTTTAATTGAAATGTCTTTAAATACACATTAACGTGAATAAAAAAATAAAAAAATAAAAAAACTGTTGTAAATAGATAAATGGAGGCAGAAGATGTCTTTCATCATCAATGCTCACATTCAGCGACACACAGGAGCTCTTTCAACCTGGGCACCGTTTCATTCACAACACCTGTCCCATCAATGAGGAATCAGAATCAGAAATACTTTAATAAACCCAGAGCGAAATTACTTTTGTTACAGTACTACTCCATCTGTATTAGAGTGGCTAGTGTACTGTATTAAAGTGACTTCATACTATATATATATATATATATATATATATATATATATATATATATATATATATATATATATATATATATATATATATATATATATATATATATACAATTAGGGGGTCCCCCCCTCCATCTCGCCATCAGTTTGGGGGTCCTTGGCTTGGAAAATGTTGAAGACCATTTTGATGGTATTTTCACCTTTAAAATTAAATTATCAGCTTATTAACTAAATGATGCGATGACAAAACTAATTAGAGATTTTATGTTAGATATGAATGTAACATATTTATGAAGAATTGACAGGTGAAATGTTGTGTAAATAATCCTTCTGTTCATTTGGTTGCTGCCAGAAGGAAGATCTAGTTGTAGCAAGTTTTAACGCCACCTAAATAGCCTGCAGGGTAGAGGGAAAAGAGAAAAGACAAAGGTTACCAGAAAGACCTTCAACACTGGTCCAATGAAACACCGCGTCACCAGATGACCCCGGATAAACAAACTTCTCTTTGCCAGGTGCAGAGAGGGTTTAACTGTTGACAGAGTTTCAGTCCGACCTCTGCAATGCACACAAACAAGAAGATTCAGATCCCGCTCTGCGCTCCTTGCATCCCCTGGGGAACGTCGCTCTTCATCAACTCCTGCAGGGTCACCCGGTGCAGGTGTTCTCGTTGTCCAGATGCCATTCATAAAACAGCAACGTTGCGCCAGGACCTGTCCGTGGCTTGTCAGCTGGCGTCGATTTACACAGACGGAAGTTATTTCTCGGAGTAATTGATGGGAATAATGTGTGCTCGCCAAGTGCTTTCAATGCTTGCATGTTTTAGCTATCAGAAGATAAGAGGAGTCTTTATGATTTACAGAGAGCGTGGGACTGCTTCACTTTTCTGGCTTCAGTTTAAAAGAAAAGTGTATGTACAAAATGCAGATTCAAATCATTATAGGGAAGGCCTGGCGTCTGAGACATTGGGGAGACTGAGAATTTAAAACTATTCTGCCTTAATGTCACACAGATTTGATGTGAGATTTTGTTTAATACTGATACTCCAGCCACTGTAAAATCCCAATAAGCTTATTATTAATACTAGAACTAACCAATCTGGCAGAAAAAAAGAAAAATGATTAGTTTTAGAAAACCTCAATCTGTGTCATGACTTTAATCTTAACATAAAACAATTCTTAAGTAATTAAATTTGAGCTACTCACTTTTTTTTTCAAACGAAAAGTATGGTAACAGTGTTAAAAATTGTTTTCCAAACAAATTTTTCTCAAAAAGACTTGCTGAAAATATCTGGATGACATCATTTTCTGGTTACATAGGTGTTGCATCATCGTGTACCATGAAGCCCACAACATGTTAAGCCATGGAGGCTGCTGCTCTCTGAGGCAGGGGAGGCTCAGTGGTGTTAATTATATCCAAACATCACGTATTATATTAACAAATGTTGAAACCTATAAAACAACAGGTGAAAATAGCTGTTGTGAAGCAACCGTAAGAGTTCAGCATAAAATGACTAACTGAAACTTTTCCCTCTGGACATGTGCAGCTCCAGAGCGGAGGGGGAGATCAGTGGCACCAACAGGGGTAGCCATGGCCACCCTATCCAATGCTGTGGCCACCCCACTGGCCTCCCCACTCACCACTGTAAATTGTAGTAGCATCAGTTTAGCACTTCATCCCTGGCAAAAATCTATCAGGGATCTGATCCGAATTGGCCTAGATGTAAACAGGTGCCAGCAAACACATCTCATGTGTTCTGGTTGCCCCAGGCTCAAAGAATTTCATTCATTTATAAGGAAATCATTGAACCTGTTCCTCTGATAGCTATTTTTGGTGTGGCACGAAAAGAAAGACAATTAACGACTGCCCAAAGGAAAGCAATGGCCTTTTCTTCATTGTTGACCAGGAGACTAATCTTATTTAATTGGATATAAGCAGCACCGTCAACACACAAACGATGGGTAGAGGAGGTGATGGCACATCTTAAATTGGAACATCTATGATTTACTTTACAGGGCAATACTAAGATATATTTCAAGGTATGGAAGCCTTTTATTTCCTATTGTGAATCTGAATTTCCATCAGCTTCAGCATAACTGGCAGCTTTATGGAGAAGCAGCATTTAGTTCCTATGCTCCAATTATCTGGAACAAACTTCCAGAAAACTGTAAAAGTGCGGAAAGCCTGAGTTCCTTTAAATCAAGACTAAAAACACATTTTTTTAGGATTGCCTTCGACTGTTCTAGTTAAACAGTTCAACTAAAACATCATTAGTTCAACTTTTTTATTTTCTTTTTTGTTTCTGCATTTTTTAGTTATTTAATTTTTCCTACTTGCTTTGATTCTGTTTTATTTTAAGCACTTTGCATTGTCTTTGTACTGAATTGTGCTATATAAATAAATTTGCCTTGCCTTGCCTTTACCAACCTAAGGTCCTAACCTCTGTGTTTTTGATGATGTAAATTTGTGATGTAAATTTTGAGCCTACTATTTTGTTCTGTATGTTTTGAAAGGGGCTGTCTGTTGTTTGAATATGAAAAATCAATAAAAACACTTTGATTATTAGTTTAGCATTTCATCCCATTATGCACAGCCAGAGACAGAACATTAAACATCACACAATAAACTAAGATATGAGTAGATGTTTACTTAAGTCTTTATGATTTCTACAGGAAGGTTTACCACAATAGTAGATTCAAGCCCTGAAATTATGGCTTTAAGTTTCAGTGTGTCACCCCAAGATTTTTAGTCACCCCATTTGGCCCCCCTATAAAACATTTCTGAGGCGATTAATGTGAAAAATACTCATGAAATCGGGGGCATTTTAATGCAGCTTAATGACAACATTTGCGAAGTTTGACAATGCATATTTTACTTAGAATTTTACAAAATTTGCAGGAGAGGTTTATCCTCCCTAGTATTCAATGACAAATCCCCACTGATGTTAACATCCTTTGAGCCAACTATCGCTCACTACATTTAGGTGACGTTAGATAACTTTATGGGAAAATTCCTCAAGCAGCTGGAACCTCTTATGAAGCCTAAAAATAAAAAGGAAGAGAGGATTAGTCAACAAGGCATAGGCGTCCCCTCTTAGATAACTCCTTCATCAAAGAAAACATTTGCAAAAGACAAGCTTTTGTTCTGCAAGTTCAATCTTAGACATAATTTTTGTTTAACCTTTATTTAACCAAGAAAAAAATCCCATCAGATTAAAAACATCTTTTTCAAGGGAGTCCTGGCCAAGAGTCAACAAAGTTACATAAGAAACATAGATACATTAAAATAAATGACAGGTACATAAAAAAAACACATCAAGTAAAACAATTACAGATCATTGAGGCTGCTTCAAATGATTTCACTTTCAACTTAAAAGCATTTAAAGAAAAGTAAATAGTGGTCTGTATAGTATTGTAATTTACATGAACAATCTAAACTATATGTCTCAAAACAGAGATGTTTGGTCACATGCAAGAAGACAAAAGCTGATATTTATGCTGATTTTCTGCATAAAACCTTCTGTTTAAATTTCTTTTCATATTTTGGACAGCAGCTAACCTGGATTAAACCTAGTCAAGTTCTTGTTTTTGTAACCGTGTTTGGCTTTGAGGCTTTAGATAGTGAAAGGACCATGCAGCCCTTTTTATTGATATTTAAAATTTTTTTCATACTGCAGGTCAGTTGATATTAGGATCAACAGGTGGTTAAAACAGGGTATTTGAACAGATGGCATTCACTCATACTTCCTTGATGTGGTCAAAGGTGTCCTCCAGGGATCAGTTCTTGGGCAATTATTATTCAGCTCATTAATTATTGATGTGTTCTGTTAGATTCACACCTGACATTACACTTAATCAGCTCTAACAACACTTTAATACAGTTCTGCAAACTTTAGGTGTTTCTTGCCTATTTAAGTCGAAATAAAGCCTTCTGTTTGCCATTTCAATGTGTTTACTTGGACTATAGATATGTAATTTACATGGATGCTACAGCAAAGTGCTGAAATCCTCATAACTGTCTACCAAAGGCTGTGCAATAATTTAAGGAAATCAAACTTATTAATAGATGTGTTTATTAGGGTTGGGCAACTTATTGATTTGCAATATAATCACAATTTGACAAAGCAAATTTTTAAAGTTTTTAATCACACGATATTTAACAAGATTAAGAGACTAAACTATCTCCCTCCAGCCCTTTAGGTGGTGTAAAACGCTTAAAGTGGGTTTGTCGCCATATAGAAAGGTAGAGAGAGTTGCAGCCAGCACCAGTGATCTCTTTTTATTCACTGGATTGCTGATAGGCCGTTGGTATTACAAGGTGCTGTGAAGTCACCAGCTGCCATATTGGTACTCCCTAGTTAGAGCGGTCAGAATGTAAACAATACGTGCGCTACAGCATCAAACAACGATGATGTTCTCATTTTCAGGGAGTCTTAAGACTTTTAAAACAAAGTCATCACTTTGACACATTGCTGTTTCATTGCATAAGTAGATTACTGTAATGTATGGTAAAAGATAGACACATGACATTGCATTTTCAGTATGAAGTCAAAGTCAATAAATCATGTAATTTTACATATTGTACAAATCCATCACAACAAAAGTAGTGTATTAATGGAGCATAATAATACTGTTGTCAGATGTTAAGAATATTACCCATGCACAAACAAACACTATCTGATGATGTGCCAAAAGTGTTAAATTGATGATGTACATGTAATTTATACATGTATTTCAGCTTTTTTTATGGCCCAATTCCATGAAAGTGGGGAGTACCAAGATGGTAACAGGTGACAAAAAGACAAAGGTTAGCGGATCTGTATTTATTCAGATCCGGTAACCTTTGGTAGCACACAGATCCTTGCAATAAGAAGTAAGCACTTCAATCGTTCAGTCCTAGTGTTGATATAACTTTCTGGCCATTGTTAGCACAGTATCATTCTGCCTATGTTGTAGCTCATACAGCCTTATTTTGTGTTTTGAATAACAGTATTTCACATTTTATCAATCAGTTGGGTTGCCGTTTTGTCTTGGGCACACATGATACAATTGCATTTGGTGATGTTTTGGGAGCTAGTGTTAATAACATGTTAACTATGTTAGAGTTTTGTATATTGTGATTTATTTCACAAATAATTAATCCCAAAGGGAAAGGAAAAAAATCAATAACTCATACATTTTTTTCCCCAAACGAGTTCTTGTATATATCAAAAGTTGGAGCCTCTCTTGCAATGGATCTGGAGAAGCTTCTTACTGAAGACACTTTGTTCTTTAACAGTCTTCTGAAGAGGATGCTCATGGATCCAGTTCTACATTTTAAAGTCATTTCAAAGGGGAAATCACACACTCTACACAACATACTTATAGAAGGTATGTAGCATCCTCTATGCCCTGAAGAACCTAAGTTGCTCTGTCCGTTCTTGTAGAAGGCTCTACAGTTGCGTCTCCGATCCGGTCTGTGGTCCAGGTGACCACAGAGGTAAATATACTACTCCTCCACCCCCTCCACGTTTTCTTCCATGATGTGAATTGTATTTGACTTATTTCTGATTCTTCTGAAATCTAACAATACCTCCCTTGTTTTCCTCACATTCACCATCAGTTTATTGTTATTACACCATTTCAAAAAGCAGTTCACTAGCTCCCTGTTTTTAGCTCCTGGTCAATCTCTGATGCAGAGCTATCTGAGTAGAGGAGGTCTTGCTTTCGAGATGTATAATTCCTTGACATTTGCATAAAACGAGCCCAAAGTTTTGCATTCTCTGGTACAACTGCTGAAAAATATGTTGGAACATTGGAAGTGCAGCAGAGAGTGAGGCATCATTAAACTCACCTTTTATTACCACAAATACATTTGGCTGTTGTGTCTGTAGTTTAGCAGAACTGAAGGCATCATGTGTGGTGTGGCAAAAAGCAAAAGGTGGAATGTAAACCACTACCAAAACAACACTGGTGAACTCTTTGGTAAATAATATGGAACAAAGTCTCACAGCAACACAATATCTGGGCTGACATCTCTCGGCACTGAGTCTGACTGGTTTTTGGATGTGTAGTGTGAGCAGGGAGATTGCATCAGAGCGTCGGGCCGTACAGTGTAAGAGCATACCAAGTGAGCTGTGAACTTTTAAACCCTGCGGTTTCATTGTACAGCGTACATCGTAATCTTCAGCTGAGTACAATGATTGAAAATATCGCACAGTGTATGCCCGGCTTAAGCAGAGGGTTAGGGTTTGAGTCCCGTTATGGGGCAATTTTTAAATAAACAAAATGGCTTTGTGTTTAAACATTTACAATGTTTCCATGCACACAAACTGAATATTTTGTTTAGACGCAGAACACATATGTATAGAACAAAAACTAGAAAACCATTTTTACTAGTTTTATACATATTTTATATAGTTTGTGTGAAAATATTCTCAGTAAAATGAATAATAGGACTACTGCCCATGAAACTGTTGTGAATAAGCTTAAGTTTTTGTTTAAGAAACAATAGCAGCAATAAATGTAAGTTTCAGAATTAAATCTTAAACAATAGATAGATTTCCGTACATCTCATATCAAACTACAAATATAGACAAACTGGGGGGGAAAGCTCTGTAACCTGGTTGGGGGCAAGGTGGGAAATGGCTTGTTTGAATGTATGTTGCTTGTTTACATTACAATGCAATGATGAAGCTAATCAATCATAGTTATGTCAGTGAAGGTTAAGGCATCACAGAAAACAAATTTTCTGCTTAAGTACTACAGAACTGTTATTTCCTACAATGAACCTGAACTTACCCGAATTATAACAAATTACTTCTAACATACCTGTTTGGCTACCGAGGTCGAGGTCCCTCTGCCTGGATCAGCTGCTTAATCAGGAAGCTGTTCTATTTTCATTGTTGGGGCTCAAAGATGTAAAGCTGCACCCCTTTCTATATCCTAACAATGGTATCATTCTCTTCACCACTTGATGTCAATGATTATACAAAATCTTATGATTAACATGAGAAAAAAGAAGATAATATTGTGCAGAGAAGAAGATTTTAAAGTATTAAACTGGTCTATATTGCTGAAAGGTGTTAAATAGGCCAGTTCAAATCAAAAAGAATAGAGGAGACTGATGGAACAGTCTGTTCCAAAATATTTATCATCTGTGGCCAAACATGATCATTAAAATCAGTTTGAAACATTGCAGAGGAGAATAAAGCCATTTACCTGTCATATCTATTGGGCCTTGCATTGAATCAAAATCAATTCTTATCAGTTACATATAAATGTATTAATTAACACTAACCTCTGCTGACTACATGGGAAAAAGAGTTTCAAACTTTGTCCCCATTTTTTTTTTTTAACTCAGAGCTTCCTGCCAGAGAGCTCCCATCACCTTGAGACAAACAGCCGTCAGCTGGAGCCTCACGCTGTCAGACCGAGTTTCAGATGGGAGGTTCCCAGGATGTGGGGAGGATGTGGGTTGCATCCAAATGATATATCCTTCATGTTCCGTGTGTGATTGGGGCAGGGGGGAGGAGTGTTATCACTGAAGTGTGAGTCATCCTGACCCTCTCCTCCCCCTCCCTTTCTCTCCCATCACTTCACAAATAAGTGTTTCTACGTGTCATCTGTGATTTTAATTACATGCACGTCATGTATTTGTACATGCAGGGTGTTTGTGTGTCTATGCTGGTGGATAGTGGGACCATCCCGGAGTATAGTGTGAGAAGACGAGTGCTGGTGAGTCATCCATAGGCCAGCACCGCCTTGTTACCATGGATCACACTCGACAGGTACCCCACCTCCCCACCTCTTTTCCGTATCCTCTTCCTCCACCTCCTCCACCACCTCGATCTCCTCCTTTTTCCTCTCTGAATCAGCGATGACTCCCAACCACCACCAATGACATCATTACCCCCCTCCCCTAACTCTTTATTGTGGTGATTCACACTGTACGTTGATTTTCTTTTCTCCTCCTCTCCTCAGCCAAAGCAGCAGGATTAACCTGAATGCACCACTCGTCACAGGCGCGTTTTTTATCTCTGATGGTTAAGGGCTGACTAGCATCCGGTTCTGCACACGTGCAGAGCTTGCACGAAAGATTTCTTTACACAGTGGTTTCTCGTATTCAAACAAGCCATTTTTTGTGCCTTTTTTGCACCTTATTTGCAGGTACAACATGTAGTTTCTTGTCTAACAGTATCTTAAATCTTTGTAATTTTTTTCTGATTTCAAAAACTATTCATCAATTATTTTGAGATTACTTTGTTAAAAGGCGATGGTACATTGGCAGATTGTAAAGATGAGATAGAGTTTTCACATGTTTTCTTAGAGCTGTTTTTTCTTGTAATTACTCACAGTTACACTTATCTTTATAAATAACTTGCAGCATTATGCTTAGAAGTTACCCAAATAACCTGTCACAGAGTCACAGAGGGGACAGGTGAACATCAGCATTGTAATGTTGAATAAACCTACCAGTAAGTTGAAGATTAGTTGGTGTTGTTAAATTGCAAATAAAACAGATGGATTAAAATATAAAAAAAATATCCCAAAGGTTAAACATTTCCCATAGTGCTTCTAAATCCATATTTTGCAATTTTAATAATGGATTAAAATTTGTAAACCTAACAAGACATAATCATTAACATAAACAAACAGGGCTGCTAACAAAAACTTTATTTAAAAAAGTAGGAAACCAAATGGTAGCTCTTGGGAGCAACTTAAGTGGAAGAAGCTTTTGTCTGGACTAAGTTGCAAGGAGACAGAGGTTTTTGAAAATGAGCAACAAGACGTTCTGTCAGTTTGTAAAGATCCAAGTGAGAGTCACAGCAGACTTGCTTTTTGATTAAAGGTCCCATATTATGATAAATGTTAAACTAATTTGAAAAAATATTAACAATAAGCCTGTCAGAGCATGTTTTTACTATTTGAGCAGGAAACTTCTTCTCAGATTCGACATGCTACCTTTACCAAAATCTCCTTTTACCGCCTTCCTCTGGATGAGCTATTTTAACTTTACACACCTCTGTCCACCCGAAGGCCACGCCCCCAAATCCTGCAACCATGACGACCAGTCGTTAAGCCTTAGATAAAGGCCATAGCTTGACTGATGGGCTACTGCAGACCGCTCTGGACAGCTTATTTCCCCTTTTGACATCATAAGGGGCATGATTTGCAAACAGAGCATTTTGAGCACACATTAGCTAAAAGCTGGACAAAGGCAAAGAAAAAGGTGAAAGGGTTTTCTTTTTTTTTTTATTTGTAAATCTCCCACACAGGCTTCAGGACAAATATGACTGGTACAAAATTTTTCTAGAGAGAATTTTGTATAATATTGGACTTTTATGATAAACCGCTTTTTTTTAAAGGTGGTCTTTATGTCACACATTAATGTCCATTTTTGAATTCTTACACAGCAATTATTAGTCTTAGTCGGAACTTAATGGATATTGAACTTATGTTGAACATCACCATCTAAACATTGCTCTTCCATCAAAATGCATCACAACATATTTTTCTGCTTTCGCGTACATCTCTTTCCCTTTATTGCTTATTCAGTGTATGTAATCCTATCCATTCTATCTCTACCAATCCTTGCTTTTTAGCACTACTTTATCAAACATGAAACGTGACCTCCCCCTTTCTTGTTTTATCGCTCACCTTCATGGACTGCTGACAGTATGATCTCTGCAGGCATCCTGTGACTTTCATCCTAAGCAAACCCATGAGTGTGTGTGGGTGTTTGTGTGTGGGGGTGTATGTGAGTGTGTGAATGCAATGGGTTGATACCATGACGCTGCATCAGACCCAGAAAGGTTTTAGGATGCAGTGACGTCAGAGTAAAGAAAAAAAAAAACAGTATTAAATCATCTCTTTTTCTTCTCATCTGTCTGTTAATCAGCTTTAGTCTGCTTAAAATAATAAATAAAAACACAAACAGGCAGCTGATTGTTTGGTTTAAACTTGTGAGGAAAACCGACTGTTGTTTTTAGAATATACAGCTCTGTTTGACAATGTACAGGATGTTTTAGGGGTGATATTTCTGCACTAATTGGGCTGTTTAAAGCTAATAAGGGATGTGATTTTTTTTTCCTACGTTCCAAAAGCTTGGATTGTAATTGTTACTTTTTAAACACATCAAGCACCCCCTCTGTCAGCAGAGTAATTACTGTAACAAATTAGTGCTCCTGGCAAGTCTTCATATTTGACAGCACACGCTGTAACCATGGGAATGCTGAATCTTTCACAGCTTTGCTATTGGATGGCGTAGCTCTCTACTCTGTGACTGATTTGACATGCACTTTAATATGTCCAGCACCTATCCTGTTCTACTGGTGTAAATGTTTGTGTTTGGTGCTGTGAATTTACCTGCCACCTCTCTTTGGCATGTTAGGCTCAGGTTTTTCACATTCTTTTTGTGAATGGAGGGCTTGCCGTGCTGTGATGGGAGGATGGATGAATGGGAGGGAATCAGCCAGCAAGTGAATGGGAGAGACGAGAGGGATGCATGTGGTGAAGCGGTGAGAGGTGGAGACTGTACGTCACATTACGTTTCCGCAGTGCATCAAGGGAACTGGTCTGTGTGTGACTCATACAGCGGGGGGGTGGGTGGTAGGGGGGGTACGGTAGAGAAGGGCAAGGGGAGGAGACAGAGATGAAGAGGATATGGAGGAGAGGGGGATGGTGTTTTTTTTAAATCCTACCTACATTTTTTTTTGTTCCTTTTTTCAAATTTTCCATCCCCATCTGTGATGTAGTACAGGTGACTTATTCAGCACAGGGAGGGCGCCTTCTCTTCCTCCATCTCATTTTCTTTCTCCCTCTCATTCCTCTCTCTGTCTTTCCTTTGCTCAGCTGACTGCCTGAATGCATGAATGAACGGGCCTCTCTCTCCTTTTATTGTAGCGGGGGGAGGAGGGGTGACACAGGAAGCTGTGAGGCAGGAAAGAGGAGGAAAGAATGAGCGATAAAAAAGAAAGAGAGGGAGGAAGAGAAGGCGGAGGAGAGAGTTCCCATAGCGTCCGAACAGATACACACTGACTGCTGGACCCATCCTTTACACAGAGAGCTGTTGCCATGGCGTGCAGACCAAAGCATGTGCACGTGTAGGCGCACATAATCATGCATAACTTATGAATGGACACAGTTCATTTTATTAAAGAGCTCCGCTGACACATTTCCTTTATTTTTCTTAAAAGGACATGTAGTTTGCAAAGATGAAAATGAGATCAAATGCATGAGCTGCCCTAAAACATCTACTGATTTGTAAAAAGTATATATCTTTTAAGTATTCTCTTACAGTGTTTTAATTGTACTAAAACTGTGAGATTCACTGATTATATGATGGATGTGAATGATTCCTGTTCTTAATCCATTGGGTTTAATTTCAGCATATGCTATCCTAGTAGGTGAGCATTTATTAGGTAATTCACTGATTTTGTATGTATAAAACTTGTCATACACTCTCTAATATATTTTATCCCAAATTGTTAAAGAGTATACCTTTTTATTATTTGACAAAATATCTGACCGCAAACTCATACTGAAGAAGTATTCACACTCGCACCCAAATGAAAGTTGCATCTGTTGGAGAAACGGCAATCCGATAGCTAAGAGGACCGATCCGTTTCCTCAACATAACCACCAAGCCGCTACAGAACATTATTAAATGCGGGTCAGCTCTGAGAACTGTTGCCACAGCTAAATTTGGAGTTCCTCTGGATCACAGTATTTGCAGATTATATTATTATGTTTAGTGAGGATCGGGAGGAGATGAAGGAACTGAGGTCAGTATAGAATTCAGACAGAAGATTAGGGGGAGGTATTGGCAATGGTGTGGTGATACGATATGTGTCACGATACTTGGGTCACAATATGATATTAGCACGATATTGCATCTTGCGTCAAATCAATACCAGTGTAGGATATACTGTCGGTGTAGAGAGTGCATGCAATGTGGAGTGAATGGCAACAACTATTGGGAACGATTTGTGTGAAAGCGAAGGTTTGCAGGATGTCACTAAAACTGTGATAATAGATGTGGCATCAACATAAAGATGGGATTGAACTGAAGGTAACAAGATTTTCATCAAGAGTGAATGAAATGGTCAGTTGAGTAGTTTGAAAAAAAGTTTGGTTATTAACAAACTAGACTGGATTTGTTGGATAAAGGATGGTGAATATGCTCCTACAGGAAGAAGGAATGAGAATTGTGTAAAACAGGTGGAGGGATAGGGTGAGATGATTACAGATGTTCTGCTGTGGTGACTTGAAAATAAGCAAAATAAAAATAAAGTCCAAAAAAAGAAAAATGACATCTGGGAGAATTTAAAAGGTTTCAAACAAGTTTCATTTGTTTGGAGACAAACGTAACAAAACCTAAATGTTTTAATAAGGTTCAGGTAAATAACGCAATTTCTTAAAACAAAAAAATATCCTCAGCGTAACAATGTAACCTTTCTGATATTGTAAATGTAGAAAAATGCTGAATAACTGATTTTATTTCGAGCCTGATAACAGAATTTCATTTCTGACACATCAAATTAAAAGTAGGAAAAATGCTTCCTTTTTTCCAACAAGCATTATTGACAACCTCTATTGTCTCCTATTCATAGTATATTGAGGGTATATGATGCCCTAACCTTGTCACTCTGCCATATATGTATGTGTTAGCATGGACCAGGATGCATGTGTTAATGTGTGTTAATGTCAGACCCTGGTCGTCTCTGCCTCCATCTTGTATGAGTCAGAGCTGCAGCACAGAGTGGGAGGGGCTGGGATTGGATATCCTGCAAACCCCCCCCAACACATACACACACTTCTACATTTTCATACTTCTGATGGGCCTTTATGATAAGGTTCATATCTCATCAAACTTCTAACTTTATTGTTATTGAAACTAAATGTGCATCAAAGGAGTGAAAAACTGAAAATAAATTATAAAAAAGACATACAGCAACAGATATACTTTCACTTAACACAGATAAGCAGACATACATACATACATAGAGTGCATGCACGCACACACTCACGCACACATGCATACAGAACAGCATGCTGTCACATCCGACCCCGCGCTCCACAGTGTGGCCTATAATTAGCTGCCTGCAAAGCTGACTGCCTGGAGATGAGCTAACCAGAAAGAAGGAGAGGAAGAAAAGGAGATGAGCTAACCACATGTAGGTAGCTGCTTCTTCACTCAGCGAGGAGGATGGAGGATGTGGAATGTAGGGGGTGGTGGGTGTATGTAGGAGGGGGGGTTGGTCTTGTAAGAAATGACCAGATGGAGATGAAGCTGCTACCAAGGATGGATGATAAGAATGAGAAGATCCCAAAACTGGCTTGATTTAATCCAGAAATCACTTACAGTGCAACAAACTTATATGGGAAAAATATTTTAGAGGTCATGTTCATACAGACATTTATAGAATAGAACTGCTAATGTATGCTCATATGAAGTGCTCTCAGAGGCTAGAGCACTTTTTATGAATGGATCTTTGGTTATACAGCGGCATAAAGTATGTCAGTGGACTATAATAAGAGCTGCAACAGTCTCTTCAGGGGCATAATTTCATCTGTGTAACAAAAGCAGACCTGAGACTTGGCTGTGAATGAATGAGTCAGGATCGACGTAACCACAGGGCTGGGGGGGGAATGGAGGGTGGGGTTTGTGTATGACTCATTCTCTCTCCTCTCTCATTGTCACTTCACTGCAGCAGCATTGGAGGACGTCTTGTCTGCTGTTTCCTTTAACTCCATCCTCCTGCCCGTCCAGCTTTCTTTATTGCTCAGCATCATCCCTTTCGCTTAGTTCACATCTCAGTGGGGATTAAATGCAGGGAGCAAAAGGGCCTTCAGCCCTCTGCAATTGCTGACCCAAAGTAGTTTGCCATTTAAGTCAAACTAACATACACCTAACATATAAAACTCCTTTTCCTCCATCTAATTATTATTATTTTTTGACTTTCTAAAGTTTCTTCAGTCTCTAAATAATTTTTCTGATCAACATAGATGACACAAAATAAAAATGATCGGGATGAAATGTGATAATTACCTTTCTGCTTCAGTGGATAACGTTTGAATTTATATATTCTATTTTACCATTGGCGAATAAATGCAATATCCTTCCCAATGAACTCTCAGTAGCTTCAAAGATCCTGCACATTTAAGCAACACATCTTATTGATTTTTTGTTACAAAAGGAAGATTGTTGGCTTCAGTCTTAACTATAGAGATCTTACGATGGGGTGTATATGACGATTCAATATCTTCTTGGAACTGGATCTCCTAGATTCCCCCCTAACATGCCTGTCCGATTAACTATTGACTCTTAAATCACAGTGAAGTCACTGTGGAAGGTTCATTGGTCTTAGAGCAGACTCAGGATTTAATCTTCTGGTTGCTTTGAAAGGCATCCAGCAGGTTCTTGATCTTAAACTTAACAAAGCAGATATGACAAAAAAAAGGAAAAGATAATTGTATTAGCAATATGTAAGTAGTACCTCTTTAAATCTATAGATATAGGATGATGCCAAAAAGCAATTCTGAACTGAAAGCTTATTACTGCAGATAAATGAATGACAGTGGTCATCTTGGTTTGTCTTGAACAGAATCTGACAGATCAAACATAAAATTTAAAAACTTTGTCATTTTATTTTAGATAACATTCAATTTGCATGCAATAAAAAAGGTCCCTTCCCTCCCTGAATCATCAGTTGAAGTAAGAGGTTCCTACAGTTTGCATGATGGAAATACCTCCTGGAAACACAAAAATGGTAGAAATGGTTTTGGGGGGTGGGGGTGGTGGTGGTGGTGAAGGGGTGTTCTCTTTCTCTTGCATGTGAGGTGCATTCATTACTATTCCATGCCTTCCTTAGCTTGACTAATGGGTGCACTGGGCATTTACCCTGAGGTAAATGGACCACTTCCTGTTCTCCAAGTTTTAATACCAAAAGAAATCTTTTGAAATGCTGCCAAAGTTATAACACACTGGTTTATGGTTAGTATCACCAGGTAAAGGCTAAGACCTAACTAAGTAAAATATATATATATATATATATATATATATATATATATATATATATATATATATATATATATATATATATATATATAAAATATATGAAAGAAAGAGACTATAACAAGAAAATTGAGGGGCATAAATACTTTTGCAAGCCACTAATTTTCAAATTAATTCATAAACCTGTTGCTTCTACACTATAAAGTTTTTATTACACAAACACCAGTAACCAGCAAGCAAAAACAAATGCAAATGTAATTTAAAGGGGCCTAGTCATATCAGTACTATAACATTGCAAATGGCAATTATATTTTAAATCTGTATTTTGTCTGCTTGTTGCCCTGCAATATACTGGCGACCTGTCCAGGGTGTACCTCGCCCATTGACAGCTGGAACTGAACCCTTGCGACCCCAGCAGGCATAAGTGTGACAGAAAATGGATGGATATATCTGCTGCAACAAGATCGTGTGACTGGAGGTACCATATTACACATACAAGCAATAAGTAAACAAGTAAGTAATGGAGTCAAGTAAATTTCGAAGGAAGTTTGAAAAGAAAGAGGAAAAAAGTGTGGAAAAGTGCAAACGAATATTGGATACCAATAAGGGTATTAGATGAGTTGTGCTTGGAAAACAACTTTAATGTTGGTGCTCAATAAAATGAATGTCTGAGCAAAAATAATGTTAAGGCTCAAAAATAACTAAGTAAACCCTTTCGGTGGTTTATTGCTGTGCTGCAAGCTTGTCAATGTCTGGGTTAAATGACTTCTTTTGCTTTTGGATGGTAACATCCTCATAAGAGGAAATTCCATCAAGTGCTTAGGAATGTTAAGAGGCCATTAATTATATTACATTGGATAGGTATTACAAGGTTTTACAGATGCAGCATCTAAGATAACTTTCCCTACTGTCTCAGTGGTTTTACCTCACCCTGAAGGGATCATGTGTGTTTATGCTTATTTACTTATGCTCTGATCCTGTACCCCAGATAACCTCTAAAAATTTACTCTAAATCTGCTAAAGACAGAAATGTTCCTACAAATCCTTTATTATGTCATACCTCCAGAAAGACACTTAGAGCTAATAGATAAGAGTGCTAAGGATGAATTTTTCCTACTTTAACTAAGCCAGTGATTACTTTCATATCCAGCTGAGCCAGCTGCTGACAGATGTGGAGTGTCACAGGAACACAGAGTAATTTTGAAGTAATGACCAGAGGAAGCGAAGAGGAGGAAAGAAGAAGTAATGATGGCGTAATTTGCTAACCATCTGTGAAGTGCCTGGTTGCCCTGGGGGTTTCCTCTCCCCTGGAACTTCCCCTCTGCAGGGCCACAGGTGCTGGATAGATGAGGAGAAGGAGGAGGAGGAGGAGGAGATAAGGGTGGCTGGTAAAAAAAAAGAGAAGGAGAGCAAAAAAATAAAGAAAAAAGAAACCTGTCAAAAAGAAATAGTGCTGATGACGCTACAAGAAAATTGAAAGAAAAGGTTCGGGCTGCTGTTACATGCATCAGATGTCCACACTTCCATGCCAGAATTTGTTGCATGATATTAACTTCACAAAGGAGATTTTGAAGATATTCTATCATAAAATGGCTGCAATAATCCACTTAATGAGTGTGAGAGAAATTCAACCTGCCAAAATAAAAATTTCAGTATATTTTTAGGTTGAATACCCCCATTTTCTTTTTTTTATTCATTGAACAAATCACTATCCATCTCTTCTTCACACTTCTTTCAGTTTAATTTGAAATATTTTAGCATTTAAACAAAGCGATCATTTAGCAAAGAAAGAAAGACCCTAACTTTACCTAATTTTTAATGAATGTTTTAAAAACAGAGTCATGCATTCACTGGAACTCTGAATTTTTTCTTAACCCTTCCACAAAGTGATCTGTAATAATCGATCATCTCAGTTTTTTTTACTCAGACTATTCAGTAAAACACATGTTCTAAATTCAAGGAGATAAATAAGCTTGTGGTTGAACAGGGTTTTTCAAAACTGTTCCTGGAAAACCTTCTTTAACTTAATTTTAACTGAACAGTCATTGCAAAGCTTCTTCTAAACTCGATGACAGACTGATGAGATAATTCAATTATCTAAGGAAGGTGTGCAGGATCAGGGAAACATGCAGGTTAATAGGTCATGAGGATTAGCAAGTTGGGAAAATTTCTATTGTTGGATAAGAAGGGTGGGGGGACTTTGGAGTTAAAAATCTGAAAAAATATTTTATATTACAAAAGAACCTGTAAAATGTAGGTTGAGAGGGGGAAGCTAGGAGTCTATGTAAAGCATCAGGTCAACTACTTACAGTAAATAATACATTGTTCATATGCTTTTAATAGAAATGATAAAAAATGATTAAAAATAACAATTACATGGTAGAGGTAATGTGAATGTATGGTTATCTAATATTAAACTGTCATTAGGTGCATAACAGACAAAGGAAAAAAATTAAGAAATAATCATAATATGTTATGATGTTCAATCATTATAAACAGTTGATATAAACATATTTCCTGTTGCTGTAAGAAAGTATACACATCCTTTTTGACATTTCAATAAAAAGTTTAAATGAAAGTAACACATTTTTTTATTTATTTTGCACCGTTTTTAAGGAGGTCTAGTCACGTGCTTTTAACCAGCAGTTATCTCCGGCTGCATACAAATGCTTTCCGATTAAATTATGGGGCGCTGCTGGAAATGAGTGATCAAAGAAGCAATAAAGGGAACAGAAGTGTTTAAAGAAAGAGTAAAAGTTCAAGATCAAGTGTGAAAAAGCAAAAATATTTGCTCTTATAAAAGAAAAAACATCAAGTAGCGCTTGAATCACAATATGAATGTTAGTTTTCACTAAAACTGGAGCTAAAGCTGCCAAAGCTGCTAAGTTGATGGATTCATGTGTAAGTACTGCAAGTAGATGACAAGGTACAACAATGTTTATTTCAGCTGATAGTAACCAGACCAACGAGGCGTTTTAATGCTTTCTATCGCTATGAACACGAACATGTGGTGTTTTTGTGCATTTTTATACGCATAGTTTGAAACTAGGCTCATTTATTCTGCCATCATATTCACTATATCAGCAAATAAATATGTTAGGAGAAGTAAATAATGAAATAAAATGAAACCAGACATACTTTGGTTCAGACAACATTTAAACCATTTTAGGAGTTTAGTCATTGCACCAAACATCAAATAATATTACCCAACACAAGTTAAAACACTTTTTTGGATGGAAAGATAAAGCAAGTTAATCATTGTGTTTGGAAAATCCAGACCAAATCTATGATGGCCCAAAACTCAAGAGACAAACTGATTGAAATGACCTCTTTGGTTTCTACCTACAGTAGAATATCATCAAATAAAAATATTTATCTATCAATCAATCAACTTTTATTCATATAGAGCTTTACAACAAACCCCGCGGAACCAAAGTGCTTCCCATAGCTGCAATAGAAAGAGTTTCAACACAATAAACAAAAATTGGATACATTTCACATGTGCACTCAGCAGTCAAAAACAGATCTAAATAGGTAAGATTTCAACCAAACTTTAAACAGTGGAAGTGTGTTCCAGAGCTGAGACCAGTTACTGAAAAAGAATCAACCACCTGCTTACTTTTGGTCCTTGGGACCTCCAGCAGGTGTTGTCCTGCAGACTTCAATGCTCTACCTGGCTGATGTGCAACAAGCAATTACACATAAATAACACATAAATAAGAAGGTGCAAGTCCATTTCCATTTAAAAAAAAACATTAAGAGTTTAAAATTAATCCTGGCATGTACTGGGAGCCAGGTCAGGGAGCCCAGCACTGGATTGATGTGTCTGTTCCAGTCTGTAAGCAGCCGAGCTGCAGCGTTTTTCACCAATTGTAGCCGGTTTAGAGCACATGGGTTGACACCCACATAAAATGTGGTCTATGCAAGAGCTAATATAGAAAGCATTAAGCTAAAACCATGTTGATTTTTACATATGTTGATCTGTTTCTCTGCAATGTATTAAATGGCAGTTAAAGATATAAGGCCCCGTCCACACGAAGTCAAAACGAACACGAAACGCTGATATTTTCCAAAATGTTTGCCGTAAAGACGGAGACGTAAAATAAATGTGAGCGTCCACACGAATGCATGAAAACGCTGCAAAATGTATGCCAGGCCTGTAAGTGGTGCTGTGGTGCCAAAGCAAAAATAAGCGACGAAATGTTGGGCATGCGCACTAATATTTATACATGGTTGCCCTGCGGGTCCATTTTCGTGGTTAAGTCAAATTCAGGTGCTGAACTATGTCGTCGATATTGCTCTGTTCTTCCTGGAGATATTCCAGAAGAAGAGGATTCTGTTGTAAGCCCACAGCAGGGTGAGTAGCATTAGCAGCAACGGCGCCATTGTTGTTGTGATAATGTGTCGCGCATGCGTGTTTAGAGGCGACGCTATGACGCATGCGTGTAAAAAAAAAAATGCGGTTAGAGCGTAAAGATGGAAACGCGAAAACGGCGTTTCGAAATCTTCCCACTCTGAAGGCTGAATAAAAAAAAGATCGTTTACAGACCCCCGAAACGCCGGCTTCGTGTGGATGAGAGGCTGGTTTGGTGAAAAATTTGTGCGTTTAGGCCAGGGTTCGTCTTCGTGTGGACGGGGCCTTAGGGCGGCTCTGAGTTTATTTTTAAGCCTGTATGTATGATTATAACACTGTTGATGACAGAAGCTTTAAAATAAAAAATACCTTTACCTATTTTCAAAACATAATAAAAGCATTTCAAATATATCGTTGAGACACACAAAATAATTTCATTTTTCGACTTAGTATATCTGTTAGGTTTCTGTTTGTGGGGTTTGTTTCCACCCCCAGATGGGGCTCTTTCCCCGTTCTGGCTTGGAGGGCGGCTTCCAGGTTTTTCCTCATCACCTGCGGCTTGTTGGGTCTTTACCAGAGGAGTATAAGAGCAACAGACTGTCACCACCTCGACGCCAGAGTGTTTGCCAGTATTGGGTACTCTAGCCTCCTGTGATTAGCTGAGTCTAATTCTTGCCTTTGTCTCTCTGAGCCTAAGCTTCGCCTTTATCTCTTTTTGTGTTCTCCGATAGGAAACCCTCCTGATCCACTGGATAAGCCTGGTCCTTCTCCTCCCTTGGAAGGAAAAACTTTCGTCTCTCTCTGAGCAAAGGAAAACCTTCATCTGAGCTGTTCTAGCCCGCCTCTGGAGACCCAGTGACAGTCCGTTCCTTTGCTCCTCTGGACCCAACTCCAGTCTGCCTGTCCGCCCTCCAACGACTTCTGCACCTCTGGACTAATTCACCACAAACAGGACCCAAGGATCACTGAGAAACCCCCAAACGTGAGTCCACTCAAAACGATTCATCAACCTTCTTCAGTTTCCCTACGGAACGTGAACTCATCCTGTGATCTCCCCCTTAGAGTTTCCGGTTCCGGTTCACCAGACCACTGGGTTCCCTGCTGAGAAATAGCTGCTATCTATCTCTCTCTCTATGCATTGTAACCCTCACCTATAAACCTGTTAACTTTTACAAGCTTTCTGAATGTGTTTCCTGCATGTGGGTTCGATCTCTCAAACCCATCATGACAATATCCATATTTCCCGCCATCACTGACCACAACCATGCAGCCCGTGCCATCAGCAAAGTAGCAAGTGATTCTCCTTCAGTGTGTGTAGCTTAACTGAGAAAATACTGATTTTTAGTTCAGGCAAGATTTAACCCTTGTCTTTTATCCCTTAATTAACAAACAGCAACAACCAACTTTCCAAAACCTTCGTTGAATCTTTGTGTGCTTTAAGTCCATCTGTGCTGATAAAATATAAGATCATGTTTTAAAAACCGCTCATCCTTCCTGGCCTATAACATCCCCACCCTGACCCATTAAACTCTTGGCTTCCCCTTGAACATGCAGGCAGGTTTAGGTGGTGCTGGCTGGGCTCTTTCCTGCTTTGAAGCGCTCCAGTCAGCCGTGTTGCTTTTAACCACTTCTCCCTCTGAGGGGCACATAATTCTGTTAAGACGCCCTGGCTTCCTCCATAATGACCGCTTCCTATGCTCTTGTCCTGGCTGGATGGATGGATGTGTGGGTGGCTGGCTGGCTGGCTACCTGACAGCCTGACCACAGCTCAACTCACATCTGCAGCATTAACTATAACCCTTAAATCCTGAATGTTTTATTTAACCATGTTTGCATCTTTCATTGTTATAAACAACTGCTGTTCTTTATGTACTGGGCTTTCGATTTTTCTCTAAAGAAACCAGACTTTCTTGTTATCCTAAAAGTGATCTTAGCAAATATCTATTCTGTTTGTTGGCCTTTAGTTTCCCTTTGAACTTTGTTTGCTTTTCCAATAATTTCTCAATCCCATTTCTATGTCTTATCAGCATTTTACAATGTCAGTGTTTTAACCACTTAAACCCTAAGGGGGTATAAATAAATTTCTGCCTGACAAAAACACACAAAAGTAAATAACTTATAGTCTCAAAGCTATTAGATTTAAGAAGAAACTTTTGGTACCTCTGTAAAGGTAAGATGTCATAGAATGGTTTTCTGGTGTCAGCACCATTGTAGCTTTGACCCTGCCTGAAATATTAGGGACAAAATACAAAATATTTTGCATTTTTTGAACCTCGCCAAAATTTTCTTTGAAATAAACATTGCAAAACACTACCAAAATATTATTTATAGCACAAAAAAGTAGTACAGACTTTCAAATCTAAATGTTGTGTAAAAATATACCAAATTTGGACTCAATCAGATGAATCATATTTATTTTAGAATGGTATTAGTGAGAAATTTCTTATGCGGAGGGGCCAGTTTGGCACATTTATCCATAAATGTCACCAAACTGTGCCAAATATGTTTTTTACATCAATACTGGGGGTTTGTTAAAATTACAAGGTCACGTAGCAGCTGGACCCGCCGGTGGGTCCGTAGGGTTCAAGGGGTTAAATAAAATAATGTTTTTTTTCTCTCTAAAGAATGGTAAAATGGAAATACATTCAAGTTTTACAGCTTGTCTGTTAAGCCTGAGGAAGGGATGAACTCAGTCTTAAACCATTAACTGATCAGATGGATGGTTTCTTTATTGCTTGGCTCTTTGAATGACTGGGCAATTAAAAAGCTGGCCGTTTAAGTAGCTGACTTATTGACTGAGGAATGCAACAGGTGGTTCAAGCTCTGAATGACTTGTGCTGCTGTGTGAGTATATGTGCACATTGAGGTCTTTGTCTATGGGTGCATGGTTACGTGCATGGCTTTTCCCATTGTCGGGTTCATCGTGCTTGTCCGCAGGGTCTGAGAATTCCTTTCTAATCTGACATGTTTCACATTCACAATTTCCTCCGCAGATGTATGACCCCCCTGCCTTGCATTCAAGCTAAATCTAGGGATGGCAGATCATGACGGCAGTGATTGAAATAATATTCAATATGTCAATGTTTTTTGTAGATTTAAATGTTTCCATTTTGGTTATTGCTAGAAAATCCCACCATATATCTGTAACAGCTCAAGTTATCCAGTCATATCAAATAAATCAAAGCTAATTAGTTAGAATCTGCAGTTCATGTTAAACCATTGAAATCATATGTGGAGTGAGTGTTGAACACAAAAAAATGAAATGAAACAAGAGGCATGGATATCCAGTTCGTATTTATCAGGATTTACAACGTATTTCTCCTGTTAAGTGAGTATCTATATCAGCCATTAAAATAAACTAATGGCTCATAAAAAGACTTCTCATGACCAAAGTACATCTCTGCTTTCACCAACGATAAGAACAGAGAAAGTTGGACAAAAAGTGACACTTTGAGTAAAACACATTGAAAAAGTTACAGATTCATTGCTAATCTTCTTAATGCATTTATACGGGGACATTTCATTGAGTTACATTCATTTTTTATGGGCTCACCCAGACCCTTACTCACATTCACACCTTAGTCCTAAACCTAACCCCAACTCAAAAAAAGAGAACTTTGCCATATGGGGACCAGTTAAAAGTCCCTATAAGTACCTGTAAGTATGTAAGATATTTTTCAAAGTACTGCCCCTATGTGAAACAAGACCACACACACACACACACACACACATAGAGATCTACTTGATCATTAGGTAAACAAAGAACAGCGGAAGCAAGAGAACACTCTATCAAAAGGCTATCTGGAGTAATGTTGACTTTACTGTCCTCTTATCTGTTACATGAACGCTACTTTCACATAAACATGTCCCCTGTGTGTGTGTGTTCTTCAGGGGCAGTTGTAAATTTAGCTTCTACGCATAGTCAAAGATTTTACAATAATAAGTATGTTAGACTGGCTTTGTGACTTATCTCTATTATCAGCATAAATACAGGTACAAGAATATTTCTAGTAGCTGTTGTGCTGCTTTGGTACCCGCATTAGTAGCTGTGATATACATTCATTTCCGCATCATTGAGTGTTGTTTAAACTTGTGAAGGCCTGCATTACATTTGCGGTGCAATATCATTGGGAAATAGTCTTTGCCCTACCTTTAGGACTAGCATAGAGTCAACAAGTCAAACATCCCACTACAAAGACAGCATTGCAGTTGGTGTGGCTGTGAACATATGGTAGACATTTTGGCAGTACACAGGGATTTATCCTGAGTCTTTTTGGTCCTAATGTTAATAATATTGCATCTCTAGAAATCCTAACTGTCTCTTGATGACATCATCACATATATTTGGTCAGGCTTTAAGCCCGGTTTAACCACCAAAAAGTGGTTAAAACACTCTTAATGTGTTTACAACTACAAAGGAACTCTTTGAATCCACTGCAAGTATTCATTAATACTTTTCCTAAAGCACGAGGACTAAATGAATCATTAGCAGCTCTTACTGTTTGTACAGACAGTCTAAGTCAGGGATGTCAAAAAAAAAAACTAATTTGCTGCAAACCGAGGGCCAGACTGGTTAAATGTTTATTGAAACATACTGAAATGAACACAGCCTATTGAACCAAGACCTACCGCATTATTATAAAAAAAAATATATTAATATCAATATCATTAATAAACTTTTATTATATTAATAAACTTATTAAGATAAATACATAAATGAAAGTGCATGCATTATAAACCCGAAATGCATTACTGTGCTGCTCTATGATCCTAATGATTACTGCTTTCAAGTAGTAAAATAAGAAAAAAAATTCAGTTGTATTCTCTCTCATGGCTCTTATCTGCATTTCTCCCCTAGAGTCCATTCAACTGAAAAATATGAATAAATAAAATAAAATATAAAAATCTAAGGCACACAGAAAAAACAATACTTCCTTAAAAGAGAAACCACCTGTTGTACAAAGAAATGTAAAAATTTTGTGATGAATCATGGCAGCGGACCCAGAATTCAACTAGAGGTTCTTTAAACAAGGAATTTATTAAATATAAAGCAGAGCAATACCAAAAAGGACCGAAGAATCAAAAAGACTATAGACTACAGGTGTCAACAGAGGCTGATTGAAGCCAAAATAAAAGGAGCCTGGATGGAGGGAGGGGAGCTGATCCTGCAGGTGATGGACAAGCTCCCGAGCGAGGGACAGGTGGGATCCGCACGCCAGGCACAGAATAACGTGAAGTGAACAGATGGATCAGTCAGTGCAGAGGTCCACGCCTGTAAGTAGTGCTCCGTCTCGATCAGAGTATCGTGTGGATCCCACCTGCCCCTCCCAAAGCAGCGTGTCCATCACCCTCCCTCCATCCAGGCTCCTTTTATTTTGGCTTCAATCAGCCTCTGCTGACACCTGCAAAACAAACCTCTAAACATGCAAAGCACAACAACAACAACAACAAAAAAAGAAAAGAAAAACACATTCATGTTTTCCCCTGGTAATGTAGTGTTGGTGCCTGAAACACAACCACACCAACACTACATTTCCCACAATGCAACGGTAGCCCGCAAAGTCACAGCAGCGCGCATAAGCAGCCGTGGCCTGTGGGCCGGTTCTAATGGTCATTAAATATCATCCAGGGGGCCATGGATAAACAAGTCACAGGCTGAAACCAGGCCTTGACTTTGACATATGTGATCTAAGTGATTGGTGCTTTCTTTTATTGTTTCCATCATGGAGAAAAGTCACTAGACGTGTCCCTAGCTTTTTGAAAGAAGAAATGTTACTACAGTGGTTTAAAAAGTCCCTAACTATAATGACAAATGTCCTAAGTTGGCAAAAGTAAGCCAATGTTTGTATCTTAGTAACATCTATATGTCTATCTGTCTGTCTGTCTGTCCGTCCGTCCGGCCGGCCTGTCCGTGTTTTGTGAATATTTTTATTCAAATTTTTTTACTCTAATTCAGTAAAAATGATTAGTAACGTATATTTGGCAAATTCTCTAGGAAAGGGTCAAATATAAATACAAAATTATGTTCACTTTACAACTAATGTGCAAAAACCTTCATTGTTCAATTGTTTACTTGCCTTTGCAAATGATAAGAAGGTCAATTTACACCAGATGACACCACAAAACAACAATGCTACCATTTATTGGCTGTTTGCTGTAACTTCTATTTACATTTAAAAATCGACATCGTAATAACAGTAATCACAGTACATTTCCCACATTATTTCAAGAAGGTTATTTTAATAATGTGATATTTTTATGCCAGCAGTTAAAACAAACAAACAAAAAAACACCATTCTTTTTTGCCTACCACCAGCCCAAAACAAAATAATACACAGGTTATTTTAAAAATCCTTTTCAGTTATGCTTTATTCCAGTCAGCTTTCCCTCTGTTCTTGCCTTCATTTATTCCCATCCTCCAAGCTAAATGAAAACCAGACGTTCGGCAGACCTAATCAAGATGTCCTCAGCTGAATGAACCTTATTATGAGATGAGTAAACACAGAGTTCCGATGTTGCCGGGGGATAAAGTCCCGGGACAACTTAAAGTTGGTTTAGAGCAGTGCTGCAACTACTGCCTTTTATGCCTGTGGTAGTACAGAATGCACTTTTTCTGTAACATTCATTAACACAAATTAGATGTAAAGTATTTAGGTATTTAAAAAAATGTATTTTGTAAAACTTTATAAATCATATTTTTTACCGTCATTGTAATATAGAGCCATTTTACTATAATTTAAGGTCCTCCGTAATATCACATCTGGTTGCTAAGAGATCAAAATTCCCTTCCTAAAGCAAAATGTGCAACTTATAGAAAATCTGAAAAATACTGTAAATAATCAAAAAGTATAGCCGTGTACAGAATTTCACACTAAGTTTTTTTTTTTAATCCACAGAATAAAACAAAAGGCAGAGAAGCTGCAGATAAAAGCAAAACTGTAGGTGTCAGGGTTCTGCCCTCTGTTTAAGTTCATTTTTAGTTTCTTTCTATTTGTAATTGTTTTCTAGCAATGTCTTGTTCTTGAATTACTCTGTGTTGCCCCTTCTGTTTGTTTCCTTTCCCCTTGGCTTCCTTCTAGATGCTTCCATCCACACCTGTTCCTTGTCAGCTCATTATTAAAGTCTTTGTTCTGTCTCCTATATATACTCTCACTGTGCAGTTCCTCAGTGCTGGCTCCTCGTCTTTTCCTGGCTCCCCACGAGAGTTTTCCCCTGCAGTTTTCTGGTTTTATGTTCCTTGTATTTTTGTACTTTGGTTTTTTGACTCAGTTAAATCTACAAAACTCACCTCTGCATTTGGGTCCTCAAAACCTCAACCCAAATGGGACAGTAGGAGCCTTTGTGTAATGGTTGAGTGGGTTATAGCTGTTTGATCCAATCATATACTTTGGTATATTTTCAGAACACTAGAAATAAGGTGATGCCCACTTGTTGAATATAAAGTAGAAAAAAAAAATCTGCTCAGCAAAACTTTAAATTGGCCAGTTTCCAGCATTTCACTAATTGTAAATGAGGGTCCTGATATCAATATATGTACAAATAACTTGACTAGTTTTTTTTTGTTGTTGCTTAGACTATAGTTTTTCAGATGATCGCAGTTATACTTATGTTTTATTTATGTGAACTCCATTAACAAAACTATTATCTAAACCATTTTACTTACTTCATCTATACACCTATAGAGGGTATTAACAACAGATAGGTCCCTGCTAACAAAAGACATCCTTGTTAAAGGCTATTTGAGATCATTTATAAAAACAGCCTCTTATTCCTTAAGATAAAACGTACCATGGACATGTTCAGAGTACAGAAATACCCCCATAGGTCAGAGGCTGCTTTATAGAAAGTTACAGAACATAAAGTAATAAAATGGAAAATACATAACTTCTGTCTAGTTTTTAATGGTATAAGCCAAGCACTGATTCAAGACTGAACTAGCATTGCATAAATACAATTGCTGACTTTTTACAATATTTTTAAAGTAAGGCTTTTTATACATTTTTTGCCTCTTAGTTCTGAAATGTTTTTCACTTTTCCAACCAGGGTAGTGTGCGTGTGCAGGAATTAGGAAAATACAGATAAACATGCAGTTGGAATCTTCGTCCAGTATTTGTCATGATTTTTTGCATGATGACTGGCTTAATTACTCATTTCATTCACCTGTCAAACTCCACCTCGTTTCTTATCACTGATCATCTGCTCCACCTGCTCTGCCTCTATTTATGTCGCTTGTATCCAGTCATCAGCTCTTGATCGTTCTTGTTCTTGCCAGTGGTGAGAGTGTTTTTAGAGTACCTTGGTGTTTCTAATGTCCTGACCCCCGGCTCACACCGACTCCGGTCTTACCGTTGCGGTGCGGTGGGTGCGGCGCCGCAGTGATTCCAAGTCATTAAAAAGACGTGAACCTCTCTCACCGGCTGCTGAGCTGTCCGGCTGCGGTTACCGAGACACTCCGGCGCTGCAGAAAATTCAGCAAGAAAGCTATCCTTGCGGCGTGCCGGAGCCCCCCGCAACAGGCTCTCGCAAATATCCTTATTTGGGCCGTGTTATCGCGTGAAGTTACGTGAACTCAAGTGAACTTCTGTTCTTGCAGGTGAAATCTCCGGACCTGTTGCCGGAGCCGCAGAGCCGCACCGCACCGTAGTCAAAAGGGCGGTGTGAGAGGGGGTGTGCGGGAGTTGCGGTCTCCGTCGGCTCGGTAACCGCACCGGAGCCAGTGTGAGCAAGGGGTGATCCTGACCTGTTCTGCCTCTCAACCACTGAGCCTGCCTGCTCCCATCTGATCGGTTTGCCTAACCTGGCTTATGACTCCTGGGCCACTGAACCTGCCTGCTCCTGTACTAATCTGTTTGCCTGACCTGTCTTCAGACTCCCCGACCTGAGATCCTGCCTGATCCTGTTCTGATCTGTTTGCCTGACCTGGCTTTGGACTCCTGCATGTTCTCTGCAGCATCTGGGACACTTTGGGCAGCGCCCTTGTTGGCAGCCCACTGGCTGGATCCTACCTCGTTCTCTGGGCATGGACTAAACTTGTAAACCAGGTTAGTGACTCACGTTCATAATCTTCCTCCATTAGATTTATGTGGTCACTTACTTGTGTTTCTCTCCTGCAGAGATTCCAGCCTAATATGCCCTGGCTGCTGCTACATCGATCTGCTGGTTTTAAATAAATGCTTTTTGAGTAATCCCACTTTCTGTCTTGCCTGAATACTGGGTCCTCTGCAGTGTTGTGCCTGAACGCGTTCATTGAACGAAATTTCATGAACTCGTTCATATTTTGTGCGAACGTGAACTGAACGTACTGTATTACTGCCTGATGAACGTTATTGTGAACTCGTTCATTCTGGTGTCTGTGAACGGCACGCTCTCAGTTCAACTACGTTCAATAGGTTGCCAGATTTCTATAGAGCCCTCCAGGCGAAACCCCGGCTAAATCACACCGTACACAGGCCTTAATATGTAGCAGGAAAAACACCCAATCTGGCAACACCAGCTACCAGTGTCGTAGCCTACAGCCGCGTGCGTCATCAAAACAAAATGCAGCGTGGAAGCCACAGCAGCATGGAGGCGACCGTGGAGGCGACAAAGCAGCAGTATGATCACTTAAAACTGTTTTATGACCAGGTGGTCGGTGAATGATGGCAACAATCTTACATTTCTCTGCAAACCTTGCCCGCCGGCTTTCATTAAAAAAATCCGCACTTCAGTAACCTTAAATTCCTACCTCAGCCTGGTCCCTCAGTTTGTGTTAGTAAAATGTTCTTGAGGGTTTTACTATGTAACTTGTTAGTTAAATCTGCCTGGTATTCCAGAATTCCTTTTTAGTATGCACTGAAATGAAATTTCAAATTGAAAAAAATATTAAAATTAAAAAAATATTTGCACCTTAAAGACTACTTTCCTGTTTTTCTTTTAATAATTCCTCATAAAAAAGAACATTCAAGCAGCACATTTTTCCTGATGTTTTTGAGAATATACTGTAGGGGTGAAAGCTGCAGCTGCTACTAGTGTGAAGTGAATGGACAGCAACAAAGCGTTAAAGCAACAATGGGGAAATTCTGTCCCCTCAATGCTAATGTAAACCCTGGTTGGATAAGGATTCAAAACTGGATATGAAGATGAAATCTGACGCACAGTTTCAGAGTTACAACTGATAAAATAATTGCTGTCTGTGGTTCTACAGTAGGCTATGGGGTAATTGAGCAATATATGAAAAAAAAAAAGAACTATGAACTAGTTCATTTTTTGGAACTGTGAACTTAGTTCAAAATTTTGAATGATGAACTATGAACTGAACTAGTTCATTTTAAAATGTGTGAACTGAACTTTGAACTAGTTCACGTAGAAAAAGAACTTTCCCAACACTGGTCCTCTGTTCTGAGTCATTCCAGAATTATGTCGTCTTATAGCTCTTCTTTAGTGTCTTCTGGGCAGATTTTTGTTGAAGATTTAACTGTTCGGATTGGATTGGACATGCTATAAACTCAAAGGTTCTTTTTTTGTCATCCAGCTAAGATAAATAACCTGCACATAAGATATATCCATAAAGCTACATATTTAGGGTGATGAGACTTATGGTCAGACTTGTTTTAGAACATAGTTAAGTATAGATATAAATATAATCATAACCTTTGACATACTTGGGTGAAAAAGGCCAGCATATGGAGTTTTCGTATTTTTATATTTGTTTTTCAAAACTATAAAATCATTAAGTTAATTCATGTAGAAGTAACTAGAGATCAATTCCTTGTTCTTTCAGGTTAAAATGCAATACAGCTCTTGCAAAAGAAAAGAACGACGAAAAACAATTCAATTTTTTTCATCTAGTTGTGAGTTTTGAGGTCATATCCTGAGACAGACTCAATTACCTAGAGTAACAGTCTTTTTATAACATTTCCTCTTTTTGGCCCCTCAGTTCACTTCAGTGCAGCTTAACTGGTGCTCAAACAGAAAGCCCTTATCGTAGGTAAACATTCAACGGCCACTCAACCGTCCAGCTTCAGAGATAGGCACAGGGAGATAAACATCTCTGTATCACCATGCAGAGCTGCATTCAAATTTAATTTCCGTTCTCCGATTTGGAGGCTTGTTTATGTCCAAAAGCATCTGGAATATTAACATACCCTTAAAAGAATTTCCTGGCATGCCACATGAAATGACCACATGCATCTTTGAGTATTAGTGCAACTGTCCGCATGAGTTGCTATATCCTGGTCTGATAGCTGATAGTGAGCTAATGAGTAAACAATCTCGGTGATATCCCTGTTTCAGGTTTCAAATCTGCCTAAACATTGTCAAAACCTATGTTAAGTTATCAGTTTAAAAAAACACGATTTCACCATATTGTGACGTTGAAATGAGTGCCTGAAATGTACAACTCAAGGCAAGCAGAGAGGTATTTTTAGAGATATTGCAGGATCTGAATGATCTGAATACTTTTTAATGTCCTTTATTTAAGGTGACACTTCTCAGTGGAGAGCCAAAAATGATGAGAAACAAAATATTTCTTAAACAATCACCCAAAGATGAAGTTTTCAGATCTAAGATTAAATATATCAAAGTACATGCTGGGCAAAAATGAGAAACAATTTGTTTGTAGGTAATCAACAATGTAACAAGAATGAAACAGAATCTTAAACATAACTTGGCCCATGTCTGTGTGAGTATATCTATAAATGGGTAAATGACTAATAGTCTGAAGTGATTTGGAGTCCTTGGACTTGATATATATATATATATATATATATATATATATATATATATATATATATATATATATATATATATATATATATATGCTTCTTGCAGTTCTCTGTACAGTTGATCCGTGAATGTCGACCCTTTGTTGTCACTATCCGCTCTGATAGCTTACCTAAATCACTCATGCCTTTTACCTGCTTAACTCTCTCCAGCTCCAATTATCACTTATCTCATCCACCTGCAGGTTTCCCTTGTATTGGGCTCTGTTCCAGCTATCAGGGCTGATCATTGTTTGTTGGTTTCCTGTTTGATTTCTGTTTCTCCGGTCAGTCATTTTGGTTAATTTTAGTTAGATCCAGGGTTTTTGTCCCTTTTTCAGTAAGGAGTTTATTCTTTTGCAAGTGTCCTCAGGCGAGTTATTTCCCTAACCAGTTGTGAGAGCGTTTCTGCATTTCCCTAGTGATTCTGTTTTCCTGATTCCGTTCCCTCTCGTCCAGTGGCCCTGTCTGGTCTGCTCACCTGAACCTCTGTTAGACCCCTGCTTGATTTTGCCTCCAAGATGCGTTTCTGTCTGAGCTGGATGCTCGACGCACAGGACTCATGCTTTAATGGATTCCTGGAACCCGGATCTGTCCATTCCTGAGTGGACTGTACTGTTAAACCAGGTAAGTGACTACTCTAATTATCATCTTCTGTTCAGATGATCGTGGTCACTTACCTGTGTTTCTCTCTACAGCACAGGTGTCAAACTAGTTCCAGAAAGGGCCATGTGGCTGCTGGTTTTCTTTCAGCACACCAGACTCCATTCATCTCATCAAGGTGAGTCTAGTCTTAACCTGATGACTTGATGGGATAATTGGAGTCTGGTGTGCTACTGCTTGGGTGGAAAGAAAACCAGCAGCCACACAGCCCTTTCTAGAACCAGTTTGACACCCCTGCTCTACAGAATCAGTGATGGGTTCACTCCGCTCCAAAATTGTAGGTGATCGTAGACAGGAGGCCTCTGATTGGTCAAATCTACATCCGCTCTACACTATACGTATTTCCTGTTTGGTACCTTACCGTTTTGTTTGTATGACCGCCATTGTGGAAAACGACTCGTAAAGATGGACCAGCTATGGGACCCTTTTTCCACCCGGATCGCCGCTCTTTTTCGCCATCACGTCCTCTGTTGTTGCTCAAACTTGCCCCCACTTCCTCAACGCCTCGGCCGTATCTAGACCCACAGCTAGTTTGTGATTGTTCCTCCTGTGTTGTGGTGAGGAATAACTTGGCACAGACCTATCTGTCCCAATTAGGATATTTGCTATGTTGTGTTCCCAGCACTTGACTTTGGATTGTTCCCTTTCTCATAACCAAGTTTCAGATGGTTTAATAATCTAAAAAAAAAATTCTTAAGGGAGTTTGCTGTTGGTGGGTGAGGAAAAAAAATATTTTTAGTTAATCTGGTTAAAATTTGATTTTTGACTTTATCTCACTCTTCTGTCAATAACTGGCCACATGTTTTGTGTCAAAAATCTTTTTGTCAAGTCATGTTTACTGTTGACAGGCAGAATGCACTGGGGTCCATACAGTATAGTTATACATGCTTTGTCATCATCAATATATTTTATAGCATATAAATTCAATAGTTTAATAGTTTTCTATTTGTCAATTATCTATTCTATTATCCATTAAATCTCAAGATGTTATGTGAGGCAGTTTTTTGATGTATTTCAATGAAGCCTCTCATAGCCAGTGAGTTGCCAAACAAAGCCTTGTTCATCAGAATGAATCTGACGCCAGAGACGAGAAAGACATGTAAAACGTTTAAAAACAACTCCCTGCATGCTTATTTTGCTCTTGTTTTCCTGCATCACATAAGTTTTTTTCTCTATTTCAGGGAGGGATGCAGGAATAGAGGGAAGAGAGGAAGGCAGGCTAGAGTGCAAAGCGTTGACAGTATTTATAGCCCAGTGTTCTGACCAAAATTATCAGTGTACCACAAAATAACTTCCTCTGGCCTGACCGCTAAATAACAGGAAGCCTTTAATTGTACATATTTATTAATTTTAACGCGCACATGCACTGTGTGGCAACACACAGCAGCTGAAAAGTGCTCTCACAAACAGCACATGAAAACATACTCTGGAGTACACAAACATATCTAGTGAAGGTTTGCTGTCTTTATATATAGAGCAGCCCAGAGTTCTGGAAAGTCGGCTGCGTAAACTTCCTCCACTTTCTGGGGTCGGATTTTATGATTTCTTTTTTTTCTCTTGAAAAGCTCTGTGTTACTCTCTCCATCTGACCTGTCCCACAATGTCTGCCACATAAAGCTTGTATAAATGCACACGGCTGAGTCTGAGCATGTGAAAATGTACACTAATACGCGTGCAATCTAGAAGTCTGGCCTCTATTACAGACATTCAGCTTAGCTTGGGGTCAATGGTGAGAATGTGTTAATAGATGACATGAGGAGTTGTTTTAACTTTAAATGACCATCATGGGCAGGAGAACACATACATACACATCAATTCGAAAACTAGTCTAAAACTCTCGTTTTTATTGTGACTTTTTTAATTATTATTGTCCTGTTTTATCTTTTGATTGCATTGTTTCAACACATCACATACACCAACACTAACAACTGTGGATGCACATGGTAGATATCTAAGTTAGCTGGGAGTGTGTTCATGTGGAAATGTTGCAATGCAGACTTCACAATCCTAATAAGTTTAGGGTTTTATAGATAAAGTGGCACCATAGATTAAATATGAGTTTAAGGTTTAATTAAGGATTTTTACTTCCAAATACATTGCAGACAAGCAGCACATTCCCAATGATTCATGAAGCCTCATACATATAAATTGAAGACATGAATGAAAGTGATGCTTCCAACTATTATTAGGAGGGTTACTGTGAATCTGTCCTGTTTTATATACCGGTACTTTTTGTGAAAATTAATCTAGTTTGTAAATAATCAGTTCTATTGAAGGAATAATTAAAAGGAATATTTAAAGCGGCTGTCACTTCTCTTTCCTTTTGTGTTAAATACATAAATATATATATATATATATATATATATATATATATATATATATATATATATATATATATATATATATATATATATATATATATATAAATATATATATATAAGGGGTGGAACGGTTCACAAAATCCACGGTTCGGTTCGGTTCACGGTTTCATGGTCACGGTTTTCGGTTTGGTTCGGTATATGTTGATTGTTACCCCGAAATCCCTTAAAATTAATGAAATTAATGAAAAAATCCCCAAAAATTAATGAATTGTAATTATTTTTAATGATCCGCGGAAACCCTGGATCATATCCGTATGTTTTGCTGCTTTGAATTTAATCATCTTGCGCATGCCCTCTACGATCTCCAAGGAACTCAGAGCGAAGCAGACGGGAGCCACAGCGGAGGCTGTAGGCTTTGCTTTGCGCAGGCGGTCTGCAGCGCAGCGGAGCGGGGGTTGCTGACGGAGTATGTGGGATTTGGAGGTTAGCATGACATGTTGGTCATGTTGCTGTTAGCATAAACAATACGTGTTGCACAATACTTGCACACTGTTGTATTTTCTACCACAACTTTCTTTCCGCCGTCATCGTAGGTCACTCTAAATGCAAAGTGGTCCCATACAGCAGGCCTATAAAGTGCTGCTGGCGCATCTTCCAACTCTTGTTCTTTCCCACTTGACATACGCACACAATTCTCCACAACAACTTATTTTTTTCTGCTACACCCGGCTATGCTGCTTCGCTTCTTCTTCTTCTTCTTTACAGCTGATGGTTGGCTTTGGTCGCAGTACCGCCACCTTCTGCTCTGAAGTGTAAACGCTTCGCCTATGAGAAAAAGGAGCAGCGCATGAACTGAACGCAATACACGCGAATCAAACCGAGACAGTCGAACCGAACGGTTCGGACGGTTTTCATAAACCATTCCATCCCTAATATATATATACAATTTTAGAAATTCTGGCTGTTAACTAGGAAGACTCCATCTGTCACATTAGGTTTGGTGAGTAATGTCAGTTATTGAATGCTGGTTAAAACTGAATTTTTTTGGCTAGTCTTCATTAAAAGGTCATTAAAAGTTGTTTTTCGAGCACTTTGAAGGTTTTCTGTGGTATTTAAGGCTCCCACATAGTCTAACATGCTTGACTTTGGGGACATTGTGCTCTGGGTTTATACTAATTTGTTTTGTTTTTGTTTTTTTTCCATGGCTGTGAGGCACATTTTTGCTCCTGTCCAATGACACGATAGGGAAGTGTGGAAAATTGTTTCACGAAATTGTATTAATTGGAACCTTTGACTATGAAGTGTCAAAGCCTTCAAAGCCAGTGTGCAGAGTATGTGTGTGTATAAAAAGTAATGTCAATTACCCTCAATAACTGTAAATTTAAAACAAGATGGAAAGTGGATCTAGGAATGTCATCTTAAGTTAAAACCACAATAATAAATAGCCTGTTTTCCACTGAAATGCTCTGGCCCTTAAAGCCCCAGGCTTTGTATGTATGTGTTATATTTCTGACTAATTTGTCATCTTCCTTTTCCATTACTTTAAAAAGGCCCATGTTAGTGTCTCTGGGGTTTTGCTGTTTTTCTGGTGTGAATGAGCTTCCTGTCACAGAGAAGATATTTGCTGGTGGCTGGGCTGACCAGTGTTGCTTCATACCAGAGAATATTTCTCACTGAAAATGACTAGCATGTATATAAGCAGACTAAGGATCATCTCTCTTGGTCAGATGATTACCCCTGCTGACAACCAGTGAACCTCAGTTTGTCTCTAATCTTGGAGAAGGTCTTACCTGTGTGCAGCAGTTCTCTGTCTTCATCACCTGTCTACTCCCTCTCCAGCACAGCGCCTCTTCCAAGTACTAACTCTCGGATCTCAATACCCTTCTCCTGGACCTCTGTGGTACAGTCTGCAAAGCTCGCTGAGTGAAACCCTGACAGATCCATGCTACCTCCCTGTTATCTCTCGAGTAAAGAAATCAATCTGTTAGCAGTTGTCATCAACCATCTCCTTCCTGATCAGTCAGCTTTCTCCCGTCAGGTAAGCAGAAAGTTCAGCTGACTTCCCGCAGTTCTACCCTTCCAAATAGTTGTTGCTTTTGTACATAAAATGTTAAAATTCACCGGTTCTTTGTCTGATTCTGCATATTGGTCAAAAAAACTACAAACCAACATGCAAATCAAATAGTGAGGTAGTTGCCAAAAAGCGTAAACAACACCAGATGTTGGGTTGCGATCATGAACACAGCATAACACACTGTGAGTGCACAAACACGTTTTTTTCGGTAGAAACTTCCCCTCCTCCTGCTGCAAGTTATAATAAGAACATATAAGAACAGACCACTGTCAGGCCTGTGTCGCAGGATTGCATGCAGCTGGTCATACCAGTGGTTTGTCCG
Source organism: Cyprinodon tularosa (assembly GCF_016077235.1). Classification (NCBI taxonomy): domain Eukaryota; kingdom Metazoa; phylum Chordata; class Actinopteri; order Cyprinodontiformes; family Cyprinodontidae; genus Cyprinodon; species Cyprinodon tularosa. The sequence goes on from NW_024039016.1 coordinate 407,062, forward strand.
GCGCTCTGATTCGCCACGATTGCTGTGGTCCTTCAACTTCTTGTAGTCCTGCTTCATTTTCTTCAGCTGCTCCTGCACCTGCTTTGTGGTGTGCAGAACGTTTATTTTGGCCAGTCTGGCAGCAATCGTGGCTTAGATGCGATCATTGCGAATCACCGACTCAAACTCCTGCTAAATGTCCTCCTCAGCTTAAGAGGGTGGTAGCGCCACCTGTTGCGGCTGCTGCTCACCGATGCCCACGATTATGGAGTCTATCTGCTGTGTTTGTGCTTTACCAATGTTCGGACATGTAGTTTGCTGTGCTCAGGGGTGGAAGCTTTGGAAGTATCCCAGGACAACCCCTGAGCGGAGACATGGAGCGACCAGACATTTCAGGAATAAAGTCTGCAGCTCGGTGAAGGAGAAGTAGGACCTTAACAACCTAACTGCCTGCCGTGGAAACACGGCATTACAGGAAGAAATAGACCATTTCTCTGGAGGTTTGGAACTGCTGTGGTATCCTGTGGCTAAGGGACCCTGTATTGCATAGATATTTTCATCCTGATGGTTGCTGCTTGAGTTATAAAACTTTATGATATTAAGAGGCTTGAATAGTCAGAAAACTAAGCTTTAGTGATGGACTGCAGTGTTATCTAGACACTTGAGTGTCCTTTCTGCTTCGTCTTCCATCATCGTCATATGTTTTAAGTGTTTTATGTGAAGTATTGCTGGTATAGCCAATATGTCCAATTGCTAGATCAAGCAAAGCCAGTTGACCAATCCTTTGACGTCAAAGTTTGGAGTACGGCAACATGGCGGTGCCCTTCCCAAAAAATTCTAAAATGTTTATATTTTTCACATTAGTAATATAATTATTGATAATAGTAAGACACAATCATGTGAATTAAATTAGTTTTGTCTACTGTTTCATTTCCTCTTTATTTACCAACAACAAAGGTTATCACAACTATGCAGACGACACACTGCTGTACATTACAGTGTCAGCAGGTGACTATATACCCGTCCAAGCGCTGGGTAAATAAGTAGAAGAAATCAACGGCTGGCATGTGCCAGCATTTTTTTTCTTTGGCTGATTAAAGACATAAATGAAGCAATGCTTTTTGGAAGGGAATTTAAAAGTTAACAAAGAGCTTAAGTTAATGCAGATGGAAAGAAACCAATCAGGCTTCAAATCTGGTTGTAGTGAAGAACTCAGACCTGAACCTTCAGAGACACATAAAGACAATAAAAAGTTGGCCCTATTTTAAATTTTAGTTTTTCAAACTTCACTACTTCAGGTCCTCTTTATTATTTATTTATTTATTTATTTATTATTATTTATTATTTTACAAGGCAGTGAGGTCAAGTTTACAGATAACATGACTTATGAGATGTGAAAAAAGTGTTTCCATTACAGTTTTGCAAAATATAACAATTTAATTACAACCTTTTTTAATGAATGTCAAATGATACTCCTTTGAAATAGTGTTAGAGTTATATTTTAATTCTTATCAGAAACAAAATACTTGGATTAATGAAAGTAATTTCATATCAGCTATGCCAGAGGTTTTGATAATTTGGGCTTCAGTGTATTTTTATTTACAGTTATGGTTGGTTAGGAACTTTCTTTCCAAGTAAAAATTCCCAACTTGAAAAGCCTTCCAGTCGTTTTGTTGCGAAATGTTAAGTTTGAACCATGAATGAGTTTATAAATGAGAAACGCACCAGTTAGTGGTGACAGTGGTGTCGGATACCAGAGTTAGTGCTCTAACAGGTTGGTTGCTTGATCGAACCCCAGCCTCTGTCTGTCCTTCACCAGCATTGCCTACTGACAGTAATTCAGGGTCTTGGTGGAGCTTGTGTAGGGCTGCCTCGCTGCTGTCAATGTGCCTCATGGCACTTTTTGCTACAATGTAGCGTGCCACCTTCGGTGTGTGTAAGTTTCTTTAAATTGGTGCATGTAGTGGAAAGTGGTTTGGTGTCCGATGATTTGAAAACACATCATATAAGTAGAGAACTATTTTAGCTAGATAATTGCGACCCTGGGATACAAAAATTGTTTTTCTTTTATGGTTGATAAATGTATTTCTCCCTAACCATTCACTGAATGAGTAAATGGTTGAAAAGTGTTCAATAAGCTGTCAGTATTGTTGCATGGATATTCACAATAAAAAAATACTTTATCCAAAAAAACAAAGAAAAATCTCTCTTAACTTTGCATGAAAAAGATACAAAAGAAACAAAAGGTGTTTCAACATTGGCAAAGGTTCTGAGGCTGGGAATCAGAACCCATTTTACAGCTGCATGATGTGTTACTATGTAGACAGAATATATTTTTCATCACATTTGGGAAGCTTTTATGTCCACTTACAGCAAGTCAACTCGTTTTGTTTTATAAAGTAAGATAAACCCCCATGGAACAAATTTAGGAACCCTTTAAAAGGGTCTGCAAACCGTTGAGTTGGTCTGTTTCCTCACCCAGGTGGATGCATTATCTGCATGAGTGTGTTTGTGTGAAAAAGGAGTTGAGTGGGGTTGCGTAATCACCATGTGCCTGGGTGCCTGGAGCCGGCAGCTCGTTAACCTGCCTTCCTTCCTGCTGTCACCTCAAACTAAATAAACAGAGGCTATCTGCTGTGCATGCACATGTGCACTAACACACACACCCTGACATGTGTGAATAAATGCCATCACTTGCATTTGTGATCATGTTCAAGTTGTTTTTTTAATCTGATTTTTTGGGAGTTGCACTTGTTCATCAGCAGAGGCTCTTTTTTGAGGAGGAGGTATCAGATATCTCCTTTTAAACCTAAATACACAGACGCACCCCTACACACATGGGCTTTGAGGTTTTATTTACCCATTGGGGAGGATGTTACAGTTCGGATGGGATACAACATGTCATTGAGAAATCCTGCCTCCCTGACAGTTGAAAACAAGCTGCTGGATCCTTTCAGATGTAACCTTTGCTCAACACTGAGGAGCTGCAGAGGTTTTCGCTTATGAAATAGAGAAAAGAAATACGTGTTTGGCAGAGTTGCTCAGTTTATTGTTTCAATATGTTAGTAATTTCCTTCTGACATGTTTTTACGATGTTATTGTAATACTTACATCTACAAGTTTAAGAGTAACCTTCTTGCTTAATATTAAAGCTCAATTCATGTTCATAGCTCTGCTTCAGTGAAAGTTTTAAATAAATTACTCTCCAATGTTTTTATATTAAATTCATCTTCTTCGCTTATTCTGTAAGGGTTGTGATGGGGACGTTGCCTATCTCTGGCAGGCTAAGGGCGGGGTACAAGCCGGAAAGTTTATCAGTCTGTCGCAGCTTAACAAAGAGAAACACACCCATTGATGGTAAATAATAGAAATAATTGTTTAAGTCATAAACAAGTATAGGGATTACTTACAACATCATATTTGGACCTATGGGAATTTGATACCTATTTTAACAATACAAAGAAATTGCAGTCGCACAAATGAGGAATACAAACTACAGAAAACAAATATATATTTTGCATTAATAGAAAACGAATGGTGGCAAGGAATAAATTCTGGCATGTCAAATGAGTTGAGTCACATCAGCTGAATAATTTCAGTACTTTGAAGTAATTTAGCCATTTTTAAACTCGAGATATAGTTTGTTGTCTCCTGACTGTTAAAGTGAGACAGATATTACCGTTATTTCACATGTAGAGTTTCGCTTTTAAAACTATGAGGGGATTCAATAAGGTCTTAAAATAATCTAATATGAAATATTCCAAACCAACAAAAAAGTATGTATGCAAAAGACTTTTAAAACAAATGAAAACATCCCCAGATTTCAGCCAGATGTCTTGACCTTACTGCCCTGTAACATTTTTCTTTTTACATTTTTTTTAAAACTAAGTTTAGTTTGTTTTGCCTGCACGATAGACATTTTTTTTACTTTTATGTTTTCTTTTTCCTGTTTTGCATTTTTCTTTTACTTGGAATCTGGGCCAAGTTGTGGGAATTCAGAGGATTTCCAGAAATCAAGCTGAATAGTATATATTTACCAATACTGAGAACTGAAAACAGTGGGTGCGTGTGCTTCAGCCTGTTCCAGTCTGAGTTGTAACGGGTCATTTAGTAAATCAGAAGCCAAATGTTTTAAAAACACTCATTTTAACAAGCACAAAACATTTTTTTTTCATGCAAATGTTTTTATTAGGTTTTTTTCCCAGTCTGCTTTTCCAAATGTTACATTCATTGACATTAACGCTGGATATGCTCACTTTGTCTAGAACTCCTTTTTATCATTCCTCAGTTTTTTCCTTCCAGCAACAAAAAGCATTTCAAACTGCATTTAACAAACCCACATCAATGCTGCATGTTTGTTCCATAAAAAATAATTACATTTGCAAAGCCCCTTTTTTCTATCCCTGCTTCTAACCTTGAACCCTTCGTTTCAACTTTTAAACCAAGCTGTTCCTCCCAGTCAGTGGGGTTTGCATTGGTTTCTGCATTTCTAAAGCAATTATAGAAGAAGATGGGAGGAACTATCAGAGGAAGCATTAATAAACAAAAAAAGTAAATAATGTTAATTGTAAGCCAGACGTCACGGCGGGTTTATGGCATGGTGGTTTTCTAAAAGGCCCTGACTTAGAACTTATAATATAATGATTTCCTGCTGTACGCTGCTCTCTTCCTCACCCATTTTTTGTCTTCCATGGTTTTTTTTGTCAGTTCTAGGTCACTCAAAGCAACATCAGTTCTTCAACTGCATCTCTATAAGAGTGTGGACACCGTGTTGAGAATAAATAACAATAAATAAATATAGAAAGAGAGAAAATTAAATGTTTGATAATTATAAATGAAAATACTGGTAACTTATAAAACAGAGAAGCATCAAAAGTGAAGATGTCAATCACTGAAATCTGAGAAACTGGTCTGTAGAGAAGGGAATGTTTTAAAGCTACAGTGTGTAATAATTACAGGCATATAAAGTCAGAAATGTAATATATTATACATAACTATGTTATTTATCATCACCTATGAGCTCAGCCTTTTAACCATAATATTTGCGTTGCCTTAGAATTCGTTATTTATAATTACATAGGAGCGGGTCTCGCAGCCATGGAGGCTGACATCTTTGCGCTACGGCAGCGCAGAGGCAACAAACTAGCGATTGCGAGATCTCCCATGACGCTCGAAAATAACTACGGCAAGTTGAGAGAGATGAACTGAGACGGTACTGAACAGTAGATGGCAGTACTATGCCTGAGAAGCGTTTAGTCTGCCTGAAACCAAAGAAGAAGAAGAAGCAGGTATACTGCGTCTCAGTAACAAGAAAGGTGAACAAGGCGGCAGGCGTGAGTGACTTTGCAAACTGTTTGGCACTGTGTGGCCAAATATCAGACGAATGGAGGATCATGCCTACTCTGTATCACAACGAAAAGCGGCGGACACCGAACCCCCGTCATCTAAGAAGCGGAAACACGACGAGAATAAACGCAAGCGTGACAAGAAACGACAAAAAACACGGATCAACATTTCCACGGCATTTACACCATGGAAGTCACTGATGGAGGAAAAAGGTTTTCAAAGTGACGCTCAAGTTGCCAGTTTTCTCTTGGACAGGTAATTAATCCTATACACACAATTGTCTAATATCACTGCAGTTTTTGGAGTACAGGATGCTCAGACCTGTCTAAAACAATAACATGCTGCGTGATGATGCTGTTACTCTCCAGTATACTTATTCAGCAACGTCCCTGACGTTTCATAGGTAATGATTCAGTAATTTTCTGTAAAATAATTTTCTGGATATATACCTCGGTTACTTCTCTCCGGCTCCTTTGGAGATCTTCAAGCCTTTCCTCCTCTGCTCTCACCCCGCTGGCACCCCTCCCTCGCCTGGCCCTAGCTGCACGCCCACCCCGGCCTCTCTGCCCTCTTCCTCTCCCTCTTCCTCGCCTTGTAACCCCCGTGCCACAAACATGACTTGGACTCTGTAAACGGGGAATATATATTCTTCCAACGAACACAATCTCGCTGTTAAACTAATGACTACAATTACTTCGTCTGTTTATATCACCATGCAAAGCAGCTCACCAAAACGTCACAACGACGTAGAAAAAATAACGGGTATATTTATTATCTAAAGTCTACATGAAATCTATACCCTACACAGACTAATGAAATACTATCTGTAAAATTATCTATGTAAACAAACCTCATCACTTGAGAAGGTAGGTGATGTGGACGTCGTGGAAGACATTTTGTCCCGTAACGCTCGCCATACTGTTGGGGGGGAGAAGCGGTGGGGGGGAGATGTTCATGTTGCTGCGGTCTGCAGTCTGACCGCTAGATGTCGCTGAAAATTACACACTGTAGCTTTAAGTTTTCTTAAGCTACCTTTTTAAGTTGTTAAAAAAATTATACATAATTAAGCAATAGTTTGAGATTTTTTGTTTGCTTTGTGTTCAATTTTAATGTTAAAAATTGTTAATGTAACATTTCTGAAGAACAACAGAGAAACAAAACATATGTCATAATTTATTTATCCTGTTGTATTTCTATTAGTAGCAGATTTAGGGTATTATATCATTTAAAAAGGATTTTAATGATGTTTAATTTTTATGGAATTTCTGTTTGTTAAGTTTTGGGTCTAAACCAACTTGTTAATGACTGATTCCTGCATCATTCATAAAAGGGCTGATTTGTAGCATTTTGACCAAATTTTTCCATTGATATTCTCTGTGCAGCATTGACTGTTTCCTCAAATGATGCTGATGGATTTTCAAGTCAAGTTTCAGACGTGTTACAAAGGACTTAATGAAATCCTAGTCTGTTTTGTTTGCATCCAAACAGAAACCTGCCCTTTATCAAAGCAGGCTTTCAGCTAGGACCTTAAAACACTTACAAAGAGATGTATGTCTTTGTTCCAGCTCTGAATTGTAAAGCACAGGGTTAGGTTAGGTTTCTGGACGTCAGAGACACAGGGACAAATTACTAAATGAAACGTTTCTTCTTCTTTGGGTCAGGCTCTGTGCCTGTCCGATGTTTATGTCCTCTTCTCATGAGGAGAAAGACAGAGGATGATCTGCGGGGGAAGATGATGTCTTTTCCTCCTTTTTCTAGCCTGTGTGTCCTGTGGTCATTTTATGAACATTTTCAGCCTGTCTTCATACATCTGTTGACTCTTTTTTTTTGTCTTTATTTCACTTCTTCTGCTTTTTATTTGCGTCTAAGTCTCTTCGTTCCCTCTGGGATAAAAGCCATGTGATTTGGAGGCCCTTGGAGATTAAACCGCACACACAGGAGGTGTAGCAGGGGGGTAGAAGAAGTCTCCATAAAAAGCTCTGCTGGCGCTCCTGGCCAAGACACAAGCCAGAAACCAAACTGGATGTGGTTGAACTGTCAAATTACTTAAGGAAACTGCAGTAAAACCTCAGAAGGCCAAAACAAAAAAGGGATTTTTTAAAAAGTCCTGCAAAACAACTGATGTTGTTTTATCTATATAGCAATTTATGATTTAAGAAAAAGAAATGACAGGCATAATGTTGAAAGTGACCTTTTTGACATAGTTTCAACAGAGAATCAGCTGAATTTCTTTTCTTGACATTTTTTTTAAGTGTAAGACTGGAATAATAAAATAACACTGGATGCAGTGTATCTATTCCTTCCCTTAAATCATTAGTTTTAAATAAACAAGTTAATATTTATTAAATAAAACGAAGTAAAAATCCAGAAGCCGTTTCTGACACAAAAAGGCTTTTAAAAAAAAAAGAATATAAAAAAAAAGATCTTTAAAAATGTGATTTAATCAAAGACAAAACTGGTCTTTCCACCTGGGAGAAGCTAATTGAAATATATATATATATTTTTTTCTCTGTTACTGAAGTTTCTAACGGTATATAAAATTACAAATACACAATATAATATTGCAATCTTTAAAAGCAGTAATCTGGGATCAAAATGTAAAAAAATAAAACAAAAATATCTCCCAAAAACTAGAAAATGCTCCATACTGGCTTTTTGTGTCTTTTTTAGGGTCAGTCCCCTGGAGCCAGAGGAGCAGCTGTATTATAGAGAAAGATCTCTGGGTAACTCAGTTGCTTCAAGTATCTTCTCCAGGTCCCTGGACACCGGAAGGACCACATATCCCTTCTGACCCTATCCCCGGATGTGAAGATGCAATAAAGAGAGTATGTCTGGATTTCCTTTGGGACCTCTTATCTCAGCAACTAGACTTGCAAAAGAAAAAAATGCAAAATAAACCTCTTATAAATTAAAAGACTAAATAAAAGATTCAAAATGTTTTTATTTCTGCATCTTGTGTGATAATTGCAGACATGTTATCCATCTATTCTGTAGAAGTTAATCTTTCCTATAGTTGGCTCCAAATGCACCTCTTTCTTGGCAAACAGCGATCTGGGTCAGGACTCGTTCTGTAATCGATCTGACCATCTTAAGTCACTAAGGCGAGTCTTTAAGGAGATCTCACCAAGTGCCGTATGTTGACTTAAAAAATAATTGAGCTCAAATTAAGTATCAAAGGTTTTGTGGTTTCGCTTTAAAATTCAGTTATGTTATATAAAAATAACAAGCCTGAGGTGCTGTTTTTTCTCTCTGAAACTAATGTGAATGAATGTCAGCCTGAGGTTCTAGCTGTTGGAAGAGAAATGTGCCACTGTCACAGAAATTACAGCAACTTTCCAAAATTTGGAAAATGTTTTTGTTAAATCACAAAAAAAATAAATAGTTGAGCCTTTATTTGCTACGAAACACATATAGAAAATGACTCACTGTTATTTTTGTCTTTTTCTTCTTATTACAAAACTGTGGCTTTAAAACTCTGACCCTGGGGCTCTGGATAAAACAAGAGAATATAAGAAAAAAATGTTAAAATTTTCTCATATTTGCTGTTGTCCCAAATCTGCTTTTTTAGTATAAAGAAAATCAGGTAAATTATTTTAGCACAAATACACTCAAAATGATGCAATTCTGCTTTACAAAGCCCTTCTGTACATAAAAATCCAAATAAAAGCAGTTATTCTATTTTTCATGTATGTTATACAACTTTCCTATCAGCCTATTTTTAACTATACAACTAACAAGAGGTTTTATCACAACTACACTATATTGTATATTTTAGCTTCCTTATGCACTGACAGCACAGTCCTTTCTTTTCAGGTGAGTTTTCGGTGCTCAAGTCCTAAAAATATTCTTTGGGTCGTTTTATTGACAGACAGAAAATATAACATTACAGTGTATTTTAAATAGACCCTAGGGAAAAACCAGAATAAGGCACAGACAAGCAGGTTATGAAACTGCATTGAGAGTATTTGATTTCTTGGATCGACAAGATATTAAGATGATAGAATTACATTCAAAGGAAGTTTTCAGCTTTTTGGTCACAGGAACACACAACACTGCTAGTCTAGTTGGTGAAATTCTGTAAACATCTGGGTTTTATTTGATGGCAAAGTGATGCAATGTTTTTATACCGTAGAAAAGTTTAGTTTAGTTTGGATGACCAGGAAAGCAATCAAACTTTTAGATACCAAATCTGACAGGGAAAAAGGAAAAAAATACATCTGAGTTTTCATCACTCCTCACTGAAATTAAGAAGTTTTGACATTCTTGTTGATGACTTCTTCAGTTGTCGGCCTAAACGAGTCTTTCCTGCTCCTTCAATTAACCACACATAATAACACATAAATCCAAATAACTATTTTATCTGGAAAAGATTTACACTTAAATCAGTGGTATAATTGGACTGTTTACAACGTTTAACTTAACTTATATAACTTATAACTTGTATGATAATATTAGTAAAACAAACAGCTCTTTTAAAAAATAGTCAGAACACACAGAACAGAGTCTTGTAGACTTCTTCATAACCTTGTGCCACTACCATAGTCAAATTCAACACAGCTGTTTAAAAAGCTTTAATTTTGTATTTTTTTATGTGCAGCTGTGTCATGGCTCCTTTAATACGGTGAAATTTTGAGGAAACAGGATTGCCAATCTGAAGGCTTCTTAAAGACACATAAGTGACTTATATGCCTGTCTCAGGATGTGATAAAGAAAGCAATGCTGTGCAGTAAAACAACTTAGTGCAAAACGCAGTCATGACTTTCATTTTCACAGACAGATTGGGGGGGGGAAATTAAAATTGCAGGACTTGCAAAAATAGAAGCAAGATTTCTACTTCTGCTTCAGAATCAAAGTTTCTTTGTTTAGAGAACAGTTCAATTAACGTTATATTAAGGTCTAGATATCTAGCAGTTTCAAAAGCACAGCTAATAAATTTAATTGAAACCATAAAAACTACATAAAATACTTTTATGTTGTTAGAAATATTTTATTTATACTCCGTTTGTGTTTCATGGGTTGTGTTCTAATGAACTATTATGATGTATAATGTGTGATTCATCTTTTATTAACTCTTGCTTAAGATTGTTCCAGATAAAGGTCATGCAACGGACCAGTTGTGAAAGAAGCCTGAACATCCTCTATCACATGCCGGGTTGTAAAAGAGACCTGAAAAGCCTCTATCACATGTTTCTTCTAAACATGTGTTCTTGGAACAATTCAATTGCAAAACAACCACATGCTTTGTTTTAACATATGCGCTGAGGTTTAAAGTAAGATCCTTTTGTTTCCCCTTTTCCCTTTAGTTAAATCTCAGCTGATGTAATTAGGGACATCCCCTTTTCTTCAATAAATAGCAAGGAGAAAGCTGAAGACTGCAGAGTGGGCTGGAGATTTGTAAACTCTGCAGTCTCCTTCCTATTCTCCTCGCGAGTAACTAAATTAATTGTCTCTGTGCTTTCTTTCTTTCCCTGTATGTATGTATGATGTTTTTTAGACCTGACATATATACTATTCTTATGTATTTAAATGCTTTCAGTCTGATGTCAGAAAACATGTCCAAGACCAACATTTTCTCAGGCAATAAGAGCATAAAGTAAAGCAGCACTATTTCTCCCCTACATGAAACCAATATATATTAGTATCATCTACATAAGAAGGAAGCTGATTTTTTTTTTGCTTGTTTGTTTTTAACCCCTCTATCCCAGAGAAGAAAACTGAGAGAACGGAGGAAATATACCAATAAGGACAAACAATGTATAAGCTTTCTATTCTTTTTATCAACTTTTTCAGATAATCTAATGCCATTAGTCTGTAAAAATCAAAAAAAGTTTACATTTTTAAGGATTTTATGGAGCATATGGCACAAAAAAATAAGAAAATCATAAAAGAAATTCAAATAGTGCTCCCTCCGTGGGTCTTCCTATTGCTCCAAACCATTTCTACATGTTTCAAATGTGTCACTGTTTGCAGTTCTTCGTGTGTTGCTGTGTTTTGTTGTTCTGGCTACACTGACACTTCGTGCCCTGCAGACACAGAGAGTAGAGATGGTTATAAAGTCCACTTCCTTTATCCTCCTCTTCCTCATCTTAAAAGACCCTGAGCCTCCTAAGCTTCCTGTAGCCTACACACAGCAATCAGATAAACACAGTCACATTCATTTGCCCCTACATATGTTGACCTAAACCTATACTACAAACATACACATACAGGCACTGTGGCATGTGCAGACAATCACGTAGAGACTGAAGGAAAACCAAGCAAGTACGCACTGCTGTATTTTAATCTTTATTAGCGTTAATATGACCACTGTGAGTTTTATTTTTTTTTTTTTTTTTTTGTAGGTGAGCAGTGAACTGCTGCTTTTATATGTAAATCAGAAATAATAATGGGCAAATCCAAAAAGTCTTTCTTGCCGATTTTCAGAGATAAAATCAACGAAAATTAGGATGTTCTTAGACACTACACCTAAAAAAAACAGCTACATTTTTTCAATTTTCAGCATTACTTAGTCTGTGACAATGTGGAAATTCATTTGAGCAAAAATAAATATGTGATAACATAAAAAAAAATAAAGATGATTAAAAAAAGAAATGTGACAGGGAGCTTAAGGACCAACAGTAATAATAATTAAAAAACATAGAATGATAGGAAAAAGATAACACAGTTATATAAAAAAAAATGTAAAAAGTAAAAGACTGGTAACTTGGTATAAAATAATTTGCAGCAATGATAAGACCCATATTGAGGAAGGAAAACCATTTGCCTTCATCTATTTTTTATTTTATTTTTTATTTTTTTTTTACTTATCTAAAACATGAGAATCTCATAAATTAGGCTCCAATCCAATAGAATTCAGTCCAACAGATAAAAAAAATTCAGAGAGAAATTAGTTAATCTTGATTTCTGCATTAGCCTGCCATGTAAATAGAACTGTGCATCACAGAGTATTACATTTTCATCTTATTTATTGTATATACTATTTCCAGCTTAGTTTATAATCTATTATCACTCCCAAAATGTTGTCTCACAAACTCATTCAATTTCAACGTCACAAATCTTTAGATTTATGTCAGTGTTATTTCCTTTTTTGTTTCCAAATACCATATATTTAGTTTTATCTTTATTAAGTGGTAATTTCTTTAACAACCCAGACTTGGAGCATAATACAATACAGTAGAATAAAAACATCAATCCGTTAGCATCTCATGGTTCAGAACAAGGATAAGACCCATACTGAATACATTGAAAGAGTATTTAACTATATCCACTTATTTTACGTTTATTTTTATGTAGAACTTTTCTAAAACATGACGATCTCAGAAATTCAATAGAATTCAGTGCAACAAATACAAAAATGCTGAGAAAAGTTTGTTAATCTTGATTTCTACATTTGCCTGTCACACAAATAGAACTGTGGCCTTTAAAAACTGCTGTAGAAAGGAAGCAATTGGAAACAAAGATGGGGTGAAGCAGAATAACAGGACTCTGGATAATTTGCAGACCTAAGGGCAGGTATGCTTAAAATGTGGTATATTGGAAGCTTGAGAATAATCTGGCACTGATGACTAGTTAGAGGCCCGGTTAGATAGAGGCAAGAGCAGGTGGATCAAATGAACCGAATGAGAGACTCGTAATTAATTAAAATTGATTAATGAGAAAATCGTTATTAGTAATTCAAATAACACAACACTGAAAAAAGTAATAAAAAATACTAAATGATATATATATATATATTAATGAAATGTTGATTTTCAGTTTTTGCTTAAAAAATTCTAAAAAACAAACTGTCCCAGAGAAATTAAAGTAGCTTGCTCATGACCAGTGAACCAACATACAGGTGCAGAAGTTGACCGAACATTTCCTGAAAGTTACAGAAAACACCCGATTCAGCAGTTCAAGTACAACTGTGTGTATAGATATATATTTATGGCTCACTGTTAGTGTTGATTAAATGCATTCCTCTCACATCATGTTCAGCGTTTGGAGCGTGCGAAAGAAAGATACCATGGCTGCAACAGAGGAAATATTTCAACCACATAATTGGGGACTGGGATCAAACTTCAATCACCCTGAACTATTGCTGAATTTCTGTACCCTATTCTTTTCCCATATATCTCTTGCCATAATGACCATGAGCCAGCTCTGCTACTACAGGGTGTGGTTGACTTGGAATGTATGTAATAAGTTTACGGGGTTTGCAATAAAAAAACAAAACAAAAAAAACATTCTGTAGGAGACACAGCTTCTGTGATTTAGCAGTAGCCTGTCATGTCAAACATCTGGTTCTATTTACAGGGATTATTTTCATGCCATAAGGTATGTTTGTGTTTATGGAGGTATTGACTGTACAGAAAAAAATAACACAGCTAATTTGGTAAAAAATATCTTTAAAAAAAGTCACGATTTTTTTTTTGTTTTTTTTTTTCCAGATCTAAGAAATACCCCTTATATTATTGTGCATGCACTATAGTGCCCTTCATACCATAAAAAACAATTTACAATTTTAATCACATGAATGTATGTCTGTTTCATCTTTGCAAATCTAAACAGCGCTTTTGCATTTCTCCTTGCAAAACACTTTTAAGCATATTTGATCTAAAAAAATTGAAAGAAATGGTTTACATTGCAAAAAACAACCCCTGAAAATGTTACAACTGCAAATATACAGTGATATGTTTATATTACTGTTTTTATATATATATATATACCGGTATATATTTACTGTTTTTCAAGGCTGCACTTAAAAAAAAATGAAATTCTCCAGAGAGCTGTTCTAAATGAAATTTCTTTTTGTTTTACACTTCTGTAAACAAAATGACCAATAAATCTGTCTAATTCTAACATTGGAGTAGGTGTGTCAGCGGGATGGGAAGGTTTAATTTTTAATGGATAAACTGGCCCCCTTCCCTGATCTGACCTGTGATGACATTTCTAGCCGCATGTTACGGTGATAACTGGCAGAGGTTTTTGGAGAAACCTGCTTTGATTCAAAGCGATGGCATTCATCCCACTTTGAGTGGTGCAACCTTCCTTTTTAGGAATCTGGGCGAATCTATTATTTCAGCCCAGGGTGCAGAGCAGGAAGCAGAGCTGTACTTTAACAAACCTCTCAGCAACTTCTGTTCAATTACCCATCCAATACCCCATCCAGAAAGTGTCATGCTCAAATAAATTAAGAAAAAAAATCCCTAAAGGGGTAAATCCTGATAATCTAATTAATATTAACATGAGAAATACATTAAAACAATCAAAAGTGGTTTACTAAACATGTAATCTATTTCTTCAAAGAGTTTGTTAGGTAAGGACTTATTTTATGATAATCAGATTGATTTATAAGGTTTAATTCAATAAAAAAATGCCTAATGAATTCCAACTGGAAATGAAATGTTGCAGTAACTCATAGGCTTTTTTCATTTTTTTTTTAACAGTCATTTTGGTGTTTATAGCTGTGGCCAGGGAGGAACTTCTGTAGCTCTCTCTTATGCACTGGATCTGGAGAAGTCTCCTTCTGAAGACATTGTCGTCATTTAATAATCCTCTTAAGGGGAAGCTCACTGTTGTCTATATTGTTCTTCACTTTTGAAGAATTCTTCATTGTAAAATAGATTGGGTTGTTAACGCTCTTCCTCCACCTACCACTCTACTTATCCAGCAACTATATACTTTTAACTATAAGTCTTATCAAAAAGAAAGGTTTTAAGCCTACCCTTAAAAGTAGACAGGGTGTCTGCCTCACGGATTAAAACTGGTAGTTGGTTCCACAGGAGAGGAGCCTGATAACTAAAAGATCTGCCTCCCATTCTACTTTTAGAAATTCTAGGAACAACTACCAAACCTGCAGATTGAGAGAAAGTGCTCTGTTAGGAACATACGGAACAATCAGATCTCTGATATAAGATGGAGCTTGGCCATTTAAGGCTTTACAGGTGCTGGTCATAAAATTAGAATATCATGAAAAAGTAGATTGATTTCAGTAATTCCATTTAAAAAGTGAAACTTGTATATTATATTCATACATTACATACAAACTCATATATTTCAGATGTTTATTTTGTTTAATTTTGATGATTACAAATGACAACAAATGAAAATCTCAAATTCATCATATCAGAAAATTAGAATATTGTGAAAAGGTTCAAAATTGATGGCCCCTGGTGCCACACTCTAATCAGCTAATTAACTCAAACCACCTGCAAAAGCCTTTAAATGGTCTTTCAGTCTAGTTCTATAGGCTACACAATCATGGGGAAGACTGCTGACTTGACAGTTGTCCAAAAGACGACCATCGACACCTTGCACAAGGAGGGCAAGACACAAAAGGTCATCGCTAAAGAGGCTGGCTGTTCACAGAGCTCAGTGTCCAAGCACATTAATAGAGAGGCGAAGGGAAGGAAAAGATGTGGTCGAAAAAAGTGTACAAGCAAGAGAGATAACCGCACCCTGGAGAGGATTGTGAAACAAAACCCCTTCAAAAATGTGGGGGAGATTCACAAAGAGTGGACTGCAGCTGGAGTGAGTGCTTCAAGAACCACCACACACAGACGTATGAAAGACATGGGTTTCTGCTGTCGCATTCCTTGTGTCAAGCCACTCTTGAACCACAGACAGCGTCAGAAGCGTCTTGCCTGGGCTAAAGAGAAACAGGACTGGACTGCTGGTGAGTGGTCCAAAGTCATGTTCTCTGATGAAAGTAAATTTTGCATTTCCTTTGGAAATCAAGGTCCCAGAGTCTGGAGGAAAAGAAGAGAGGCACTTCATCCACGTTGCTTGAAGTCCAGTGTAAAGTTTCCACAGTCAGTGATGGTTTGGGGTGCCATGTCATCTGCTGGTGTTGGTCCATTGTGTTTTCTGAGGTCCAGGGTCAACGCAGCCACATACCAGGAAGTTTTAGAGCACTTCATGCTTCCTGCAGCTGACCAACTTTTTGGAGATGCAGATTTCATTTTCCAACAGGACTTGGCACCTGCACACAGTGCCAAAGCTACCAGTACCTGGTTGAAGGACCATGGTATCCCTGTTCTTAATTGGCCAGCAAACTCTCCTGACCTTAACCCCATAGAAAATCTATGGGGTATTGTGAAGAAGAAGATGCAATACACCAGACCCAACAATTCAGAAGAGCTAAAAGCCACTATTAGAGCAACCTGGGCTATCATAACACCTGAGCAGTGCCACAGACTGATCGACTCCATGCCACGCCGCATTGCTGCAGTAAAACAGGCCAAAGGAGGCCCAACTAAATACTGAGTGCTGTACATGCTCATACTTTTCATGTTCATACTTTTCAGTTGGCCAACATTTCTATAAATCCTTTGTTTTTATTGGTCTTCAGTAATATTCTAATTTTCTGATATGATGAATTTGAGATTTTCATTTGTTGTCATTTGTAATCATCAAAATTAAACAAAATAAACATCTGAAATATATGAGTTTGTATGTAATGTATGAATATAATATACAAGTTTCACTTTTTAAATGGAATTACTGAAATCAATCTACTTTTTCATGATATTCTAATTTTATGACCAGCACCTGTATATGTGAGAAGGAGGATTTTAAATTCTATTCAGGATTTATCAGGAAGCCAAAGAAGAGAAGCCAGGATAGGAGAGATGTGATCTCTCTTTTTAATTTTGATCAGAACTCTGGCTGCAGTATTTTGGATCAGCTGAAGGATTTTAACTACAGTTTTTGGACTTCCTGATAGTAAAGAATTACAGTAGCTATATTTCTCCATAAATAGTAAGCAAACTGATCCATTGCATAGACAACTGGCATGTCTTGAACACAAAAAGAAAACCTGGATGACTCTTAACTCCATGCTTTTTAATGCCGAAAAAAACAGAAGTTAATAGTCTTTGGACCAGAGCCTTTGAAAAGAAGCTGATAAATTGGTCACTTAATTCAGATGGGATTAAATTAGTCTCAGATGATAACATACAAAACCATGGTGTTATCTTTTTAACATTATTTGTCTCTTAAGTCTCAAATTAAACAAGTTTCTAGAATTTCTTTCTTTCATCCCTGGAATATTGCAAAGATTAAAAATATCTTGTCAAACTGAGAAACTAATCCATGCATTTGTTATTTCAAGGCTGAATTATTGCGATTCTACTGATCAACTGATTCAGAGTTCTGATGAAAATGAAAAAGACAGATCATATCTTTGGTCGTAATGGATGTGTGTGATTCTGTGACTTCCCTGTGTTTCGCTGTTACAGGGAGTGACAACCTTACAGGTGGCTCGCCTGTGTGCCGTCTACCTCTACTGCTGCATTTTAAAGGAGTGGCTGGACTAACGGTGAGGGGGAGTGGTGGCCTTGGAATCCTGAGGTTGTGAGTTTGAAACCCACTCGAAACCCACTCCCTGGATACCGCAAATGGCAGTCCACTGCTCCCCAAGGGGGCGGGTTAAATGCAGAGAGTGAATTTCGTTGCGCTGTACTTGTAACAGTGTGATGACAATAAGAAAAAGCTGAAAAACGAACATTCTTTGACTGATGGTCAGACTTCGATCGTCAAAACCCCTAAGTGATCTCTCTCAGCTCTGATCCTGTGCATTAAGATAGTGTCAGACTTACCAGCTTAAGTTCCAGCTTAACTCTCTGTTTTTTTTTTTTTTATCTTCCCAGCTTTTAATGCTAAGAAATTTTTGGCCTCTCCTGCATTCAGACTCCTGACAGTAACTTTTGGATTCCTGGTTTTTTTAAAAGTCTCACCTGTTCTTTCTCCTGCTTGCCCACTCTCCATTATTGTATTCTGTTGAGTCTGGACCCCATTCTCCTCTTGCTCTCTAGTGTTTACGCCCAGGCATTGATCCCCAAACCTTAGAACAGCAATCATTGCCCCCCTTGTTGCCTGTATCATTTTATGCAGATGATACTAATTATTTTCCTAAATAAAAAAAAAAGAATAAACTTTTGTTTTGTTTCATGGGTGCAAATGGGTTGCTGCAATTGACAATTTCTAGTATAAAAGATAGTTTTGGGTGTTTTTCAGTGTTTAGTCCTGTTTCTCACCTAGACGTAGCTATGGCTCAGCTTTTACTATGGCTGTTTTTTTTGCATTTTAATATGTTAAGTGGCTCATTACTCATCTACTTAACCATTTCATTCCCAAACAGGCAAAAGTTTACTGCTATCTTCTCTAACATCTAAAGTTTTTTTATGGATCAGTGCTTCCATGTTGCTTTTGTATGTCTGCTTCTGTTTTCTTGAACACCCAGTTGGCCACAGCAAAAGGCAACCAACAGTGAGCCTTGTTCTCTTGGAGGTGTCTTCCTGTTAAAAGGGAGTTTTTTCCCCCTTCTCCTCTGCCACTGCATGCTCAGTGAGAGGGATTGCTGTAGAGTCAACAACACAATGCAAGCTAATCTAAGAGGAGCGAATCCTGCAAAGTCAATGACTCCATACAACCATCTGCGTTTTCTTAAAGGTACACTATGCAACCGGTGTTGATTTTCCAGTGAGGCTCCCTCCAGAGGGCGAAAGTAAAAGTGCACTGTCATAAATATGCACAGCTGTTCTCCTGGTTTCTCCGTCAAGCCAGGCGCGGTTGTTTTGAGCTTAGCAGCGAATGACTAATGCTGCGTTCACACTGGACGTAGCTGGCGCGACAGAAGCAGCGAGTTTACATGCAAAGTCAATGGTTGACGCGCGTCAAGGTGCAGCAAAAGGTCCCGCGGCGCGTTTTGAGCACCAGGCGCAACACGTCTGAGCAGCTGAAGCAGCGCGTCGGGTGCGTTTAACGCAGGGAGAGAGACACAGCGCTGATGATCACTCCTCTTAAACAGTTTATTGACGCCTAAATTAACTTAAAATGCAGAAATCTGCCGGCAGAATATGCAGTTTGGATAATTTAGATAAAAAATACCTACCAGCTGCCGCGGTGAACCGCTGCTGATGAAGGGATCCATACTGTCGGCGCCCCGCTGGTATGTGGGGGTCTGAGCGGCTCCGACAGAAAAAATATTGAAGGCAGGATAATAATCTGAATGAACTGACTGCACTGATTACGTTTTCAGGTGTATTTTCTCACTTAAACACATATTAAAACTACTTTATTCCCACTGATCACAGCAAATATAGCTGCAAGGCAGAGAAAGGATAGTGAAGCTCCGCCCAACGCGCCTCAGACACACTTTTACACCGCGCAGCCAGAGCAGCAAAGCTGCTTCAGCCACGCGTCAGAACTAACTGGTACAAGCAGCAAAAAGGAAGCAGCAGACGTGCTTTTGCTGCTTTTGCTGCGTGAATGTAGCATAACTGCACAAAGATTGCCACTGTGCTAGCAACGAGAATGCTTTTAACTGGGGGCGTGTAGCAGTTCTCGCCGTAAAGCAAGACTGACTCTCACGAGACTTCTGAGCCTGTGGGTGCGGGTCGGTGCTCCTGCAGTTGCAAGTGCAGTATTTCCCCCACAGACCACCAGGGCGGCCGAGAATACCTTTGTTCAACCTGAAATGACTCATTTAGTCATCCATAACGTTATGGAACACATTAATTAACTGAAAAATGTTGCATAGTGTCCCTTTAAAAAAACTTTTAACCGATCTGACTGTATGATCTAACTGAATTGTTTCTGTATACATGGTGTCTTGTGAATTGGAGCTATTTAAATAAACTGAAATGCAATGAATTGGGTTTATGAATATGCAATATTGTTGCTATTTTGGAATGAATAGTGCTCTATGAGACATTCTCTCTAATTTGGTCCATAAGCTAACCCTTGTTCATTGTTCTTCCCATGCTGTGCTCCCTGGCCTTCAGAGCACAGAATGCATTTATTAATTGGGGAAAAAATATTAATAAATAAAATAATAATAATAATAATATTTATATATATATATATATATATATAATAAAAGTTATATATAATAAAAAATATATAATAAAAGTTTTCATAACATCAAGTCTCTTTCTCAGGGATTATTTCACAACATTATGTGTTTTTTCCCCAAACTGTCTGTCTTTTGTTTTAGGTAGAGTATGTGTAGACTTTCACAGCCTTTCTGCAGGGCTAATTAGTGAAAGACAACTGTCTAGTCAGAGCAGCTGAACCCCATGCAATAAGGGCTGTACGATGTCTTATTCTCATTTTTACTTTGCAAAGTAAAATAAAATGCCGCCTGATTGAAATCCATCTATCTGACTATAAAGGGAGTTTTCCTCTCCACTGTCGCTACAAGCATGCTT
Organism: Cyprinodon tularosa; assembly: GCF_016077235.1. Classification (NCBI taxonomy): domain Eukaryota; kingdom Metazoa; phylum Chordata; class Actinopteri; order Cyprinodontiformes; family Cyprinodontidae; genus Cyprinodon; species Cyprinodon tularosa. The sequence goes on from NW_024039016.1 coordinate 427,581, forward strand.
AGTGTGAGGGATTGCATTAGAGTCAATGAGTCGATGCAATCAACTGGTTTTCCTTAGATAGAAAACTCTGAATGAGTTTGACTGTTTGATCTGGTTGAACTGTAAAGTGTCTTGAGATGACATGTGTGTGACATTGGCGCTATAGAAATAAACTGAATTGCATTTAATCTATCTCCGTTTATTTCATTGGAATGTATATTTGAATACCTTTTTCCCATGACACTAACCAAAAGGGTCTACACACAAAAGCTTTATTTATACTTAGATTTATTTAGAAACAGGCAAAAATGACTCTCAAGTAATATTGGTTGTACTGAATTTTATCTTTTGGGATTATATTGAGAACATACTGTATGCATACTGTACTTTTCAGATTTACCTGATATTATGTTCTATCCACTTCACAATCATAAAAATGTACGTTTTCTTTTTTATTTTTTAGTTTTTTAGCTAAAGCATAATAAAATGCAACAAACTTTAAAAAGCATGAATACTTATGAGTTTCTTGTCATTCTCCCGGTTCACTTAGTATTCAAATAGTTATTGTATATGAGGTATATATATATTTTTTAGCTGAATCAGTCAGTCATAAAAGATTCCCATATGCCACATTGAAAAGGTTACAATTCAGTCTCTGTCTCTGATAAAGGCTTTGTCCTGTAATCTAGGACTCACAACAAATATGCAAGAATGTAATTCAATTATTGCTGGCAAGTTTTAAAGGAAAAGGAAATTATTAAAATAAAAAAAAAATTTTTTTTTACTTAATGCTTTCATGCATCTTTGTTTAAAAAAAATTCATGCTTTATTATTATTTTTTGCTTCATATTTATAGCTTTAGAATTGTAAAACCCTATGGCTAAAAAGCTGGTAGTTCCTGCGGGAAGAAGAAGCGTGCTTGAAATGGTTGCAGTTTTTACCGATTTATGGCTCTTAACAGATCACAATTTGAAAGATTTGCGATAAAATTGGATAATGTGTTTCCAAGAAAAAGATACTGCAGCCCCATTACCATAATAATGTCATTTTACCACCGCTAACTCACATGTGTTTCTACTTCAGTCAGATGACAAGGATGTATTGCTCTTTTTAGAACCGATTTGGAAACATGGATGACATTTTGTGGTTGATATTATTTAGTTTTGATCACTTTTTGAATTTACCACTGACTCAAACAGAAACAACCCCTTCTGTGGTTAAGAGTGACCATAGAATAAAGCTTTTAAGTTTGATTACAGCCAACTGCTTTGTGTATGTGAGAGAGAGTCAATGTGTGTGTATGTGGCTAAGTATTTGCTCACCTTGTGGGGACAGTGTAAGGCCTATTTCCAGTAATATGCTAGGTACTTTTGAGGAAAAGGTTCTCTTCTTGGGTTGGGATTTGAATTGAATTTAGATTAGGATTAGTCACATTGGTAAAAATGAATGTGAAGTGAATGGAAGTCAAAGGGAAGTCCCCGTAAGAATGGTGGAACATAATTTGTGTGTGGGGGGTGTGTGCGTGCATGCATGCATATGTGTGTCAATAGAGGCAGTCTGCACAAACAGCAGGCTTGCTGTGCTGTCTGCTTGTCCCACCAGACACAGGAAGTTACAGTGTCCCGGACGTCATTGTGCTGCCGGACAGAGGTGTCTTTGTCTGGGCCGAGGTCACAGAGCAGGTGCGCTGTCTCTGTTCTCTCGCCTTCCCTTTTTTTTCCCCTCTTCCCCTGCCTCTTTCCCCATTTCTTTCACTCCCCTTGGTGGCCTTTTTCAATTTCCCCAATGATGTCACATAAAATAAACCCATGAAATTGCTTAGTTGATAGATAGATAGATAGATAGATAGATAGACAGACAGACAGACAGACAGACAGACAGACAGACAGACAGACAGACAGACAGACAGACAGACAGACAGACAGATAGATAGATAGATAGATAGATAAATATTATAAAAATTTCTAAAACAATTTACCTAGCTGCTGAATGATATATTTTTATTTTGTTCAAACATTGTTCTGCTTGCACATAGATGCTCATTTGCAGGATAATGGAATAGGATTTCTGAATTATTTTCATTATTTTAAAGCCTCTCAGAAAACCAACCACTTCCTTCCTTCTCTCCTTACCCCCCTAATGCAGCCACAGGGTTAGCTTTCAGTGCCAGAGGTCTTAAAAAGCCAGACAGCTTCTCATAGACACTGCTACCACAAACTCTCTTCTAATCCAGTACATCTCTAAGTATATTTGTGCGCCTGTGCACGATGATGTGCACATATGTAAATATGTGGGTCGGCTGGTGCCCCTCGTAACTCCAAGAGATTCCTTCTATTGGAAACAGTTCAGGACATCAGTTTTAACAAAGGCTGTCAGGAAGAGAATCCGGGCTGATTATAATTCTATACCGCTCCTCCATGTTTTCAGAGGGTCTTTCCAGCAAGATACACTGACTGGCAGCAGAATTCGGAGCTTTGGTAAAAAAGATTGAAAGGAATTAAATCCATTTGTTGTTGCTCAAATGTTCAATTGATTATCATTCTATTACACTGGAAAAAATCCAAATCTAGATAAGTAATTTTTTCTTAAAATAAGTGCATTTGTTCTTGGATTGAGGAGATAAAAAAGACATTTTGCCAATAGAACAAGACAATTTAGATTAAAAATAAGAAAACGCAATTGCATTATCTTATTTCAAGTGCATATCATCTAATTATCTTATTTTAAGACTAAAAATACTCATTCCATTGGCAAACTATCGCATTTACCTACTCAAATTAAGGGTAAAAAACACTTAATATAAGAATTTTTTACTTCTTTTTAGATCGTTTTTGCAGTGTAAAATCAGAAGATTAGTTTGGAATAATGGTGGTGTTTGAATTTTATAGTATGTGTGCTTAAGTTTCAACTCAAATTGTCTCTTACAGATAAAAAAAAACTAATTGTTGAGATTTTTAAAACCAGCCCAAGTCTTATGTGATTTTTAGTTAACGCTTGAGGCTATCTTTGTTTTTCTACAGTCAGACAAACAGTTTCCGATGGTATATGTTAAAAACAAGTATATTTTTCCTCTTTCCTGAAAAGATTTTCAAGTGAAAAACCAGCTTCCATCTGACAGACCTGTGACCTTCGGCAAAGCATGCATGACAGGAACTTCACAGGGAGAGAAAAGGTCAGCCGACAGGAACACGAGAGTGCCAACTGAGCTAAAAGGAACATCGAACTGTAGTGAGACATGCCAAGACGCCGTGCCCAGAGATCCTTCATACACACACACACACGCAGCTACACACACGCAAATATCAGGGATGAAATGCACCTACATATCTGCTGACTTGACCTTCGTTATGAATACACAGCAATGTGAAAAAGCCGTTGACCGATGCTTTTGTGTTGCCATGGTAATTTTGGAAGTTGCTCTCGATTTAAGGTAAACAGATGTAAGTTAATAGGGAGGGGTAGCAGCATTAAAGTGCAAAGCTCCTTTAACAGCTGACTGTGGAAGAGGACTTGCTCTTGTGAAAATCACTTCAGTTTACGAGGTCATATCGGTTAACACAAGTATGAGCCTGGTTGAGATAAGCTTAATTTGTCATTGGTGCATAGTTTTGAGGTCTTTTTGTGCTTTTTTTCTGGCTTTCCCTTTGCACAAATAAAAATAAAAAAATGTTCTGAGGGATGCAGCATCTGGGTGGAAGGGCCATACCCGACCTACTGGCATTGAAGAAGACGTGATTCTACTAATTTTGCTTATGCACCTTTGCAATGAGCATTCAACAACAGAGGCATACTCATAATTCATGGACTTTAACTACTTTTCAAAGCTCCTGTGCTTAAAGAAAATGTAAGGTCACTTCATCTATCTATTGCATTACGATAAAAAAAAAAGATTTCCAATGTTTCAATAGTCAGAAATTTAAATTAATTGTATGATTTGAAACGTTAAGGTCTGAGGGATGCAGCATCTGGGTGGAAGGGCCATACCCGACCTACTGGCATTGAAGAAGACGTGATTCTACTAATTTTGCTTATGCACCTTTGCAATGAGCATTCAACAACAGAGGCATACTCATAATTCATGGACTTGAACTACTTTTCAAAGCTCCTGTGCTTAAAGAAAACGTAAATTCACTTCATCTATCTATTGCATTACGATAAAAAAAAAGATTTCCAATGTTTCAATAGTCAGAAATTTAAATTAATCGTATGATTTGAAACGTCAAGGTTTGACTAAAACTTAAAAACAAGCTAAAGTTGCGCAAGTGATTTATTTACTGATAAGAGACCACATAAATGTGACCATTTGGATTGCCAGTATGTTGTTTAGTAAATCTTTACTGGCCTTATTACATTTTAGAAATGTTCCGTTACTTTTTAGCAAAAAGTATTTGTATGTTTGAACACTACAGGTATAATTCAAACTTATATAAAGCATAAAAGTAAGATTGTGAGAGTGCCCTAGAGCATTTAAACATTATGTTGAAATTATATCCTCTAAGGATCATTGCAGAATATTTTAAAGATGAGGACATATTTTTAGCCTTATGCAGGGGGCCACCTGCTAAAACGTTGCATCAGCTTACACAGGAAGCTGAAATCTAAGAGTGAGACTGGACATTGATTTGTCCTCATGTGTCCTATCCTGCTGAGTAGATCAAACAAAGCCTCATCATTGACTGCGAGACATCACTAAAGTTCACTGCCACACGCACAGGCATGTACATTAGATAATAAACAAATTTTCTTTCTGTAGTAGCTTATAACACAAAACATGTACCGTACTACAATGCAAACACTGTCAATCGGCAAATGTCAAAATCAAACAAGCAAAACGGCCCTAACTTCCTGTGAAGTCATACATGTTATGTAAGAGTCTCTTACTGTGTGCTTGGATTTGTTTTTGTTTGTCTCAGGAGAAAAATTGGAACAGAGACAGAGTAAGGGAGAGAAAAATAGGGCAGATTTAACCTTTTAGTTCATTAAGTTAATGTAGCATCGAAGCTGTATGGCACATGATGAGACTTTATTAGGCTATAAAAAGAGCAACAACTCAATTCAGTTTATTTATATAACGGCAATTCATAACACATGTCATCTCAAGGCACTTTACAGAGACAATTCAACTAGATCATACAGTCAGACTGATACAAAGTTTTCTATCTAAGGAAAACCAGCTGATTGCATCGACTCATTGATTTAAAATCAATCTTTTTAAGTATATAGCAAACTGAAATATTCCAGAATTTGGGTCTAATTATGATTGATACATTTTTTTGGAAATGTTTGGTGAAGTATAACAAAGCAATTTCTACTTAATGAAATCGAAATGCCCGCTGGGTCAATAAATATAATTTTGATTATTTATTTTATTTTGTTTAAGTCATCTGTTCTTCTTTTTGTCCTGTCTAATCCAAAATCCCGAAAATATAATCAGCTACAGACAGAAAGACTGATAAAGGAGTACAATTTTTAATGAAAGAGTGCCACTGTAGTGAGTAAAGTTGATCGTAGTAACAGCTTTGTCAAAGGTTCGATCAAGGGAAGAAAGACAGCCCAGCACAAAAGCATGGTTTCAGAGTACATTTAGGAGGAAAATAAAAAGGGTAGACAAAGCTAATGGAAGCCATACCTACCAAAGCAGACAGGCAAATGCAAAAGCATTGAATTAAGTGTTCTTTCTATGGGGAAAAAAAGCTGAGAATTACTGACCCACAAGTATACCTTTTTTGGGGAAAAAAAACAACAACTTTAAGGCAGGAATAAGCGCCGGTAAAGCACAAAGAGAACAAACTCTTAGAGAAAAATCAAACATTTTCTATCTCTGTGATTAGAATTTGGATGGAGAAGGTTACACACATCACTTGGCAAGTTTCAGTGGTACCTAATGCAAACGCCATGAGCCAGCTGTAGTTAACATTCCTGAAACAAGTAATTTGCTATTTGTCCCATTTTCGGCTAAAGACAGATATCAAATATTAATATTATATAAATATCATAAACAGACTATGGGTTACATTTCCTTAATAAACAGCCAATTGATAATATGAATTTTCCACCAGTAAGGTTTGCCATGGCTGTAAGTAAAATGTATCTGTATGGGACATTTCCAAGAAATTAAAATCATGGAGTATTTCGCAATGAAAAAAGATAAAAAACAATACTTCAAATAAGTGAACCAGTAAGGATAAAGATGACACGATATCTGCATTGCTACAAAAAATATATTTTTGGGTCCAACTAAACAACAAAAAAGTAAAGAAAAACGTGGAAGAGAGACATTTGGACTGAGAGGAAGTCCAGAGATATGAAATCAGATGTGAACCAAAACAGCATTTTGCAATACTCTCCTGGGGGAATGTGTATGTGCAGCGCACAGGTTCTGCCTTGTGCATGCACATTTGTGTGACTTTGTTAGTGTGATGGGATAAATGTTATGGTGCAAAGCCAACAGATAAATGTATGAAATGTTATTGCGGTGCAGCTGGCCACGCTCCAGAGGAAGTACTTTGCTTTGACAATGTTCTCAGCAGGAATGCAATGTAGCCCACCGCCAAGTGGGCGTATGCTTGCTCAGGGTCGGAAGCCATGTTTGGTCAGCCCAGTTTCAGCCCATCCAGTGCCTCCAAGGGGAGTGGATAGGTGGTGGGGGTGTGCTGCCGGGGACCCTCCTACTGTTGTTATTCAGAAACAAGAAAAAAGGAGGGATTGTGTATTATTTGTGTAGATGCAAATGTGTTCGTCTTTTTGTGAGTATGTTTTTTTTTTTTAGGTGGGAGGAGGATCTAAAAGGAATGCAACAGTGTCTTTACACATGTCCCCTACTCCACCCACCCCTTAGGCAGCCACCAGGCCTGTTGAAAACAGAGACACACATACACACACAGAGGTTGAGGCATGGAAGGAAGTATTAAACTACACCGCCTGAATTATTATCAAGACAGGCAGGCAAAGCTGCCTGTTAAGATTCTGAACTTTTCCTTTTAGAACTTGGCTACAAGAAAATCCACTCAGCAGAAAAAAATTTGTGTTGAGGAACAAAAAAAGTAATATGTTCATTATCCCTCTGCAGGCCTAAAGATCTCTGAAATATATTGTATTCAGGCCTCTTGAACATTCTCACACAACCACAAACCTAACAAAACGTACGGTGGCCCTGAAGTGCAAACCACATCAACACATCTTTAAACACAACTACAAATTAAAAAACACAACAACATATTTAGAACCACAATAACATATTCAAAAACAAAACATCTTAAAAAAAATGGAAATCATTCTGTCTTTACTGTTTAAATGTTAAATGAAAAAGCATAAGCCGAATAAATTCTGGTTTAAAAGCCAAACAGTGCAGTATCGACCTCTTCCAGTTGGTTAATGCCGTTCTGGTTCTGAATATCTTGTTGTCGTTTTGAATATAATGTTGTGGTTTTGAACATGTTGCGTTTTTAATATGTAGTTGTGTTTGAAGATTTGTTGATGTGGTTTGCATGTCAGGGCCACCGTAAAACCCCTTGGGAATTTATGTAAATGTGAAATCCCAAAAATAAATTCAAGGCCTTCAGATATAATTTAATCATTAAAAAGGAGCCACATGTGTATATCTTAATGTTAGCATGAATCCAGCTGTGTTGTGAAGGCCTCAGAGGTTTGTTAGATAACATCAGTAATCGTCATTTTATCTTTGCATGGTCTGTACTCTGCACAGAACCTGTTGTGTTTTGTTGGACCCAGTGAGCCCTACCTTCAGCTCTCAGTGCTGCCACTAGCTGAGCGAGTGAGCGAGCGAGCATCCATCCATCCATTCATCCATCCATCCATCCATCCATCCATCCATCCATCCATCCATCCATCCATCCATCCATCCATCCATCCTCTCTCTCCAGCTTAGTCGTGTCAGGGTCTAGGTGGGGCCGGTGCCTATCTCCGGCGAGAGGCAGGGTACACCCTGGAGAGGTCGCCAGTCTGTCGCAGTAGTTGTGTTTCCATTAACCATCAAATTGCACAAATTGTATTTATTAGAATTAATTTGCTAAATGGAAACACTGAAGTAAAAAAACAAAGAAAAATAAAAATTTTTCATGTTTCAATGAAAGGGTTTTTCGGTTGTATCAATATTCTTCTATTTCACAAAACTGCAATGGAAACATTTTTCTTCAAATCACATGATCTGCAAGTTGACTTTAACACCTTGCAAAAAGACAACAGAGAAGAAGGCAGGAAGTAGTTGGAGGATCTTGGTGGCAAGTAAATCTGCTAAAATATGGATTTATCTCATTTGGCTACATCCCCTGCTGGTATTTTGCTTTAAGAGTTATCACATGAACAAATGTATTCAGCTTTAATCGTACTTATTTAATGGAAATACCGCAATTATGAAATGATGAAACGTTGCAATTTAGAATCTAACAGAAAATGGACATAGTGCCCGCATTTGTAATGGAAAGTCAGCTACTATTGTGCTCACTGTGTGACAATGTCACTTGAATACATAATTAAAAACTACAACATAAATAAAAAATAAAAAAAAAATGTTTCATCATCATATATGCAAGAATGTCTTGTCAAATGCAGAGATGTCTTCTTGCAGATTTAATGATGAGGTAAGTGGCAACAGAAGCATAAATCCAACAATAACAGGCAGGGAACTCAGAAACCAAAACAAAGAGACACATGGAAGAAACATACAAGAGGAATGAAGAGAGTCCAGCAAAGAGTAGCTGCAAAGGAGAGGTACACTATATTGCCAAAAGTATTTGCTCACCTGCCTTGACTCACATATGAGCTTAAGTGACATCCCGTTCCTAATCCATAGGGTTCAATATGACGTCGGTCCACCCTTTGCAGCTAGAACAGCTTCAACTCTTCTGGGAAGGCTGTCCACAAGGTTTAGGAGTGTGTTTATGGGAATTTTTGACCATTCTTCCAGAAGCGCATTTGTGAGGTCGCACACTGATGTTGGACGAGAAGGCCTGGCTCTCAGTCTCCGCTCTAATTCATCCCAAAGGTGTTCTATCGGGTTGAGGTCAGGACTCTGTGCAGGCCAGTCAAGTTCATCCACACCAGACTCTGTCATCCATGTCTTTATGGACCTTGCTTTGTGCACTGGTGCACAGTCATGTTGGAAGAGGAAGGGGCCAGCTCCAAACTGTTCCCACAAAGTTGGGAGCATGGAATTGTCCAAAATGTCTTGGTATGCTGAAGCATTCAGAGTTCCTTTCACTGGAACTAAGGGGCCAAGCCCAGCTCCTGAAAAACAACCCCACACCATAATCCCCCCTCCACCAAACTTTACACTTGGCACAATGCAGTCAGACAAGTACCGTTCTCCTGGCAACCGCCAAACCCAGACCCGTCCATCAGATTGCCAGATGGAGAAGCGCGATTCGTCACTCCAGAGAACGCGTCTCCACTGCTCTAGAGTCCAGTGGCGGCGTGCTTTACACCACCGCATCCGACGCTTTGCATTGCACTTGGTGATGTATGGCTTGGATGCAGCTGCTCGACCATGGAAACCCATTCCATGAAGCTCTCTGCGCACTGTTCTTGAGCTAATCTGAAGGCCACATGAAGTTTGGAGGTCTGTAGTGATTGACTCTGCAGAAAGTTGGCGACCTCTTCGCACTATGCGCGTCAGCATCCGCTGACCCCGCTCCGTCAGTTTACGTGGCCTACCACTTCGTGGCTGAGTTGCTGTCGTTCCCAAACACTTCCATTTTCTTATAATACAGCTGACAGTTGACTGTGGAATATTTAGGAGCGAGGAAATTTCACGACTGGATTTGTTGCACAGGTGGCATCCTATCACAGTTCCACGCTGGAATTCACTGAGCTCCTGAGAGCGACCCATTCTTTCACAAATGTTTGTAAAAACAGTCTGCATGCCTAGGTGCTTGAATTTATACACCTGTGGCCATGGAAGTGATTGGAACACCTGATTCCAATAATTTGGATGGGTGAGCAAATACTTTTGGCAATATAGTGTATATATCAGAGACTGAACAACGAATGCAGTAATCAGCTAATTGGGAGCAGGTGTGTACAGAAGCAGCTAGAAGGGAGCTAAGAGGAAAAAAGAGGGGCAATAGAGAGTAACTAGGGAATACAACAGGGCTTAAATATAACTAGTAAAGAACTTAAATGAAGCTAAAGGGGAATAAAACTAATGACTAGAGAATAAAGAATGACCAAGGGGAAAACTGGAAAAGAGGGCCAGGGACTGGCGATACTCAAGGTAAGTGTGATGCCATAGGAAATAATAACGTAAATATAACTAAAAACCCAAACTGAAAACTAAAACAGAACTGAAAACCCAGAGCAGCAGATCATGAAAAAACAGGGAGAATTGTTTGGATCACAAGCTGACCTGAATTACTAAATTAAAGCACAGCTGCTGCCTGTGTGTGCTGGGTTTTGACTTGAGTTGGGTGTGGCAGAAGTGGAAAGGAGGGACGCAGCTGTCTATTATGCTCCAAAGTCTGCTTGAAGAACTTTACATTTTTTGCCTCAGCTATGGCGAGACTTTCTAGTGCAGAACTGCAGACTTTTGAAATCAGGTTTGATATATTGTAGGATATTTCTGCTGAACTGATTCAACAAGGTCTTTTATGCATGTAGTTTGACAAACATTCTGCTTGTGGGCCTCTGCACTCTGCTTTCCCCCGCCTCTTAACTGTGGTTTTATTCTTAAACCAAACACTCTTAAGAAATAAACAATAATAGTTGTCAGGGTAAGTAACCGAACGATATTAAATTATATCATACTGTATTATCTCATCTTTGGGTCACACCCCCTCGTGTAGAGGGGGAAAAGGGAAGACACTAGCACTCTGCTGCATCTCATAAACAAAACAAGCTCTCTATGTCATTCAGGGTTGTGCAGCGTTCATTGTTGTTTTTTTTCCCTTCAGGTTTATTTGATGAAAATTATATTTCTGTTTGACCAGCTCTGTTCTTTGTTTTTCCTAAAAATAAATGTTGTTACTCTTAAGCTTAAATAATAGAAATGCTGCAATGTGATTTAAGTGCAGTCAGCTACACTTTGTTTACTTTTTGAAAACACTCTACTTTTTACTTCCACTATGACTACTTTGTGTTGGTCCATCACAAAAACCCATCTTAAAGGACACACTTACACTTTTAGTTCTGCTCTGAAGGAATTCAGAAAAGTTTAAAGGATATTATGATTTTCTTTTCATGGTAAGATAGTTTTACTGTTACTGCCTTAAAGCTAGAATAATAGAAATATCATAGAACTATACTTTGCTTTCATACTTGCTCTGACCAAGAGTTTAACACTTAGCAGCTAAACATTATATCATGTTACTTTGATCTCCTGCATAATGATACACGCATCCAAGAAGTTAAAACTGATGGTAGACTGTCTGAAATTCACTTGAAAATGTTGGATCTGTTGACTTTGTTCTGTTCTTAAAAGCTGAAATGAGGCCCTCCCTGTGGGTACAGGGTTTTTATCTCGGTGGTATAATGGGAGAACCCTTGTAACAGTACCAGCAAAGAGCCTGCTGTGGCAAAGGCCTTGGTGTGTTCAGACTGGCAGTGTTTGGTGATAAGAGGCTGTGGCCTGGTTGGCCTCTCTGAGGGGAAGTGATGCAAGACAGTAGCTCTTTGTTTAGTGGCATTACTTGGTACCATGCCAGTGGCCCTTCTGAATGAAATGAAGCGCTTGGCTTGTTTGCTCGCTGGGTGAGTGGTTACTTGGTGAACAGGCTGACCGCCTGGATGACTTGCTGGAGGGCAGAAAACTGTGATCCTAAAACTCAAGGCTAATCTGTCCTTTCAACAACCAGAGGAAATATGCTCAATCATCTCATTGAAATTGAAAACAAATTACAATCAAAACCACATATTCATATACTTTTTCCTATAAATTACCAAAATAACTATAACGTTTTTGGGGCTTGGTTCTTTTTCCTGTATTCTTCATGTTCATTTTTTTTCCCCTACAAACAGATTTAAAAAGAAAAAATGGGAAAGAACAGCTTCTGAGGATAATCAAACAATTTGGGTTGAATTGAGGCATACCTCTTGATGCATTTTAGGATCCACAAATTCCATGGGTTACTTTATGGAAACCATCACTAGGAATTGCGGACCCCCACGTCTGGTATATCCTTGGGTACAGTTTCCAGAAGTCTTAAGGTACAAAGTCCACATGTTCAATACAACCATAACATTCACAAGGAACAAAAGTGGTTCTAGGGCGCAGATCACATGCTTTGGTGGGAAATCAACCATAAAACAAGTCTTGTGCTAGCATGGGCTGAACAGCCGACCAGTAATGAAAACATATTTTCTCCAAAAGCAGCATAGAAAACCAGATTAAAGTTGATAAACTAAACTGAAGGTTCCTGGATATCATGACTCATGTTACATCTGGATGAAAAAGGATGAAGTTTATGTCTTAAGAGAGCCATCCCAACTATCCCTAATATGATGGTAATAATATTTCTGTGGTTTTTTTTTTTGCTACAGGATTAGCAGCTGCACTTCTACTGTGGAAACTCAACAATATGCAAATATCAAAGCAGAACACACTGATTAAAAAGCTTGGTAGCATATCTGTCTTCCAAATCACATTAAACTTGACCATACCAACAAATGAATTACCCAGTTGCTCAATAGTAATAAAGTAAGTTTTTAGAGTGGCCACTGAAAACTCCTAATCTTTATCGCATAAAAAAACAACTGTAAGTAGAGTTTAAAGTTTGGGAGTTAGCCTACAAACCTGACTTATTTACAGTGGTTCTATCCTGAGGTATGGCCAGCATTCCAACTAACTAATTATAGAAACTTGAAGGATACCCAAGTTAAACAGATTGAAACACAACTCTACCAAACACTGAGATTGATTATTCATAATATTTTTCAATAAAATTGAAAATAATAAAACAATTTAGAATAAATATGCCTGTTCTTTATTGTTCTAGCACTTAGACATACAAGTCTGATCACCTTAACAAACATTAAATATGTCCAATTTAATTTCCGGCATCTATAAGATAATGCCATGTACCTTTTTATATATTATATGTATTTATTTGGGTTTAGCAAAATCTCCAATTGTATGAAATAAATGTTGACACTGTTCATTTTTGAAAATATTTATTAGGTTTGAAAAACCTCTCAAAACCCTGGACAGAGCAATCTTTTTCTATCTGTCCCAGAGACTCAAGATGAACCCAAAATGTGAGGTTCCTTAAAAGTGTTTTCCTTCCAGTTAAATCCATCTTGTCCCACTTCACTTCATTTTACTTTTGAATTCCACTGGGAGCAGAGAGGGGGGGGGGACAGGAAGCTGAGGAGGAGTGTTCATATGGTGTGTGTGTGTGTGTGTGTGTGTGTGTGTGTGTGTGTGTGTGTGTGTGTGTGTGTGTGTGATGGAAGCGACCTTATTATGCAGTGTAAATGTCAGTGGATCCATTTACAGACAGCTATGCACCTGCTATTTCTAGCCCATGTAAGTGTGCAGATCTTAACAAGTTCTTACATGTGAACATTTTGAATGGACAAAACATAAACATGTTCTTAGTCAGTGAAACATTCATCAAAGAGAATTACCATACATTTGAAAAAAAAAAACCTAAATGATAAATAGGCAACAAATTTAATTTGAAGGATTTTCTCAAACTTTTATTTCATTTATTTTAACATTTATTAGCATTTTGTAGTTCAGTCTGGATTATTGATTTTGTTCTGCAGACCACATAAATGCTGAGCGCAGGAAGACAAAGACAGCAAAGTGTGTCTTGAATCCGTATCTGGGGCTTGTCATGGGATGCAAGGGGTTTTGCGTAAGTGCAACACCAGATGTTAATTTTTTTTTGTGCAAACCTGTATGTCTTATGAAGAACAAACTGTAGAGGATATGCTTGAGCATAAGCTGTGAAGGAGGGTCTGGTATTTTACCTTGCATCCTTTCTAATAGATGATTTTTGTATTGCAAATGCCTGTAAAAAATCAGCTGGATTGTTCCTTTAAGCATCAGATCAGGTGACGCATAGAAGTGGGTCAGTTAAAGCCTTGCAAGTTCAGCCGGTTGTAAAACCAGCAGATAAGAAGACAAATGTGGGATGGGTTGAGACTCATTGTATTGCCTGGATGTTGCTTTGTCCTGTATTACAGCAGTTCTGATTTTACTTTTAGTCGGCCTGAAATATTATAAAGATGTGTACTGTAGATACTAACTAGGACCTAAAGAATACTGACTTGAATTCTTAAAAAATGAATGATTTGCAAGCTAAAATACCAAATAGGTTAGAGATAGATTGGTGGGATGCAGCAAAGCTCAAGTCCATGACAGTTGACAACTTAGTCCTGCCATTATGAGTTATTCATTAGTAAACATGTAAGGAAATAAAGGGGGAAATAATAAAGGAGGTGTATGAGTAGGATAAAGAAATAGTTAAATAAAGAAAGAAACAACATAATTACATGTAGCACAGCAAGCAAGTAAACCAAACAGAAAAATAATTAGGTATTTATCTAATTGATTAATTAATTATGAAAGTTGAGAAGTATTTGAATGGATAATAAGTAATCTCAAAGGTGAAACGATAATTAAGCTGGGAAATTAAAGAAATAAACAGCCAACAAGTCAGAAGGTAAGTAAATAAATTAGCAGGTTAGAAAATAAATCAATCCTCAAGTCAATATGTGACTAAGCAAATAATTGAATTCAGTTTATTTATAAAGCACTCTGCATGTCATCTCAAAGCACAGGTCAATCAGATTATAGTCAGACTGGTTTAAAATGTTTTCGCTAAGGAAATCCAGCTGATTGGATCGATTCATTGACTTGACAGCAATCCCTCACGCCAAGCATGCATGCAGCGACAGTGGAGAGGAACCAGCAGCAGTTTGAGCGGCCATCTGCCAAGGCCGGCTGGGGTTCAAGGAGACAGACGCAGACATACAAAACAAACATAGACGCACTGGTCCATAATTAGATTGTATGTTAGAAAAGGTAAAGGTAAACTAGTTCCTCGAGGGGTTTAAATTGTGAAAGAAACATTTGAGCAGATGAGCTCTGACACAGTTTTTATGTCAAAGGGATGAAAAAGAGAACATCCTGCTAGTCAGTAAAAGCTGAGCCCATAGCTAAGCCTAGGAGAGAAAAAGGAGTATATCATGTATAATTGAAGGTGTTGATGGTAGCAGCCCAGCTGATATTTTTCTCCAGGATGCTGTTTCTGCCAAACAGGAAAGGACCAGATGAAGGTTCTATGACAGTAAGAACAGAGAGAACATAAAGTTCAGGGTCAAACAAATACTATAGATTATGAGAATGAAGGAAAAGTGGCCCATATGTCCTCTAGCAGTCTATGCCTATAGTAAAATAAGGCAGTTAGTAAATGATTAATGCTATAGAAATAAAATTGCAAAGGGTTACGGTTACTTTTTACTTTAGCAAAATAAAAAAGTAGATCATATACTAAAATTAAGTATTAATGATATCATAATGTTAAGAAATAAGTGTCAGAAAGGACAAAAAGGTATTCTCTCTCCTTAACTCCCCTACACACACAACATTTAGCTGAAGTTGAACTCTTGTTTATTAGAAATGTATTTCTCCAACAATGCATGCTTATCTTGTATTTGAGTAAAAGTAAACAGCCAAATACCATTTTTTATGAATACAGCTGAAATTTGCAATCTTTGCTTCAATTACCAATTTCAAGCGATTATAGGAAATATTTGTCAAAAAATGACAAATATTTAAGTAAAATTGGATTAAAAATACTTTGAAGCCTACAGTGTTCTTGAAAGAGAAGACCGAAAGCTCTGTGATTTCCTTTTGCGCAGACTAAAACAAAGTGTAAATGATTGTGTGCTTCTAAACTTTCTTACAGAGGCAGGACTGGTTCCTCTCTAAATCCAGTCTGCCACAATGGCAGCTGATAATAAATGGTTTCTGCTCCACCTGCCTATGCTGAAGCTTCCTGTGTTGATGATATGTATGATGCTTGGTGGGGTGGAGATGACAATGTAGGTGTGGAGGAAGTCAAATGCAGGTGTTTATGGTAGGGTGTGTGTGTGTCTGTGTGAGTGTTGGTGAATGTGAGCCCAGGTGGGTGCTGACAGACCGGCAGGTAAACAGGCAGGTTGGTCTCTGATCTCACCTGCTGGAGCAGACACAGCAGCGCCTGCAGGGCTTTCGCAGCGGAAACATGTTCTTTATGTATGCTGAAAGGCAAACTTTTTTTTCTTTTCTATTCTCTTTTCTTTTTTGTTCATTCGTTTCATCCTCCTCTCCAAGGTACATTCACCTAGGAAATGCACAAAATACAAAAATGAACAATGATCAGTTGGATGATAGAGTGCTACGCCTCCGGGTAGCAGCAGTGCAGGTGGGCTCGGGACAAGTGGGAGGTGATGACAGTGCTTGTGTTTGTGTGACAGGAAGGTTTCTGAGTGTGCTCTGGCTTCATAAGGTGGTGCTTTGGGGAAAAGGAATGTTGCACATCCGAATTAGAACAGACCACCCCTATAAACTCTGAGAAAGTTAGTCTTACTTGCAAGTCAAACACACACACAGGAATAGCAGCTGTGGAGTTTAAGCCCTGATATGAAGTGGCCAGGTGAGCGGCTCAAGTCTCATGTTACATAGTCCGGAGGAAGTCTGTGGATTATCTCCAGTTTCTTATGTAATGTTTTCTTTCTGTTTAAGGTCACTCGGTTTATTTTGGCCCCTGAGTGCTTTATGGTGGGTGGCTTATTGCTTATTGAGCAACAGGAAGGGCGACCTCAGGAAGACAGCAATATTGTAAAGGAACTTGAGCCCCTGATGGTTTTACAGCCAACAGACTGATGGAATGAAGTTCCTGTTTTCTTAATTGAAGCTCTATTACAGGTTTATAGACAGCAAATATATATACACTCGTGGCATTGTACTCCCTCAAAAACATTATTTCTTCTCCTGTGTATATAATGATCTATAAAACGTCGCTAAACTACAAACATGAGTAATTTGGGAGCATTTAAAAAATACTTTAAACAGGTCTGTTTTTTTAAAATAGTACTGTTTTTTTTTTACGCCTGTAATCAAGTTTTGTATTCACTTTTACTTCATTGTTTTAATATTTCCCTGGTATTATAGACTTTTAATCTTTTGTGATAAACTTTATTTGTCTTTTTAGTTGTGCATACAAACAAAATGTGTCTTCTGCTCTTTACCCACTACCCATAAGGAGCAGCGAGCAGCTTACATTCATCTAGGACTAAGGGCCTTGCACAGGGACCTAGAGTGCCACTGTTTGGAGTTCTAGCTGTGTACTTGTGGTCTTCTCAGAGCACAAGCACTCTTCTCTAATCAAAAGGCCGCCATTCCCACTCAGAACTCCTTGCTGTAGATTAATTCATCTAAGTTAGTCTTAGAACCATATGGTTAGTAGCTAGCCAACAACTAGCAACCTACTTCTATTCTAAGGAGCAATGTCTTATATGAGCTGATGGCTTCTATGAAACTAATGGGAGAGGATAACAGCTACTCAGAGAGCATGCAGGAGATGAATAGTTAGATTATGGTACTGCAAAGTAAGACTAATAGCTTAAAGGAATAGTACACCCAAAACATGATTAGCCTTCATTTTCTAGTCACCCCCATGCTGAACAACACTCTGGAGTACTTTTTTGATATCTCAAATGCATCTGGAGATCTGGGAGGCTTCTTGCTGTCTGCTGACATTCAAATAATGGAGGTCTATGGTGTCCGAGACAGAAAGGTCCATAAAAGTCCACAAAAAACGTGTCAATATTCCTCCATACTGCTCGTCCAATGTATTCCAAGTGTCCTGAGTGGGTAGCATCCAGAATTTACTCGAAACGAAGTCATTTAGAATGTTTTTAGAGCATAAACAGTAGTGTATAGGATTTCCTGAAAGCGCGCGCCTGCGAGCTCACGACGCTACGGAAACCGCGGCAGACCAAACCAGATGAAAGTGCGCATTCAGCTCGGCAAAGAACTCATGCTCTTCCTCAACACTGAAGTCCTCAGACATTTTTCTTTCGTTGTTTCTTTCTTTGCACAGGTAAGCAGCACATTTCTTCTTCTACGCTTGCATTATTGGCAGAGCAGACGCTGAATGCGCACTTTCATCTGGTTGGGTCTGCCGGCTTCCCTAGCGTCGTGAACGCGCAGAAGCGCGCTTTCAGGAAATCCTATACACTACTGTTTATGCTCTAAAAACATTCTAATTGACTTCGTTTCAAGTAAATTCTGGATGCTACCCACTCAGGACACTTGGAATACATTGGACGAGCAGTATGGAGGAATATATACACGTTTTTTGTGGACTTTTATGGACCTTTCTGTCTCGGGCACCATAGACCTCCATTATTTGAATGTCAGCAGACAGCAAGAAGCCTCCCAGATCTCCAGATGCATTTGAGATATCAAAAAAGTAATCCAGAGTGGTGTTCAGCATGGGGGTGAGTAGAAAATGAAGGCTAATCATGTTTTGGGTGTACTATTCCTTGAAGGTTGGGGCACACTGCTTGCATCTAACTCTATATATAACTCTCTCTATATATATAAATATTCAACAGGGATTTTAAATGTAAAGAAAGCAGAGCTGTTTCACTTTGGTTCTGTGTCTCTTTTCTACTCAAACTCAAAATGTTGCCACTGAATCGCTCCGTAGGTCCGACCAATATAAACCAGTGGTTAATCTCGGGTGCAGCGACAACAGCACAGTTACTGGGACTATATGTGGTCTGACCAGCCCCATACATTTTCCACGAGCTCTTAGTGCTATGACCTCATGCAATCGTTTTTTGGGTAAATTGTATCTGGTGTGTTCAGATCTTTAACTGGGAATATAAAAAGCTAGTCAGGTAAATAAAAAGGCTGTGATAAGTGAGTAAAATTAATAAAAATTTAACAGATACTTTGAAAAACCAAGAAACTATCAACTGGTCTAAGAAGCTCTCCGGCGGTCTGAGAATGATCAAGACCAAAGCGGACTTTTACCTTCTTAAAATAGCTGTAATACTTTTTTTTTTACAGTTATCGAGAAACATTACTTTAAAAACCTTATTATTGTCAAAATTGCATTGGATGGACATTTGCATAATATTTGAATCCTGAAACTTATTGCCAGTAAGTAAGGCAGGGACAAAAAAAATAAAATGTTAATATGTATTTTAATGCTGTAGAATTTCTGCAATTTTAAAATTACTTTTATATTAGGTACTTTGACTGTAACCACTCTGTTTGCTCTGAGGATGTTTAACAAAAGAACATAATTGATGATGCACCACCTCTGGCCTGCAGTTCCCATGTAAAAAAAAAAAAAAAAAAAAAAAAAAAAAAAATTTTATGTGTAAATAAGCACCCAATATAAACATGATGGTTTAAAGGTCCATAAAACAGTGCTTGCATAAACTGCTTTGGTCTTTGACACTGCAGCTGTTTTAGACTGTGAAAGTCCACTTTGGTCACAGCCAATTTCCGACCATCATACAGCTTTAAGGACTAAATGAATTTCTAGTAAAAAGGCCAAAAAAAAGCTTTTCCTCTACAGGATTTTTAAAATATTTATTACTTTTAATATTACCTTTATTAAAGAAAGTAAAAACTTTCCTTTTACTGTTCTTTAATTGCATAGAAGAGAAAAAAACCACACACCAGCCAGGTATATTTAACAATATATATTTCCATTGTCAATGTACATTCCATTTCAACATAAGCTTTTTTCACAAACAAAAACTTGGCATCTAAATAAATACTATATAAAATAGAACTTCAAAATAAATATATCTATAAAGGGAACCTTTGATATGAGATTTTTTTTTCCTTTTTGTAATATCTAAACAAATAAACCAACAAAAAGCACAGATCTCATTTCTTAATCCCCGACAATTGAAAAGTGACAAAGGAACAGGGTACCAACTGTATGATAGTTTTCAATTTGTGTAAAAAGAAAAAAAATCAGGCTGCATCGGTGTGTAAAACAAAAAAACCCAACTACTATAGATTCTGATTTCATTATAGTTGATGTTTTTAACACCATGGAGGCCATTGACCACATAAAAGAATAACTACATATAAAGGCAGCAGTTTCTGAAAAGAGAGAGGTGCAACTGGTGATAAAGAAAACAGGAGAAAAACAAAGATGGGGGGGGGGGGGGTATACAGCAAGAAAGCAAGAGGAGGGAGGGCGTCAGACATACTGTATCTTCCGGTATGTCTCCCATACCGACTCTGTGGTATGACAAGTTTATGAGCAGCAGCTGTGTTTGTCAATCAAGGCAGGCCGGGGTGTTTGTTGGACTACTTCTCATGAGCGAAAAGGGAGCAAGAAATGCACAAATAAAAAAATAAAAAAAGGCGCAGGAAAAAAAGTAGATCAGGGTAGACTGTGTTTGCAGTGTGGATTCAATGAGCCCAGTCTTCAGGACTCAAAGAGGGAATTAGATTTGCCTCTCAGCTGCTAATGAGCCATGGATGGCATAATCAGCAGGATATATATATATATATATATATATATATATATATATAACTTTTTTTTTTTTCTTATTGCCGGGCACACTTTTCTAAATCAAGTGCAAGTGGTATGAAGTCAGTTTGTTACTCATCTCCACCCACCCCTGCACTCTTTATTGAAAACATATTTTTCTTACCCTCAAAATATATATCTAATATAGTCTCTATATAGTTTGTACTGAATTGTAGTTATAATGTACCATGCAATCTTTCGAGGATATTTAAAAGTCTCTTCTAAAGAACACAAATGTTGTGAAACTATTTACAGCAAATAACATTTCACCTGCATAGCTCTATTTCTAAATATATTGTCAAAACATTTGTGATTTTACTGCCCCACCTTAGCCCAGCCCAGCCACACGTTTTGTCATGATCTGGCCTGTTTGCTCTCCCTTAATTAGTAATTCCTTTCACCTGCCCTCTTCCCTCCCTGCCTCATTATAATTAATTCCTCTCACCTGTTTCCTCTGGCCACAGCTCCGCTTTTGTTTTGTTTTTATTTTAATAAACCTTTTGAACTTTCCTACTGACTGTCTCTCCTGAATACTGGGTCCATCTGTCCTCGGTTCATGACACGTTTCCTCTCAGTTTTGGCACCTTTCTCTGACACTGAATTGATAGGTTCTTAGAAATACTGCCCAGTACATTCATTACCAAGGACCATGTGTTTTTTAACCTTTCTCCTTTTCTATATGATATTATTGTTGTGCAACAACACAAATACAAGTATGATTAAATTAAGGTACCCCAGAGGAAGGTAAGGGTCCATTTGAAAGAGAGCAGTGAGTTAAAGTATGGAGCAACAAAGCCAATACGCCTTAGTGCCAACCACAAACAGCCACCGGTATTAAAGGGCAGGTTACCTTTACCCGCCACCAGCCGCCCTCAGCCATTTAGTGTGCGGGCATGACAACTGTGGTCACTCAGAATGTGAAAACATGCTACTGTATAATAGCGTCCTTTGGCAAATTCCTAATATCATGCAAGTCACAAAAATAGACTTTAAGATTAAAAGAGACTACTTTACTCACACAGCTACGCAGCATACGGATTTCACTTTAATGAAGATACTAATGTGCGTAGAGGTGAATGGGTGTGTATGTGTGGCGTAAATGTGGTGTGGCCAAAAGTAATAGAAGATTGCTGAGGTTTTCTGTACTGTGCTTTAGTATATTTTAGGGGGGGGTGGTTCTAAAAACAAGGTTGTGCAAATGTCGGTTTGATTTTGACAAAGACTGAGCTATTACAAACTTTTTACTAAGCCTTTTCTCTTAAACCTTACCTTTACCTTCACTCTCTTTACCTGCATTGTTTTCTCTTCGGGAAAAAATGTATGGCCCATTTACCTCTGACTTAGCTTACTCATAGAAGTTATTCACTATTGCCTTTTTCGCCCTTTAAATGTTTTCTTTGCCTTTTTTGTGCAAAGAGGAAGCAGATTGGGCTTTTATGGGCAGTTTTATAATTCAACATGCAGTAGGCCAAGTTCAAGAGGAGATTACTGAATAACTATCCCTGAGAAGGTTGGTTGTACTTGACTTTTTAAAAATTTTTTTTATAAATGTTTCTCTATTACAAATCCACTTCTAGCGCGGCGGTTAACCATTAGACTAGAGCATGCAGATCGTGACATGCATTATATCTGAGATGGAGCAGTGAACAGCATTCAAAATATTTCAGAAAAGCTATGCTTCACTAGCCAAAATAACTGAAAACTACTAGAAATGCATTATTTCTTACACACAAATTTCAAAGTAGGAAATTACTGTTATATTAGGTTTATTACGGGTTGTTTTGACAGATCCCACAAATAAGAATCTAGAGCTCAAATATTACCAGGCTAGCATATTTAAGCACAACTGCAAAATTAAAAGA
The DNA here is from genome assembly GCF_016077235.1 of Cyprinodon tularosa. Lineage (NCBI taxonomy): Eukaryota > Metazoa > Chordata > Actinopteri > Cyprinodontiformes > Cyprinodontidae > Cyprinodon > Cyprinodon tularosa. The sequence goes on from NW_024039016.1 coordinate 449,938, forward strand.
TTGAGTGTCGCTGTCTTGACTGTTCTCACTGCCCATCATAAAAGCCACAGTATTCTCCAGTTACCTCCTCGCTTTCCGGTGTGAAACTATCCTGTGCTTTTCTAGATTGTGGAATTAGACACCTTTAGCAATCTGAGTTTCAGCAACCAGTTTCTGTTTGTTTAGGGTTAAAAAAAAAGCTAAAAAATACTGAGCAGCAGAGAGGTACAATGACATTGTGCCTTAAACCATTTTCTGCAAAACCCAAACACGCCAATCCAGTCTCTTTTTCTTGTCAAACGCAATAACAAAAATCTCTCACAGAACCTGTCAGCCTTTCATACTAACCATTTCTCTCAAATGGCCCATTTTGATCATCCACACAATCGAACATAGGTCGAGAAACCATTTAAGTACCGTTGTTTTATTAGTCATGTTCCACCAGGTAAATATGGTGGTGTAATGGGGTTGGTGTTGGATTGTCCGGTCTATTGTAATCAAACTAGTAGGAACCTGTCCATTTTCTCGTAAGTCCACAGCCAGATAGTTTGGTCCACTATCATGACCCCTGCTGCTTTTTCTCTGTTCCAATTTTTGCTTCCACCCCTCCGTTTTTACTAACAGGGATGCTCATAGCAGCCTGCGAGTTCTTGCAGCGACAGCCAGGCCTACTAACATTGTCATAACACTTCTGTCCCAGCTTTGCCAGCCCCGTAGCCGGTAGGTAGCAGATTAGGCATGGTAAGACAACAGAGAGAGCGGCCATAAAGGACCAGCGTGCACAGCAGTTGGCCTGTGAACACGAACAGGGCTTGTCAGCGCAGGAGCCCTCATCATCTTCGTCCTCGGTGCAGTGGTAGAAGATCCCTCTGACTAGGCACATGCAGGTGGCTGCATCTACCAGGCTCTGAGCTGAGCACAGGCACTCCTGGTTGCAGACCCAACAGGACGGTAAGGTTCTGGGGAGCGTGCACTCAGTGCATCGACACTTCCCGCAGTGCTCGCAGACAAACAGGTGCTTCTTTTCAGTTGGAGAAGAAGGGATAAGCGCCAATCCTTGCTGAACCCTAGCCAAGCACATGTCTGCGGCAGGAACCTTTGCAGACTTCAGGTCAAGAGATTTTGAGGAAGAGGAACAGGAGGAAGCGGAAGAAGAGGAGGTCAGGCCTTTAGATTCAGAGGAAGAGAAAGAGCCAGGAGTTCGGGTTGTGATTGTGTTGATGGGGCCCTGGTGAGGGTTTACGTTTGGATGATGGTCCACTGTTGGAGTCGGTGCTGCATGGTCCAAAAGCCGCTGATCAGAAGAGGTACTGCTGCTGCTGCTAATAGAACTGGGCCTGCCGCTGAAGGAAATCCAAGGATGGGTGGTGTTGTCCTGGTGGGAGTGAGGCTCGCACCTGCCCTGCTGATTGAACTGATGCTGGTGATTGTGATGTTGATTGTGATTTGCCCCAAGAAAAGCCTCCTGATTCTGACCAAGCCAGGTGATTCTTCGGTTTGCAGATTTTTGACTCAGAGGCTGCTGAGCCACAACAGCTGGACTGTCAATGTAGTCATTCTCCACATGCAAAGACTTTATCTGGTCGATGGGATAAATGGTGAGAGGATGCTGAAGTCGACCATAGGGCACTCGACCGTCCAACAAAGGCTGAGAGATAAGGGTAGAGGACACTCCGGGGATGTGGTGGGGAACCCTGGACTCCATGTGTTGGCTGGTGCCTCACTCGTCCTCACTCTAAAGCAGCATTTAGAAACACTGCAAATATAAAAACATGAGATACAGTTAAAATATGAAGCAATTGCTCCACTGTAACATGTAGTTAAGCTAAAACACAACTTCTGGGCCTTTTATGCAAAAGGTAATGTTATGTCTGCATTTATCTGTTTAGATAAAAGTATAATTTGACAGAAAAAAATGGGTTATTGATCATTATGCTTTTCAATGAAATCTCCAACAGGTCTGTTGAATCTACAACAGTGAGTTTTGTCTTCAAAATATGTTATAAAGTGAACCTTTTAATGCCAGTCTAACATCTACACTCCCAAAACTCATCTTGCTGAGGAATTGGGAAAAAAACCCCACCAAGACCTGGAATCAGTGACATCCAAACAAGGTCCCAGTTTTCAGGGAAGTGACATTCGTGATACACATATTTTTTATAACTTTAAACAGACTAATTGCTGTTAAGAATATGGGTTAAATGTTCTTTTGTTTGTTTTTGGGGTTGGCAAGCTTGGATGATTTTTTAAACTGAGAACCGACTGGATCTGCAGTCTGAACGTTCTTCTAACTTTGACATTAGAACAATAGAAGTTGGACTCCTGTCCTCTCCCTTACAAAAAAGCAGAGAGCACCACAGAGCAAAGCTTGCATGCAAACGACTCAAAGATGCAAAACGGAGGAGAGGGGGGGGGCTAGAAATTAGCCTGTGTAAACTCCCTCACCAGTAAAACCTTCAGTTTTCATAATGTAGCTGGTGATGTCATTGTTTCGCTTCTTTTGGAGCAAAATTTCCAACCATGAATCAGAGAAAATGATCAGTCTGGGTATTTGTGAATGGGGCTGATTTGACTAACTTGCAGGTGTTTTATTTTTTTGTGAATGGAAGCTGCTCTGATGCAGGCAGGAATGAATCAGTGCGCTCCAATTATGCTCAGTTAGAGCGCTGCATCCATTTCCTCAGGCAGACCCCTTATATATATAAATGATGGGAACAGAACGGGAGCAAGTGCAAGCGCTATTTGCACAAGCATACATCTTAGATGCCTGCTATTTTTTTCCACAAAGAAACACTTTGCACACTGACCTGCATATTTTATCCAAAAATAAAACAAGGCACATTTACTTTACACTACTGCAACCCACCTACCGATTATGTTATTCTCATCCTTCTAATAGGGTTCTAAAAGAAAATGGTTGTGAAACCTGTTGCGACATCGCTGACACAGGCGCAAGCGCTTGTGATCGTCAAAAATGTAGACCATTATGAGCTCCAAGCCGGAACTATGCGTGCGCAAACGCGTGCGTGTGGAGTATGTATGTGTGCGTCGCTCCCTTGGAAATGTGAATGGTCTGAGTCATAAAACCGGAGGCGGCCGCTCGATATACTCGAATGGCTGGCTTTTATTGCGCTGATAATAAACATTCGACGTCTTTAGTCTTATTTTGCAGAAAAATATCAAAGGTTTTAGAGATAACATAACAATATAGAGCGTCACTAGCGACGCGTTAACGTTTTCAGGGGTTAAATATTTATTAGAATTAAAAAGTATAATAATAATAATAATAAATTGTGATTTTTTCTAGAGCGAGAAGGACAAACAGCTGAACTCAATACAGTTTTTTTTAACAACGCCAGCGAATATTGTAGCCAATTTAAAAGACGTCATAATCGCTAAAGATGCAAAAGCGCACATCTGCACCTTGTCTTCCTCCATTTCCCCGTTTGCTCCGTAAAGCTGGTCAAATATAGACTTAAAAGTGCAAACACTGGTCCTAAGGAGTCGGTTTGTTGTAAAATGACGCGTCGCCTATAGCCTGCGATCTGACGGAGTTGATGTAGATTGGAGAACTGAAACAAACCGTGGCTGTTCAGTCGCTGGCAACTTCTTGACTTGTAACGCGAAGAAAACAAGACTTACCGAAGGTTTCAGGACGTAATTCTCATTTCTTCGTCTGGGCGCAGGTCTCTATCTGGAGGAGCGGCTGCTGCGTAAAGTATTTCCAAAAGACGTTAAGTCCAAACGGCGGCTCTTCCAGCGCTATTCTCTCTACTTGCTTGGTGCATTAAAAAAGGCGACTGCGGTGGAGGACACAGAGCTGTGGATATGATGTTGCAACCACCGAGGGGGAGGGAAGTGAGTTTTTATGAATGGGAGGGTAGAGGAGAGGGAAAAAAGGAGGGGGGACGGCGCTGCGCAGATGCCCTGTGTTTTTTTTTTACCGTTTTTTTTCTGAATGGGAGGGAAGAGTGTGTCGGGGAGGGCTTGAAATGCGGAGGTTACATTTTTATGAATGGGGAGGACGCTGAGTGGCACTGCGCACGCGCGACGCCAGGATTTTTATGAATGGGAAGAAATAGCGAATGAGGCGCGTGTGCGTGGGGAGAAGAGAGGGGTGAGGGCTTTTTTTTTTTTTTTTTTTAGACACAAGGGCATGATTTACATAAAAGGTCGACTCCAATTCATCATTGTGCTTAAAAAAGTCAAATAAGGGAGGAAATCAATCATGTTTAATGTATTACCGACAGATTTATTAATGTCCATGCTGAGATTGAAAAAAAATGAATGTATTGTAAGTATGTAAATCAATTAAGGTCAATTTATTCCGTCATTTTTAAACCACTTCATCTTGAAAAGGATGTAAAGATGCCAGAGGCCACATGGCTAAAGTGGATTAGTTGGAATAATAGCCGCTCCCCTCATGTGTTCCTGTTCTGTCTAAAGCCATTTATTGCGAGCAAGAACGCGTCCTTCCTTCCTCTGCAACAATGTGAGGTATGACTATACAGCTCCCACTGTAGTGTAAAAAAAAAAAAAAAACAGGCTGTGGTGGGGGCAGTGTGTGTGTGTGTGTGTGTGTGTGTGTGTGTTTGTAAAACCCAAACCAGCATGAGGGCAGGCAGGATTCACAAAAGGACAGGATGTTGTTGATTTGTACTGAAACCACACGGAGGAAATGAGTGTGAATTTCCTTGCTCTCTGTGACGCTCTGTGTGTGTGTGTGTGTGTGTGTGTGTGTGTGTGTGTGTGTTGGGGTGGGGGTGCGCCCCCCTCCCCAACTCCTTCTTGGGGCTTTTATCCAGTCAAAGGTTAACAGTTGCCCCATTATCCGTTTGCACGCATCGCCATGACAGCCTACACCTCCAAATTGGGCTTACTGTTTCCAAACTACGCTGAAGAGAAAATAGGGGGGGAGGAGAAGAAAGGGAGAAATAAAAACTGTTCAAATTTGATAGGAAAAGGAATGACATCTTTAATAAATGAGTCTTTTATTAATGTTTACAAGGTCAATAACTATCTGAAGGCATCCTTCTTTTCAAAAGGGTTTTCTCATTACAGTTTACATGTTTGCATGACTGTAAAGTAGTTTCCATTTTTTTGAAGAAAGACAAATGTGAAATAAAAAACATTTTACACTTAAATTACAGTTGCAGGTCTTCTGGAGTATATGCCTCTTCTGGTTTGGCAGATCTAGCCAATGAAAATTGGCTCATTACAAATCAGAAATGACAAATAACATAGTTTTAAAAGATTTTCATACACTCATTTAGGTTTAGGGTTAGACTTTAGCTAGACCATTCAACCACATGATTATAGTCGCAAAAAAGAAACCGTTCCATTATAGCTATATCCACCTGAAGCCAAATCATATATGTACACAGTAGGTTCAGTGGCTAGAGGACGCACCTGACATCCTGAAGCCAGAGGAGCAATAATATAATAATATTATTGTAATACTTATTCCAGGCCAGTGGGCTGCTTCAGAGGTAAAGAAGGTAAAAAAAAAAAAAGGCAGGTAGAAGTAGCATGTAAACAATTAATTCAGGAGGAAGAGAAAAGGCGTTTTGTTTGGACCAAAAGCAGAGGAAAAAAATCAGTGACTGAAAAAATCCAAAAAAAAAACATTAATAGCTTTTAGAGTTTAAGCACATTTTCTACCAGTTCCACTTGGTCTGGCTCTACTTCACCTCATCAATTTTCAAACTTTCAATAAGCACTAATGAAAATATATGAAAATAAAAATGGGGGTTGTCGTAGAGCCAGGCCCAGTGGAAAAGAGAGCACTTGATTCTAAATTATTGTTGCATAAAGGTAAAGTGGAGGATGTTCTTTTTCCGGGTGGATCATCAAAATAATTGGTCCTCCTAATCGTCAGTCATTCTGGTGATATTTTTACATAAAGCCGTCCTACGGAGTCATCCCCATTTTCACTTAACTGTGATGAGTCTGACATAAAGGAAAAAATGCAAATCTTCTTCTGGAAAGTAAGCTTTTATAAGCTATGCAAACAGCAACTTTTAAAAAATTAGTGGTCACAAGGAGAAATGGGCCTCTCAGGAGCAGGTACAGAGTTGTGCATGTACAACTCTATACCTTTAAAACGTATCATCTCTAGGTGTAGTTTCAACATATTTTGTCCTTAAACAGGTCTTAAAGGAGGCAGATAAATTATCAAAAAACAAATAGTGGACTGACAGCAGTAATACAAATTGTACAAATCCCAGAACGTCTGTGACTGTGGCTGAGAAGAAAACAGACAGATTAAAAAAAAAAATACACAAAGGTTACAACTTAAAGAACATAAAATGAATGAAGAAAAAAGAAAAGCAAAGAACAAGAACAAACAAAACAAGACAAATAAAAACAAAAGAGAAAAAAATCTAAAAAGGAAACTACCATGTAAAAAAAGATTTTAGAAATTTGAGAAAAACACTGTAAATGATAAAGATAGCAAGACGAACAAAAAAGGGCAAAAAAGTAGAAACAATAATTTAATGATATCTGAAAGAAAGAACATAACATTATCAGTTTATATGTCACATATCATTATAAAACGTGTTTCCTTTAAGAATAACCAAATTGGAATAATTGGATTGGAATAAAGTGCTTCATTTGAATAATCAGTTTTTATTGTTGTTAATGTAAAAGAAAAATAGATTTAATTTAATAGGAGGAAACTTTTTTTTGCTCATAGAAAAATAAAAAAATTGGTTTTGTGTGTTTGTTTAGCTTTTGTTACCAGGCGTAGTTGTAATTGGGATTATTAAATTACCATCTAATCATATTTTATAATATTCTTTTTCTTACAGTGAGTCCACATATGAGTCCAAATGCTCACAAATGTGAAATATTTTATGCTTGCAAAGGTTTTTTGCAAAGTTGTACTTCTTGTAAAATGTTTTTTTTCATTCTGTGTTGTGGTGATATTGTGATTCCAAGTATTTACCACATTCAGAACACTTTGGGAACCACCACGACTTTAAGATAAACTACAGATGATAGAAACATTTTCAGCAAATCAAAAAGAGAACAATATTTTAAAGAAATCCCCCCCATCTGTACGTCTCTTTATATGTCTGTCTCCATTGTTCTTTCTGTCTCTTGACATACAGATGTGCAAAGATGCACACAGCTCTGCTGCGGTTACTTTTCCGATTTTTCCTTCCACATCTGCAGAGCTCTCAGGCACGGCAAAAATGAAGTGCTTGTTGAATTATAGATTTCTCAGCTGTGTGATTATCCAGACAGACATGCACCGAAGGGAAGGTCCAACGTTCTCTCCCTCTCTCTGGAGTCCTCTCTCCCTGCCTCACCCCGAGCCACATCTGCTGGCTACCGCTGTGAGGCCGGTTATAACGGACAGCCCCATCTGGCTCCAAAACAGTTAGAGAAATCTGTTTCCTCTTGTATTACCAAGCACTGCTAATTCGGCAAAATCTTTATACAGTATTTTAGAAACAGTACAACTAGATTCTAGAAACACAATAAACATCATACATCTAAAAAAAAAACCTAAGAAGGCTGATAATGGACCAGTCAGTGTGTTTATTCATGTGGTGTGAGCACAGTGTAAAAAATGTAAATTAAATTGACAGCTCTGTAGAGTTTCATCAAAAGCTTCCTTCTGCAGGTAAAGCCATCATTTATCCTCCAGCCTTGATGCCTCACAATACACATTTCTCTCCAATTAGCAATTGTGTAGGACACTTGCAGTGCCATGACTTGTTTTTCTTTATAATTTAGTGCCTTCAAAATGCATCTCACAGTGGGTGGTCAGGTCTGACTGCTTCCTCTGTTTCTTAATGAGAAAAAGTGAGACCTCAAGAAAAAAGCCGAGTCTTATTATTGCTATTATGTAGCATTGCAGAGTATTTTATTTCTGATATGTAGGCTTTCCTTTGCTGTATGCCCTAAAATGTTCTCCTTTTTTTATTTTTTTATTCTTATTTTTGTTGTTGTTTCCCTCTTAATTTTGAGTCTGACACACCTGGCCTTTCACATTGTGATGACATAAAAGTTATACCAATTCCATTTGAATCTAAACCTACAGCTTGACCTTCACGAGTTATGAAAGTGAGCAGGGCCATTAATATAAACAAACAAACAACCAACAAAAAAATGCAATGAGAGACAGATCTTGACCATGATGCCAGGTAGAGCGACTCCTCAAATATTGACTTCCTTCCTCGCTAGCTGCCTGGTCAGGAGGTGTTTTGTGTGTTTTGGGGCCAGCAGAAAAGTGTGGTGAGAGAAGGAGGAAAAGAGGGTGAAAAAAAAAAGGGGGGGGTATTATGTGTGAGTCTGTGTGTCCACATCCATGAAAAAAAGTTTTGATTAGTTGTGCCTCTTCTTATTGCAGTATAACGGATACATAATATCTGCCTGAAAAAGTTAACCCGACAACCGTACAAAAATGAAAGAAACATGACAAAGGAGTTGTATGACAATTATTTTCATGTTTGTACCTATAAAAAAAGAACATAAAAATTGTAGTTTTAAAAGATCCCTTTAATTTCCTTGAAAATGAATCTTTTTTTCCTTGTTCTTGTGCAGGTAGTATTACCAACACACCAAAACGTTTTGTCAGTCTATTTTACTGCCCAATACATTTGCATGCAATAAATACACCACTTATACCTTTGTGCGACTCCCAGATTCTTGGCTTAAAGTTTTGGAAAAGTCGATCATTTCAAAAGAGGCCAAGTTTTAACCACTTCAACAGGTGTTATAATAGAGTTTCTGGTTTCCAATAGTAGCTTTAAGTAAAAAGCCTTCTGGTTTCAGAGAGATTTTTAATTGAAACCTCCGTGGGTGGGTCTAATAGCTTTGTATAAACATTAATCATTTTATGCCAAAGAAGAGTGGAAGGAAATGAGTTATTATGACTCTGATTCTGAAGTAAAAATAAATGTTTTCTAAGAGTATTGCACGCTTCAGCAGCAGGCTGTCTTTTTATTGCAAACAAATCTGAATTTCAATGTAATATTTTGATATTGTTATTATATATTATATTGGTTTCAATTAACCTGAATTTTCCTCTCTTTTTCCTTCGGTTTTCATAGTGGAGCCTCCCAACTATTCAAGTGTCTGCCATCATATTTAATTACTTTAACACAATTGTTTTATGTCCTACCATCATGTTAACATGATCAAATGTGTTAAAGTAACTAAATATGATTAAGTAGATACCAAAAAATGGTTTCATTATTTTTTCAGTGTGCAGTGAGAGTCAGTCTAGCTATTTTTGTTTAGAACAGCTTTTACATGTAGAAAATAAACACACTATACTAGAGCTATAAGGAGGCCAAATGCTGTGTTAAAAAAGTTCATTTCTCTTGGAACTAGGAACATGTTGGGAATGCCATTATAAATGAGATTTATTGCAATGTGCAATTCTAGAACCAGGAATGAAATCTAAATGTTTCAACATGTTTTCATCCAGTCTGCACTGCTTGATTAATTGAGTTTAGTTTTTACTGTATCCTTCTTTGTTTTTTCTTTTCTACAAGGTTTTGATATCATAATTACTCTTCAAGGTTTTATGGAAATACTGTTGTTCTCTATAAATTACATGAAAACCACAATGGGTTTACAAAAAAGATTTTTTTTAAACCTTGGAATTATGTTTACTTTGCCACATGACACATTTCTTTCACATTAAAGAAATGCTTTGGAATGTGATGAATCCACTCTTAATCTGCGTTATCCTTGTTTTGATTCTGGGTTCCAGGAAAAGATGAGCATCTGAGCTTTTCATATTAATATTTCTGCTTAGGCGTTTCAAAAATGGATACGTGACACCAGGTACTATTGACAAATATTTCCTCTGAGTGAGACCTTGAATCCATGTCAGCTGAAAAAAATGCTGATCTATCACCGACCCTGACCCATGAACCCTCTAAAGTCAACATAAAAAGATTAGATTTCCCAGTGGGGAATCAATAAAACTATGTCATTAAAACACCAGGAGATAATGGATGCAAGCGCTGTCCCAGAGGAAATCACATACCTTTTATAATTAGAATCCATAGGCTTTTTCTCTATTTAGCGAATGCTACACAACATCCTCATTGGACACTATGCAACACTGAGCTTTAAAAAAAAAAAAATGTTTGGAAAATAACCTTATGCTCTCAAAATAATGCAAACCAACAGTAGTAAAAATAGAGGAAGAAATTGTCTCCAAAACCTCTGCCTTAACCCCTATCAAACTCCCCCCCACTATAAAGAGCGGGGATTTTTAAAGCAGGTAGCGACAGCATATAACCACAGCAGGAATTATGGGATATATCTGCTTATCTAGTGACCATGGATGATCACTACTTTTCAAGGTGCATTGCGCATTTCAATTTCAGGTCCACTACTATTTCACCCACTAGACCAGTGATTCCCAACCGGGGGTTTGCGTACGTGAAAATATTTTATTCCTTAGATGGTAAGATAAAATAGGAATGGGATCTGTTTTGCTTTGTGAGGACCAAGTTGAAGAATTAAACAAGATTTTATCAACCAAAAAGTAATTTTTTATTATATTGTTGAGTTCACCCTCAGCTTTGACTAAACTAAGCAGAGGAACAGACTGGATGTAGAAAACAACCTGGCTCAGGTGTCTTGATGAAAACAAAGTTAAACTAATTAAATCAGTCTGACTATAATTTTTGTTCTACATTTTGTTCCCAATGCATCAAGTTTAAATGGGATTATAAGAGAGTTACTTAATATAGGTTCATAATATGATTTTATTTTGTATTTATTCCGTTTCCTTGCTAACGTTCAGACAACATAATTTCTTTGATTAAGCAAAATAGTTTTATTTTTTATTTTATCAGTACGTTCCACTTTTAGACAATCATCAATTCTTTTGACTGAGAGGGGAACTCATGGAAAGACAAAATTCACAAAGGGGTACACAAGAAACACTGTACTAACCATTGGGACACTAACTGAAATGGCATAAGCACTACAGGTGCTGGTCATAAAATTAGAATATCATGAAAAAGTAGATTGATTTCAGTAATTCCATTTAAAAAATGAAACTTGTATATTATATTCATACATTACATACAAACTCATATATTTCAGATGTTTATTTTGTTTAATTTTGATGATTACAAATGACAACAAATGAAAATCTCAAATTCATCATATCAGAAAATTAGAATATTGTGAAAAGGTTCAAAATTGATGGCCCCTGGTGCCACACTCTAATCAGCTAATTAACTCAAACCACCTGCAAAAGCCTTTAAATGGTCTTTCAGTCTAGTTCTATAGGCTACACAATCATGGGGAAGACTGCTGACTTGACAGTTGTCCAAAAGACGACCATCAACACCTTGCACAAGGAGGGCAAGACACAAAAGGTCATCGCTAAAGAGGCTGGCTGTTCACAGAGCTCAGTGTCCAAGCACATTAATAGAGAGGCGAAGGGAAGGAAAAGATGTGGTCGAAAAAAGTGTACAAGCAAGAGAGATAACCGCACCCTGGAGAGGATTGTGAAACAAAACCCATTCAAAAATGTGGGGGAGATTCACAAAGAGTGGACTGCAGCTGGAGTGAGTGCTTCAAGAACCACCACACACAGACGTATGAAAGACATGGGTTTCTGCTGTCGCATTCCTTGTGTCAAGCCACTCTTGAACCACAGACAGCGTCAGAAGCGTCTTGCCTGGGCTAAAGAGAAACAGGACTGGACTGCTGGTGAGTGGTCCAAAGTCATGTTCTCTGATGAAAGTAAATTTTGCATTTCCTTTGGAAATCAAGGTCCCAGAGTCTGGAGGAAAAGAAGAGAGGCACTTCATCCACGTTGCTTGAAGTCCAGTGTAAAGTTTCCACAGTCAGTGATGGTTTGGGGTGCCATGTCATCTGCTGGTGTTGGTCCATTGTGTTTTCTGAGGTCCAGGGTCAACGCAGCCACATACCAGGAAGTTTTAGAGCACTTCATGCTTCCTGCAGCTGACCAACTTTTTGGAGATGCAGATTTCATTTTCCAACAGGACTTGGCACCTGCACACAGTGCCAAAGCTACCAGTACCTGGTTGAAGGACCATGGTATCCCTGTTCTTAATTGGCCAGCAAACTCTCCTGACCTTAACCCCATAGAAAATCTATGGGGTATTGTGAAGAAGAAGATGCAATACACCAGACTCAACAATTCAGAAGAGCTAAAAGCCACTATTAGAGCAACCTGGGCTATCATAACACCTGAGCAGTGCCACAGACTGATCGACTCCATGCCACGCCGCATTGCTGCAGTAATACAGGCCAAAGGAGGCCCAACTAAATACTGAGTGCTGTACATGCTCATACTTTTCATGTTCATACTTTTCAGTTGGCCAACATTTCTATAAATCCTTTGTTTTTATTGGTCTTCAGTAATATTCTAATTTTCTGATATGATGAATTTGAGATTTTCATTTGTTGTCATTTGTAATCATCAAAATTAAACAAAATAAACATCTGAAATATATGAGTTTGTATGTAATGTATGAATATAATATACAAGTTTCACTTTTTAAATGGAATTACTGAAATCAATCTACTTTTTCATGATATTCTAATTTTATGACCAGCACCTGTATATAGTGCCCTGTATAGTGATTAGGGTGGACGCTTGGACACCCAGCCTTAGTTTTTGTCCATGTCCAACAGTTTAACAGAATGCTCATCCCCAAAACGTTTTAAAATCCTTTCCCAAAGAAAAGCCTTTGGATCACCTGATTCAAATCTAAAATATCAAATAACTCTAAATGTAGAAAGACAACCCACAGTTCAGTTCAAGCTTTTGTAAAGTCGCAGTGTCATAAAAAAGAGAAAAGAGATACATCCAAGAAGACACCGTTAGCCTCTTTTTAAATATAGATTTCAGCAGACTTTAAATACAGCGAGCTAAAGACATAATGACATTCATATGCCACTAGAGTCCAGTCTCCTTTATGTTGCACATATGCTGTGAAGAGAGTTGGTGCAGTCTTACTTTTTAGGGTGAAATGGAGACAACTCAGAGGTCCACCTACAGAGCTGACAGAGAGATACTAGATGGATAATGGGGTACAGTAATCCAGTTTTTTAAGATTAAATACTATTTGAATTTGCGTGTTAATATTTTCACTGCTCATATTTAAGTATCAGTTCAGTTCCTTTGTACATCCTAAATGTATTTTTTTTGTTTGTTTTTTTAACATCAAAAGCATACTTTTCAAAATTTTATCAAGATTCTTCCATAATAATGATTATCGTAGGTGTTGCAGGAGCTGCTAAAATTCACAGCTCAGTTAGGAACATTTTCAGTTCTTCATAGATAGATTGTCTTTATTCCTAAAGGAGAAAATTCATATATCCAACAGTCGCCCAAAAGATGTCCGCAGATACAAATCCATATAAAATAGCACATGAGAAGAAAATACAATGAACACTAATAGATTGTAATAATATCTGCCTGGAGTGAAAGGTGGATCTACAAAGTACCACCTCATGGGGGATAAATCCAAATGCAAAGCGCACATTCAGTGCTGCAATGAAATAGAATGTGAAAGGAAAGGTGTGAATATATTTGCAGGACATTGTAGTATGAAGGGAAACGAGGAAGAAAACAACAAGCCTCAAAGGAAAGCATGAGGTCTTATTAAAACATAAATCCATCTTTTTTAAAGGATCAATACATTTTATCATCCATCATCTTTCCGAATCTGCTGAGACAAAGTAACTGTATTTGTCAGTTTGTGTGCCAAGTGTCACAAGTCATACCTTTTAAACAGCAGACAGATTTTTTTGGTGAGTTTCATTTATACTATAATTAAGTTCATATGACGACCTTTTATGAATAACTTGTAGTTTTCCTTAAGTAAACTACTTTTTAAACTTCAGTATGCTGGAGGACTTTTTTCACTGTTAGGGGAAAATTATCAATGCTTCAAATGATAAAACATAATACAGTGACAATTATTGTGGTTGGAAAAGAACAGCAGCTCTCAAATGCAGTATTTCTCTTAGTAAAATAAATGCTCCACTACTTTAAAGCGACATGTCAGCATGTGTTTAACCCCCTTTTTTTTCTCATTGTGGGCATGAATAAGATGAAAACACACAGAGTCCAAAACCTTTCTGTCTCCCTGCCACAACAGACCACATCAAATCGCTCCCCCTCTATTTGTGGACTTTTAGATGCCCATTCTGAATAATGTCAATTTTAAAAATAAAGCAAGAAACCTCTTTCAATTGGTCTTCCCAAAGAAACTCCAGGTATGATATTCTAGTGAGGTTTATTTTGCATCACTTCCCAGAAACTGGCTTGTTCTGCTGCTTAAAAACCAGAAGAGAAATACCTTTAATGGTCCCACAGTGGGAAAAAATTCAGGTGTTAGCAGCAATTAACAAGGCAATTGGGAGCATAAAGATTCAAACATCACCAAAAAATACTATGCACCATTAGAATAAAATAAAAAATTATATTTTTCTTAAAATAACCAAATTTTTTTCTTGAACTCGGCAGATAAGTGAGACACTTTGCCAACAGAATAAGATTTAGATTTAAAATAAGAAAATAACATCTACAGTCTCCTATTTCATTTACATTTTATCTAATTATCTTATTTTAAAAGTAAAAATACTTATTCCATTGGCAGATCATCTTATTTACCTACTCAAATTAAGGGTAAATACACTTTTTAAAGAAATTATAAGTCATTTTAGATCATTTTTTGCAGTGTAAAAATCGAAATATATAAAAAAGTAAAATTCAAATAGTTGCTTTGTTGTTACTAGATTGGTATTGCTAGAATAAATAAACTAACATGGTCACTTTATGTGTTAGACTAGCTGTACAATATGATGCACATTTGACATTATTTGAGAAATCAAAGGCATTTATACAAAGTTTATAATAATAAAAAAATCCCACACATGAGCACACATAACCCTAACTTGGCCCCCTATGACTGTTTCCACCGTCGACCAGTTGGCCGATATTACTATGTCTAATTTCAGACATGTAATTAGTGTGTAGTCTGGTTCGGTCTGGGTCAGAGTCCAGACGGTGGGTGTGTTTAGGTTTGTATGGGTGTTGGATCTAAACTTAACCAGTACCACAGAATGGAACTGGATAACACAAAGCAGAACCAGGAGTACAATTAAAAGCCATCTGCTAATAAACACATTTATTCAGGGCCTGGATCTATTCTTGGTCCCCTTATTGCAAAGCATACAGATGTAGTCACGTGGAAACGTTTAAAAATAGCAAAGAACAACCAAAATGGGGTCCTGCTCTTACCAGACGGCCCACAAGGAACACAAACCACTCATATTTAAAGAGGCTAACGTGCCAAAATAAGCAGACTCATAGACAGCGTCAGTTTCAGAATATATTCAAAATGTTAGGGGTGTCTGTAACAGTGAGGACTGAATATATCGAAGGAAAAATTTAGCCATGTATAAACAGATTTAGATTTTATATCTTAAGATATAGTTTGACATTAACAGAAGGACCTTTTAATTTAAAAACAACAGAAAGATAATATTGAGGAAATCAGTTCTTGTATAAATATGCTTCCATCAGAGGAAGACAGAAGAGAGTCTTTGAATGAAGATGAATCCAGAAAAGGTTAAACTCTTAATTTTCAAAGCAGAGTCTTAATGGTATAATAAACTGCGTTAAGTTAACAAAAGATATACTTGTGGCAAATATTAAAATGTTTGAACATGTTTTTACTGGGCTGGTCCTGGGTTTGATTGGCGATCTGTGGTCTTTCTGCATGGAGTTTGCATGTACTCTCTGCAAGTAGTACTCCAGCTTCCTGAGTCTAAAAGCAGGATTGTTAGGTCAAATGTGTTGCACTGCTAAAGACTGGTGACTTGTCCGTGGTGGACCCTGCCTTTAGTGGATGGGTCATGAAAAAAAAAAAAAAAACTTTCTTTTTTTGGTCATTTATATGATTTACTGCTTTGTTTGGGATCACTGGCCTGCTTTCTTACCCAGATTGAGCGTAACTGCAGTTGCTGGAGCAATGGCCTGGTATATCACTTTAAAATAAGGCAAAACCTTTGAGGTTATTTTTACCATGCCACAGTCGTTTGCTGTAGTAGATCATGCTAGTGTGCACGGTTACAACAACTGGGAGACAAGCAAAATGATGTGATACAAGAGCAGCAGATTTGAGAAGAAGTTAAAAAAGCGGAATTAAGAGAGAAGATGAGACTGTTGAAAATATCTGGTGAACCTAGATGGAATACTGAGCCTCCAATTATAAAACTACAGCAAAGTAGCAACAGAAATTCCCTTTCCTTTTTCCTTTTTTTCTTTCTGCTTTTCTTTCCTTCTTGATCAGAGCAATACTGCACCCAAGACAATCTGTTGAAACTGAGACGTTATTTGGTCTGTGTGTGGAAGCAGACCTCTTTTTACTCAAACATTTTTTTTTCTTTCATTTTAACCGTTTCCTGGACGGATCTACGTGGCTGAGAAGTGCAAAACACATTTACAATTCAAAAACACATTAACAAATAAAAAACAAAATAACATTTGAAGAAACAAAATTATATTTTATGAAACAATTTATTTTTGAAAAAAAAGTTAAATTTTTTAAAAACACATTTACATTTTAGCAAACAAATTTACATTAACAAATAAACAAAATAACATTTGAAGAAACAAAATTATATTTTATGAAACAAATGTATTTTTGAAAAAAAAAGTTTAAATTTTTAAAAACAAATTTACAATTCAAAAACACATTAACAAATAAAAAACAAAATAATATTTGAAGAAACAAAATGATATTTTATGAAACAATTTATTTTTGAAAAAAAAAGTTTACATTTTTAAAAACACGTTTACATTTAAGGAAACAAATTCACATTTTAAATAAGTTAGATTTTAGGTGAGAGAAAGTTTCATTTTAGGGAAAAAAAATACATTATAGGGAAAAAAATTTACATCTAAAAAAAAATTGACCGTTCGGAAACACTTGTACAAGTGCAAAGACAAAACTGCAAGTGGCAAAACACATTTACATAGCCAAAAACAAATTAACAAAAGACGGCTACACGGAAAGGGAATGTCCCAGTGGCCGGATGTGACGTCACGATTACCCTGACTTGTAGTACAAACAGATCAATCTGTAGTCCTCCTGCTTCACGTGAAAAGTCAGCGGCGATTTTAGATGGAAAGAATTGCACTGAAGCTGTTTTTCTTAAGTTTACGCTAACCGAACAATGTTTTCAGCCAATTTACACCATTTGGTTCTTCGTGCGGACGGTCTCTGGAACTTTTACGGGACACGGACCAGGTGGCAGGACCAAGCAGCAGAGCCGGGCGTATTACTGGCCGGAGCCACTATTATTTTGTCATGTAGTTTTTTAATTACTTTTCTTTGGTATTTAATTATTTTTTGGGTATTTTTCCTGCCGTTTTTCGGCAAATGCCTTATTTATAGTACTTCTAACTAGATTGTTTTATATATATATATATATAGGCTATATATTGTGATGTTATCGCTTAATAAACTGTATTAAAATGTATTCTTTATGGGTTTCTTTTTATTGTGATGTTAGTGCTTAATAAACTGCATTAAAACTTTTATAATGTAACATTTACTTGATGGAACGGAGTACTTTATCTGCGAATAAGTGGCCTCGGCCGGCAGCAGCCACCATCGGCCTCTCCGATGGCAGGCTCTGCCGGCAGCGTCCAACATCGGCCTCTCCGATGGCAGGCTCTGCCGGCAGCGTCCAACATCGGCCTCTCCGATGGCAGGCTCTGCCGGCAGCGTCCAACATCGGCCTCTCCGATGGCAGGCTCTGCCGGCAGCGTCCAACATCGGCCTCTCCGATGGCAAGCTCTGCTGGCAGCGGCCACCATCGGCCTCTCCGATGGCAGACTCTGCCGGCAGCGGCCACCATCGGCCTCTCCGATGGCAGGCTCTGCCGCAGCCACTTCCACGAATTGAGCTCGGCCCTGCTGCTTGGTCCTGCCGCCTTGTACCGTGTCCCGTAAAAGTTCCAGAGACCGTCCGCACGAAGAACAAAATGGTGTAAATTGGCTGAAAACATTGTTCGGTTAGCGTAAACTTAAGAAAAACAGCTTCAGTGCAATTTTTTCCATCTAAAATCGCCGCTGACTTTTCACGTGAAGCAGGAGGACTACAGATTGAGCTGTTTGTACTACAAGTCAGGGTAATCGTGACGTCACATCCGGCCACTCCGGACATTCCCTTTCCGTGTAGCCGTCTTTTGTTAATTTGTTTTTGGCTATGTAAATGTGTTTTGCCACTTGCAGTTTTGTCTTTGCACTTGTACAAGTGTTTCCGAACGGTCAATTTTTTTTTAGATGTAAATTTGTTTCCCTATAATGTATTTTTTTTCTCTAAAATGAAACTTTCTCTCACCTAAAATCTAACTTATTTAAAATGTGAATTTGTTTCCTTAAATGTAAATGTGTTTTTAAAAATTTAAACTTTTTTTTTCAAAAATAAATTGTTTCATAAAATATAATTTTGTTTCTTCAAATGTTATTTTGTTTTTTATTTGTTAATGTGTTTTTGAATTGTAAATGTGTTTTTGAATTGTAAATGTGTTTTTAAAAATTTAAACTTTTTTTTTTCAAAAATACATTTGTTTCATAAAATATAATTTTGTTTCTTCAAATGTTATTTTGTTTATTTGTTAATGTAAATTTGTTTGCTAAAATGTAAATTTGTTTTTAAAAATTTAAACTTTTTTTTCAAAAATACATTTGTTTCACAAAATATAATTTTGTTTCTTCAAATGTTATTTTGTTTTTTATTTGTTAATGTGTTTTTGAATTGTAAATGTGTTTTGCACTTCTCAGCCACCGTACGGATCCCTGGGTCAAACCACCAGGATAAATGTGCCCTGACTCGTCATGCAGGCAAGCTCTAGAATGGCTCAATGAATCAAAGGGACCAAAGTCATGTGATCTAAAAACAAGGTCAAACACTTCACTGTTATGCCTGCTCCTATATATTTGTGCTGAAATCCACACTTTGCAGTGTTGAAATAGTTCAATTGAGATTATGTATTGAAAAGCCTTTTATAAATAATAATAATACATTTAATTTATACTGCACTTTTCATCAAAAGACCTCAAAGTACTACAAAAAAGAAAACTATATAAAAAAAAAAAATACATAAAAATAAAAAAAATGAAAATAAATTATCTAATCTTAACAACAGGAATAGTTCCAGAAATCTTGAGGTTCTGGTATATCAAACTTTGTAAACCACAGTCACGCTGCTATATTCCTTTGAGAGAAAAAATTAACATACTACCCTTTTAGGAATTACATCTATTGTTTTTGAACAACAGGCTTTAAATTGCTTGGGAACCCCTCTCCAGATTGATTGCCAATAAAAAATGCTTAATAAAATCTTTCTCCTTAGTTTAGGATTAACACACACAAACTGATAAAATACATGCTTTATAAAGCTACAGATAGATAAGCTGCATTTGACCATGTCCTTGCTGCTGCTTTTTCTTATTAATCCTATGGAAGGAGAGCTAATTAAAACAAGGTGCTCTACTTTACTTCTAGAAGACATAATATAGATTTTTTTAGAACAATATTTCTAAAAACTCAAGCTTGATGCAAACTGAATCTACAGCTGCAAAAGAAAAAAATTGAGGTGTAGCAAAGGTTCAGTTGAAGCCAACTTGTTTTAAATGCTATGGTGGGATCTTAGTGCAGTCACTTTCCACTCTGTTTCATAAGCAATGCCTGGAATATGCAGTTTGGTTCAGTATGGTGGTTCTTTTTACTTTTATCATGAATGTAATACCGTCGAGAATAAAGTCCTTCTTATTTGTGCCCTTAGGTAGTATTTCAATATTGCTAATTTCTTTTTAATCTGTGTATGCATATATAATGTTTGTCTATGGATGATTTGTCCACAGTGAATCGTGGAATGCCCAGAATGTGAGAAATGGCGAGGAGAAATTTGGCCCCGCCTATGAAGGCAGGTCACACTGCAGTGAATGGTTGGTCCCTGGGGCTCGAAGCGCAGTTGGGGTCCTGTTGCTCCTCTGAAGAGAGGCCAAAGGTTAACTTCCACCGGAGCTTCTTTTTCCTCTTCTCACCCAGCAGGGTTCTTCCATTTTAGAGAAGCTCAATGCAAAGTAAACTTCTCTTTTATTCCACAGAGTCTTACATCTCCTGTATAAAGTTGACATGAAAATTAACATGTCATAAACATGTTTTTTTTTTTTTCTTAATCAGGGGTATTTATAAGTTTATGCATTAACCGATCATTCTTTATGTGCCGTGATATGCTCAAATGTGAATTTACTTACAGGAAAGGATTTATTTATTTATAAGCCAGAAGACTTCAGAGCTTCAGATACTGATAAACACTTAATTATTTAAAACAATACTGACTCTCACAGAGATGAGACAACAATTGCAAATGGTAAATTGTTGTCTTTATTGTCCAAGGGCATTTTTTTTGACTCATTTACTGATTAGCTAAAGAGGATTTAAGAAGGGAATGGGGGTCGGCTTTGCCTTTTTCCGAAAACAAGCTAAGAGGTACGTCTAAACAAAAGATAACCAAAATCTGGTTGTTAACTGTTGGTTTACAACAACTTGTGTTTGTGCCTACTGATTACATGCTTGGAGATGCTCCAGTCTACTCTGGAGACAATGCTAGGTTTAATGGCATACTATTTCTACATGGAGGTCAGAATATCTTGAGGAAATTCAGCAGAATGCTCATTGCAGGTGTCGTGGGAAAAAAGTATTCAACTATTCATCCTAGTTAAATAAACGGAGATCGATGGATTTCACTCAGTCGGCACATTTATTCATATCTTTGCAAAGAGAGAACAGTCATCATAAAGCACTTATGGCACAACATTCTGCTCTGTTCTGATCTGGGCAGCGTTCGTCCCCCCTTACTTACAACAATGGAAAGCAGTCAGAGTCATAACAAATTACACACACTTAGGTTAACAGTAACATGTTATGAATAAACCTTGAGAAAGAACCTGATTTGTTATGGGAAGAAGCAATGTCTGGTCTACAAACACCAGCCTGGAGAGAAATGTGTGACCTTGAGAGAGAAACAGACTGAGTGAAAACTTTTATAGTGAGTAAATATGATAAATGAATATAAAATAGAAGAAAGATAAAAAATTTCCGACAACACAGGTAATATTCCAACACGGAAAATTGGATGTCTAAACCCAAGTTTAGATTTAAGATGGCTACTTCACATATAAACTTTGGATACAGTATATTTCAATCATGAGGTCTATTATGAAGTTTTAAAACTTCAACTTATTTTCTTCCTTTTAACTTATCCAAAGTTTTTGTGTTGGCATCACGGTGAAAGCTATGACAAAATAAGAGTCTGAAACCATTATAAAATAATGAAATATAAATAAAATGCAATTACAATTATAAACCCAATTAATTTTTTTTAGATGCTTTGTGTCTCCTAGTGCCAAGAGGCAAATTTATACACTGGTAATATGTTTTAGATGTTGTAATTAAAGTGGTAATTGAAAAGAGGTTAACAAATCTGGTCCCAGAAGTGTTTACTTCTGTGTTTACAAGTGTTTACTTGTAGTAAACCAGTAGCACAGAACAAATTAAATTTGTGGAATACTGGCTTTCTTTACACACTGATGCAACAAATGGGAAACTTAAGCCATCATCTGCTGCTGTGATTGATAGGAAGCAGCCCAGTTATAAAACCTCGTAAGTCTTTCAGTTGTAACTACAATGCACTCAATTCAGGTGTGACCTAATTTCCAAATCCAAGCTGTAAAACAAAAACTGTGTTCAGATGTCTTTGCAAGATTTCTTGATATTTTCCTGGGTTTTCTTATGAATTTTTGTAACAGAGACATTGTTTATTTATAAGAGAATCACATGTTGTTGGATATTTTTTTGACAAGAACATGGCGGTAAATGTTTAGGATCTTTAACTGGCTTTTACCAGTAAACCTCTTAGTTCTGCATTGACATTTTTTACATCTAAATAATCAAATGGTTTTTTCATAAATATGAGATTTTTTTTTTAGTAATTTCATTTTAAACAAGTTGTATATTATCCCACAATCCCTATCAACTGATTTTAGTTTACTTCACCATTGCAAGGTCGTTGTTTGTCACCTGAATAATAAAGTCTTGTTAAATATCAGTTAGTTGCGCTGTAATGGCTGACTCATGAAGTCTCTAAATTTAGTTTACTTCCCACTGGTCTCTCTGTAAGCCAGCGTATCTTTGACTGCAAATCAGATCATTAGTCATGCTTTTATGTATGGCCAACATCAGCTCCAAATATTAGTAGTAACATCACTACTGCCACTGGCTTTATTACCGCTACTACTAATAATAGTAGAAATTATGATAAAACAAGAATGAAATATAAAACAGCTGGTCCAAAGTCCTTTTAAGCTGTGAAATAAGTTTGATTTACATTAACGTAAATTGTTGCAGCTCACCAACATTTGTATCTATCAAGGATAAATTCATCAAATAGCAGAAAGGAAACATACGTGTGCAATTAAAGAAAATAAAACATACGAGCCAAATCTTAGGGTGTAACTGTGCTCAGCTCACCAATGTGAAACTGTCTGTAGAAACACGTTTCAGCTTCTGAAATTAAAATGGCAAGTGTTTTTATTCGTTGCCCACCTTGAAAGGTTATTTTGTACTGAGACAGAGTGATGGCCTTTAATAGGGTTTACAGGAAGGCAAACAAATACCGATCCCGATCACGATTTTTAGATGTTAGTCTGTTAAAATATTCTAAGATGTTTTAAAACCATGTAATGTTTTCCGTTCACTGCAGTACTCGTTCCTTGTGATGGTCTAAAATGTTTTTCAATTATTGCCTGTAACCAAGCAAAACCCTGATTAGCTTAAGTGATGTGAATATAAGAAAATATCAGACCAATTCCTGTTTAAATTACTTTCATAAAACAAATGTATATTTATATTAAATAACTTTTAATACACATTTAAACTCTATTTGCAACTGACCTGGGGAAAAATTGAATACCTTATGTTATGTTGTTTCTAGACCATATATACTTCCTGAAAGTCAAGCTGGCTTTAGGTGCAGCAGTGTCCAGCTTCATGAAATGATATAGCTGTCAAAAAAAGAAAATAGAAGGGCAAGTAAAGAAGAATCCAGGAGATAAAGGTGGAGAGACTCAAACGTTTAATAATAGAAGAATACATCAATAATATGAGAATACACTTCAAAATAAATCGGAAAGGAGAAAATTAGCATCAAAAGACCACAGTGGGTGAATGAGGGGAAAGTAATGGAAAGGTAACTTAAGTAGATGATGCGAGATGTACAACACAAGTCTGGCTACCAAACCTTACTCATTAGCTCAACATCTGCATATTTTCACCTTTTTGAGTTCTTAATCCCAAAAAAAAAAAAAAAAGAAAATTGTATTCAAAAACGGTGTTACTGAAAAAAGTGTCTGCATAGTTTTTCCAATTTTTAGTCAGTCTTTAGTAACCAGTATCCAGATTGATATGTGTAGAACTGAGTTGAGTTCTACGTTATCCATCTGGCATGGCCGCTGTTCAGTCTGTCTGTGAAACGGACGGACCTTTAGTACAATACTTCAAGCTGATTGGGTGACGTGCCAGCTTGGACCCGCCTTCCATAATACTCTTTCAGCCAATCGTCTGGTCCGTTGGTGTCCATTAGTCACCAACGGAGACATGATGATCACAATAGGGATTCTCTGCAGCTTCTTGAATGTTTTCACAACTAGCAGAGTAACCTGATAAATCAAACAGCGTAGCCATGTTTGCAATGCCCTGGCAAGGCCCTTCTGACATCATTCCTACATGCCACACCCCAAAAAACACTGCTGGCATGTCATTGGTCCGACTTGCTGGTTGTTATGAAACAGACGTATTTGTGTGAGTCTTTTAAGATGGATTTGTTGGGAGACTGAAAACTCAGATCGCGGGACATTCCAGCTTGCAGTGCAGGGTTAAGTCTTTAGGTGGTCACACTTTGAAATTCAAAAAGTCCATTTTTATCGGCCAAGTCTCCCCAGGGTTGTGTACTCCCTCCTTTTCTTTGTTTTATACCAAAAGGCACTGCCAGAGGCATAACCGGAAAAACACATGATCAAGTTTGAATACGATTTAAAACACATCTTCTTTTCAAAATAGGGAGAAGCTCCTTTTCTAACATAAATTTGGATACGACAAAAGAAATCAGTCTTAGCTTGATTAAAGTCGCCACTTTGATAACTTCAGAAGTAATCAATCAAACAATCGACTTGGTGCCATACAATTGATAGTATGACGATAAGCAGAGCTTGGGCTCTCTGGCAGATTAATTAGTTTTAAATACTCTCCTTTATCAGAAACTGAACTTTTAATGTAAGTTTTCTTTATATGGAAATGTTTCAGCAACTTAAGAACAGGACAAGATTTAGAGTCTGATTTGATGATAAATGGGATCCTATGAGGAATGTTGTGGCACTTACATCCCGTTGAAAATGCATTGGGCCAGTCAGACTAAACAGGATTCACTGCAAATGCGCTTGCATTGCTCCAACCAAGGCAGACCCCTGGTCTATTTTGGTCAGACCTACGCAGCAATTTTGTTGCAATGTCATGAGTCAGACAGAAGGAGGAAATTGTCTTTATTCTTGTTTATTGTGTCCATTCTTACCTTTTGGTTTTTTGCATTTTTTCTGTTGGCACGGATCACTTTTAGTCAGGAACAGGAACTGCCTCACTTTGAAAAACCCATGAGGAAATCTTTCATTGCAAAAAAAAGATGACATGGGAGGATTGTTGTTAATGAGGTTGTATTTTTTTCTGCCATATATATATTCAATATGAAAAGATAATATAATATAAACAACTCATCCTAATTCTAAGGCCTGTTTTTATATGACATTACTATCACTAAATGAGTCATTTGAGCTTTGGAAACTTAGTCTGTCATAGTGATCGCATTGTATAAGAAAACTGGATTACTCGATGGTTTTGATATGAACTGGAACAATCTGGTTACCAATTACAGCTGCATGAGGAAAACAGTTTGTGACTCATATCTAAACTGTGAGTGAAATGAAACAAATTGCTATAACAGTTCAGAGCACAAAATAAACTAAAATAAACTATAGATAAAAGAACCGGTGAAATCAGCAATATTAAGTTACATTAGCAATTTTACTAATATTATATATGAATATATTATATGTATTTTCACACAATTTTAATGGAGCAGACATTATTTATGCAATTGAAGTTATATGATAAATATTTTGCTATTTGGAAATTGTTGAAAACCTACAGTGGCCAACAGGCGGCTAAA
Source organism: Cyprinodon tularosa (assembly GCF_016077235.1). Lineage (NCBI taxonomy): Eukaryota > Metazoa > Chordata > Actinopteri > Cyprinodontiformes > Cyprinodontidae > Cyprinodon > Cyprinodon tularosa. The sequence continues at coordinate 475,240 of NW_024039016.1, forward strand.
TGTGCTGTAAACGCATGAATGATGCGAGCTGCATAAAAATGTAACAGAAAGAAGCTGAAAAAATAAAAAGGAAAAGGAAACTAGACCCAACAAAACAAAACCAGCACTATTAGGTTTATGTTTAACAGGCCTTTCTAATTTTTATTTAGCCTAATACCATTGAGGTCTATCTATGGAGAACAGTCTGATGGGAGTGGACTCGCTGCAGAGATGGAAAACCATCCAATATCCTAAAGCACAGATGAAACATTCACTTACTTACCTCTCTCAAAAGGAGATCGGAGTTCTACCTTAATCTTTGAGTAGCTCTGAGGATGGCCTGTGACTTTGATATGCAGAGCAGAGCTTTTCCAAACTCAATTATACAGTTTTTAAATAGAACTTTTGCATATAATTACCTACATTATGATAGAGCTTAATATTTCAGTTTATATTCCATTTCTTTTTCTACCTGGTGTCAGGTAGCTTTTTATTTCCATTGGAAAAAAACTCATATGATGTTGCATATTTGATTGCATTATTATTGCTACTCTACTATTTATTTTGAAAGTGATTTTATTTGTTTGTTTATTTTTTCACATTGCTGTTTGGCGTATGGTATAAAACCACATATGAATATGAGTAAGAATATGAGTCTGATACTGCTCCATAGAGCTGTGATTATGGGGCGTGTTTCGAACGAACCAGGAAAAAAATGCCTCTGCACTCAATTGGATAGACCTACAACCAATAAGACCAACGGAGTGCGTGACGTATGTTAAGCGACACATAGTTGTTGTCAACAAAAATCAAAGCGTGCAGTTTCACGCCTAGAATAAGAAGATGAGCCTTGAGTCGCGTTTCTCTTTTCCTCTTTTAAAATTGATTTGCTGTCGATATCTTCAAGAACTGACCTAATAGCAGAATCTACTCACCTCAACTCTCCAGCGGCAGACATTGTTGTTGTCACCCAAGCACGCTTTGGTCACGTGGTTGATTACGTTACTGTTGATCATCTGTCCATCATCGTATAAAGCCCGCCCTGACAATTTGATTGGCCCGCCAGATATTGTGCGAGCATACTCGCGCTACTATTGAGCAATTCCAGACCGAACTTCCCGACCTCAAACGTTGTGGGTGGGACTAAGTTCGGAATGGCACCCAGGCAAGTAGTGTTGGTCCAGCGCTGGAAAAAAATTCACTGGCTCCCTCTGTATAGCTCTAATTAAAGCTAATTTTTCATAGCTCCTAGCCCTATCCAGGTTGGAAAGGAGCTTTGCACTGCTCTGCTGAATCTGAACAGCATTCAGCCTTACGGTCATCCTTACACTAAGCACATATGAATTATGCTGGCCAAACTGGACCCAAATAGAAACTTCATGAAGGTGTGCACATTAGCATGTATCACAGAGAGTACAGTGAAGAAATTAAGTATTTTTGTTAAACTCTGTTAGGTGGGTTGTGCCTATATGTCCTGTCACGCAAAGGATTGTGGGCAACTGTACAGATTCTACCTAAGAATGTCAGAAGCTCCTAATGCTAAATAGCATTAGGGAGCATTCTGCTTCCTCTTCGTGGGTCCTTCACTGCGTCCAGCAATATTAAAATATCACTTATCGTGGTTAACGGTGACGCACTTCCATTGTAGCTTAAGTGTCTTTATCGATTTGAGGTATTCAGACTGAGCCATGCTCTTTTGTGGGTGACACTACCTGATCTGTCCCTGAAGCACCGTCCGCACCATCCGCACATGCGCATCCAGATATACGTTCGGGTTGCCCTCGATTTCATATTAGAAAAAATACCTATAGTACATTTTTGCCTCCCCCAAAATAGTAAGTGTACTAAAATATAATATGTTAATGGTTAATAATGTATGCCCTGAGAAAAGAAATGCCTGAAAATCTTTTCTTTTTTATCAGTCGTCTGTGCCTGATCTGTACCAAAAATGGAATCCTACCCCACTTCTGAGAACTAACCATTTTGGCTTTGGATTTAAACATACATCTAGTTTTTTTTAGTTTTATGTAATCCTTTTGTGTTAACCTTATGGTATATAGTGCATCTAAAGAAAGAAACAACTAAAATGCAGATAAACATGGTTTAATAATATTTTGCTGGACTACTCTGACCATTTAAGATTACGACGTCAGACAAGCAGTTTAACAGAGAATCTGTAAAAAGCATCAAAATTGTCGCAGAAAAGTCAAAACATTTTTTTTTGAAGATGTGTATTAGCATAATTTAGTAAGTTAAGGATAGTAATTTTAGTGCTATAATTACATTATTTATGGAAAACCGGATGTAGGTCTGATTGCGCATGAGCAAATGAGCTGATGGCACGGATCGTGCTTCCGGGACGGATTGGGCAGAGACACTTTGATTAGCGGGTTAGTGTAAACAGGATGGCGGTGTAAAGGTTCCTGCAGTACGGATTAAACAACCCTCTGTTTGTTACTTGTGATCAGAAGTGTTTTAAAGTGTTGATGTCATCATCAGTCTTACTCCTACTCAGTCGTCTAGCTGTTAGCTTTTTAGATTCGTTGTTAGCTCAGGTTTGAAAATTTTTCAAATGTGAACAATTTCAGAGTTTAATTGATAGTTGCAAACTTACTTGCCAGTGAACAATTTAACCTGATTAACCTGTTAGACAGAGTTAAGTACCTCTTTCCCTTGTCTTGCTTTCCTCCCTCCTCTCATCAGCACACCTTCATTTCCTTAATTGATTTTCACATCCTGCATATCAGAAAGATTAGGTCTGGATTAGCCAGGTAAACACATTTTGCGAGTCCTTGTGTGTGTGTGGGTGTGTGTGGGTGTGATAAACCTGAGGGGGAAGTGAGGTCTTTGATCAGGCTAATGACCTGCCAGTCCTTCCTATCCTGTGCCTGGTGGTTGGCTGGGGGGTGAATGAACACCTGAAACAACACACACTGCCCCAAGTTACACACACAGACATGCACACTTGACAAAGGAACACACCCGCATCCTGTCCCCATTATTCTCCTTCTGCCACCTCCCGCCGCCCCCTGCTAGTCGTCTCTATCCATGTGTCAGTCACACCCTCACTTCATCTCCAGTCGCCTCCACAGCTTCCACCCTGCTAACAGTAGCCTTAGCTTTCACAGCAGTGCAACCACCCACCCACTGCCTTGCCCCCTACCTATCCTCTGTAATCATCAAATAGGGACCATCATACTTCAGATCCCCCACCTCACTCACCCACTCCACAATGAACAGGTTTTTTCTCCACCTTTTCTGTAGTTTCTTTACATCAATGATCTGCCAGCCGCCCCCACTCCACAGTAGGAGCTTTTGTCATTTACTAAGTGTGTTTGAAGTACAAGTCAACCGGTGCTGTAATACTGTATGGTTTTTTTTATTTATTGATTCTTTATGGTTCTCATCACACAGAACTTTGGTAAACGGAAGATCATTTAGGGGCTACAAGAAAATCAACCTTAAATATGCAGCTAAATATACCATGGGCTGGTTTAGATAAATGTCTTTCAATGGCCTAGTCAAAGGCTGAACCTTTGCCCCAGAATCTTTGAGAAGTCTTAAAATGTAGATCTGATTAAGCTTAGCAGAGAGAGAGAGAAAGAAAGAAAGAAAGAAAGAAAAAAAGAAAGTTGAAATGTTGAGAAAGAAAGATTAGAATAAAGTTGAAATGTTGAGAAAGAATGATTAGAATAAAGTTGAAATGTTGAGTAAGAAAGATTAGATTAAAGTTGAAATGTTGAGAAAGAAAGATTAGAATAAAGTTGAAATGTTGAGAAAGAAAGATTAGAATAAAGTTGAAATGTTGAGAAAGAAAGATTAGATTAAAGTTGAAATGTTGAGAAAGAAAGATTAGATTAAAGTTGAAATGTTGAGAAAGAAAGATTAGATTAAAGTTGAAATGTTGAGGAAGAAAGATTAGAATAAAGTTGAAATGTTGAGAAAGAAAGATTAGAATAAAGTTGAAATGTTGAGAAAGAAAGATTAGATTAAAGTTGAAATGTTGAGGAAGAAAGATTAGAATAAAGTTGAAATGTTGAGAAAGAAAGATTAGAATAAAGTTGTGTATTTGTAGATAGAAATGGAATATTGAAAATAAAGCTGAAAGAAAAGGCAGAATTTCATTTTAAAAGATAATATAGAGAATTATTGATCATATTTATGCTAAAGCATGGTTTTTGTTCTGGGGTCATTCCAGCTTTATTTTTGTTATACGTTTTACCCATTTCTCAGCATTTAACTATAATCTTATCATAACATGAAATCAAAAAAGAAAAAAGAAAAAAACGTCCTTTCTCATTCTTTTTTTTTTGTCTAAGTGACAAATGTATACCAGATATTCTAAAAGCATATTTCTTTTTTTTCCTGTTGCTTGAAAATAATCCGAGATTTATGTTGGTTTATTACATACAGTCCCACGAAAACGTATTTTAATAAGTAAGTAATGTAAAAGTTTTATGTATGATTCTGGTAATGCCTATTGGGAAATAAGTTTTTCCTATTCTTTTCCCAAGAACAGAAACAGCTTACATTTGTTCCAAAAGGCTTACAACCTGTCACGTGTTTAATACATTCTCACACCTTGTCACCCTGCTGACCCTTTAACCCTGATACGTGTCGCTCTTCGTGGTGACAGTCAGAGATGGTGCTGCTGACGCGAAGCCACTGCGATGATAAGCATTTGTGTTTTTCGCCTCCTTTTTTCTCTCTTTTTGTAGCTTTTTTTTTTTAAAACAGTGACCTACTTGATTGACTGCAAAAGCACTTTAATACTTACAGGTGAACATTACAGAATTCTATAATGTTTTGTGTGTGTTTATAGGATGAAAAAGTTTAGGTTTTTGTATATAACATTCAATCTAAGCTTTTTTTCTTGTGATCATAGTGGATTCTTTATACTGTTTTTGCTTAAAAGTCAGAATAAGCAGTCTAAAAGGATTAGCAATAAAAAGGTAAAATTACGTTTGCAACTTTTTGAATCTTTATATCATTTGCTGTGTAACTCACCTTACACACCATCTGCCCTGAGGCTCATCTTACACTAACTGCGACGTTCACATTTTCAGAGCCCAGGTCTGCAAAGTGCTTATCTGCATAATTTCAAAACGTTCTCACCATAGATGTTTCTGTTCTATATTTAGCTTTGTGGGGCAGCAGCACTTTCAGCTCCGTGACACCAACACAGAAAAAAAAAGTTTCTGAGGTGAGGCAAATGGAAACAAAACATAGATAGCCTAGTTAAAAAAGTGAAAAAAAACCTGTCTCAGGTGAAATGCAGACGTTATAATGAAATATATGTCAAAAAATACAAGATTACTTGTATGATTGCTTTACGAGTTTCGCAACTGATTTTAAGGCTCGTGAGGTTTAAATTCTAAAACTGAAGTTAAGAAATATGTAGATCCAAATAAACATAAAAGCGTCAGCGAAAAGCAGTCAGTGAAAGGCAGCCAGGAACACATCGGTAAGCCGCAGAGGACTGATGATAACATGTTTATAGTTCTAAGCACACAAGTATCTACCGCTTATCAACTCATAAACTCGATAAATTAAGTTGGATAAACTTAATTCAGTCCCTTTTTACAAAATAAAGCCTTTTATGTTCTCTATTTAAAGTGTAACTGCAATGCTACTGTACACCCCATACATTTTCCCCTATCAACATGTGTTTGGCCTTAAATGTCACTTTAAGCTAATGCTGTAAATGTGGTGATAGAATCAAAGGAAAACTGGAAGAGAAAGTAAAATATTATTTTTCGAGCCCATAGATTCAGTCAAGCTCTTGCCTTTATTTGGTTCAGTACCTATTAAAAGATGGTTCTGCTGGAGGTTTCTTCCTCTCCACTGTCACTACAAGCATGCTTAGTGTGAGGGATTGTATTTGAGTCAATGAGTCAATGCAATCAACTGGTTTTCCGTAGATAGAAAACTTTGGATCAGTTTGACTGTATGATCTGGTTGAATTGTAAAGTGCCTTGAGATGACTTGTGTTGTGAATTGGCGCTATAGAAATAAACTGAATTGAATTGAATTAAATTATTATTCATTATTGTTTCTAAATAAGCAGGAGGTTCATTTGGAGCAACTATGATTTGCGGACACCCAGGGACGTTTTGCACATAAAGAATAAAAAAACAACCGAAAAAAAGAGGAAAGAATTTCCTTACTAACACTTTAGGCTCACGATGATAGAGTTTACTGTTTGCTCATTCAAGTTTTCTGAATAGACTCTTAGAGAAGTGCTCACATCATTGTCAGCCTGTGTCACGTGTACAGCAACAGTACAGCAGACAGAGGATCAACATGATGATCATCTTTTTAAGAAAGGTTTTGCTAAAAGAACGAATTTAAGCGATTTTAAAATGGGTTATTTTATTTATTAGAGAAAAATCAAACCAAACTAAAGAGCAATTTGCTCTATTCCATACTTTTAACAGTTCTGGATTATGTAGCTTGAAATATATCAAACCTTAATAGGTTGGCTGTCCATTCAAAGAAAAAAAAATTAAATAAAACAACAGCAGAAAATATTTGTACTCATTTCTGCCAGACATGGCTCTGATTCTTGTGTGCCTGTGTGTGTGTGTGTGTGTGTGTGTGTGTGCACAGTGTACAGGCAGGATGTTTTCATAGCATAGACCTTTGACAGAGTGATTAACATCCCTTTTACCTTCTCAATGTAGAGACTAACAGACACACGCAGAGTCACAAAAGCCACGCCATACAGACCGAAGAGCGGAAGAACAGCTGAAAAAAAAAAAACAGGTTGATCATCAAACTGCTTTAACAGAGCTCTTATGATGTTTGCACAAAGATTTTGTCCTGGAAATCTGTTTCACATATTTGTTTCTTCCGCTCGGCTCTGAATGTGGGTGATTGATATTTCAGAAGTTTCCGGAGACCTGTCAAGCAAACAGTATGTTTCGTTTGAGAATGGTTTCTTGGCACAGCATAACCCCAGGTTCTGAAACAATTTTTCACTTTAAATCTAGTGTCTTACGTTTCGGATAAATGAGTAATAAACTCCAAATGTCTTTATTGTTTCTGGAGAAAAAAATTAGTAATGCAGTTATAAACATTTATCTATAAAGAGCAAACCCTCTACATAGATGAAATACAGTCATTTCCTCCACCAAATACCTGACAACTAGGAGGAAACTGCTGATTAAATCAATGCAGGTGTTAAATAGTAGGTGTTTCTTGTTTTGTTTTATACAGAAAAGTTATTTTAGTTAGGGTGATGAGGCAATTCCATCAGGGGTGGCAAGAGTACTCAAAAAAAAAAAAAAGAAAACTCTGCCCATAGTGTTTACTGGAAGCAGAAACCCATTGGTGTTGTATAAAATGTAATCCGGGGTACTAAATATGAAAACTGTCTCATGCATTTCAAAGTTCTTGCATAACTGAAGAAGTAGGACTCTCTTTAGGCAACACATTTTCTAATAAGTAGTAAGGGCATTGCAAAAAATGTGAATCTTAAGTAAGTTTTTCTTAAAATAAGTGCATTTTTTTCTTGGATTGAGGTGGTAAGTGAGACACTTTGACAATGGAAAAAGACAATTTAAATTTAAAATAAGAATAAAAATATTTATTTATTTTAAGTGCCTTTTATCAAATTATCTTATTTTAAGAGTAAAAATACTCTTACCATTGGAAAAATCCTCTTATTTATCTACTCAAATTAAGGGTAAATACACTTAAATTTATTTTTCTAGATGTTTTTGCAGTGAGGCTGCTGAAAGTCTAGGTGCACCATGGACACGTTACCAGTCCACTGCAAAGCAACACAACAACACCCTGAATTCTATTTCAAAAGCACATACATACTTAAAAGTCATGTTTCTGGATACTGGAAAGGAGTCAAAGTATCTGGAGAGAAGCGATGAATGTAAGGGAGAGCATGCAGTCCATGCAGAAAGATGTAAACGGATTCAAACCGAGCAGCTACTTGCTTTAAGGGCACACCCAAGCTCACTGTTCCATTAAAAAACAACAACTTTTAATGCAAAGTTGGAATATTGGTTCAAGGAAAACAACCATGTTGTCTGCAGACAGAAACACAGGGTTCTATTATTCTTTTTTAGCTCTTCATGTATCATCCTGCGTGACTGGCTAAACTGGTTAAGCTCTAATAAAAGGACAACAGGTTTCTGGACATAAATGATGTAGGAAAGATTTTTTTAGTTGAACAGTTGGGCTTCTTGCTATCATGTTACTTGAAGTTAAAACTGCTTTTTGGCTGACTGAATGAGAGCACCTCGTTTTATGTGGTCGGTGAGGAAGTATCTGTGAGCCCAGATCATGAGCATCACGGAAACCTTCATCAGTACAGAGACAAACAGGGAAAAAGTGTCTTTTTTTGCTGTTACTACAGTACATGTCGCAGTTGATTGAGTTTCTCATGAAACAATGAATGATTAGTGGCTATGCTACGTCTATCAGTACACTCATCAAAAATATTAGCATTTCTGCTAACAGGCTTTTCTAAATATAATTCAGGGGTTTTACCCAATGTAATGAATAGAGCAGTGAGCAACCCCCATGTCTGCATGTCACAGCCGTGTAATACTGTGGAAAAAAAAAAAGAGAAACTGATTTTGTGTCAGTATGGAAATAAATCTGCTAAGAGATATTATTGTAAATATCTTCCAAGCAGTCAAAACATTCCCTGAGGGTGGGGGGTTACCTCTCCCGGAGCATTCATATTATACATATTAAATGTTCATTAGCCTTTATGTTCCCCCACGCAGTCTTTATTTCTAACTCTACGACAGTTTGGAGACAGCTTGGCAGGAAATAAAACTAATTTCAAGTGTAAATTTGTAAAGGCAAGCATATCAGCTTGGTTTTTAACTTGATTTAATTTGACTCAACACTTAAGAAAAAACACCTTTTTCACTTAGAACACGAAAAGCATGCTTTAACAATAAAAAAAACAAAAAAACAAAAACTGATTATCCAAACACTTTTTCTGACAGCTACTGTTTAAAAAGGATTCTGTATTGTCTGATGTACTTCTGCTTTTTAATCTTTTCTTTTTGTGTTACTCTTTCATCTCACCTCCGTTCTTGATGCCGTGGCTCTGTGGAAATGCAACATTAAAGCCAGAATAAACTGGAGTTTCACTTCCACAGAGACACACAGAACATGGAAGATTTTATTCAGTTGTTGGGTTTCGTCAAAATTTTATGTACTATGTCAGATGAAAGACAACTATAGTTTAACAAGCATATCATTTAAGGAAATTTAGCTTACACTTGTTTTACATCAATAATTGTTTATATGTTTTGAATTGTGTAAATAAAGTCTTGTTAAAAGTCAAAGTCTCATCTGTTTTCTTCAGCTCAGGTAAAACCGATCCTGGGAAAAGTCGGATTCCAGCCATCTATGAGCCTCTCAGCAGTTTCATCGTACAACAGAACAAAGATTGCCTCAGTATTAGGATGCTCAGGGGAAACGCAATCCAAATGGTAATGACCAGGCCAGGGTAAAACATGCTTTGGTGTTTAGTCATTGGATAAATGTTTAAAAGAAAAAACTACGTCTTTACATATTTAGATTATTATAACATAAATAGTGGAAGAATATACTGTGTTCCCTTTACAGGTTTCAAACTTTGTCATGAAACATTTCGGTAATTGTTTCATATCTTAATCATCATTCTTTTTTATTTTATTCCTTAGATTAAAATATTCTGTTCAATTGACTGACAGTTTCATAAAGTCAAAGAAATCTTTGTTCTAAAAAAGGAAAAAGTGCTGCCAGTGCACAGCAACAGGTAAGGGAGGGGCAAAATATTAGTTTATTCTCCTGTCACCGAGGCATCTCATTAAAAGCAAGAAACCATTCTAATACTTTTTAAAAGATCTTTGTCAACCTGCAAGTTCCTTATTGTTATCAACCAATTGTTTTTCATTAAAAACAAAATTATTTTTAAAGCTCCAAACCGGACAGACTTCATTCATGAGGCCTACCTGCCAGTCTGCCTGTCCGTCTGTGTGGGTGTGGTAATGCCTGTCGGAAGTTTCTGAGCAGAGTATTGCACAAAGGGACAGCATCATCAAAGAGGCTCTGCAGCATAAAGGGACATTTTATGACTGGGGCCTTCAAAAGAACAGTTTGAGGAGTTCAAAGCACATGCAGAGAGGGAGAGTCGAACCGTTGAATTGAAACCTCAGCACATAACCAACAGTGAGATGCTGAAAGGATGGGAGGAAGTGAAAGTGAGTATCAAACATAAAAGCCAAACTACGGAAACCTAAAAGGCATTTGATATCTGCCATCAAAGAGTGATTCGAACCTGCCTTGCTCTGCATCTCCAACTAGATGCAAAATCTCAAACATTAGCTTGTCATGCTCTCCACGGCACATCAAGCCCAGCTGTGCTGTTTGATCGCTCATGCCTGCTCGCATGTGTGTTTTAAGAGCACACACCTTCCATCCATATGCGCAGGATTTCTTCAGAAGACCCGAAATGTCATTTTGTGATTTACGGGGAGGTATTGATGTTTGGTTAAAGCAGGTCCAACAGTCAGGGCTGATGGACTGCCCTTTTGTACACCTATCGGTTAAAGATTTAAAGCCCAAGCTGAATCATCTGGTCAAAGGCAGTCTCAAGGAGACACTTACTGTGTTTAAGTCATGGCTGCAAATCATAGAAGTCACACTGAACGTTCTTTTCCAAAGGTTTTTTTTTACCACCTAATATAGTCCTCACTTAGAAATGTTCATTTTTTTCAGCATGCAGGAAATAAACCAGGCCATCAATATGCAGTGTCTTTATGTTATAGACATTTACAGCTTTTCTGCATCGCAGGGATATATATTATTCTTATAAACTCATAAAGTCCATTGCAAAGGTTTTCACACATCTTGGTTGATAATAACTCTGGCGAAACTGCAGAGATTCAAAGCTTAGTTGTGAGTCTGATATTGGGGGGAAAAAAACGCCTGTACATTAGCACTATTGAAAGAAAGAAAGAAATTACTAAAGAAATTTCAACTTCTGTTGTAATTCCAGCAAAAAGTAAAACAACGAAATATGGAAGGGACAGGCTATATAGATATGCATGCTCACTTTAAGATTTTTTTGTAATAAAAAGGTACTTCACAGTTACCTTAGAGAGTTAGCTGGAGACAAAGCAAATCAACAACTGGAACCATGGGCAATACAAAGCAGCACAGGGTCGGCTACACAAGGAGCTAAATTAGCATTCGATTACACTGTAAAAACAATCTAGAAATAAGTCAAAATTTCTTACCGTATTTTCACGACCATAAGGCACACCGTACTAAAAGGCGCACTCTCAGTTATGTGTCCCATTTCTGTATTTAACACACACATAAGGCGCACCGAACTATAGGGCGCGTTTTTTATATACAGGTACATGTCCTCTACTACCTTTAAATACCTCTACTGCGTATTTTAAAAATACAGCGGGGGCAAAACTGAGTATGACTGTGCTTTATTCATGTATTTATTACAAAGTATTAATCAAACCTGGGAGCTGGCCGTGAGACAGACACATCGCAGATGACACAGCGCTGTGATCACTCCTAAATTAACTTAAAATCCTGAAATCTGCCGACGGAATATGTCCGCTATTATTACCGGTATCCTGGTGCCTGCAGTTTAAATTATTTAGATGAAAAACACCTGCCAGCCACCGCGTGAACCCGGAGGCTGCCCAGCCTAGAGGCTGCTGATGAAGGGATTTCTACTGTCAGCGCATTGCTGGTATGTGGGGGTCTGAGCGCCTCCGACAGAAATAGATAATCTGGATGAACTGACTGCAATTATTAAGTTTTCAGGTGGCCTTTCTCACTTAAAAACATATTAAAACTACTTTATTCCCACTGATCACAGCAAATATAGCTGCAAGATTTAGATTATTTAGATGAAAAAACACCTGCCAGCCACCACGGTATACGCGGAGGAGACCCGGCCCAGAGGCTGCTGTTGAATTAAGTTTTCAGGTAGAAAAATAGAGCGGGAGCAAAACTGAGTATGATTGTGCTTTATTCATGTATCTATTACAAAGTATTAATCAAACCCATCAAAGTCATCATCCTCTGTTTCTGAATTAAACAGCTGCGCTAAATCAGACATGCCAGTTTCCCCTTCTTTGCTGTCAGAGTCACTTTCCGTGCAGCGCGGCTCCTCAGAAATAATGCCGGCTTTTGCAAAAGCTTGAACAACAGTGCCAGCAGACACGTTAGTCCAAGCATCTACAATCCATCCGCAAACGGTGGCGTAACTTGCCCGGCGCTGCCTTCCACTTATCGTGAAACTGTGGTCTCCGTCTGTCATCCATCGCTCCCACGTCGCTCGCAGCCTTACTTTGAACGGCCGCTTCACACCGATGTCGAGCGGTTGAAGTTCCTTTGTCAGACCCCCCGAGATAACAGCGAGCACAGCGTTCATTTGATTCACCTTTTTTTTCACATCGGCTGTGAGATGGGCACGCAGCGATGGTGATGCGTGGAAAAAAACACCTGGTCTCCTTACATTCACCTGCCTCAGCCACTCTTTCATCATCTCCTCATCCATCCAGCCCTTTTCATTTGCCTTAATATCATATGTCATCAGAGCGCTGTGTCTGTCTCGCTGTCAGCTCCCAGATCAACTTCTCTGATTGGTTGATGCGGCGCTTCCAGCAGCAAAACTTCAATTTTTCCATCTCGAGCAGCAGCGCATTTGCGGCGCGTCAGATGCTTAAACTTTCCCGACGCGCTGCGCCTGCTGCTCAAAACGCGACGCGGGACCATTTGCTGCGCCTATACGCGCGTCAACCATTGACTTTTCATGTAAACCCGCTGCTTCTGCTGCACCTGCTGGGTCCGGTTCACACCGATGTCGAGCGGTTGAACAGCGAGCACAGCATTAATTTGTTTCACCATGTTTTTCTCATCAGCTGTGAGATGGGCACGCATGGAGTTACAGATTACCAGAGATGGCGATGAGTGGAAAAAACCACCTGGTCTCCTTTCAGCCACTCTTTCATCATCTCCTCAATGAGGTGGTCTCAAAAGTTGCAGTTACAACACACATAGGGCGCACCGCACATTTTGAGGGAAAAAAAAGACGTTTATGTGCGCCTTATAGTCGTGAAAATACGGTAAATTAAGTGTATTTAGCCTTCAGTTGAGCAGGTAAATAAGATGCTTTGCCATTGGAATTAGAATTTTTACTCTTAAAATAAGATAAATTGATAATATGCACTTGAAATTAGACAATGCAATTATTTGTTTTCCTATTTTAAATGTAAATTGTCTTGTTCCATGTGTCTCTTGAAGAGTGTGTCTCTTACCTCCTTAGTTCAAGAAAAATGCACTTATTTTAAGAAAAAAATTACTTATTTAGATTTACATTTTTTCCAGTGTAGACAATTAGAAGTTTTATCCCATAACAGAATAAAAAAAATGATGGCAGCTGTGGTTAAAAGCAAAGCCCTAGGCGGCTCTAGTTAAAAGCAATAAAACAAGAGGAGTGGGCAGAAACAATTGTCAAACATGCTCTTCTGGACAGCTCATAATTATTACCAGGTAAATTAATTATTGTAAAATTTGTTGTTGGTACAGGAAATGGTTTGGTAAAGTAAAGTCTCTCATCTAGCTATGCAAGTGCAGTTTGCCGTCCAGATGTAGCTGTTGCTTCTGTTCGCAAAGATACAAGTCAGCTACATGGTAATTTTGTGGCCTTGGTACAGCTATGTAGAACTTCTGATCACCCTCTGCTTTTTTTATACGCCTTTTCCACTGGCTAAAAAACCCATCTTATCCCAGGGACACTTGACTTTTAGATGCAGCAGGAATTAACCTTTTCGACCCGGGTGAAACAACAGCAAACGACCTGGATTAAAATCACCTCCAAACGGTTCGGGTCTGATTGGCATACAGGGAAAATATCTGACCAGGGTCGACCTTCTAAAGCATAAGATACCATTGAACGCAATATTTGGACGTCAACAAGTCATGGCAGTCGCATCTGATCTTACTCTGCTTACATCAAAGAAATGTGTCTCAGCACTTTTGAGAGAGATTCAAAGGTACAAAACAATAAAACACACTGTTTACTTTTGTGATTTCTGATGCACTGATGATAGCATCAATGCTAACCCAGCATGATGGCGTCACCAGACACACAGCAGTGGGGAATGGAGACCCCCCTGCTGGCAAGCAGGGGGGTCAGACCCAGATTTTTTAGCCAATGGGAAGGGAGTCAATTGCAGATTGTTAGCGAGTCGATACATGTTTGAAAAACCTGCAATAACCCGCTAATTTTAGTGGGAAAAGTGCATATGGAGGTCAGCTGATCCGGTTCCATTCTCTGAAGTGAACTTCTTTCTTCTTCCTGGTCCCAGAAAGTAAATAAACCTAGGCTACATATTGAAGTAAAATTGGATTTTCTACAGCTGTATTTAGTTAAAAAAAAAAACTAACAAAACTTGCTCGCTACCATTGAAAATTTTTCTGCTTCCAGCTATACTCCAGCCACAGAAATACATCACAGTATTTACCAACTGAAAAGGGGTCCACAGGCTATGAATGCCATTTTCTCTCGCTTAGTCCTCATCAGGGTCGCTGTGGGGCCAGTGCCTATCTCCGGCAGTCTGTCGCCGGGCAACACAGACACACACAGATACCCCACCACGCACACACACTTACAACTAAGGACAACTTAGACAAGCCAATTAACCAAACATTAATGCTTTTGGACTTTGGGAGGAAGCCGGAGTACCTGGAAAGAACCCATGCAAGCACAGGGAGAACATGTAAACTCCATGCAGAAAGACCCTGAGCAGGAGTCAAACCCAGAACCTTCCTGCTGAAAGGCAACAGCGCTACCCATTGCAGAACCTGTTAACCGGTAATAAGCATTTAAGAAAAGGTTAAAAATTTGATTGACTGTTTGTATCCATCAAATGCATCTGTTATTATTTGTAAACTGAACGAAATCTGAATGGGTGTAACATGATCAACAAATAGTTGCTTATGAGCATAGTAGCTTGTCTTACACATCATACTTTAAGCCGCCCAGTCTGCCTTCATCACATGTAATGGCACTGCAGAAGATAAAAGAGGTGTCGATGTTGGCTGATATTGCATATGTATCGATGATTGTACCAGAGGTAATTACAGACCTAAATATGATTTATATTATGTCACAATGTGCTGTTTTCTCCGACAGTGTCATCACTCTGCTGTTTCTAAATGGCACAGATGTGTTTGACATGTGTGAATAATCAAAGAGACACAGATCTGGCCTCTCATCATGCTGATAAGCCACTTTTCATGTGTGATCTTATGAGCTCAGCTGTGATAATAGTGATACTAATATGAGGAAAACACATATGCTGATAGGAAACACTGCTGGATCAGATTGTGGATGTTTTGCCTGAAAATGGCTAATATTATCTAAAATATCTGCTCTAGATTGTTTATACAAATGTAACTTTGTTTGAAAAATTTCACTGAAACTCTTTGAAGAATTTTTTATTTTTTATTTTAAGTTTCTCTTTTTATAATATTTGTACAGGGAAATATATTGCAACTGCTTTTGGTATCTACTTAATAATATTTAGTTACTTTTAACATAACTGTTTCATCTCCTGATTTTTTCCCTTTGGGGGAGTGGCGGCCTAGTGGTTACTAACCTGACTCCGCCAGATGGATTTGCTCTGCATATCCATCTGGAAACCTTCCGTAGAAGTAATTTTGGGAAGGGGCGAAAATACTGGTTAGCTGATTGGCCTATGTTGGTGATAGACGGGCCAAATAAACCAATCAGATCAACGAAGCATATGACGTAACAGAGCAACGACGAAGAGGAGCCAATTGATAGATCAAACTCTTGCTGAAACCAGTCAGGAGAAGAGCAAAAACATCTTTTCCTCTGAGAAAAGCCTCCAGAGTATTTTGCTCTTCTTTCAATGAAGAAATACTCTGTAATTCCGATAAAACTTCCTCGATAGCCACGCTAACGCTAGTTTCATCGGCTGAAGCCGCCATGTTCTTTAGACTGAACTGTCACGCTTCTCGTTGCGTCACACCTCAACCCGCCTCAAAGCCAACGCTGATTGGACGTTCGTTTGGTGAACGGCTCCAAATTTTCTTCAACGGAGAGTCTCCAGACTGATAAGCGAGTGAAATCTTGAAAGCTCGCGAGATCAGGATGGTCTTACGAGGCTAAGTGGTTAGGGCATAGGGCTTGGAATCCTGAGGTTGTGAGTTTGAAACCAAATCCCACAGACTGCCACAATGGGTCTCTGAGCAAAGAACCTTAACCCTCCAATTGCTCCCCGGGCGCTGCACAGTGGCAGCCCACTGCTCCCCAAAGGGGATTGATTAAATGCAGAGTTAATTTCTCCATTGTGAGATCAATAAAGTTCAATTTATTTATTTTATTTTTATTTTACCCTGCTAACACAAAACAATTGTGTTAAAGTAAGTAAATACGATTCAGTAGATTCCATTATTTTTCAGTGATGTTTCAATAAGTTAATAGTGGGTTAAATAAAAATAAAAGAAAGAGTGCAGTTTAATCTTGCAGGCCGATAAGCAGAAAACTTTGATTCCAAATGTGTCCTCTGGAACGTTATCTTCTGATAATTGTAGCAACAAGAAATAAAGATTTTCCAAAGTCATATGCTGCCAAATTAACTCTTCTATCTATGTTTGGCTTGTGCAGACAGAAGGCAGATATCAGCAAGAATTAGTTTCTTTTCCACAGCTTATAAATTTCTTAAATCTGAAATGTGGAGCACAAGTTTGTGCAGGTAGTGGATATTTCTTTGCGTCTGTGGGTCATATGTCAAACTGGGTGTGTTGTTTAAGTGCATGTGCATGAGGTGGAGGTGTGAGGAGTTTTGGTGGAGGTGGCAACCCTCATCTCAGCTTCCAAACTAATCCCTCTTTAACAAAGGCCTGTTTCTTTGCTCTGCTGGATTCTTAGCCCTGCAGGACTCAGCCTCCGGCCTATAAACCTGCTGTTTACAATTTTCCTACTTCCCTTGGTTTAAATGTTGCTTCACTTTTGGAGAAAATAAAGGGTGTGGTGATGGTGTGTGAGGAAGAGGAGAGAGCTGCTGGGATAAAGAGAGAGAGAGAGAGAGTTAAAGAAGACACAATAGTAGTGTTTTGTCCAGTGGAAACAAGGGAGCTTCACACCCAAGGATGCAGGGAGGAAGGAAGGACGGAAGAAAGAATCAGACGGGGGCCGGGGTGGAAGAGGAGGAGGAAGAGGAGGAGGGGAAGGCCCCATCAGGGATTAGCCTGTAAGCAGCTCCCTTGGGGAACAGAAATGGGATACACTTTAATTCTGATGGGAGAAAAATGAAATAGGTAAGGAGAGGTTACGGCTTTTTTAAATTTTCTTCTAAACAAGAACGATTCAGGATTCAGGATTTTATTCCATTGTCCCAGAAATATTGCTGTAGCTACATGACGAACAAAATACTATGATGGATTTTGTTACCCTTCCTTCCTCCTCTATGCCTGGAAGTATAACTCTTATTTCATATTGCACCTAATTTACAGCTGATTTTGATCAGAGGTTACTCCTTATAGTGATTAAAAATAACAGAAAAATCTAAGGTTCTATCAAATCGAACAGTGGTGTCAAAAGTACACACATTTGTTACTTAAGTAGAAGTATAGGGACTGCAGTTTAAAAACACCCTGGTAAAAGTTGAAGTATCAACTTGACCTCTTTACTCAAGTAAAAGTGAAAAAGTAACTTTTCCAAAAACTACTTAAAGTATAAAAGTATAAAAACACCTTTAAAAAAATAGCCAGATGCCACTAAATGAATTGAAAGCTAAATTTTCAACTATTTCATCTATATATACGCTCTCGCCTGTGTCCGACCTTTCAGACATTTCAACATCTTTTTTTCTGAATCGGACATTGTAGCATGGCATAGACAATTCACATTTGCAGTTTGTAGAACACCTTCTTGCTTCTGATGATTTCCTTTATCTAACCAATGAGTACTTGCATTTTATGAGTCATCTAATGACACTAGTTTTCACTAGATGTGGATGGCGCCAATTATCTGCATTGGATGGCACACAGGACGTGAAATAAATATTTAGAAACATTAAACCGGAGCCAAGAGTAACGAGTAACGTTTGTTTAAAAATGTTAAAAATTGTGTGAAAATGTAATGAGTAGAAGTCAGCAGTAGGATGAAAAATAAGTAATGGGGTAAAGTATAGCTATCTAAAAAGTGTACTTAAGTACAGCAACAAAGTTACTTGACACCTCTGCAAGTCAAATAATTTTGTCATTTCATAGTTTATTCAATGAAACAAGACAACATTTCTCTGAGATGATTTGACAAAATATTACAATATATTGAACACACATGCACAATATACATATACAAAAACCACCCCAAAATAGATCTAATATACCAACTCACTTAGATCTAGAATACGCTGCACTGATTAACTACTACTAACCATAAATGGAAAATAATGGGTTATTACTAAGCCCTGAAATTGTAACCTATTTTTCCTCAGCAGGGATGTTAATCCCTTTCATAAGCAGAGATTTTTTCTGAAGTGGTCAGTCTCAGCTCAAGCAGCGGGTCAAGGATTTTCACAAGTCAGACATCTGCCTAATTATCTAGATTCCTCATCTGTTAGAAATTTCAAATAATAGAATTTCTCTTCTTTTTTCAGTTTTCTTTAGTTCATGAAGTTTATTCTGTGCTGTACAAAACACAGTATACATCACACAACATCAACAACAACATGGGTGGTTCCAGATGAGGCCAGTGCCCCTGTAGAACTGGTCCAGACCCCTGTACTGAAGCAGACATCCCCAGTTCCAAAAACTCGTTTCAGAGAGATGCTTATCGAATCCCCCGAACAACCTGGGAGACTTGGGATGTCTGCTGCAGACATAATAATAAATCAGATTTATGATTATCTGAGCTGGCACAGGTCATCATGACCTTTACATTTTTATTTTAGTGATTTAAAAATGTAGATGTTAAACTTTTAACTTCAGCATTGAGGTAGGATTGCAGTTTTAATCTGCCTCCTGCATCTCTAGGTAACTTTAGCTCTCTGGTTCAATTAATTTAATACAGGTGAACTATTGCCCTGTCATTTTGGTTTATACTTTATACTGTATATTGTAATAATATGTATAAATAATAATCTGTACATTTGGTCAATAACTTGTACTGAACGACACCATTGTAAAGCTCAAGGAACCAGACATTTCAAATAGGGTCTGGTTAACTACATATCTTGGGCTGCAACAAACAGTTATGTTATTTATTTTTGATTAATCATTTAATAATCAGATAGCCAAAGGTTCTTTAAAGAGGACTTATTTACAAAATGGAACCAGGTGAAACAAAAACTTTTCCATTTGTGGAGTTCTGGATAGAGCATATCGACTGACGGAAACTTTTTTTTAAATTGTATTTTAAATGCTAAATGTTTTACATATATTTTTTTAATTTTTTTAACCGATTACTAAATTAGTTGATAATTATTTCAATAATCATTTCATCCCGATTAGTTAGATTAATCATTTCAGTCCTATACGTATCCTAAACTGACTATAAAGATAACATTATTTAGAGAAAAAAACCAAGGGGCAAATCTGTTGCTTAGACAGCTATTACCCACTTTGGAAAAGTAGGAAAACCATCACTGCATATCTCATCTAACACACCACATCCACCCTGGAACACGGTGGTGGCAGCATCATGTTGCGAGGGTTGTTTTGATTGGAGAAGGGAAAGCTACTCAGAGGTGAAAAGAGGAAAGCACGGAGAAATACTGGAAAAAATTCTCTATAAAGGGTGTAACAGACTTGAGTGTGGGGTGAAGCGAGTCAATGACCCCAAGCATACAGCTAGAAAAACAAAGAGATGGTTTAAATAAACATAGGCTACATAACCCATGAAATAACTGCAATAAAACACTTAACATGAAGTGGTTTTAACCTGGAAAAAATTTGATAGAAGTTCAATAGGGGTTAATATCTCTGCAATCCAATGAAAAACTTCTTGTTGTGTTATGATAATACTTTTATTGCTACATAAAGTATATGCCACAATTAAATAAGCTGCTTCTATAATATTTCTTACATTTCTATTTAAGCTACTAAATGTATCTGAAATATTACCCAAAAATAAGGACCACACAGACTGTTTGAGTGAGGTTGTGGTGGACATCAATCAAATGCTGCGCATCTTTTAGAAATGAGCCATCACTATTCATATCCCCATCAGGTCACACACACGTTAAGCACTTCAAATGTTTTCATAATCTTTTGGGTAGTTTAGGTTTGACAAAATAAGCACATTCATTATGTTGAAAGAAAATAAAAAAATGAAATTTAATACTTAAGAGAAGAACTCTGCAAAGCAAGAGAGAGAGAAAGAAGATACAGTTTTTTCCTTCCCCTCTCTCTTTCTCTGCTTTTCTGTCTTTCTCCATATGGCAGCCATTTGTCTGGAGGAGGTCTGTCAGACATAAATAATAGGTTATGAAAAAACAGGAGGGGAGGGGGAAGCTTGCTTTCTTCCTGAGGGACAGGATCTCTAGAGGCCCGGGTGTCCTTCATAGAAAACAGGGACACAAACGAGGGAGGGGCAGTTGATGGAGAGAAATGAGGGAACTGCAAACTTTTAAACAATATCGTGTGTCTTCTTTTGCATTTGTTCTGACGAGATTCGCCCAATGAGATTATAGTCTTTTTAAGAGGTTTCACTTCAATGCCAACACTCTTAAGCAATGGATTGTTGCTCTAAAGCAAAATGAAGTTTGAATAATTAACCAATCAGTGTGGCAGGAAGACCGAAACCCACAAAAACAGTGAAAGTGAAGGAAAGAAAGGGAAGAGGGGTGCTTTTGGAAGGGGAGACTGAGTACAAGGCAACATTAAGGCCTTCTCAAGTTTTTTGTGCACTGATTTACATCTGAAACCAATTAGTTTCAAACCACGAAGACAACACCAAGCCTAGTTTTTAAAAACACCCCCCCTTCTGTTCATGTGTCAGGCTCTGCAGCTCTATCCTGGGTCTAGACTCTTGTGCATGCATGCTGGCATGCCTGTGTGTGTGTGTGCGTGTGTATCTGGTGGGTGGGTGTGTGTGCAAGTGCTTGTGCTCAGAGGCATCGTGATTAACATTCGCCCCAATTCGCTGAGGGACACGCATTCTAAGCCCTTCCTTCCTGCTCCGAGTGGAATTCTCATTAGTTGATAACTACTTTTCAAGAGACTGCTGCATTCCTCTGCTGGATACCAGGGGCCTTACAGGTCTCCAGAACACATGCATTCAAATACAGTGGTGCAAAAATATGCACAAAATCATGCAAAAGGTAAACCCTGTAACTGATTGTTTTCTCCTTAACTGTAATAATGTTTCTTATGTTAAATAATCTAAAACTTTCTACATGCACAGACCTACTCTTTCTGATTCATGCAACATAGATTTTACGGAACCAAATGCACTCAAGCATCTTCACTCAACTACTGCACCAGGGCTGCTGTGCAATACAGACCAGGTGAGGTGAATCGCAAAGGTGACACATTATGACTCATTATTTGGAATTAAATCCATCCATGAATCACACACACAAAAAAAGTGTTTCGCAACAGTTTGAGTAAGAATGTGCAAAATGTTTCTAGTAATAAATTGTTCAAGAAGTGACCATCTGTTTCTCAATCCTCTTCCCAGCAGACATAAAATAACCTTCTTACACCCTATCTGTTTTTGGCCTACATCTGCATCTGTAGAAAGCCGGCGTGCAACTTCTAAAGTGCTGAAAGTGTCCCAGGCTCAATGCTTCACATCTCTTCTAATAAGATAACGCTAAGGGTGTCTTGATGTTTATTCAAACTGAAGGAAGAAGACTGATTTAGAGTCTAGCTTCTGTGTATCGCAGGAAGGACTTAAACTTGAGCAAAAAGCTGTAAGCGTTTATACTTGACGCTACTGTTGGTGCAGCTTTCTCCAGATGCAAATGAGGCAGTATTCTCCGTAACGATTGGATATGTAATTAAAGATAGAAAAGAAATGCTTCATGTCACTCACCAAAAATGACAGCTCACCTTCTAAAAGATTGTTTCCTATGAACCTGATTCTGTTTTTGAAAAGTGTAATTCACTGAGCTTTTATGTTTTTGCTACATTAGTGCATCTTACATCTTTAGATTCATCGGGTTTCATCCTTTGGGAGAAAGGTCCTCCATGAATCAGTTCTGTCATGAACATGGGTGTTTCTAGAAGTGGGCCAAAAGGGGCCAGTGTCCCCGTAGAGCAGGTCCCAGCCCCTGTTCCTGGCTTCTGCGCTGAAGGCATAATATTAAACCGATTTTAGCTACATAATCCAGATGTTTTCATTTGTTAGATCAGGGGTCTGAAAGCTGCAGCTCAAAACCCCTCAAGTGGCTCCCTGCGCCCTTTAATATATTAAAGGATTTAGGTTTTTTTTCTTTAATCCATCCAATCTTGAGATGTGTTTTCTTTAAAGTTTAAAAAGTTAATTTTTTTCTCAGTTGTTTCTCAATGTGGTTCCTGTTGTCCTACCTTCGGACTGATGTTCTGCTAAGATGAGTGCTGCCACCCACTTAGGTCTAATTCAGTCATTTGTCTGGCTCCTTCCCCTCCCCAGGAACACTTCCCCTCAGCCTGTAAAATGATCACCGGATGGCCACTTGATTTCCCTCACTTTTCACTGCCTTAACCTCTCCACAGCTTTCCTCCTATTTTCACTTTTTGTGCTCTTCTGCAGCTTACCACCACCTTTTCTGAACCCCCCTCTCCATTTCTCCCCTCCAGCATTTGTCTTTCTCCTGTCAGACTTTTTCATGGAGGGGAATGGTCAACAGTGAATATGGCAAACAGTTAAACAGTTACACTGCTTGAATTAAAGCACAAATAAGAAAAGTGAAAACTGGAACTTGGAGGTTATGAGGCAGATGATTGAATCACCAAATTAAAACTAGTTCACTCCATTATGCTTTATTAGCAATAGCATCATGCTGTGAAACAGATAGTTCTCATTTTTTTTTTTGGTTGTATTATTTAGCTTTTTATTGGATTTTGTTATGGAAAGCTCTGTGTTTACACCTTTAAGATTTATCTATCCGGTTGTTTTTCTGAGAAGGGATCACTTGGAACAAACTCTTAAAATAACACTTTTTAATGTATATGCACTAAATAACAATGATACATGACAACAGTTTTGGATAGCAACTGTAATATTACTCAGATCAGAGAAGTTGCTTTAAGTTACAGAAGGCAACGGTTTCCAACCGGGCTTACTCTACGGGAAGTGGCCACGATTCACAGTTAGAGAAGCATTTTATACAAATCCAGTCTGCCACATCATTACATCATACACACCTGCAGATGAGGAGACATCCATGGCTCCAGCCTTATCTGTTCTTAGCGGAAAGACACCGCTCTCATTCCTTTCCCAAATCTTTGCCACATGCATAATGAAGTTGACATTTTATCCTGACAGAGGAACCGTCCCAATTAGATAAACTACTTGGGAAAATAGTAGTTCTGACGCGCAACAGACAGGTATTACGAGTGTATAACAGACTCACGCATTATTAATAAGGATAAGCCTAACAGTTTGAAGTTGGGCAACATAATGATTAATTATATGAAAGTTATATCATTATAGAACATGTCAAACTGTCACCCAAAGCAGATATGTCATCTATAGGGTGCATGGTGCCCCTTTTCAGAAGAATCAATTTTAGTTTCCTTCCTTGCCCTCAGCATCAGCTATTATGTAGTACTGAGTACAGGGTTACTGGTGTGAATGGTAACCATGGTAACATTTAGATTGAATGTTTATTAAATACACAGTAAACTGAATTTCGTTGCACTGCTATATAAAGATGGGGCCGCTTTTATTGAAGAGAATCTCTGATGACAGCAGGTCATCAGATCTGTAAAGGTGAATAACACAAACACTAACAAGCTCTGAGAGTTACATGTGGCTGTGTTTCGGAGTTTAGAACTGTATATGGAAGGGTTAATTAAGTTGTATCTACTGTCACACCAAAAGGCAAAAGCATAAATCTGCTAGGTGGTCAATAGCTGCTAAGCAGCTCGTGCTATTAAAGGACGGCCTTACGCAATCATATCACCAGAATTATTGACAATTAGGAGGACCACTTGTTTAGATGCACCCAGAAAAAGAACATCCTCCACTATACCTTTAAATATGGGGCATAGTATCAGTTGGACAAATCAGGAAATTTTATGGGAAAGTCAATAGTCAGGCAGGAAGAGGGACAAAAGCTGTAAACATTTAACTGATACAGTAGTAACGTGCTAATGTTTATCATACAGACTCTGTTCCATTACATAGACAATAAAGATTTTTTATAAACAGCGTACTTAATCATGGTAGCTCAGAAAAGCATACAAATAAAAATAAAAGAGTGAAACAGTGATCCAGTTTGAGCCTGATAAGAAAGTGCACCTTTTACTCAGAGACCTGCATACCCTCACCTCTCTGCTCCATCACAACAGTCGTGATCAGGTAGCGGGGTCGATATGTTTTGAAGACATTGGCTCAGAGGATGTGGGCAATGGACGTTTTGTTGTATAGCACATTTAGGGTGCCGTACATCAGCAGTCCCCAACCACCGGGCCGCGGACCGGTACCGCTCCGTGGGTCATTTGGTACCGGGCCGCACAAAAAAAAGTATATATACAATCAGAGTCTGAGTGATGATTTATTTTGAAAAATATAAAAAATTGCGGTATTCTCTCCCAATTACATCAGTCGGTGCATCTGTGCCTCTTGACACAGGTTAATTCAGTTCAAGACTCATCCTATCTATGACATCCTATCTTTGTGAAGTGGGATTTTCTGCGGTTACAGCGACCAAAACAAAGCTACGGAGCAGACTGGACATCAGGAGCACAATTCGTGTGTCATTGTCTCCGAGTACGCCTAGATGGGACTGGCTTGTTGTTTTATTTTTATGCTGTTTGTATTTGATTTTATGCCAGTCGTATCATTTTACTTGATCTTATTTACCCCCCCCTCTGCCAAAAAGTGGTGCAAAAAAGGTTGGGGAGCGCTGCCGTACATGACAAGAAAATACAAAAAAAACCCCATAAAAGTACATCACAGGGTCATAAAAAAGCAGGTAAAAGGAAGATTGGATTCCAAAAAATGTCTAACTCACCACCATGGTAAGGAATAACCTTGCCAATGTTTGAAAAATGCAATCAAGGTGTTCGGTGCACAGAAACCCTGAGGAGGCGGCCTCAAGGCTGATTTATACTCAGAAACCAGGTCGTCTGCGTGTGTGTCGCGGTCAACACAAATGTGCCTCTGCCCCTGCTGCAGATACTCTGCTGCACCTGTCCAAACTTGTAGGGGACCACAGACAGTGCTGCAGACAGGAGGCCTCTGATTTGTCAGATCTACATCCGCCCTACACTATACATTATCCTGTTTGGTACCTTACCTGTTTGTTTTGTTTGTATGACCGCCATTGTGGAAAACCACTCGTGAAGTTGGACCGGCTAAAAGAGCGAGGTGCACAAGAACACTGGGACCCATTTTCCACCTGGATCTCCGCTCTTTTTCGCCCTCATGTCCCTCTGTTGTCGCACAAACTTGCCCCCACTTCCTCACCGCCTCGGACGTATCTAGAGCCACAGCTAGTTCCTGATTGTCTCACTTACATTGTGGCGTGGAACAACACAGCGCAGACCATGCTTCAATATTGGGCATAAACCAAAAATATCTGTGAGAATCTCACTGCAACACACTGCTGGAGGATAACCAGCCCTTAAGAATGAGAATAAGCAGTGTAGATTAAGTGGGGCCTTTTAACTCTGTTATTATATTGTTGTATTTACCATTATCATTATACATATTGTTTTGACCTGTTTCTTCACTGTACAGCACTTTGTTTATTTGTTTGGCCTTTAATGTGCTTTAGAATTAAAATAGATTTAGATTTGATGGCAAGGAGGCCTTCCTACCTCAAAGACTTGGAGCTGATCACCAATGAAATCAGATGAAAAATTTAACTGATACAATAAAAATCCAAAAGGTTATCTATATGTAATGAGACACTTGTTGATCTGCCTGTTGAGAACACATGCTGCCATGTTGTATTATGTGATTTTTTTTCCAAAGGAAACCTTATTCTGGTCTGCATTGATAATGAGCCTGGTGCCTCTCTGTTGTTGCATGATCAGTCAGGCTCAGGGGCCCCAGTTGGCTGACTTCACTCCTTTTGAATGGGATCTTCTTCTGCTGTCATAGTCACTGACATAGAACTGAATTTCCGTACACACAAACATCCTGCTCATATCCACCCACATGTGCAAACACACTGGGAGCCAGTGGGCACCAGAGGCTTTAGGCCGAGAGGGCGGGGCATGGAGGGAGGAGGCACACTTCTAGACTTGTGGATGAGACAGAAAAGCCATTATGAATTTTCATGGTTGGCTGATCGTTCCCTTTTAGCTGCTGAGCTCCAAACAAAAGCTGCGGGCTGGAGCTAGAGGAAATGTTTAACAATCAATGGGTTCCAGAATGCTGATATAAAACTGTCTTTCTTGAAAAGTTATCATTTGACTAAATATCCTTACATTATACTGCCTTTTCAACATAATATTGCCCAGGTATTTTCTCAACCCTCCAAAACCCTGAATTTAGATGTTTCAACCCCATCCACAGCCAGGTGTAAAAAGTCCATCCTCTCCTATAAAAACTGCCTCCTAAATTCTTGCTGGTACTCAGGCTCGGACTGGGAACGATTTTCGGCCCTGGTATTTTTCAAACTGCGCCGGCCCACTTATGGACCACCCCCCTCCACGAAAAAAAAAAACTGCGAGCGCGTCTTAAATGCGAAACACATTACCAATACACGTTGTGGATTAACAGATCTATCTTAAAGCATCACAAAACAACCATCACCAAGACTTCTATAATGCGGTTTAACTGGCTTTGGTTGTTAACACGGAGGCGACAGTGACTGCTGCTGCGTAACTCATCACATCAGCAGGGTTGCCAGATGTCACTGACTCACATTTTCCAGCCCAAAAAATTTTTATAAACCTGGATATATGAAATCTCGCCCAATTTCAACCAAAGTCTATTGATTATATCTAAAAGATGGCCATCCTAAACTGCCAGATTAGGAAACATCCCAACCTGGCAACAATGCACGTAAGACAGGAAACGTTAGCTTTTAGATGCTAAACCCCATCATGCACAGCACCATATTTTTGCAAAATATTTGAACATAAATTCGCCAAATATAAGGGGAACATCGTAGTTTGGTTTAAAGGAAGCATCTTAGTTTTATTATAATTTAGTTTGTTGCAAGGACTTTTTTAGTTTGAGGAAATAGGATTTTACAGTTTGAAGAAATTGAAAATTACACCATATGCACAAGGATGTGCATGACAAGGAAGGGCTACATATACTGCATGCATCATGTAGGTAGTTTACATTGTATTACTTCTTGAGCTCCTTGAGTTATTTACTGTCACAGGTAGGTGCATCGGCCGGAGAGTAAGTGCTTGGGGCCGGTATGATATTGATGATGCCTTACCACCATATATTCACACCTGTTACTAGATAGGAAAGTGTTGTTGCCATCATGGCAATAAACTTTAGCAGAGATAGTATCAGCTTTAGCTCTACAAAGGCTGATACAACACCTACATGAAGTGGAACATACAAAAATACTTTTAAATATTTTCCATACCCCTAAGTTTGTGGGAACAATTTTTAAATGTTTCCTTCATGTTCAAGAAGCCGTTAGGACGTAAATTAATGACGAGGAGCCAAGAAAAACTTAGATCTATTAAATTATGCTTTATGCACTTTTATAGACTTTACTTTGATGTTAAATGTTTATGTCACTTTAATAAAGCTAAAATTGTTGGTAAGCTTTATTTTACATCAATAAATATGCAATAACAAGGTATTAGCATAAGTCACACTACATTACTTGGTAACAAGAAAAACTTTATTTATTACCCCAAAATTAATATAGTTTCAAAGTAATTACCTGCATGTCATTTTTACAATTGCTTGTTACTAAGTGACAAT
Source organism: Cyprinodon tularosa (assembly GCF_016077235.1). Classification (NCBI taxonomy): domain Eukaryota; kingdom Metazoa; phylum Chordata; class Actinopteri; order Cyprinodontiformes; family Cyprinodontidae; genus Cyprinodon; species Cyprinodon tularosa. The sequence continues at coordinate 503,306 of NW_024039016.1, forward strand.
GGACACATTTGGTGGGAAATTACCATTAGGTTACAACATAACGCTTTCTATCACTGGCCACCACTTACCACCAGATTACAAAGTAAATTATAAGTTATGATCAGGCAAATAAAGCATTATAAAACTGAATTCAAGTTACATATAAATAAGAGTTTAGTTTAGATTGGCTTGCTGTCTTCTAGGTTTAAGCTCAGAGGGGATTGAGCATTTTCTGTAGCAGCTTCAAAGCTTTGGAATGGATTGCCACTGCACATTAGACAGGCCACCTCTCTGTCTCATTTTAAAACTCTTCTTAAAACCCACCTCTTTTCTTTGGCTTTTGACACCATGTAGAGTGTTGATTTTATGTATACACATGTTGCTTTTATTTTATTTTATTTACTTTTATTTATTTTAGTTATTTTATCTTTTTTGTGCAGCACTTTGGAAACCTTGTGTTTATTGAAATCGTGCTATATAAATAAAGTTGATTGGATTGGATAGGTTTGGTTTTCTGTTGCCAAGTAATGAATTGCATTTTACTAGATAATAACACAGGAATTTATTGCTGTTGGTGAAATGACTGCATTACCTGCTAATAACTGTTTGAAATATGAGAAGTCTTGTCCACCTAAAATTTTAAGCACAGCACTTTTACATAAAATTTTTCTTGTTACCTTGAAACATAGTGTAAATTGCTAAGTTATTACCATTTTATTACATGTTTATTGATGTAGGTTAAAAGAAAGCTTTACCTACTTATTTAAGGCATATTTAGACAATGCTAGGGTTAAGTGCTATTTACTGATACAACAAATCAGCAAAATAAAAAAATAAAGTATGGTATGTTGTTTAAAGTTGAAGGTTTATATCTAAAGGGAATTTTATTGGCAGTTAAAAAAAAAATCAGGTTTTAGGTTTGATGCAAAACTGTTTATAACTTTAATATAGTGTAATTTATCCCAATCTAAATTCATGTTCTATCGTTTCTGTTTCTGTGTTTGCAGCTTTAATTCTTGGACTTTAATTCTGTATCTTATCATTATATATAAAGACTATTGTGCTTCATCTAGAACTATCAAGAACCTAGAGCTGTAAATAAACCAATGGCACATTTGCAATTTGCTCTCAGCTCTTCTGTTTTCCTTTGCCTATTTTGAAACATTCCGGTGTCTTTCATAGTAGTTCTTTTACATTGTCTACAGTTACTACTCACAGTTAGTACAGCAAAAACACTTTTTAAGTTGATCTGCTTTTAGCTTTTTGGGATTTTTGTAATCTTAGTGACTTTAGATTTAAAAAAAAATACAATCTGCCACATGACATTTCCTAACTGACCTTGACTTTTTTAAAATGTTTATTATGTGTTTAGATGTTAATCTTTAATTAGACATCCTCCCACTTGTTTTAATGACCCAACCTTTAATTAACTGCAAACATAAAAGCTGAGAATTGCCAAAAAGGAACTCCCAGATTGGTGTTTAAAGGGATCGTAATCTGAATAATGGTCTTTATTACTGGAGTCTACCTAAATTGAATCACTAGTTAACTACATACTAAAATACAATAGGTATCAAACATGTTTAAATAACATGTCTGTGCAATGAACAAGCAAAGCTGTTATGGGTCTTTGGACCTAACTGATAATATGTACAGGCTGAACTCTTCAACTGTTTCTCACTGATTCTGATGAAGCTGTGCTGAGTCAGTCTCCAAACTGTTTCCTCTCATTGTGCCTGATTCAAAAGCAGTCACTCAATCACACACACAAGTGGGTAGGTGATGAATTTTCCACCAGGTTTTTGTGGCAATGTCTATTCTCGCCCACATGACGTTAACCAAAGATATTTTTATCCTCTCAATGTGTCCTGGAAGCTAAATATAGATCCGCTAGGCATTGATATTCAGATCAGTGAATCTTTCTGTCAAACCAAAAACTGAAAACAGAATTATTTCCCTTCTCTCTGTTTGATTTATTATTATTATGCAATTTTTTATCAGGCTAAGACACTTACATCAGCGTTAGACTTCAAAATTTCCACCATCAAATTAAGAAAAAGAAGAACAAGAGTGAAAAATTATGTTTACGGTAATTAAATACATACAAAGATTTTTTAGATACATGAAAAGTGCTTCTTTAATAAAAAGCAAATGTTACCCTATTATTACATCCTACACAATATTTTCAAACTTCTTCAGTCTGTTGATTGTTTTGAGGAAGAAAAAAAAAATCACACTACTTCATAGGTAAAATGATAGTTAAACGATTCTTCTTTTTTAAATGAGAGTTGTGAAAAAAGTTGAAAAAGTCTCCATTTATTTTGAGATCAAGTATTTTTCACCTTTGATGATTTACTTTCGATTCCTTTAAATCATTAAAAAACCACACAAATAAGCCTAATTTAGTCAACATACCCTTATAGTCTTGTGTTATTTGTATTTCTAATAGCAGTTTGCCAAGTTAAAGAGCAGATCAATAGATTAACTGTTAAAGGTTTTGTATCATGCTTTTTTTAAGTCAACCATAGACATATATCTGTTGAAATCCATTGGCGCTATTTTCCAAACGGCATTATGTCACTCCTGATAATCAGGCTCTAACCAACAATCTTGTTCTATTTTGTATTAATCAACTATGTATGTTTTATGGGCTGATCTGTTTGGGCGTCACTTCAGAAAACATCAGTCCCTGTTTAGTTTAGCTATCAGGAGCAATTTAAATCTTAAACTTGTTTTTACATCCTTTGTTTAGTATCCTTTTTACCTCCTCATCTTTCAAACTGTCTAAATCTACCTTCATTTTTGTTTCTTAACTTTATTATTGTTCCATGGCCGTAAAAAGATGACAAGACTAAGTCATACCTCCATATCTGCAGTGATGCACCTAGATCCATGATAGAGCTGCTCTGTGTGAAGGTTTAAAACGGTTCATATTTGATATTACTCCTTATAAAATGCTTTTCGTGTAAAATTGTTAAATTAACAGGGTCTGTTGAAGTCTGATTTTTAATTATTTCTACATTTTATTTCTCAATCTTTTTTTTGTTTTGTTTTTTGTTGAATTTTCTTAATGAAAATGTATCAAGATTTAACCTTTTTTTGTGCTTTCCATTGGTAATTTCTCCTTTCTTATGGAAAATCCCCTTTCAGAATGTCAAATTGTTATTGGTCGGGCTAAAAAATGTATGTTGATGAGAATTCATCGGAAACTGCAGCCCTGAGGAATACAAAGAATGTGATCAGAGTTCATCCAGATTTATTAGATAAAGCTCAGCAAACTCATACTGTTCGGCTTATTAGGATTTGCTGTAATTTAGCGTATTGGTATAACAGTTCGAGTTTAACAGTGTTTAATGCTAATCAATGTAGAAGTATAGGGCATAAGATTTAAAGCAGGTTTTTCCCCACTTGTTTGAGAAAAAAGATCAAATATTGTTGATACTTAACATGAAGGATGATCAAAAATATATAAAATTCATATAATATCTTAAATCAAAGAATTAAGGTTTCTTATAATTTGCCTTTTATCACTTGAAAAAAATTAAAAGAGTAAATACAAGTATTTCATTCAAAATTAAACTTTGATTTTGTTGGGGTTTTTTGCAGCGATAAATCACATTTTTTTCTGCATTTCTCCCTCTCTGTATAGCTTTCCTCCTCTCATTTCCCTCCCCCGCAACCACCTCGCCTATCTACTGAGGTCTGCAGACAATGAGCCACTTCAAAAGACTGGTTTGCTTTGGACATTCCTTTTGGACAACTAGAGAACAATTATAGCAACTCCTCTGGTCTTGGGAACACACAGAAAGGATGTAGCCTATAAACGGACAGGAAAGGAAGTGGGAACAGAATAAAACAGGGAGTGAGTAAAACAGGAAGAAAAAGAGAGGAAGCCACAATATCCTGCATTGACACGGTCACAGCAACAATCAAACACATATCGGGGAGGTGTGGAATGTAAGATATTTGCCATAAATAGCCTTCAGCTGGTTGCTTTAGGATATACTTTTCTCTATGTTTTGAATAATAGGAAAGGGAAGGGGAAAAGGAAGTGATAAGAGCTGTACAGTAACTTAGACATTTGTTTCCCAGAAAGGAGACTGGCAGCGAGGCAAAAAGGAGTGGGAGTAAATGGCTTTGCTTACGCATGAAAAGCCAGAATAAGAATTATTCCATGATGACTTTCAGGGAAAGGAAAAGGGGACACTTTTTATAAGGTTTTTGTTTAAGTTCTGCTTGTAATTTTTGTCAAGAAATTGAATTTCTTCTTTTAGTACAGAAGATGTGCAGTAATACCAATTATTGCCATTATAATTTCCATTAAGTTACACAAAAGTAATAAAGTAATAAATTAAATCAGTTGCATGACACCTTTTGTTTTTTTACAAAGTAAGATCATTTACTGTCTTCACCAAAAGGCCAAAAAAGTCATTTTGGTTAAATTTTCTCTTCTTGCCCACATGTCAACAGTATTTTTGATGATGATCCAATTAGATTAAATATCTATCTAGGAAATAATAAAAACAATTATGCATAGATTGATTTTCCTAATGTTAACCATCCTGGTGTCCTAAAAACTATAAAAACAACTGAGGGTTTTTTTTTGTTGAAGATTTTGTCTTTTGTTGTCTTGTTCCTTTCATAACCAGGCTTTTTGTTCCAAATAAACGGCATCCATCATTAAATGTTTTGGTACCATTTAGGTGTAAGTTTGATTGTTTTAAAGTCATTTCACAAAAAATATTGAAGTCTATATTCACTGAGAGCATAAATCTATTTAAATATAGAGCAGTGATAATGGTTTTTGCTTAATATTTATGAAATTACTTTAGGGGAACAGATCCGCCACTTTGGTTGTGTGGCAGCATTGTGTTTTGAAAGCATTGGAGTAAAATCTTTAAGACTATATTGAGGTTCAGAAATGGAGGACATGTTAATACAACTGAACAGTAAGAGGAAGTCAATATCTCCAGGATGTGATGTTTTTCTCCAGGGAAAGCCATTATGTCTGGTTTTGTTTCTGTTCCTCTGCGTAGTAAAATTGGTCAGACGTATCATGACACGAATTTCCCTTCATTCCTTATTTTCAAACTTGTGTACATCAACAGGAAGTCCAAAAAACATCACACATCCTTTGACTTACACCCTGACAAAACCACTTGCTTAACCCCGCAGTAAACAAAACATTAGACTGTCTTAGTCAACACGGTTGTATCAGCGTAGTTGAAAGCGGTTTAACTCAAACCCGGTGTCAGACGGCAGCACAAGTATGACTTGTCTAAATTGCAAGACGTTAAAAATAAATCCAAGAAACCAGAAAGTCATCTGACTTTTAAAGCCAACTTTTCCATTCAGGATATATTTTGACGACTACAGGCGTCATCGCCGCAGTTGGTCTTGTATGTGATAGTGTATTTATGTAAGTGAGACATCGCAGCTGAGTAGACAGCCAGCATCCGGTCTACAGTACATGAGATATGTCTGTGTGTGTGTGTGTGTGTGTGTGTGTGTGTCCTTGTCTAGAACAATAGCTGACAGTTCTTCCCTGCTGCCGGACGTAGAGGCAGTGATTTAGAGAGTCACACTGAGAACCTGTGACTGTGTGGTTATTAAGTTCTGCTAAATGCAGATGCTAAGTTAACAATCACTCTATTTATAATCAAAGAGCACTTTGAATGTGACTCAAGACCTTTTTGAAATGTGTTGGCATTGCTTGTTTTAGGAGTTAGATCTATGACTGGTTTCTCTTGCTTGTGCTCCAACCAGAAATGTTTTTAAAAAAGCAAATAAAATTAGCAACTGTATTTAAAACATATGGAAGTCTCAAAGACTGGATATAGAATAATATGTTTGGAGAGTTTAATTTTAGAGGCCCTTTCACACCAAATGCTCAAGTGTCTCTTTGCAAACAAGGATAACAAGTTTTTTCTGTGATAAACAAATGGGTCAAGTTTACTGTAAAACCAGTAAATCTCCATTCTGTTGAAGCATTTTATACAAGTATTTTAAATGGTTTGTATGCCTACAAAAATATTTGATGGGGTTCATTTTTTCATACTAGTTATAAATTTTAACTTATTACACTGAAGTGGAAATTCTCTGTTTGTGCATATCAGGGGGAAAAAAATCACATAATACCAAAGCATCATCTGAACCTGTTTGCTTTTGAGGAAGAACTGATAAATGAGCTCTTTATGTCGATCTCACTTTCTTTTATATGTATGAGTCAACACACTTCTTCAGTTTCAGGTGTCAAAACCACAGCTTCCTTCCTTTCCTTTCCTTTCCTTCACTGTGTGTGCGTGGCTCGAAACCTACTGGTCCAGATTTCACTTTATTTTGTCCCCTGAAAATTAAAAATACTATAAAAGTGCCTTGTAAAAGTAACACTTTTTCATATTTGTTCTTGTTAAGACTACAAATTAAAATGTATTTTGAACTGGGATGTTATGAGACGGACCAAAACTAGGTAGGTCTTGGTCTAGCACAGGAATACTGGATAAGATATTCACATGATGGTTCAGTTAAAAAAAAAAAAGAATCACCAGTTACCTGTTCACACTGACTATGATCCAAGTCCATGCTCCATCATCTGTCCAAAATGTTGGACACTGGGTGAATCCGCACAGCCTTAAGCATTACTGATTACTTGACGGAAATGTGCATGAATGATGTGAGTTAAAAAAGAAACAACAGATTTGTGAATAAGAACTACAAAAAAAAAAGTTATACAAATGTAAAGACAGAAGCTCTCCATAATAAAAACAAAAAGTGTGGATATTTGCATGTGTCACTCGTGAAGAAATATTGTGCTTTTGTTAAATTCCTTGAGATGGGCTGTGCCTGTACGTCCTGTCATGCAAAGTATTTTGGGAATCTGTATAACTCCTATGCAGCAGGTAGGATTGTAGGGAACTTCCTATGCTAAATAAACCAGGAATCATCCTAGGGACTGCGTTGGTTTGAGTGTCCTTACCGCTTTGCACAATTTGGATTGAGCGTGTGTAAATGCAGGGTTAGAGGCTGTAAAAGACTTGAGACTGATAGAAGAGAAACCTCCAATGTTTAGATCAAAACTACATCTGGGTTAAATGGCCTAGTCAAAGCCCTAACCTATCAGATGGGGGATATTTTAAAAGACTATAAAAAGGCTTTTTCAAATCTATTATTAAGCTATTTCAAAAGGAGGATTGGACCCACCTTTTTGTTGATACAGAGCAAGTCAACCACACCTTATTTAAATAAAAGGCTCATTAATAGGCCTTTGCAGGCTTTGGTAGCTGCTGATGAAGTAATGCAGTCATTTGATTCAAGGGGAGGCTTCTAAAACATATGCAAAGGGTCTTTCAAGGTCTCCACCCTAAAAGACTTGAAGCTGTAGTTGCAGTGAAAGATTGTTTTTTTATGTAAAAATTTGATTTTGCAATTAAATTTGGCGAGTGGTTGTAAAGGAAAGCTACAAACATCTCTACCATTCTCTGGGCCTTTTAAAAGGGTACTTTTACCTCACCTCATCTTTTTTTTTCTCACTTCTTCATGCTTCGTTTTACTCTGCCGCCATCTCAGATAACAGCGGCAGACCGGGATACCAGTGTCAGCATTTCCAGATGGATCAGCTGACGGATATGCATCTCTTGTTTCTGTTCCTGTGTGAGGGGGGAAGGTGGCAGAAATGGCACTCAAACGGTAACACTAACAAAGCATATCTTTTTCTATTATCAGACCAAGAAAGGATAAACATGAGATGAAGCATAGAGAAGAGTTTCTTCTGACCTATTACATTTATTTTATACAGTGTGCTCTTAAAAAACTAGAAGCAAAGCTAAAAAACACCTGGACTGTAAAGGAAAAATAAAAAAATTATAAAACAGTAGATATCTTTCAAGGTTAGTGAGGTATGAACTGGTGATGGTTAGGCTTATGGTTTTTGTCAGGGTTAGGGCACAGAAAGGGATGAAAATCATTGAAAAAAAAGTTAAAAAACAAACCACTGGTTTGTTTTCCAAGTTAAAGATGTTTCGCTTCCCATCCAGGAAGCTTTTTCAATTCAAAATGCCTGAATTAGCGTTGAGTTCAAAGCTTTATGGCGTAGCCGAACAAAGCCTTGTTATGGCTTAGAAAATATGCAAAGTGAACTGAAAGGTTCAGGTCCACCCCTTAGGAATGGGAGTTGTTGAGGTATTTTTTAGGACAGTTTTCACTATATTTACTAATGTTCTGAGGACCAACAGGCCTTGTGGGGACCAAAGGCTGGTCCTAATGTGGTGGACCCCTATTTTTAACGTCAGCTTACAGGTTAATGTTAAGGTAAATGTCAGGGTTAGGCATGGATGCAATAGCTAAAATGAATGTAAGTCAATGTAAAGTTCTTATATAAATAGAATTACAAGCTGTGTGTGTGCATATGTGTGAGTATATGTGTAGCCATGTTTCTGGCACCTTGTGGGGACAAATTCCCAGGAATATGCTACATTTCGGGGACTTATAAGTACTTGTGGTGACCAAGGACTTGCCCCCATTAGGAAAGGTTATCTTCTTGAGGTGGGGCTTAGGTTTAGAACTACAGGTGCTGGTCATAAAATTAGAATATCATGAAAAAGTAGATTGATTTCAGTAATTCCATTTAAAAAGTGAAACTTGTATATTATATTCATACATTACATACAAACTCATATATTTCAGATGTTTATTTTGTTTAATTTTGATGATTACAAATGACAACAAATGAAAATCTCAAATTCATCATATCAGAAAATTAGAATATTACTGAAGACCAATAAAAACAAAGGATTTATAGAAATGTTGGCCAACTGAAAAGTATGAACATGAAAAGTATGAGCATGTACAGCACTCAGTATTTAGTTGGGCCTCCTTTGGCCTGTATTACTGCAGCAATGCGGCGTGGCATGGAGTCGATCAGTCTGTGGCACTGCTCAGGTGTTATGATAGCCCAGGTTGCTCTAATAGTGGCTTTTAGCTCTTCTGAATTGTTGGGTCTGGTGTATTGCATCTTCTTCTTCACAATACCCCATAGATTTTCTATGGGGTTAAGGTCAGGAGAGTTTGCTGGCCAATTAAGAACAGGGATACCATGGTCCTTCAACCAGGTACTGGTAGCTTTGGCACTGTGTGCAGGTGCCAAGTCCTGTTGGAAAATGAAATCTGCATCTCCAAAAAGTTGGTCAGCTGCAGGAAGCATGAAGTGCTCTAAAACTTCCTGGTATGTGGCTGCGTTGACCCTGGACCTCAGAAAACACAATGGACCAACACCAGCAGATGACATGGCACCCCAAACCATCACTGACTGTGGAAACTTTACACTGGACTTCAAGCAACGTGGATGAAGTGCCTCTCTTCTTTTCCTCCAGACTCTGGGACCTTGATTTCCAAAGGAAATGCAAAATTTACTTTCATCAGAGAACATGACTTTGGACCACTCACCAGCAGTCCAGTCCTGTTTCTCTTTAGCCCAGGCAAGACGCTTCTGACGCTGTCTGTGGTTCAAGAGTGGCTTGACACAAGGAATGCGACAGCAGAAACCCATGTCTTTCATACGTCTGTGTGTGGTGGTTCTTGAAGCACTCACTCCAGCTGCAGTCCACTCTTTGTGAATCTCCCCCACATTTTTGAATGGGTTTTGTTTCACAATCCTCTCCAGGGTGCGGTTATCTCTCTTGCTTGTACACTTTTTTCGACCACATCTTTTCCTTCCCTTCGCCTCTCTATTAATGTGCTTGGACACTGAGCTCTGTGAACAGCCAGCCTCTTTAGCGATGACCTTTTGTGTCTTGCCCTCCTTGTGCAAGGTGTCGATGGTCGTCTTTTGGACAACTGTCAAGTCAGCAGTCTTCCCCATGATTGTGTAGCCTATAGAACTAGACTGAAAGACCATTTAAAGGCTTTTGCAGGTGGTTTGAGTTAATTAGCTGATTAGAGTGTGACACCAGGGGCCATCAATTTTGAACCTTTTCACAATATTCTAATTTTCTGATATGATGAATTTGAGATTTTCATTTGTTGTCATTTGTAATCATCAAAATTAAACAAAATAAACATCTGAAATATATGAGTTTGTATGTAATGTATGAATATAATATACAAGTTTCACTTTTTAAATGGAATTACTGAAATCAATCTACTTTTTCATGATATTCTAATTTTATGACCAGCACCTGTAGAGTGTGAACTGAGTTAAGGTTAGGGTTACGCATGTGGTGGTAATGGTCAGGCTTAGGGTAAGGCTTACAGTTAGGCTGTAGAAAGAAATGGAAGTAAATGGAAAGTCCCAACAAGGATTGTGTGACACTGTGTATGGATGTGTATTTGTGAACTTCTGGGGACCAATATCCTAGGAAAATGCTCCTTAACTTGTCCCCATAAGACCACATTCTCCCTGTGGGTTTGAGATTAGGTTCAGATCTAAGGCATAAATTAGGTTTAGGTTGGGGTTAGGTATATGCTGGTAATGGTTAAGGTAAACTAAGGGTCTGGGTAAGCCATACGAATAAATAGAAGTCAATGAAAAGTCCCCATACATCACGGAAACATGTGCGTGCGTGTGTGTGTGTGTTTGTGTGTTAGAGGGGTTAGTGTTTTATAGATCTTGGCCGCTGTCATGCTTGGGGAGTCCCAGAGGAAGTTGTCCTTGTTCAGTTTACAGTGAATGACCCCCTTCCTGTCCTGCACAGCTCAACAGGCCAATTGGTCAACCAGGTTTCCGTCTGTGTGCGCTTTGGATGCGTTTGTATGACCAGCTGGAAAGCGGGTGGGGTCCTGTGAATTAAAGCTCAGACAGGTCACCTACTTGTTTTAGCCTCCTAAACATATACACTATATTGCCAAAAGTATTTGCTCACCCATCCAAATTATTGGAATCAGGTGTTCCAATCACTTCCATGGCCACAGGTGTATAAATTCAAGCACCTAGGCATGCAGACTGTTTTTACAAACATTTGTGAAAGAATGGGTCGCTCTCAGGAGCTCAGTGAATTCCAGCGTGGAACTGTGATAGGATGCCACCTGTGCAACAAATCCAGTCGTGAAATTTCCTCGCTCCTAAATATTCCACAGTCAACTGTCAGCTGTATTATAAGAAAATGGAAGTGTTTGGGAACGACAGCAACTCAGCCACGAAGTGGTAGGCCACGTAAACTGACGGAGCGGGGTCAGCGGATGCTGACGCGCATAGTGCGAAGAGGTCGCCAACTTTCTGCAGAGTCAATCACTACAGACCTCCAAACTTCATGTGGCCTTCAGATTAGCTCAAGAACAGTGCGCAGAGAGCTTCATGGAATGGGTTTCCATGGTCGAGCAGCTGCATCCAAGCCATACATCACCAAGTGCAATGCAAAGCGTCGGATGCGGTGGTGTAAAGCACGCCGCCACTGGACTCTAGAGCAGTGGAGACGCGTTCTCTGGAGTGACGAATCGCGCTTCTCCATCTGGCAATCTGATGGACGGGTCTGGGTTTGGCGGTTGCCAGGAGAACGGTACTTGTCTGACTGCATTGTGCCAAGTGTAAAGTTTGTTGGAGGGGGGATTATGGTGTGGGGTTGTTTTTCAGGAGCTGGGCTTGGCCCCTTAGTTCCAGTGAAAGGAACTCTGAATGCTTCAGCATCCCAAGACATTTTGGACAATTCCATGCTCCCAACTTTGTGGGAACAGTTTGGAGCTGGCCCCTTCCTCTTCCAACATGACTGTGCACCAGTGCACAAAGCAAGGTCCATAAAGACATGGATGACAGAGTCTGGTGTGGATGAACTTGACTGGCCTGCACAGAGTCCTGACCTCAACCCGATAGAACACCTTTGGGATGAATTAGAGCGGAGACTGAGAGCCAGGCCTTCTCGTCCAACATCAGTGTGCAACCTCACAAATGCGCTTCTGGAAGAATGGTCAAAAATTCCCATAAACACACTCCTAAACCTTGTGGACAGCCTTCCCAGAAGAGTTGAAGCTGTTCTAGCTGCAAAGGGTGGACCGACGTCATATTGAACCCTATGGATTAGGAACGGGATGTCACTTAAGCTCATATGTGAGTCAAGGCAGGTGAGCAAATACTTTTGGCAATATAGTGTAAATCAGACTCCTGTTTGAAGATGAATGGCTTTGTTTGTGTGTTGTTATAGTGGTCTTTGCTGGTGGGATTCATCAAACCTGAAGCAAAATAGGGGTTCAGTTTCTGTCTTTTTTTTTTTTTTTTTGCACATTTGAAAGTCAAACTCACAAAAATAAAAGGTCACCACTCATTTAGGGCAAGAAAAAGCAGAAGTACAATGACAGAAAATGGAGATAGAAGGATGTAAATATTATATTTAGTTATAACGTTGATTATTTTCACCTTTTGTAGTTTTAACCGTTGTCCTGTGGTACCTTCAGATAACTATATCTAGATGCATCATGAAAAATAATAATAATAATAACAATGCTAATGAAATAAACAAACTATTCTTATAATTATAAAAGTTTATTATTATTATTATTATTATTCATAATTTAGTATTAGATATAATAACTTTGCTCTTCCACACTCTCCATGGTGACAGATTGTAGCACAAACAAATCCCTCCTTATTATTTATCATTATTTATTAATCTATTAAGTATGTACAGAGCACACCAATTGCATTTGCCAATATTTTGTTTAAGTAAATTTCGATCTCCTTATTTGAAATCTTTGTAGATAAACCCACCATATAAATAAATAAATAAACCCACCTACTACAGGAAAGATTAGATATAGGTTAAATATACAAAATTTCTCTTAATTAACCCACATTTAGAGTGATCACTTTGTTGTTCAATGGAACAGAGACTGCAACATGAAAAACATGTTTAACCTGTCATTAATAGCCTGATTTATTTAACTTTCAGCTTTCCCTTTGACAGTAAAATAATATCTCAAACAGTACAGTTGGTAAAAAGTTCTCAGTGTTGACTTCCTCACTGTTACTCATCTGAACACATCAGTCATTGTGGTCAGACAACTTTGTCTTTGTGTTATTTGACGATGTCACTTCCTTCCGGTTTAAAAATAGCTCTTAAAGGCGACTGGTAAATCTCCCTTTTGTCAATTCTTGACTAAGCTTCTTGAGCTTTCCTGTTGAGCTTTGTATTTGTAAGCCAAATGAGCTCTGTCAAACAAACCCTTTTCTCAGTTTGCACAGTGAAGCTGCTTTAAATTGAAGGTTGAATAGTCACAACCTTTAGGCATCGTTAAATTGATAAAAAGTTAAAAATTGCATCATTTTTATTGGTGTAATTAGTTGTAATTTTAAGAATAAATGTAAAGCTATGATGTTCTGCTTCTGCTGCAAATAGACACGTGGTGCAACTGGTATGTTTCTGAGATCTCAGTTTGATTCCCACAATAATTTGAAACTTGTCGGAAGATCAGCTTCAGCCATCCCAAACAATTTAAACCATGTTCCAGAATGCATTTCCTCTCGGAAATTTTTCCTGGCAGGGTGGCCTGAGGAAGCCTCCTCGGCTCATGTTCTGTTTCAGTCGTTACACATTAAGAAGGGATTAGATGAAGAACGCTTCAGCTTCCCAAAAAGTTGTGGTGAAAATATTTGATGGGGGTGAACAGAGGTCATTCTTTTCACTCTGCTGTCAGGTTTGCATAGGAAACATCTCAGCAGGCCTTTTCAGTGGGAATGAACCCAAATCAGGGCAGAAGCTTTATCCTTTTTGTGAAAAATAAATAAATAAAAGCAGTTATTATTAAGCAGATTTAATTCACATTTTTCAGTTTTGCTATACAATTCTACTAATGGTTTTTAATGTAATTCAGATGTTTAGGCAAATAAACTCAGTATGGAAAGTTATGTCTCCCCCTAAGAGATGGAAACTACTTTATAAACATCAATGCTGCCCTCTTGTGGACAAACCTAATTTTGTTAAACTGCTGTCAAATTAAAAACCTGAATTACCAATAGTAATTCTGAATTAATTATAGTAGCTTGAGAAAAAATATTATGGTGTGATAAAATTCCTAGAGAGATAAAAAAAAAATACAATTTTAACACTGTCAATCTTTATTTATTTCTAAATTGAATCAATAGGAAAAACCCAAACCCCACCCCACAGTGTATCAAACCATTTATCTACTTGCAGGATCTCTGATGGACTACAGCTGTTCATCAGCATAGACTTCCCAAGGAACAATTAAAGAAACTCTGTAATCTCTGAAAATACCAAATAAAAATAAGAAGACCCTGAAAAAGCAGTTCAGTCAGAGGCTTCTCCATATAAAACATTAAAACAATATATTACAGTTGAATTGACTGTTGCATTAATCATAAGAAAAACTCAAAAATTAGCTGACAGATTCCTTATAGCCATCCTAATTTGAGGATGAAATAGCAGCTGAGTGTTTGATTATATATATATATATATATATATATATATATATATATATATATATATATATATATATATATATATATATATATATATATACACTATATTGCCAAAAGTATTTGCTCACCCATCCAAATTATTGGAATCAGGTGTTCCAATCACTTCCATGGCCACAGGTGTATAAATTCAAGCACCTAGGCATGCAGACTGTTTTTACAAACATTTGTGAAAGAATGGGTCGCTCTCAGGAGCTCAGTGAATTCCAGCGTGGAACTGTGATAGGATGCCACCTGTGCAACAAATCCAGTCGTGAAATTTCCTCGCTCCTAAATATTCCACAGTCAACTGTCAGCTGTATTATAAGAAAATGGAAGTGTTTGGGAACGACAGCAACTCAGCCACGAAGTGGTAGGCCACGTAAACTGACGGAGCGGGGTCAGCGGATGCTGACGCGCATAGTGCGAAGAGGTCGCCAACTTTCTGCAGAGTCAATCACTACAGACCTCCAAACTTCATGTGGCCTTCAGATTAGCTCAAGAACAGTGCGCAGAGAGCTTCATGGAATGGGTTTCCATGGTCGAGCAGCTGCATCCAAGCCATACATCACCAAGTGCAATGCAAAGCGTCGGATGCGGTGGTGTAAAGCACGCCGCCACTGGACTCTAGAGCAGTGGAGACGCGTTCTCTGGAGTGACGAATCGCGCTTCTCCATCTGGCAATCTGATGGACGGGTCTGGGTTTGGCGGTTGCCAGGAGAACGGTACTTGTCTGACTGCATTGTGCCAAGTGTAAAGTTTGGTGGAGGGGGGATTATGGTGTGGGGTTGTTTTTCAGGAGCTGGGCTTGGCCCCTTAGTTCCAGTGAAAGGAACTCTGAATGCTTCAGCATACCAAGACATTTTGGACAATTCCATGCTCCCAACTTTGTGGGAACAGTTTGGAGCTGGCCCCTTCCTCTTCCAACATGACTGTGCACCAGTGCACAAAGCAAGGTCCATAAAGACATGGATGACAGAGTCTGGTGTGGATGAACTTGACTGGCCTGCACAGAGTCCTGACCTCAACCCGATAGAACACCTTTGGGATGAATTAGAGCGGAGACTGAGAGCCAGGCCTTCTCGTCCAACATCAGTGTGCGACCTCACAAATGCGCTTCTGGAAGAATGGTCAAAAATTCCCATAAACACACTCCTAAACCTTGTGGACAGCCTTCCCAGAAGAGTTGAAGCTGTTCTAGCTGCAAAGGGTGGACCGACGTCATATTGAACCCTATGGATTAGGAACGGGATGTCACTTAAGCTCATATGTGAGTCAAGGCAGGTGAGCAAATACTTTTGGCAATATAGTGTATATATATATATATCCTTGCAGCAAGAAGGTTCTGAGTTCGATTCCTGGCCCGGGGTCTTTCTGCATGGAGTTTGCATGTTCTCCCTGAGCATGTGTGGGTTCTCTCCGGGTACTCCGGCTTCCTCCCACAGTCCAAAAACATGACTGTTAGGTTAATTGGCTTCTCTAGATTCTCCCTAGGTGTGAGTGTGTGTGAATGGTTGTTTGTCCTGTTCGTGTCTGTGTTGCCCTGCAATGGACTGGCGACCTGTCCAGGGTGAACTCTGCCTATTGCCCATAGACAGCTGGAGATAGGCACCAGCTCCCCTTGTGACCCAATTGGGAAAACCGTGTCAAATAATGGATATATATATATATATATATATATATATATATATATATATATATATATATATATATATATATATATATATATATATATAGCTCATGTTCTGCGCAGTATCTTTGCTGTCTGATGTATTTCCAGGGATCTGCTGTAATCACTCTTCCAGTTTGGGGGTCACTTCCAGTCTGGGTTACTTAGGTAGTAACTTTATAAAAGAGCCCTGTTCTCACATCTCGTCCATTTCCTTTGTCTTGTTCCAGTAGCCTATTTGACATCAAGGTGTTCTGGTTCCCCAACACCTGACGCAGACCTTGTTTGGCCAGGCGACATCTGAGCCGGCATGTCATTCATTATATTGTCTCTCATCGTTGTGTGAGGTAGGCATTACAAGAATGAAGCCTTATCCAAACCTTATTTGAGTTTAAAGTTGAACTAATTAGGTTCCAGCACCCGGAAAGGCCATTAAGTAGCTGACTGGTTAGCAAGCATCACATCTGTCATTCTGTTTTGTTGGTCTTTGGTTTCTTTTCCATTTTGTGTTATATTTAAGCCCTGTTGCATTTTTTTAAGTTACTCTCTGTTGCCCCCTTGTGCTAGTCTCCTTTCCTCTAGCTTCCTTCTAGATAAGTCTATCCACACCTGCTCTCTATCAGCTGATTAGCCCATCCTTTGTTCTGTTCCCCATATATACACCACCTCTGCAGTTCCTCGTTGCTGGTGTCTTGTTGCTTACTTGTTCCCCATGTGTGTTTTCCCTGATGTGTCCTGTTTTTTGGGGTTTTCTGCTGTATTTTTTTTTCTTTTTTTACTCTATACTCTACATTAAATCAGCAAAAACTCATCTCTGCTTCTTTCCATCTCTGCATTCGGGTCCTCAACAAACCTTCACTGAACTTTGACATTACATGATTTATCAGCATATAAATTCAAAATGAATGAAAATTACAGCTGCAGACTGGTCTTTTCTTTCACCCTCAATTTGAGTTATGGAAATGTAGAAAGCTATGGTAACTCAACACATCTGATAAGAAGAAGGTTTTAAAATAATGCTGTATGCTATTTAAACACATTGAAAAAAAAAAATCACAAGATACAAGATGGCCGATTCCTTTAATTGTGTTTAATGTTTAAAAAAACGTCACAAAATAGAACAGAGACTTTAAAAGCTACATGATCACTGTTCACTTTGTCATTATAAAAACCCAAGTTCACAGTTTTTAGTAAAGGTAACTAAGAGTCAGTTTATACAGGTCTAACTTTATCACTTCAAAACTATATCCAGAGTACCTTTTGTTTACATCACATTATATCTTTCTTCAGGATTGATTAAAGTCACGTTTCAATATGGAGGAAACCATGCATAAATATTAAACATCAAGCAAAACAATATGTTGTGGAAACACAAACAGGTTTACTGAGAAACTTCCAATAATGATCGTCTTTAAACTAGATTGAAGCAGCTTTCCTTCAGTTCAGGAACATCCAAACACTCCAAAAACCATCTAGAAATAAGCAAACATTTCTTAAAATAAGTTTATTTACCCTTAATTTGAGCAGGTACCGTATTTTCACGACTATAAGGCGCACTTAAACGTCTTTTTTTTTCCTCAAAATGTGCGGTGCGCCCTATGGTGCGGTGCGCCTTATGTGTGTTGTAACTGCGACTTTTGAGACCACCTCATTGAGGAGATGATGAAAGAGTGGCTGAATGTAAGGAGACCAGGTGTTTTTTTTCCACTCATCACCATCGCTGTTAATATGTAACTCCATGCGTGCCCATCTCACAGCTGATGTGAAAAACATGGGGAAACAAATTAACGCTGTGCTCGCTGTTCAACCGCTCGACATCGGTGTGAACCGGACCCAGCAGGTGCAGCAGAAGCAGCGAGTTTACATGCAAAGTCAATGGTTGACGCGCGTATAGGCGCAGCAAAAGGTCCCGCAGCGCGTTTTGAGCTGCAGGTGCAGCACGTCGGGAGCGTTTAAGCATCTGACGCACCGCCAACGCGCTGCTGCTGCTCGAGATGGAAAAATTTAAGTTTTGCTGCTGGACGCGCCGCATCAACCAATCAGAGAAGCTGATCTGGGAGCTGACAGCGAGACAGACACAGCGCTCTGATGACATATGATATTAACGCAAATGAAACGGGCTGGATGGGTGAGGAGATGATGAAAGGCAGGTGTATGTGAGGGAACAGGTGGTTTTTTCCACGCATCACCATCGCTGCGTGCCCATCTCACAGCCGATGTGAAAAAAAAAGGTGAATCAAATGAACGCTGTGCTCGCCGTTATCCCGGGGGTCTGACAAAGGAACTTCAACCGCTCGACATCGGTGTGAAGCGGCCGTTCAAAATAAGGCTACGAGCGGCGTGGGAGCGATGGATGACAGACTGAGACCACAGTTTCAGGATAAGTGGAAGGCAGCGCCGGGCAGATTACGCCACCGTTTGCGGATGGATTGTAGATGCTTGGACTAACGTGTCTGCTGGCTCTGTTGTTCAAGCTTTCGCAAAAGCCGGCATTATTTCTGAGGAGCTGCGCTGCACGGAAAGTGACTCTGACAGCGAAGAATGGGAAACTGTCATGTCTGATTTAGCGCAGCTGTTTAATTCAGAAACAGAGGATGATGACTTTGATGGGTTTGATTAATACTTTGTAATAAATACATGAATAAAGCACACTCATACTCAGTTTTGCTCCCGCTCTATTTTTCTACCTGAAAACTTAATTCAATAGCAGCCTCTGGGCGGGTCTCCTCCGCGTATACCGTGGTGGCTGGCAGGTGTTTTTTCATCTAAATAATCTAAATCTTGCAGCTATATTTGCTGTGATCAGTGGGAATAAAGTAGTTTTAATATGTTTTTAAGTGAGAAAGGCCACCTGAAAACTTAATTGCAGTCAGTTCATCCAGATTATCTATTTCTGTCGGAGGCGCTCAGACCCCCACATACCAGCGGTGCACCGACAGCAGAAATCCCTTCAACAGCAGCCTCACCGCGGCGGCTGGCAGGTGTTTTTCATCTAAATAATTTACACTGCAGGCACCAGGATACCGGCAATAAAAGCGAACATATTCCGTCGGCAGGTTTCAGGATTTTAAGTTAATTTAGGAGTAATCACAGCGCTGTGTCATCTGCGATGTGTCTGTCTCATGGCCAGCTCGCAGGTTTGATTAATACTTTGTAATAAATACATGAATAAAGCACAGTCATACTCAGTTTTGGGCCCGCTGTATTTTTAAAATACGCAGTAGAGCTATTTAAAGGTAGTAGAGGACATGTACCTGTATATAAAAAATGCGCCCTATAGTCCGGTGCGCCTTATGTGTGTGTTAAATACAGAAATGGGACACATAACTGAGACTGCGCCTTTTAGTACGGTGCGCCTTATGGTTGTGAAAATACGGTAGATCAGACGATCTGCAAAAATGAATGAGTATTTTTATTCTTAAAATAAGATAATTAGATAATATGCACTTGAAATAAAAAGATACTTCTTTTAAATGTAAAATGTGTGCTTCCATTGGCAAAGTGTCAAACTCACCTCCTCAATTCAAGAAAAAATGGATTTATTTTAAGAAAAAATTACTTATTTAGATTTCAGTTTTTGGCAGCGTGTTTTTTTTACCCAAATACTCCATTAGATGCATTTGTTGTCATTTTCATTTCCAACATGCAGACTGTCCTGTTACTATGTATCAAACAGTACATATTGTTATTTTGTCACCTTTCAAATTAGGTTAGTCTTTTTCCTTTTTGTCACAGTAAAACATTTTTTACATTATCAGGCCACATTTGGACCAGCAGCTTTGCCCGCACCTCTTTTATAAAAGTTATTATCCTAAATGCAGCCCTCAGAGGTTGGATTTCTGACCTTGGCGTCAAATGATGCGTATGCATTAAACAGAGGCTTTCTGTTAACTATGGGTCTGTTTTCTATTCCAAAAGCTCGGACCGAATGCTTAGACAGAATGTATAAGGACTCCAAGAAGTATTTAAATTATTTTTTAAATAATTTATTTTAGAGCAAGCTGCACATTTCTCTCCTCTAGGATTTTAGTTTCAAGCCAGGGAGCTCACAGTGGATTCTTGTTTTGCTGTGGAGACATGCACTGCAGCCTGATAACACTGTTGGCCAAAGTCAAAAAGGGAGTCTTTGTGCTCATAAACCGGAGAATGTTTCTGATATCAGCTCTTAAGTTTATATAGAAAATATTTTTTCCGTCCGTTGCAGTGGAGGAATAAATATTTGGGTCGTTAGGCTGAGCGGACAGTTCAAACAACTTTATCAGGTCTTTATAGCAAAAGCTCTGTCAAAGTCATGTTTACGATACTCAGTCCAGCGCAGCTTAGTCTACCAGGTGTACTATTCTCAGATTAGCTGGGTGCTTTTCCGTGGTTCTTCTCTGTTTACCCGCTGCCTGTGGGTCTGGGCAGGAAGCAAATGGCCTTCTGACCCTGGTGGGTGTCCGGTCCTCTTTTAGGCTGGCCGTTCCTCTTTAAAGCAACATACCAGCTGTATTTCTGGGAGCAGTATGTGTTGTAGTTGTTCTCTTCATATTTTTCCAAAAAGTAGCACTCATCATTTAGTGCTTGCTGAGAAAAAAAAGGAATGGACATTTAGAAGCTGTTGGATTCTTTGAATCTGTTGTAAATTCCTCTAAAAGTTGACACCAATGAAAACACTAAGACAGCTTTATATCAATGTGATTTAAAGTCATTATCGGATTTAGTTTTAGAAATATAAACAAGTTTTTTGTTTAATAATGTTTTTATAAGTTAACAATAGAGAATAAGGAACTCACTGATCCATAAAGGTTTCCGTTTTTGTTCATGGCCAGATACCTTCCTGTCATCTCCCCTTTGATCACCACCACTCCCACTCTCACCGCCTTCAGTCTCAGGATTTCTGCAACACATGCAACATTACACTTTGACGTGATTTTCTGTTACCGTTTCAAGCCCAAAATAAAGAGGCCACCTACAAAATATAACAGTTTTTTGTCCAAAAACAATCTTTTACTCAGCTGATTTCATGGATAAGCAGCAGGTTCAGAATGTAAAATGTGATGCAAAATCTCCCATTACTAAGCAGCCTTACTGGAATAGGTGATTTATAAAGCTTGCACAGGAAGTTGCTCAAGAAATAATTTCCAGTAATAACACGTTTTAAAGTTTACTTTTCCCAGATTATGCAGATAAGCTTTCAGTTGTTTTCCTAAACTTCCTTAGAAATTGTACATTGACTGCCTTGGAAGAAAGGCTACTTCCCAGAAGCCTACAGGTTGATTTCACAGAACATTTCAGGGTCTTTATGTAGTTTACAAGTAGATTTTATCTAACTTAAAGCTCAGTTTAACAGAGCTTACTCCACATTACTGGTTATCATTCTGGAAATTACAGTTAACTTTCCCACAACTTTTGAGCTACTTTGTTGAAACATATAGCTTATCTTCACTGGCTTTTGCTTAAAAAAAAGAAGAAAAAACATACTCTTCACTTACAAATATATTTCACCCAAATTTTAAGATGTATGTAATTTTATTACATAACAAATTCCCAATCACTTATTCTTGATAATTTCTACACAAATGTATCCAATAAACCTACCATGATGCAAATCCATCAGGTTTGTGCCTATAGAAATAATAAACTAGCTCAAAATTGATATAAATGGTTGTATTTATCTATATACATAATGTTTATTTGTTTGAATTGCATAATAATTTTATTTTAGAAATAAATATGGATCAAGTTTATTTAAAAGGTTCATGTTAAAATAGTTTTTAAAAAAGTTAAATGGGAATTTGATTAGTTGACTGACTTTACTGATCTCACAGTGGAGAAATTAACTGCTCACATAGGCTCAATAATCAAGAGGAAGGAAGAAAATGTGCTCTATATATATATATATATATATATATATATATATATATATATATATATATATGTATATATATATAAATTGCACTGGGTATTAACTGGGTTATTGCACATTAGTTAATGCACAAGTTATTGCAGTTATAGTGCCAATTTGTTATTAATATTGTAATAATTTTTCATGAATCTTCAAATTTGAGTGAGATATTTCTGTGACTACTTTGAACCTACACAGTACTTTCACTGGCAACTTTCCAGAATGTAGATTGCTTTCTGAGTTTTTTTATTTGATCTCAGCTTAAGAGATGATTTTATTGGAATTAGGTTACATTCAAAAATGTAAATGAAACTTACAGGTGGTTCTCCAGATTTGCCACAGAAGTTAGAGTTTTTTGTTTTTTTTACAGGGACTGATATATACTCCTGTCAGAGGATTCAGATTATTTACATAGTATACAGGCCTGTTTACTTAACCTACATGTTTCTTTCCCAGAGCTCACATGTAACTTTAGGTACTTTCTCAAAATGCCTGGTAATGTTTGTTCTAAGTGCAGCATAAGCTCCACATAGTAGGCTGAGATGTTATAACCAGAAGTTTTAAAACTTTTAGGGCTTTATTGTGTTATTCGTTTACTTAATAAAAGTTTAGATTTTGTCCATCAAAAGTTTTGGAAATTACAAGTAGAAATCAAATATTCAAATTAAGCTATCTGGTTTTAAATTCTGAAATTCTGCTCTTTTATATAAAAAAAACAAACAAAAATCTGTATGTGTTTCTTTCTTACCATAAGTGTCATTTTCCTGCCTCCCACCATTCACCGTCCCATCGGACAAAATCCTCAGGTGATGCCCTCCATTCTGACAGTAGAGCCTTGTCAGCGAACGCTGCCCCTGGCTCAGGGAGCCGGATGGGAGCACCGTCACATCCCCCACAGACATCCCAGACGAGCGAAGTTCTTGGCTCTGTAAAGACACAGCAGAGCCACTGCGCTCATTATCAAGGCCTGGAGGACTGAGACATGAAGAGAGGCATAAACGCGCCATATGAACCCTGTGGTTACAGAGAAATGCTCTCCTTTTGTCTCCTTCAGAACCTCCCTCTTCTCATTTTTTTTTTTTTTACTTTTGTTGCACCAAAACCATTCAAGGATCCAAACTGGCATCAGGCCAGACTACACAGGAACATGACAGAACATGTTCGCAGACGAAACATCACTTTGAAAATCATTTCCAGATGAAAGTGATGTAACTTTGCACCTGAAAACTGAGTAATTCCAGGCAAAAAAATAAACAGCACATGGAGATAAGAGAAGGACTGTGGAATCAGAATTTCCCCCCTGCTGGACATTTTAAAACTTAAACTGCTCTAATAAATAACAGAGATCAAACGGCTTTAAACCCACATTCTTGCATGAATGTTGCAAGAACATCCTACATTCTTTACCCTGTTTAGGACCCTGCTGATAGTTTAGCATCCATCTACAGCTGCTTGTCTTACCCTCTGTTTCCTCTGGAGTTTATCCATTGCAACTTCTAATGTGTATCCTGAATAAAAATCGTTGAAGCTCGCTTTGATTTTATTTATCCCAGAGTAGCAGCTATCGAGAAGCTTTTCCTGTAAAAACAAGAAAGCAGTTTTGGCTCCAGTCTGGTGGTATTACCGTAATACGTCTGGTTCTTTGTCATCATTTGTAAGCAGAGGTATGGCCTCATTAAAGCCAAGGCATTCCACATTTGGAAGAAAGACTTTGGGAAGCAGAAGAGAAAGAAAATAACAAAGAATGAGAAGTGAGATGCACGAGAAGAATGTAAACCCTACCCCTTCAATCTGTGGTTCTTCCCAGAAAAAAAAATGAATACATATGAAATTATGAGGACTATACCTAGAAGTTTAGACAGGGACTTTTGGACAGAGCAACAGCTGGGAATGACGTCAACAGTCCAACCGATGACCCAGTCCGAGTGTGGATGTGTGGGAGTAGAGCTTTAGCCTGCGTATATTGATGAGGTCAGGGAGGGTGGGCTGCAAGTGGTGAAAGGTTCAAAAACATTCCTCTATGGTAACAGATTTTGGCTTCTTGTTCACACTTTAATCTTCCAAAGCAAAATAAATGAAGCCACACACAGCAGCAGAATATAAAACGATAAAAGTGACTCTAAAGAGTTCACACACCTGCTATAGCGCCAGGTGTAAAAAAAAATCAGACCTCCAGTAATCATTTTAAAAGATATTATCACATATACATGGATATTTATCCTCTCTTATGACCAATTACAGTGACTATTGCTACCATCCTGAAGTAAAGCTATTCTAATGTGGCATTTCTGTCCTTCATCAGTGGCACCCAAACGTACAAGCAGTGAGTCTGTATTAGGAAAATATGCAAACCTGCTGCTCCAAAGCTCACTGCAAACATGGATGATGCAAGCTACAAAACACACAAACACTAACTGCAAATCAAATCATAGAAAATGGACACAAAATAAACATTATGCGGGAACATGCTGCAAATAAAAAGGAAATCTGGTTACATTTAATTGATTTTATTTCTTCAGTATGTATTATTAGGAGGGTATAGATACACTTGAAAAAATCGAAATCTAGATAAGATTTTTCTTAAAATAGGTGAATTTGTTCTTGAATTGTTGAGGTAAAAGAGACATTTTGCCAATTGAACAAGACAATTTACACTTATAATAAGAAAACACAATTGCATTGTCTTACTTCAAGCGCATTTTATCTAAATATCTAATTTTAAGGGTAAAAATACTCATTCCATTGGCAAATCATCTCATTTTCCTACTCAAATTAAGGGTAAATACACTTCATTTAAGAACTTTTTACTTATTTCTAGATTGTTTTTCCAGTGTTTTGCCCACAGGTAAAACACAACCTTAGTGTAGATGAACACGTGTTAGAATGGCTCAGTCAAAACCTGAAACTAAATCCATTTGGCTTCCAGTCTGACTGATCTTAGCAAGAAACAAATCAGAACTTAACGTCATAAAAAGCAATGGATCATAACCACATTAAAGTTTGTGGTCGTAAAAAGACAAAATGAAAACAAGTTTGAAAGGCATGTCGCATAAAAAGAGAAACATAGTATAAACCCTTACCAACTTGGGAGAATAGTTTTAGATTTCTATAGGAGGTTAAAAGCTGAACCCCCCCCCCCCCCCCCCCCCCCCCATAAAAAAACAAACAAACAAACAAATAAATAACCATAACAGCTCTTTAGTGCTGGAAAGAAGAATGTACATACTGTTTTATTTTAATTTACAAATATAAGTATGATTATTCCTACTTAGACTGATTGCATCACAGAGTTATATCAACTTTTTCTTTGTTAGAGACTGATATTGCATTTACTTTCTAAATTATTAAATTGATAAAGTGCAAAATTTAAATATCGAGTACATCAAATCTCGGTTCATTTTTTTATGTCCTTACTTTAAACTGCTTCTATGAAAGCTTTTAATAGGTGTGAAAATGAGGCGTCTACCTGTGAAACAACCAATTATAACTCAAAGTAAAAAGAAACGTAAATAAGCCGCTGTGCATGTAGACATTGTGCAGCAGGATTCAGAAATATCTTGCTTATCGTTTGTAATTTAGGGGAAATTCCTCCTTTATATGTGTTTCTGTTATTCCAGAGTTAGTATGGATCTTAAATTATAAATGTTTGTCTTTGCAGATGATTTATTCAAATGGCTTTTCCAAATTCCCAGAATTCCTTAAACTAAAAGAAAAGTTAATCTGTTAGTTGTTGAGGAGATTTCTGTACCTGATCTCCACGTCAGCCTGCAGGACCTGAGGAAGCCTGGAAAATTAAAGGTGAAAAGTTTTCAAGAACCAGAAAAGGGAAGTCAGCTTCTCTTTAGACATCCTTCTTTATTATAACCGGGAGGACAGTGTCCCCTCAGAGCACAAGTCCAGTGGATAAAAAAAAAAGTTTAAATTCTCTCTGTAGTCATTGTTATTTTAAAGAATGTGTCACATACCTGTGGGATAGTCACCTTAAAGCTGTCTTTATTTGCCAACAAGCTTGCCATCTTCACTCTACTTGAGAGGTGTCCCCCCCTCTGTGGACTTTTAGTTCGTATGTGTTCTCAGTCCTCCTTCACATTGCCACCCCTCTAACAGCGTCAGTGGACTCATTTTAACAGGCCAGCGTCAGGACTAAATTTACCTCCTCAGAGAGAGAGGTCGAGAAAGAATCACACAGGCATCCAGGAAACGGGACCGAGCCAAAGCCTGGAAACCAACAGAGCTGTCAAACAGCTTCAGCACTAATACTTGAAATTAAGCTGTGCAGCAGACTGTAAACACTCAGGTCCTTCACACAGAAAGAGACCTGTGGGTCACATTAGTGTAATAGGATCTATTTTAAATGCCTGAAGGCATCTGCATCAAAACATTTTGGCACTTTTCCTTTAAAAGACATGCTTTTAAATATGCTACGTTATCAACGTATCTTCCAAATCAGCATGTCCACCGGTCACTTCAGCATTTTTATGAAAAACTTTGCTTGAATACATAAAAATCTGTAAATGAATCTATTAACTCTCTAAAACAGACAGTGGGTGTGTTTTTTTTTTTTACATATTCAGAAATTATATTAAAGGCATGCTTTGAAAACATGAAGAACAAAGTTTAAATTCAGATGAGTATTAGAATAGATAAAATCATACTTCTTTTTTATGGTTAGCGTCCTTATTCATAAAGTGAGATCAAAAAAGGATTTAAAAAAGACTATCAATGCAGTTTATCAGTCTTATGAGGGATTTAGAAAGAAAATAATGCAAATCAATACCACATACTTACTCTACGAAACAAAAGACGGTGTATAAGTGGAGGAGTTTTTAAACAACTGTTAAAGAAACAGACCACAAAATGCTAAACGGTGTCTCTAAAATAAAGGTTTTCCTACTTCTGGATGGCAAAATCTGTGAACAGATAAGTCCGTTTAGACTAGAGTATTTAAACTTAACAGATCTTTGCAAATTGAAATTGAATTTAAATTTAAAGCTAATTCTGAAGCATAAAGCTACAGGTTTAACAGTTTGGAGGTTAATATGCAGGCTGCATGGTGGGGCAGTTACTGGAACTATTGTCTTTCAGCAAGAAGGTACCGGCCTCCTGCAACTCAAAGTAGAATCGACTATAAACAAAGGATGGATAGTCTGTGGAAATAAAACAGTGATTACAGGGAAGCTGAAGCAGAACGGATCCATCTAACATCACAACAATACCACGTATACTAAATCCAGCAGATCCTGATCGTAATGAGATACAGTAGGATGACTTAAAAAAGGGTAAATATGTAAGAAACCTTTAAAAATCTCTAAAAAACACAAACCTTAAAGATTTTGCTCCTAAAAGCGAGAAATGAAATATGTCAGAAACTGGAAGCTGTCTTCAAGAAAGGTCCTCCTGAGGTTTTTTCAGTCAAAGATGAATAATATGGTCTACTTTTAATTAAACAACAATGCACATCTTTATAAAAATGTTTAGATTGATCACAAAAACAAGATGATTTAATATTTGTAATACAATTACCTTTTACATTAAAATAGAGAAACGATTTAGCAATAAAAAGAAAATAACACACATATTATAAACATATCCTGATTTTTCCACATTAACTTAATGTAAACTGTCCAAGTAAAAAAAAAAAAGCAAAATACATGATATGAATTGTACATTTTGTGTAAATATTACTTTATTTAATAAAATAAACAGACGTTACTTAATCTAATTCTCTGACCTGTATTTCTTAAACTTGCACGAAATAAAGAAGCTGTAAGTAGAGGGTTGGGTGCATTAATTTCCAATAATGGGTTTAAATTATAACATTGAAAGAGGGCCGTTCTTTAAAAAGTCAATAACATCCAACTTAAAACAAACAAAAAAACTTTTATGAATCCTGATCTAATTTTAAGCTAAATTTACCTCAATTTTTTCCATCTTCCTTTATTTTTTTTAAACATGTTACCTTTGTAAGCCACCAGGTGGCAGAATTGCTTTTCTTTGTTACCAATGGGCAACTGGACAAGTCAAAAGCCATTAAAATGTTAAAAGTTTCAGCAGAGATTAAATAAACCTTTTGTAATATTTTAAGATGTCTGGTTGCATTAGAAAACTCTTAGTTGTTGTGTTGCTCACACATTTCACACAGTTTGATTAAGACATGAATACAACTGGAACGATATTTATATAAGGATACAAATTACTGTTATCTACTGTGTGTTTTTGAGAAAGATCCTTCTTTGCAAATAATAATAGGAAAAAGGGAATCAATTCTAAAGTTAAAACAAAGCTAATCCAAAACTGTATGAAAAAGCTCTAAGATTGTCTTTTTCTCTAAGGATCTGTTACAAAAGGGTTTATGAAATTATCTGAATATCTTTGCTTTATGATTTATTTAAAGAGACAAAATGCTGCTCAGTTAATGGTGCATCATGGCACAAGTTAAAGTAAAGTCTACGGTACTTTTCATCACACTCCTACAATAAAACTTCTATTAAATTGAGTGTTTATAAAACAACTTCATAGCACAAGACTAGAACAGAGTTTAGAAATATTTTCTTCAAACATAAAACTATTACAATAGTTCTTCATTGTAACTAATATATAAACCAAGTCAGGGTAAAAAAGCAGATTTATTTATAGAGTTTCTAAGGTGAAATAACAGCCAGGGCCTTTATCTGTAACACCTGCTGATACCTTTCAGAAATCCTCAAATTTTTTTCTTCCAGCTTCTATGTCCCTATAACAAAGCATCCCACAGCATGATGCTGCCACCGTCATGCTTTACCCAGAGGATGGTGTACTTAGGATAACATGTGTCGTAACGTGTCCACTTTCTTCCCTGTGTTTTTTGCATTGTCTCCAACATGGCTTTAAATTATAAACTGAAAATCATTGATATTTGTCTTGTGGACATGTTCTACAGTTCCTTCATAGATACTACATCATTTCTGGTTGCTTTGGTCATAAATGCTCTCATTGATCAGTATGTGGATTAGCAGGTGTTAGTACTGTAGGTTCACAGTGGTGCCATATTCTGTCTGTCCTTTGTGAGATGTTCAAAGCTTGGGAATTTGTGTCATAACCTTACTTTGCTTTATGTCAGACTTATCTACTTTCTTCCTTCGTTGTCGCCATGGTGTTTGTTCCTACAATTCTCATAGATTCCAAGGAAAAAAAGGATTTACACTACCAATTACCCTGTGTCTTTCATTATTCTAAATACTAAGGTTATTTCTGAAAGCAGTTTGTCAATATTTATTTATTTAGAGACATCAAAGGGGAAAGAGACTGAAAAATGTAATAGTACATTGACATGCACGGCCTGGGGGATCACTTCCCCCTTGTAGCCAAATTGCTGAAAAGGGCCTAAAGTGTCCTCTCGGGAGCCTAGCCAAAACTCTGCATTCAAGTGGCTCTTGGGAGCCAAAACCTGTGTTCTTAAGAGCCTAAATGCATGCTAAAGTAACCTCTTGGAATCCTAATTAGGTTATTTCAGAAACCAGTTAGTCAACTTTTATTAAGTTTGAAGTATCAGAAGAAAAGACACTGAAAAATGCAACTGCACAGTGACATGCACGGAGGGTCACTCCCCCATTGTGGCAAAAAAATAGCTGAAAATGCATCCTAAAGTTGCCTCTCAGGATCCAAAACCTATGTTCAAGTGCCAAAATAAGTACAGATGTGCCCTCTTGGGAGCCAAAATATGTGCCCAAGTTCCCTCTCAGGAGCAAAAAAGTGACCTGGAGTGTCCTCTCGGGAGCCTGAATGCATGCTAAAGTGTTCCATTGGAGCCAAAACTCTGCGTTTAAGTGCCCTCTATGGAGCCAAAACCTGTATTAAGTGGCCTCCCAGGGTCAAAAACCTTTGTTCAGGTGCCTTCTTGGGAGTAAAAACTGGGCCAAAGTGCCTTCTTGAGAGCCAAAACGTGTTAAAGTTCCCTCTTGGAAGCCAAAACAAGTGCTAAAGTGCCCTCTGAGGGGCCAGAGCATGTTCATTTGCCCTCTCAGGAGCCAAAACCTGTGTGAAGTGCCTTCTTAAGAGCCAAAATGCATGCTAAAGTAACCTCTTGGGATCCTTATTACGGTAGGTTATTTTGGAAAGCAGTTGGTCAACATCTATTCATTTTAAAGTATCAGAAGAAAAGGTGCTGAAAAATGCAACTGCACAGTGACATGCACGGGGGGGTCACTCCCCCATTGTGACAAAAAAATAGCTGAAAATGCATCCTAAAGTTGCCTCTCAGGATCCAAAACCTATGTTCAAGTGCCAAAATAAGTACACATGTGCCCTCTTGGGAGCCAAAATATTTGCCCAAGTTCCCTCTCAGGAGCAAAAAGTGACCTGAAGTGTCCTCTCGGGAGCCAAAACCTGTATTAAGTGCCCTCTTTGGGTCAAAAACCTTTGTTCAGGTGTCTTCTTGGGAGTAAAAACTTGCCAAAGTGCCTTCTTGAGAGCCAAAACGTGCTAAAGTTCCCTCTCGGAAGCCAAAAGAAGTGCTAAAGTGCCCTCTTGGGGGCCAAAGCGTGTTCAAATGCCCTCTCAGGACCCAAAACCTGTATCAAGTATCCTTTCAGGAGCCAAAATGCACGCTACAGTGCCCTCTACAGTGGTTGAGAACACGCTATATCTGCTCTTTTTTTTTCATTCCACCCCTACCTTCCAAAAAAGGTCTTTGCACGCCATTACAAATGCATACTTTTTTTAGTGAGGCACCTGACATTGATGTGATACTTTGTGTTGGTCCTTACCATAAAACATCAATAAAAACATTCAAGTCTGTGGTAACAAGGTGACTAAATGTGAAAAAGTTCAAGGTCCTCTGTGAGGAGCTAGTAAAGACATGTGACTGTGGACTGTAAAGAAAGAAACAATGATGTGTCTGTTGGTGAAAGGAATAAAAATCCCTTCAGACTAATGTGAGAATACATACATTCATTATTCTAGGAGAATCATTTAATGTAAGTAAAAAAAGACATATTTATTGCTTTAAGGGGGACCTGACTTGTTTAAAATGGAAAAGTCACAAGCTCAGCCGTTATTTTGAGTCTATTTTATGGATCCACATTAAAACTTAGTGGAGATCCTAAAAGATAAAAATCACGAGAAAGATTTAACGTTTAATTAACACCCCCTTGTTGGCTATAAAACAGGGGAGCATTACATTTGCTATGATTGGGAATTTAATGTTTGCTGTGAAGATATTCTTTTATCCCTGACCTCATTGTGTCCTGGACTTATTCGAAGATAAATCAAATGCAGGAGCTGACATCATCCAAGTATTAATAGTCTTGCATTACATATAAGCATAATGAGCTCTGCTCGTGCAAAGAATGCTTAAGTCCAAACCTGTATTGCAAAAACGAATTTTAATTTTTTGCCATATGTGTCATCAGAGGTTCTGAACAGCAGCTGCCACATCTAAATATAGTTTTGCATGTATTGTACCGATTGCAAAGCGGGTATTTCCGATTTTTTAACCTGTCTTCTGCACCTTTGAACGTATACACAAAAAAACAGACCACTTCCCTAGTATGCTTGCATGGCCCAGCAGACTGAGGTTGATGGAGAAATAAGTGAGCAGCCAGGCACTGAGGCTCTCAGCTTTTTGGGGAAGGAAGCTGTGCTTCTAAATCTGAACCGTTTTAACACGTGAAGCATAAACAGGCTGCATGTGTCACTGACATATGTGCAATGCTGTTTAAGACGCGTCGAGCTTTAGGGAAGTTGGTTGAACTCTATAAAGTCAGTAGATCTGTTAGTGTCAGTCAGCTGGCCTTATATAGTCATCTTGCTGCAAACCTTTGCTATAACTGGATCTCTTTAAAGGAGAAAATGCAGACATGAGCATATGTGCATTACTAAACAAGAAACATATGAGGCCTTTTACACAGATTTAAAAAAGCAGTTTTTTTGTCCCAATACAGATTTATTCGGTTTTCTCTGTACTATCTGCTTATATTTTCAGAATATTATCAAGTAGATAGTATCAGATTTTGGAGCTCAGCCTGTTTTTCAGTGTAGTCCTGTTTCTCTGACTGTGACTAACTGTATCCTCTGACATGGGAGCTCGTCTGCTCGACTGTGTGTTTCCTGGACAGAGAAGACAGTGGAGCTGGATGTTGGCTTTTGTATCTCTGCTTCTGTCTCCTTGAACCCCAGTCGGCCTCAGCAGATGGCCGCTCACACTGAGCCAGATTCTGCTGGAGGTTTCTTCATGTTAAAAGGGAGTTTTCCTCTCCACTGTCACTACAATCATGCTTGGTGTGCAGCATTAACAAGATGATTTTTCAAATTCAACTATTTTTCATGAAAAGTCAAACTCAGGTCATGTAACATTAATGTTGTTTAATGTCTTTATATTGGAGAAAGATGCAATGTAAGTACTCTTACTTCACAGGAAGAAGATCTGGGTTCAAACTATACTATAACTATAACTTTTCAAAAACTATAACTTTACATACATATATATATATATATATATATATATATATATATATATATATATATATATATATATATATATATATATATATATATATATATATATATATATATATATATATATATATATGTATATATATATATATATATATATATATATATATATATATATATATATATATATATATATATATATATATATATATATATATATATATATATATATATGTATATATATATATGTATATATATATGTATATGTATATATATATGTATATATATATATATATATATGTATATATATATATGTATATATATATATATATATATGTATATATATATATGTATATATATATATGTATATATATATATATATATATGTATATATATATATGTATATATATATATGTATATATATATATATGTATATATATATATGTATATATATATATATATACAGGTGCTGGTCATAAAATTAGAATATCATGAAAAAATAGATTGATTTCAGTAATTCCATTTAAAAAGTGAAACTTGTATATTATATTCATACATTACATACAAACTCATATATTTCAGATGTTTATTTTGTTTAATTTTGATGATTACAAATGACAACAAATGAAAATCTCAAATTCATCATATCAGAAAATTAGAATATTACTGAAGACCAATAAAAACAAAGGATTTATAGAAATGTTAGCTAACTGAAAAGTATGAACATGAAAAGTATGAGCATGTACAGCACTCAGTATTTAGTTGGGCCTCCTTTGGCCTGTATTACTGCAGCAATGCGGCGTGGCATGGAGTCGATCAGTCTGTGGCACTGCTCAGGTGTTATGATAGCCCAGGTTGTTCTAATAGTGGCTTTTAGCTCTTCTGAATTGTTGGGTCTGGTGTATTGCATCTTCTTCTTCACAATACCCCATAGATTTTCTATGGGGTTAAGGTCAGGAGAGTTTGCTGACCAATTAAGAACAGGGATACCATGGTCCTTCAACCAGGTACTGGTAGCTTTGGCACTGTGTGCAGGTGCCAAGTCCTGTTGGAAAATGAAATCTGCATCTCCAAAAAGTTGGTCAGCTGCAGGAAGCATGAAGTGCTCTAAAACTTCCTGGTATGTGGCTGCTTTGACCCTGGACCTCAGAAAACACAATGGACCAACACCAGCAGATGACATGGCACCCCAAACCATCACTGACTGTGGAAACTTTACACTGGACTTCAAGCAACGTGGATGAAGTGCCTCTCTTCTTTTCCTCCAGACTCTGGGACCTTGATTTCCAAAGGAAATGCAAAATTTACTTTCATCAGAGAACATGACTTTGGACCACTCACCAGCAGTCCAGTCCTGTTTCTCTTTAGCCCAGGCAAGACGCTTCTGACGCTGTCTGTGGTTCAAGAGTGGCTTGACACAAGGAATGCGACAGCAGAAACCCATGTCTTTCATACGTCTGTGTGTGGTGGTTCTTGAAGCACTCACTCCAGCTGCAGTCCACTCTTTGTGAATCTCCCCCACATTTTTGAATGGGTTTTGTTTCACAATCCTCTCCAGGGTGCGGTTATCTCTCTTGCTTGTACACTTTTTTCGACCACATCTTTTCCTTCCCTTCGCCTCTCTATTAATGTGCTTGGACACTGAGCTCTGTGAACAGCCAGCCTCTTTAGCGATGACCTTTTGTGTCTTGCCCTCCTTGTGCAAGGTGTCGATGGTCGTCTTTTGGACAATTGTCAAGTCAGCAGTCTTCCCCATGATTGTGTAGCCTATAGAACTAGACTGAAAGACCATTTAAAGGCTTTTGCAGGTGGTTTGAGTTAATTAGCTGATTAGAGTGTGGCACCAGGGGCCATCAATTTTGAACCTTTTCACAATATTCTAATTTTCTGATATGATGAATTTGAGATTTTCATTTGTTGTCATTTGTAATCATCAAAATTAAACAAAATAAACATCTGAAATATATGAGTTTGTATGTAATGTATGAATATAATATACAAGTTTCACTTTTTAAATGGAATTACTGAAATCAATCTACTTTTTCATGATATTCTAATTTTATGACCAGCACCTGTATATATATATTTATTTTTTATTATTATTTTTTTTTCAGAGTTTGGGAGTGTACCCAAAAAAATTACTCAAGTAAGAGTAACATCACTTGATCATATGTCTACTCAAACAACATTAAAAAGTAGCCATCCAAGAAATTACTTATGTCAGTCAAAAAGTATGTGGTAAAAAGTCTACTCAAGTACTAAGAAACAAAAAAAATAAAAATCATATATTTAAACTATGTAATAAAGACAGTTCCAAAAAAAAGAAACTATAATATATTTATTAATACAAACTAAGTATGTAAAGTAATAAAAAAAAACTAATTTATTGGCCAAAAAACTATTTTCTGAACCATTTTATTTATTAACGTAGAACATATAAAAACCAGCACCTTTAGTGAAAAATAAAAAATACTTTTTAGTGTAAATTAGCTTGACCTCAACATGGTAGGTAAAAGTAGGCTTGTGTACAAAAAACAAACAAGCAAACAAACAAAAAGACAAAATAAAAAAAAAAAACCTTCATTTTTTACATAAAGCTTAATTGTGTGTCTTTATTTGCAGCACTGTTTTTTAAAGCAAGCAATTCAAGTAAGAGAAGCACTAATTTGTCAATATATTACTTAAATAAAAGTAGAAACTTAAAGTAACAAGAGGTAAAACAGTAGT
Source organism: Cyprinodon tularosa (assembly GCF_016077235.1). NCBI lineage: Eukaryota > Metazoa > Chordata > Actinopteri > Cyprinodontiformes > Cyprinodontidae > Cyprinodon > Cyprinodon tularosa. The sequence goes on from NW_024039016.1 coordinate 538,397, forward strand.
AAAACTACTCATAAAAGTATAGCTTAAAAAAAAAGTTACTTAAGTAACTAATTAAATAAATGTAAATAGTTACTACCCACCTCTGGCTATATAAAAGACAGTTTTATGCTCACCATCTTTCTTTATATATAAACTGCAGTATCATGTTCTGCCAATAGAGGGCGTTAGAAGTGACGCCTCTAGAATAGCGTTCAGGCCACGAGCAGAAATTTCCTGCTTCCCTCGAAATGACGTCAGTGTCTACTCTGCTGTGGCAAGTCGTAAGAGCATTTTGCCAAAAGTTACAGTGAGCACCCGTTTCGCTGAATTCAAAGATCGTCTATGCATCAAATAATCCTCTGACAGAAATCAATCAGAAACTGTCCTTTTGCTATATGTTTCTTGTTTTTTCCAAGTTTTTGGGGATCTTTTGAGAATATGATCAAATAGCAGAAATACATATTAATGCATCCTTCCCCTTAACTATTTTACAAGCTTGCTGTCATTTTATTTAGTCAGTTTAGACTAAAAAAGTAAAGAGACTTGGCATTGTAAAACCAAAAAAAAAGCAATAATAACTTAAACAATGAAAAATAATATAAATAAATAAAAACTGACACTTGAAACAGCATTGTTAAATAATCAAATGTGAATAAAATATTACTGATCACCTTATGATGCTTATGCTGCAGCTTTTTTCATGGGAGAGTCGCAGAGCTCTTTCAGTGACGATGTTAGTATGTTTGATGATTTTGACATCGTAGGCAGAGTTAAACTGAGGGATCCAAGACAATCAGGTTTCCTCTCCATCTACTTGCAGGAAAGACACTTGTTTCTAACATCTAGTGCGATAGGAGAACACCGCTCCTGGTCTTTCAGTACACCCATATATTTAGCTGTGCAGGAAAACATTGCATATTAACAAAGGTCCTGAGAACTTTTACTCTGTGTCCAAATAATGAGTGGTGTTCAATTGTTTCCCTTATGAATGTCCCTTATCATGCTATAAAAACATCATTACATCTTAGAGCAAACAAATCTCCGAACCTACAGATTTCTTATGCAGCTTCTTTGTTATTATCTTAACAGAAGTAATAAAAAGGGAAAATAGCGCAATAAGGCATATGACATAGGAAATAAAGGTAAAACAAAGAAATTGGATAAAGATGACTAGAAAAAAGGTGGATCTTTAGGCTGCACAGCAGTTGATGGTATGACTAACTGGTTTGACTCAGACTGGGGAAATAATTAATAAGTAGATAACATGGTACATCAGATGGAAGCAGCAGTTCTGCATCTTTAGGATTTATAATCTACCCTAATGAATCATATAAGTCAGATGAAAAGAAACCAAGAATCACTGACCATAAAATCTGCTCATTCCATCTGCCCTGACCATTTACACAAACTACTTTAATAAAGTATTTTTGTAGTATGGCTTAAATAATGTATGACTGAAAATGTAACAATTTTAAATAGGAAATTGATAAACAACATTTAAACAATTATTTTCATTATTTACTGATTAGTTGATTTATGTCTTATGGTGTCAGGAGAGGCCTTTTTTCCCATAGAAGCATGATTTGCTTTGGTCTCAGCTGAATAAATATTAGGAAAAAAAATAAGGCAAAAGAAAAACAAAGAATGATAATTATAAAACAATATCGTCAAACTGACCATTAGTTTGGCCTGGAGGTGGGAAATTATATGTAATTATACAAATTGTCATCTGTCCAATTCTATAATTTATAAAGCAACTTTTGTAGTTATGGAGGTCCTCCATATACAGTGAGTTCAAACATTTTGTAAAGAAGTCTGCAAATTAGATTTACGCTTTTATTAGTGTAACTAACTCTGCTTTTGTCTCCTTGAACCCCAGTAGACCTCAGCAGATGGCCGCTTATACTGAGCCTGGTTCTGCTGGAGGTTTCTTCCTGTTAAAAGGGAGTTTTTCCTCTCCACTGTCGCTACAAGCATGCTTATTGTGAGGGATTGCATCCCAGTCGATGCAATCACCTGGTTTTCCTTAGATAGAAAACTTTGAATCAATTTAACTGTATGATCTGGTGACCTGTAAAGTGCCTTGAGATGACATATGTTGTGAATTGACGCTATATAAATAAAATGAATTAAAATAAACCAAATTAACTTCAGAGTATCAGTTTCTTTCTTCAGGTTGACGTCTTAGAGTCCCTGCCTGTAGATTGAACCGCTATAAGAAGTCATTTGTTCCGCTTTTCATTAAGGAAATAAACAGTATCAAGAAATAAATTGTGGAATATGCAATGGTATTCAAAATTTAAACTAAACTGACATGCTTTTTTCTTATGTATTCATTATCTCATATAACAGTTTTTTTTTAATGAAGGGTTCTTATACATTTTTTTTATTGTGAATGTAATTCCTAATTATTTATTGTCTAATAATGGAATTTCTATAGCAGTGTTTTTATGCGTGAATGCAGTTTGACACATAGTTTGGACTATGTAGCAGCCAGAGTCTGTACCCAAATCAAATTTCCTTTGGGACAATAAAGTTAATCTAATCTAATCTAAACTAATCTAACTGTACAGAAGAAACATAAAAAATCATACCGATAAAAAAAAATATCTCCAGAGTGAGACCTCTTCACCTTCTCCTATTTTAAGCTCTTGGGCGTCCCGTGTGCGCCCGCCCCATTAGTGACGCTCTTAATTCCCCGCGTCTGATTGGTCAATATGGACGTCAGTCTGGGGGGATCATCCGCTTGTGTAGTAGGGTTGTTGCAGTCTGCGGGGATGTGCGGATTCTGAACGGGCTTGTTTTAAAGCCGCCCAGCAGCGAACATATCGCTCCCCGGGTCCAGGAGCTGGAGCTAAGTTTAGCTGTTGTCTTCTACCTCCATCCCTCCTCGGAACCTTTTTACAACCCCTCTGGAGATAATCACCAATTTTACCTTTTATTGTGGATATCTTTGCACCGGACCAAGCTTCTATATCTGCGACGCGTTTTTTATTATTACCATTATTTTATTTAATGGGGAAATAAGTATAGATCTGCTCCTGTGTAAAATTCCGATCATAGAGGGTTTATGTGAGGAGAGTTTTCTGGGATTGTGTTCATATAATTGTATTTACTATCACTGCGGAGGCAGTAGAAGTAGTAGTATTAGCTCCCACCTCCTCATCTACATCCTACTCCTCTTTTTTCTTTTCTTTTTGTTTTTGTTTGACCGGTTTTCTTGGTTTAGAAGAAGATGGGACTGCCCGCCCTGGAGTTCAGTGACTGCTACCTGGACAGCCCTCAGTTCAGGGACAGGCTCCGGTCCCATGAACTGGAGCTGGACAAAACCAACAAGTTCATCAAGGAGCTGATTAAAGACGGCAAGGCGCTGATCCAGGCTCTGAAATGTGAGTAAAGCTGGACAGCTGTGGATGGAACTGAAAAAGCAAACAGATGAAAACAGATGACAGCTCTGCTGCTCACAAACTGCTGTGCTTCTGTTTGCTGTCACACCTACAGTAGTTCAAGTGTGTACTAAGTCTTAAATACATGTTATTATTTCAGTCTGCAGCAGATTATAACCAGGATCCCATTAGATTCTTGAATAGAATAGAATAGAAACACCACAGTAAAACCACATATTCCCCCACAATGGGGAAATTGTGGTGTTACAGCAACAAAAGGTATGGAAGAGGATTAGGGCCACTGAGAAAAAATAAAATGTTAACTGATTTTTAAATATTATTTCAGTTTAATATGGGAAAGTAGAATTCTCAGAATTCGGATTTTAATCTCAGAATTCCGAGATTAAAGAATTCTCAGAAGATTAAAGTCCAAATTCTGACTTTTTTCCCCTCAGAATTCTTACTTTAATCCCAGAATTCTGAGAAAAAAAAGTCAGGATTCTTACTTTAATTGATTTAAAAAGTCAGAATTCTGAGAAAAAAATCAGAATTCTAAGATTAAAGTCAGAATTCTGACTTTGACTCTATTCTATAACACTAGTTATCTATATATCATATTCATAGGACAAATCTATTAGTAAAATTCTGTTTATTATGGTATTCATCTCTATATTTATTCAGTAGAAACCCATGTCCTGTACTTATGGAACCATTATTTATCCTGCACTTGCTGCTATTGCACTTCTGGTTAGACCTAAACTGCATTTCATTGCCTTGTACCTGTACCTGTGTAATGACAATAAAGTTGAATCTAATCTAATCTAATCTTTAATCTGACTTTAGTTTAATCTGAAAAAAGTTGGAATTCTGACTACTTTTTTCACAATTCTGACTTTATTCTCATAATTCTGACGTTTTTTTCTCAGAATTATGACTTTAATCTCAGAATTCTGAGAAAAAAAGTCAGAATTCTGACTTTTTTTCTAATAATTCTGACTTTAATCACATAATTTTGGATCTTAATGTAGATGGGCACTATGAAGGAAGAGATGTGGGAGCTTCAGCTTCACTGACAAAGATGTGAGTTGTTTGAGAGGGCCAGTGACACATTGGTGGAAAATGATGGAATTAGGGGACTTTGTATGTGCCCGAGGGGTCCCCGGTGATGCTATTTCATTAATGGAGGAAAAGAAGGTGATTAAAACAAGAGAACTTAAAACATGGGTAAGACATGGCTACGGCTTGATGCTAACATGTTTGTTAGCTGTCAGAATTCAGTCAGAATTCTGAGATTAAAGTTAGAATTCTGAGAAAAAAGTCAGAATTCTGAGATTAAAGTCAGAATTCTGACTTTTTTCTCACATTATACTGAAATGAAATTTTAAAATCCGTTAACTTTTTTTATTTTTTCAGTGGCCCTAATCCTCTTCCGTACAAATGTGTGATCAGCGTTGAACTACTGTGATGACAGTGATGATGTTTTAGTTGTGAAGGGTCAATTAAAAAGGTTATTTCAAAGATAATTTTTCAGTAAAACTTACAAACTATCTCTTTAAGGGTGACGACCTGAGCTTCCACCCCTAACTGCTAATGGTTTTAGAAACTGGTATCATTAACAAACAACCTAATTTTCTTTCTATGGTAAAGGGAAGAAGAGTGTTATGGCTGTCTTTAAGCCAGCTGACCAGTAGTGTGCAGCTGCATGTAAAAGGATGAGCTCTACATTTAAAGTCTTAACTAGTTTTTAACCACTTTTGTAAGAAAAAATGGTTTTTGTCTTCCATCACACACACACAACTTTATTTTAGCTTTCATTTAGTAGTTGCTAAGAAGACTTGTTGTTGTTTTTTTCTCATCCCTCTTCAGCATTACATTCAGCTGTTGTTATAAAAATGCTGCGGGAATCTTCCAGCTCTTTGACTTCCTCACCAGAGGTAGTGTTGAATTAGTCAGTGTCTGCCTGTGTGTGTTACTGATAAAGGACATAACAAGAACAGTTCAGATCAGGCTGATTTAGCTGTACAGTGCATGGTGTCCTCTCAAACTGTCAGCACATTTGTCCCTATCGGCTTGTGTTATTATGGGACATTGAGTGTTAGCTTTCATTCTAACTGATGAGTGCTGGCATCTATGTCTGTGCGCTGATGCCTGCACTGTCCCTGTTATGCTGATAACGGCTGATTTCTGAACTACGTCTGAATATCAGTTACAAGGAACTCTGAAGCTTGTTTTTCATGCTTATGATCTGCCCGTTTGGAATTTGCTGTTATGAATTTAACAGTTCATAAGGTGACAGTGTTGTTGAAGAAGTGAAGCTAAAACAAAGATTTCACACTGGCAGGGTATTTGATTTAATACAAATGTCCCATATTTGAATTTTGAGTCTGAAAGTCGGACTGCTGTTCTCACACATTGCAAGATGGTGGAATTACATGACAGGAACATTACCTCAAAGAATCCGATTAATTTTTGTTTTTCTCTTTATGCACCGTCACCATTGTTTTAATGTCTAAATATGACAACAATCTGGTCATTTTCTACTTTTTATCCTTTACTTTTAATAACATGTTTTGATTTTGGGCCTTTATTGTTTCCCTTTGATAAAACACAATATTCTTTTCATTTTTTATTTTCAGCTATAAATAATATCATATCAATTGATCTGAAATTTAATTATAACACAAATAAGGCTGGCTCTGTTCTCCTAATGCCAGAAGGTAAAAAGCTATCCAGCAGCTGAGCTGCTCCTTTAGTGAAAGACTTATACACCCTGTTTGTAAAAAGGAGTGCTAGCACAGGTCATTCATCCCTGCTGCCATTAGACTTTACAATGCAACATTATAACTCCAATAATTTGTGCAATATCTAATGTGCAATTACTATTTAATACCCTGTGCAATTACCTGTTTTATATTTTATATCAGATAACCAGTGCAATAACTATATATATAAATACCAATTTATATAAATACCCATTTATTAATAATAATAAAATAATTAAACTTTATTGATCTGTGGGCGTGAGCGCCCGGAGAGCAGTGTGGGGTTAAGGGTCTTGCTCCATAATACCCTGTGCAATAGGGTTAGGTGTAGTATATTGTATACTGTATAATAATCCTGTTAAATAGGAGATTTAATTTGTTCTATATCCATCCATCCATCCATCCATCCATCCATCCATCCATCCATCCATCCATCCATCCATCCATCCATCCATCCATCCATCCATCCATCCATCCATCCATCCATCCATCCATCCATCCGTCTATCTATCCTTTTGGCACCTTCCTTTTCTTCTTGACTATGGAGTCGATATAAAAAGTAAATTTCTCCACTGTGAGATCAATCAATCAATCAATCAATCAATCAATCAATCAATCAATCAATCAATCAATCAATCAATCAATCAATCAATCAATCAATCAATCAATCAATCAATCAAGTGTTTTAATATAGACCTAGCACTTAGATAATTAATAATCTCATACATTGTCCAACTTGGAAAAAATAAGAAAAGTCACTGAATGCAATAAAATCCAATATATCTTAGTAAAGATGTTGAGAGGTTCCGGTGCCTTTCTGCATGGAGTTTGCATGTTGTCCCTGTGCATGCCAGGATCCTCCACCGGTGTTCTGACTTCCTCTGACCTACAAAAACATATATATGAGGTCAGTTGGCCATTTTAGGTCTGAGTTTGCGTTTGTATGGTTTTCTGTGTGCACGGCTTTTGCCAAGCAATTCACTGAATAAGCAGACAAAGAGAATTAAAGGGTGGATTAGCTAACTACTTTTAGAAAAGAAGCATCCTCATTCAAAAATTGACATCAACAGTTATCAGCCTATTTCCGCTATTTCCATTTGGTTGTTTTCAAAAGAAGAGATACAGCACTTTATAGGAGTTTTCCTTGTATTGAGTTTAGTTAACCTCAAATTGTCTATTTAAAATGGAAAATAAACTCATGACCAAAAAGACTTGTGAATAACTGAAAGAGATACCAATTCAGTAAGTTCTAATAACCCATGTTAAGCGTTTTATGAATCAATCTTCAATGTCTACCTTTCTTCCTTTGCAACTTGAACTTTTAACCCCAGACGATTATCAGCCACAGGCGTGGCATTCCTTCCTAAAGCTATCTTTACCCACAGAGCTCTGCTCATTTTAGTTAGCAGCTATTAGAAACAATGATTGTTTTGTGCAAAAAAACTTGACTTCTAAAAGGATAGTTGGATTTACTGAAGTCTGTGTGTTTGCTGCAGGAGGTGGCAGCAGGTCTTTTATGTCTTACTTTATTCTTTTTATTTAACACCTTCTCCTCTGCCACTGTGCAGCTGTGTCAGAAATAATCCAATAAATAAAAGTGAATAAGTGCTTCTTGTAAATGTGTCTCTAAGAGCTTTCACTTGTGTTTTCACTCTGCGCTAAACACTGAAAAAGTGAAACCTGCATTCGCATTGTGCCACATAGATTAGGGCAAAAGCTTCCTCTTTATTTGTTTCTGTCTGTAGATGGACTTTTATAGGTTTTACCGTTGGACTAAACAATGCATTTCGCCATGATAGATTACTCTTCTACCTTTCTTTGTCAGGGTGCAAAAAAACATCAACAAAAAAACATAACAGTACCAGTCTCCAGACTCTCCTAATGATTAATTCATTTTCTGTTTTTACATTCCCCATTGTGACCTCCTTGGCCAATCCAGTGGGAGGGATCAAAGCCACCTTTTGTCCCCCCTAAAGGGCGGATTATACCTCTCCAACCGCACACATCAAATTTCGCTTGCGTCTGGTCGCGAACCAGTTTTGCTGGTATGCTTCTGCAACGTGGGTCTGGAGTTTCTGGGGATGAACAGCAGTTTCCCGCCACAGCGCTAGGGGGAGCCTATTCGAGAACTTAAGAGAATTTCTTCGGCGGCGCCGGCGGGAGTGTTTATTTTCCAAAACAACATGTCTGAGGCATCGTACAAGTGGTTGTACTTCCGAACCTCCTCTATCAAGCTTTCGTATCGCGGTTATCCATTGTTGTAATTATTCCTCGATTTTTAAAAATGGCGCGCCCCGGCACCGAATCAAAAAGAACGACCAGAAAGACAGCCGGAAAGGCATACCAAGGACCAATCACAGCTGCTTTTTGTCAGCGCACTTCCGCTTGAGGTCTGCGCGGGTTTGCGACCGTCCGACGTGTGGTCAGGATTTTTTGGAGGTGTGCGCGACGACGGTTGCAGAACCTCTGCGCTTTGGGGCGTGGTCACGTACAGAGAGAGATTTGACGGTTGCAGAGGCTATGCGTCAAAAGCATAAATTGGCCTTAATTCTTTGTTAGACCTACAGTATAATAATATCAGTGCTCCTTCCGTAAAAGTTCAAAAAATATCCACTGGACTTGGTTTCCAAGATTGAAGACGTTTCGCCACCTCTCTAGGAAGCTTTCTCAATTCAAATTGGTGAAACGTCTTCAATCTTGGAAACCAAGTCCAGTGGATATTTTTTGAACTCACGGAATGACTATGACCTGGATGACTGAGAATCTTCATCAGCAATCTCAGTGCTCCCCACCACTAGTTAGAAGTGAAGTGGCGTCTTGGATGAGAGGCGAAACGTCTTGAAGAAAACTTGATGTCCATTTACTGCGTGACAGTGGCGTTGGATGTAGGAGTTTGCCCTGAAATCGAAGGGTTGATGGTTCAAGCCCTGACTCCAACATTCATTGTCGTTGTATCCTTGGGCAAGACACTTCACCTGCATTGTCTACTGATGGTGGTCAGAGGGCCCGGTGGCACCTGTGTACGGCAGCCCCGCTTCTGTCAGTGAGCCCCAGGGCAGCTGTGGCTACAATTTAGCTTGCCACCATCAGTGTGTGTGTGAATGGGTGAATGAATGTAGTGTAAAGCGCTTTGGTCAAGTCTCCTAACTTGAATAAAGGCGCTATATAAGTACATGCCATTTGCCTAGAATTAACTTTTTCAATCTTGACCATGACCTGGATGACTGAAAATCTTCACACATATTTTCAGTTTTTCTAATAGTAAAGAAGCAAAAGAGACAATATCCCATAGACCCCATGCAGGATGCTAACTAGCCATCATGTAGTCTCATCATCTAGTATTACTCACTGTAACTGGGACAGGGACTGACCGTGCTGACAGCAAGGCCAAGTTCACACTGAATGCTTTGATGGCAATGCCTTGTTAAGGTTGTGTTTCCAAAGATGGGTGCAGAAGGCAGCCAAGTATGGTAATAAACATCAGCAACATTAAGATCCTCTTTTTTATTTTTTTTCTTTCACTTCTTCTGAGTGCAGTTTTGACATCCCTCTTCTGATAGATGTGATTTGTTTTTTTAAATACAGCATGGTTTCACACATACATCAACTCTGCTGCAAATGTGTATCATTGTCATCATCGTCAACCTGTTTGTGGGTGTTGAAATGGTTCTCAATGCAGTAATACAGACTATTATGTCTACACACGTGTGGCTGTGAGCGGTAAAACTTAAAGCTACAAAGTTCCTCTTAAATAAATTATTTTTAAACATGCAAAACTGTAGATGGAAGCACTTCACGTTTAAACCATTTTAGAAGTATGTACTGCTTTTGTATGCGTGCTTGTTGGTAGATTTTGATTGAAAGGCAGGGAGAGCTTGTTATTAGGAAGGTTGTAAACATGTTTGGTTGGCAGCTCCACCTCTAACACGACACGACTTAATAAGCCAAATAAACCCTAATTACCAGCCTGACATTCTGGTGCTATGCAGGAAACAAGACACTGTGTCAGATGATTTATGAGACAAACTCATGAAGAAGCCATGTTATTACTCTGGGAAAAAAACTTATCCAAGTCCTTTTCTCTTTGTTTTGTTTTTTAAGAGTTCCCATTTTTTATCCCTGGTACTGAGGGATCTTCAAACTGGTTCTTCTCACTTACCGGATAACTTCTGGTATAAATTAGTGGATTTGATGACAAGTGTAGAACACATATAGAAATAAACAATCTAAATGTTCATACCAAAAATTGGTAGAAAACAAAAGGGCATTGCATGAATTCAGCTGCTACTCTGATCGCTGGAGAGGACATTCCTCCACAGCGTCACTACAGCTGCTGTAAAGTGTAACTATCTGGCAAAACTGTGTCCAATTAAACGATGTTTCGAGTTATGCAATAGGTTTAGTTTAGTAAAAAGGTTTCAGATGCACAGTTAAGACAGATTTAAGCTTTATTTAGCTGGGGTTATGTTAAACATTATGTCAAATATCCTTAACAAGGAGGTTTACACTAAGGTTGCTTTTATTATTGCTTCCATGTCAAGCTTTGCACTATAAAGCAATTGTGAAATAAAGGTCAATAAAGTACAGCGGCTGTTAAATGGCAGGTTTTGAGGATATAAACATATGCAATTCAGTTAAAACCCAATAAAAAGTGCAGTAAACTGGCTGCATAATTATGAAGATCGTATAACTAATAGTTTGCTGCAGCTTTTTTTTTACTTTTAGCATTCATGCTATGATTCAGGAATCCCACATCCTAACTTTTCCACCTCTTTGTTGCAAAAGATCAATTAATCAATCTTTATTGTCAACTACAATTTGCATTGTAATCAAGATTTCAGTTTCAGTGCAAACTGTTGATCACATAGCTGGACAGGAGAATGATTGACTGAGTTCATGCGTGCCAAAGAACACTGCCGGTAGGCGCATTTGTTCGACTGCCAAGGACCCCACTGTGAGGCGGTTTCCTTAGGACGCTGCCAATATAACACAATATGGTCATAACACAGTTGCTCAGGGGACCCCACAGATTTTCTGTCAGATTTGGATTTTTTTGGTTTTGGCTTGCCTTTTCCAAAGCATTCAACTCTCAAGAAGCTGCTATTTTGTTAAAAAGTATACCCATAAAAGGGAAATCTAGCTTCATCTGCAGCTTCCCTGCAGTAATCTTATGGTTTAGCTTGAAACTGACTGATGCTTATTATTTTTTGACATCATAAATGTTCAGAAAGTTTTAGTTTCAAACTTAAATAATTTCGGTTTTACCAGACTACACCAAACTTTACCACTAAGTTTTGGTGATTTTTACCCCCCAAAATCCAGTTTTCTTTGGAAGAAAAGGATGCTGCCTTATGACCCTATTCCTTAGTGGAGCCATTAAGAGGAAGCATCAGTTTTTATTGTCAGATTAAGAAACCAACCAACTCCACTCTCATTTGAAGGTTGGGATCCTGAGCTTCTAGATAAACACATGTCCAACCAATGTTTGTCAAGGGCGAGTCTCTTTATGCAGGTGGTTCGTCCCTTTCCCAGCTGGTGTTCAAATTCTCCAGACAGGTGAAAAAGTTGGTGCATTCTTTGATAAGAATAAAAAAAAAAGTCTTTGTTCACAGAATATCTGCTATGCAGTCTGAGAACATACATATGTTCTTACCTGCAGGAAGCCGATTACATGATGATGCCAAATGGAAGATTAACATGTTTCTAGAAAACAAAATTCCATCATCATGTTTCAGGGACAAAAACATTTAGCTCAAAAGTTATTTTACTTCCTTTTTTTGTGTTGATTGTTTTTTCTGTTTGACCCTCATGATGTATTCTCAAGATTTCAGTATTATTTAATAAATATATCTTCAGTTCCCCTTTAGTTGCTGAAGCATAGAAGCAATATTTGTAACTTTGTTGGACGTATTTAATAAGAAAACATCTATTTATTATTAAAGCGGCTTTGGTTTATTTGTCTTTGTTTGAAAATGTTTTTGAAAATAAGGAAAATCTACACAGTTTTACGCTTGTTGGCAGATACTATGACTCTTTTGCTATTCATACCCTGGTCTAATTCTTCAAACCCTTTCTTGCTAACTTATTTTCCAGTAGAATTAGGTATTACCAGTTTAGCTGACCTGTCTTGGCTAATAGAAGACAAAAGCTTGAAGTGATTGACTTTCTCAACAACAAATCTAATGGGATAAATCTATTTATTTTATTGAATTTAGTCAGGTTATAAGGGGATTTTAAAAGCTTAACATTTTGAGGCAGCAGTTCTCTCTTGGCACTTTCATTTAAACAACACCATACAGTTGCAATGGATTGTTTAGGGGTTGGTATTGCTCCAGTGCTGCAGTGAACAAGGAAAAAACAGTGACACAAGAAAAGCCGATTGATCCGCAGTGTAATCAAATCATCCACTGCCTTCTGCTAATCAGTATAACGGCTTACAAAGCAAACACTTTGTATGGCAACCTTCCATGTGCTCGTGCTAATTCTCCTGCTCAAAGTTTTTAACACCTTGTTCTTGTGAATACACTGAGGCTACATCTACATGAAGTCCAATGAGGTATGAAAGCTTTAGTGTAAATATGAAACCACCTAGAGCTGAAAAAGCTGGATTAGGCTTTGTAATACTTATGGGTGGAGATCGTCATCTTCCATACAGGCAAAGATGGTAGAAGAAAGAACGGAGAAGTAGGATGTAAACGCCCCCTAACCACTAACACTAAACTCAAGTCAAGTCTCACTCACAGCTGTGGAAGGCGTCTTGATTAAAGGTGTGGGGGGGTATAAACGAGAATGGCACAGCTTTTTCCCTCCAGCGGAAAACGGAAGCAGTCGTTGCTAAGGCAACACAGCGACGTCCCATGTGCGTGGCTGTAGCTCTGAGGTGCATGATGACATGAAATTTAACACCTGGCTCAAAATAAATGCATACAGTCAGACAAAACTATTTAAAGGAGGGGCTTTCATTTTGGAATTAATTTGTTTTTTTTTTTCTTATACCTAACTTGGGATTTTTCGTCAGTAACTTTCTGTTGGAACTTACATTTAAATGTACGCTTTTCCTTCACCATCAAGCTGCTGTTACACCTGCTGCCAAATTCCAGGCCATTTCTCAATTCACGAAAATGTCCGGTCTTGGCAAGAACACAGCAAAGTCTGGACTTGGTGAGAACGCGAGCACGCAGCATAGATATGGGTCAATTGGAACAGAAGGGTACTTGTGACGTAGCCCTGGCTGCCGTTAGCTTTAGAGCTCCGCTGGTTCCCGCGGTCCTCTCAACTTCGTAAATCTTTTTTTAAATTACGCATTAAATCGATAAATGGACCATATAGTGATGCTTTAAAGTATTATATTCTCGCCTCAAATGATCTTAAAACGTACTTTTATTGAACAACAATAGAAAAGAGAACTTTTAACTTTCAATTGAGTGCTCCATTGCATTGAAAGCTGCTGCTGCCGCAGTGCATGCTGGGACAGCTGTCAATCTCAAGAACGGACAAGTCTGCTCTGATGCATACTCGATAAAGAGGGCGGGGTGAAAACAACATCCTGGGATTTGGTGCGTTCTCGGCAATTGGAACAATGCTCGGGCTGACGCTGATGATGTATCACTAGCAGACGAGAATGCACAAGAACGCATATTGAGAAACGGCCACAGTGAGCCCGCACTTAATGCAGACTCACTATTTAAGAGCTGGATGGTCCACTCGCCTTAGCCACTATGTGGTTTGGGATGGCACTTAATTTGGCCGACCCTCCGCGGGAACATGCAAACTGAGGGTTAGTACTCAGGATTAGTGCTAAGGGGCCGGTTGGGGATTGCGTCAATAAATGCAGAAGAGAGAAGAAAAGGTTTGCAAGTGTAAAATCCATTAAAAATGTAATAGTTTCTAAACAAATACTTTGTAAAACATAATCACACGAGGCACATCGGTGTTAAGGGTGGTAGAGGATGCGTAGTGTTAAGCTGGTTATGTCTATAGGGGTAACCAGGGGGAGGCTTCAAACCTACAGTATCCACTCTTGGTGCTGGTTTCAAATGTAGTCATTTTCACATCCATGTCATCATGATGTTTTCCACTTGTCATATACACTCAAACACAGTTTTGACTGGATGAGGCACAAAGTCTTACTTTATATCGTCTTTGGCTTCCATTCAAATGTGCTGCTCTTAGCCACATCCTCTTTTCCTGTTCACACATTCATACGGCATGCGAGCCGCTCCAGGGTACGAGTAAACCATGTCGAGACTGTGAGTTGTAATCGTGTCACAGGATGTTTCTCTGGTCTTTTTCAGGGTCAGGGATGGGCTCACACCACCTTGATCTGCCATTAAAACTGGACTAGCTATGTCAGAATACAGCTTAATGTAAGGGCTTCAATAAAAGACTCTCCTTACACAGAGTTTGATGCTCTAAACACGTGTTGTCCAGGTATGTACTCTGTGCTTTGATACTAGTTTAAAAAAAATCTCCCTAACCATTAGTACCATCTTAATAATGCTCTTGCTTTGAAGCAATCTCTTGAACTTCAAATGGATCCTTTAAGTGCTTGAAAAAAAAAAATCTCACAAACAAGCTTCTGGCTAACAAAGGGTGTGTAGATAGCCTAGAGAATGAGAGGTGGAAATTCCCAGCAACACACCGCTGTGCTTCATGTCTCTTCTCTCCTTTTTTTTTTCTGAAACTCTCTGTCTTTATATCTCTGTAGCCACCCACACTGCTGCTGGTGAGTCGTAGGAAGGCCAGCGGCAGTCATTCAGTTGCTTAGCTGTCACCAGGACTGATAAATGAGGGCCGTACAAACAGAAGTACACAAAACACCATAACTAATTCTCTTGCAGAGCTGGGGTGCATTTCTTTATAACATGTCAGGAGCAATAGAAGAGTTTGTGCTGCAGGGTTAAAGGAGGAAAAGTGCCTCTAGGGGGGAAAAGAAGAGGAGAGCTTGTTGTTGTCATTCTTCGGGGCTGAGCTTTAAAGGTTGTGGATCAAATTGGAGTGGTGAAAAGAGTGGGGGCATAAAACTGAGCTGCGGTGTTTCTAAATCTAAAAATGTGACAATGTGGCACAACAGAGAATGGTGTCCATCTTTCTGCTTTTTTTTTGTACATATTCATCGTTTTGTCTGCAGTTTTGCCCCAGATGTGCAGAGATCTGGGTAAACAGAGTGTGCTTTTCATTCATTCTTTTGTTGTTTTGTGAGATATATGCAGTGCTTTCCAGTGGGGGTTGGGGGTCTTCTTCTGGTTGTTGCGTAGGATATAAGGAAGGGAAATTAGGGCATGACTTGGATCAGCTCTTTTGCTTTTGTTCTCATTTTTTTTGTTGCAGACAGCCTAAAACATGCAGAGAGACACACCCTGCATTGGAAACTTTTATTTCTTTGTGCACGCTGCTAATATAGGGTCTGGCAAAAGTATTATTTCTCAATTTAAAATAAAATAAATTTGCGAATCTATATATATAAAAGCCCTGTTTACCTAAAAACACAGCGACTATTATTAAACAGAGGGGGACACATATTCTGTTCCTGTCTGTTCCAAAAGAGTAAAATGGTTTACCTGAGCAAATAAAATGAAAACAAACCGTAAACATTGGTTCTACACCATGTCTAAAGTAGAAGTTAGAAGGTGGGAAGTAAAATGAGAAAAACGGCAAAAACATGTATTGCTGAGAAAAGAGGGGTTCATTATATTGCAAAATGTGCAAATAATCTCTGTGGACACATTTGCATATCAGAGGGGGGCCATCAAACCCACATCTTATTTATATAGTTGCTCTGTTTGGCTCAGCACAGGCTTTTGTTATTGTGTGTTGGCCAATAAACCGGCTGAATGTCCAAACACATGGCTACTTATGCAGATGGGCTGCAACCAAAATGTGAGTGGCTGTTGTATCTGGATCGAGCCAGTGCATTTTTTTTTGTGACCCAAATCTTCAAGTATTATTGTACTGTTGTACAACAGTCAAGATAAAAACAGCTTAAAGATCTTTAGTCATGACATCGGATCTTGCAAGTATTAAAGCCAATTTTTTATATTTTCAATCAACATAAAAAAACAAAAATCTGCTTTGGTTGTTTAGTTAAAATTAGCCTTGGTTAATGAGCAGTTAAGGATAAAATGATTTGAAATGGATTTAAATAAAAAACAGAGTAACAAACAATCACTTCCTTCATCTTGTCCATTTGTAGCAGTAGGTTCTGTACATCAAAGATAAGAAAGCGATGAAGAAAAGCAGAAAAACATCTCAATGGGTCAATAAGCTAAACATGACAACAATGTACAGATTAAAAATAAAAAGATGTATTTCTTTTTTTTATTTTATTATAATTTTACAAATATAGTAAAAGATTTAAAAAAAAACTCCATTGCAGCCAGTTGACCTGGGATGAACTTATAGTTGCGGTTTGAACACAGCAGAGGTGAGCGTTACCTGAAAGGTTACAACAGAGTCATGGTCGCTGTAGTCTGTTCTCCACAAGTAAGGACTAATGGCAAAGAGGAGAGGTGAATTCATTTGTTGATAAAACATCATGTATGGAAGGAGAGTAAAATAATTTTTTGTTTTTCCAACATGCAAAATGCAGAGTTTCTGCACTACATGTCATTCAAAACACATGGTTCTCAGTAGGACAGGTGGCGGTGGTACCATAATGCTGTGGGAATACTCCTTCACATGGGACACTAAAGTAAGTCAGAGATGACGAGGACGATAAACTGTAGGTAAATTGAGGATAATAATAGAGTAGAGCTTTGGGATTTAAAAAAAAAATCTAAATGACATTAATATACTCTACCAACAAAAAAAGATTGATGTTTGATTCCAGGGTCTCATTGTTTTCCTTTGTCGCTGTGTGAAAGTTCTTGCTGCCAGCTCACAGGCATAAATCTGTGTGCTAGCTGCAACTCTCTTCCCTTCTTTGTGGTGGCGGACCCACTTTAAGCATACTATCACCACTTTAAAGGCTGGAAGGAGAAATAGTGTTTTACTCTGGTTATATGTAATGTGACCAAATATCTATTGCCTCTGTGATTTGAAAAACTTTGTATGCAACCAGAGTGAGCCACTGGTTTATACATTTAAAATGTCATGAGACTATACCCCGTTAGGTTGCTTAAAGAGCTCTCCACTGTTGGTTAAAGTGATCATTTTTCTACCATTCCACCCTTTTAGCTTTAAAGATATAAGTAGTTTCCAAGTAAGTCTACTCTATCAACATGTAATAAATGTTGAAAGGTACTTTGATACTGGACTCCCCCTTTGGAGATGTGCATCAGGTCAATGAATGCACCAAACAGTCCTGACGAACCTACTTCTTCTGATAAAGTGTTTTAAAACAAACATAAAACACTAATGACACTTTGATATGGACTATCTAACTCCAGCTGGACTCACACTGATAAATATTTTAGCAGTGAGGCAGATGAGTTGCACTTTCCAGCAATTGTAGTAACTAAACCCTTTATGGCGTAAGGCGTGTTTTCTCTTGGGAGAAATGCTTTTCATTTCTTATGGGTCATCTCTAATAAAATCCCCAGTTTTGATAGAATAGGAAGTTTTATTAGGTTATGAAATATATATTTTTTCAACATTGTTGATCATTTAAGGAAATGAAAAAGGAACTTTAAAAGAGACCGGTTTGGTGTTCTCAAAGATCTAATATAAATATAAACTGGCTATTTTAATGTAAACTTAAATTAGGAAGTGAGATTCTCACTGGAAGGACATCATCTTTAAAAGTGAAGTATCTATGCTTTTGCACAGACCGCAACTACACAGATGGAAGTATGCCTGGCACTTATAGTAAGCTGATTGCAGAACTGTAAGCAGCAGCTTTACATGCACACTCTCAGATCATGCTGGTGACTTCTTTTCTGCACCTGCTTGGACGAAGGAAGGCTTCTTTTTAACAGATAAATCTGATATACAAGGTAAAATGTTTGGTATCAGACACAGCTGGATTTTACTGTCAATTTCTTACACACTGCCAGCTTTAATAAAACATGATAAAATCTTTCATCTACTATACTAAAAGTATAGTAGATGAGAAAAGGTACTTGGAAAAAGTCCAGTGGACTGTTTTTTTCTTCACTTTTTGGGAAATAAATACTAAAACTGGGGAGTTAATGTTTGTGAACCATCAAAACTTCCTTTGTCAATGTGTTACCGTTAGAGGCGGGCATAAACTGTATGATTTTTCTCTTTTAGGGCTGATTCTCCATCCGTGCAACATTTTTTTTTCCGATCAGGCAGAGTTTCGGCCTACAGTCATGTAGGATACAGGGTGTGATGAGGGGCAATCAGCCTCTCGTGACCACCTCCCGATCAGCAATCATAAGGTCGAGAGAAAATCAAAGATGTTTGAAATTCAGTCGGCCTTCGTGAGGTGTTTGTGGGTAAATTTCGCCATTGAAGCAGAGCCATGAGCCAATTTACCAGAACCTAAAGCACTGTACATTTGCAAACAAGGAAGTTCTTCTTGTTCCAGATTGACAAGCTCGACCAGCACCATCTCTCGGCACTGAGTCTGACGTGTTTTTTTATTTTTTTTTGACGTTCAGTGTAGGGCTGCAACAACGAATCGATAAAATCGATAAAAATCGACTTTTAAAAGCGTTGGCAACGAATTTCATCATCGATTAGTTGTGTCGCGCGATTATTGCGTCATCCGCCGCGCCGTCATCACTGCCTCTTGACTGAAAGAGGAAGAAAAAAAAAATATGGCAGAGCGAGTCAGCGCTGCAGGTGCAGTGTTGCCAACTCAGTGACTTTTCAGACCCCTCCAGCGACTATTTTTCAAAAAAGCGACTAGCGACAAATCTGGCGACTTTTTTCGGTTTCACTGGCGGCTTTTGGAGACTCTAACGTGAAAGCATGTATCGTTCCTACTCTGCCGTGGGGCGCCTCCCCCCCGCTCCCGCAGGAGTCCCTCTCAGCTGCAGTCAGAGCCTCAGCGTCCAGACTGCAAATGAAGCGCGCATGCACCGGGATTGACGGCGCAAATTGATCACAATAATTAAAATAGCCTGCGCTTTGTAAAGCGAAAAAAGTGATAACATGCAACTTTTTTCAAAAGAAATTAACATGGCACGGAACCACCATGTTTGTTTGGTTTTAAAGTGGGGGAAACGTAACGTTAGTTTCTCAGGTAGCTCATCTGATGCTTTCCTTGTTAGTAGGTTACAGACAGTGATGTGGTTGGCTACTTATTTTACTTTTAATTTCATTTGAATTAGCTTAAGCAGCGTTTACATTTACTTTATAAATAAATTAACTTGCAAATTATGAGGGCAAGACTTTTAAAGTTTAAATCTTCTGGCAAAGATAAAGTAAAGAAGATCCTGCAATTTATGGAAGTAAAGCAGAATAAAATCCAGCAAGATCAGTAATATGTCAATTAATTATATGCCACATTCTTCCCATGTAAATTGGAGTCTTTGGAGGATGTGTTTTTTAACACCCCTAGTTCTCTCATTTTTATTCCAAATACAATTTATAATTTGAATCACAGGGCTATTTTTATCTCTATGGTTCAGTATTTTCTCAAGTAGCAACTTTAACTGCTGTACTTTCCTGTCTTAAAAGGCAGAACTCTTCTAGTCTAAAAAAACTCATCTGTTGAAATGGGGGGGCCTATTGTTTGACCCCTTAGGGGCTTTTAAAAACAAAAATGTATTTTTTTGCGCTTTTTGAAACAAAGTACCCTATATTTTGTGGATGTACAGCTACATTTCTCATGTAAGTTTGCGTAGTTTTAACACAAACATTTATTTTTCATATTGCACCAGTACAGTTAATGAGCAACCTGTACTTGTGTGCTTGTTTGTTCTGTCTAAAATGTTTATTTTGGAATAAAGAGGTTAATATAAAAAATATTTTTTGTCCGATTCATCGATTAATCGAAAAAAT
Organism: Cyprinodon tularosa; assembly: GCF_016077235.1. NCBI lineage: Eukaryota > Metazoa > Chordata > Actinopteri > Cyprinodontiformes > Cyprinodontidae > Cyprinodon > Cyprinodon tularosa. The sequence continues at coordinate 558,435 of NW_024039016.1, forward strand.
AATCGTCCGATTCATCGATTTTTAAAATAATCGTTAGTTGCAGCCCTAGTTCAGTGTGAGCAGGTAGATTGCATTAGAACATCAGGCTGCACAGTGTGAACTTTCATGCATCGGGAGCTATGAACTTGTACAGTTTGAGCTGTAGCTTAATACGATTTAAATTATCATCCAGTGTATGCCTGGCTTAAGGCCCTAAATTTATTTTTAACAAAATACACACATCTGTCTCCATGATCTCACCGTCCTTTCTATCAATGATGGTGTGGTGATTATTTTTCCAAGAGGAAAAGGGAAATAGCTTACATGCTCATCTTAGACCTAAGTAGCTGGGTTAAATGGCTGGACTACGTATTGAAGGTCTGCTCTGCATGGATAGCAGTCAGCTCAGGTGGTGCAAACATCTGGATATGATTAAACCAGCTTAACCCGCACCAGCTTGTTCCAGGGTCTTTTTTTCGACAAATAAAAGGAAGAAACCTGGCAGAGTGTTTTCGCTTAAAGGCAAAAACTTTAAAAGTTAACATGACACTTAGGGACAAAAGCAGTTCAGCTGATCCCATTGCTGCCCACTAAAGCTTATAAAACATGGAATCAAGCAGGAGGCAAAGTGGGACATTTCACTCTAAGAAGCACTATTTTATTCTTTTTGCACAAGGCTGCTTGATTGTTGCGGTTTGGTCATAAAAGACTAAGCAGTACGAAAAACCTTATAAAATTGGTGGTTATGGAGGTAAATTGTTTAATTGCACTGCTATAACAGCAGATGGGGAGCGGTAAACTACTGTAGGTGACTTCGTCACCTTCTCTCCGTGTTGAAGGGGAGATTCTGTCTTTCAGGTTGAAAATTTACAATAAATGTACCAGTGTGTTTAGCTAAAAAACAAGAGATTGAACATTTAAAGGTAAACTAATAAATGATTTACAGTCACATGTTCCAAGGTAATAAAAGAGTCTACTGTTACCTGAGAAGCTGCGACAGGGATTGTTTTATATGTGTAATTCTTCAGGTGCTCCAGATCCAAAATGCTTAGATAAGATTGCATCTTTAACTGCATGGGTGTAGTCTTCTATAAAGATGCAGTCTATAAAGTGTCACAAGACCAACGTGAGTTGAATTTTACCCAATACAACATTTTTTTCAAACAATAACTGACCATCACAGCCAAAGTAGCTAATAATTTGATGCTTATGTTCTAAAAGGTTTAATATTTTTACATTTGAAAAACCGATATATATAACTTTATGAGATTCTCAGCAATCCTTATTTCAGTGCGGGGGATGACAGCGCAAGAGTTCTTATTAAATAATTACTTGATTTTTGCAATTTTATGACTCACAATGGTACAACTTTAATCTCGTTATAATATGACTAATCTCCCAATTTTATTATATTAATCTGGTAATATTACGACTTTATCCTCATAATATGATAACTTTATATTCTTAATTCTACTAATTTATTCTCATCAGATTACGGTCTATCAAAAATTAAATTCTCATTAGTCTTGCATAGGGGTGTAAATAATAACCGTTTTGTATCGATGCATCGATCCAACAGCCGACGATCCAATGCATCGACACGTCTGCAAGAGCATCGATTCATGTTTTGTTTTTTTCCCTCCAGTCTATTTTTATCCAGACGTAATTCTGAATCCCATGCTGTGGTGTCGCTAAACCTATTTTGCCCTCCTACCTCGCTTCCTTTAGCCGCTACCCTCTTTCCGCACGCGTGCACACACACAGTCGCGTAAACGGCAGGCAAGACAGACATGGCGGAAGGAAAAAGATGATGATGTATTCATGAGTATCGAAAATAATCGAATCGTTGGGTCAGGAAACCGATACTGAATCGAATCGCCATGATGGGTGTGATTTACACCCCCTGTCTGGCACTAATACTCCTACTATTCAGTATAACTCTATTCCAGTGTTATTATCTGTACATGATAAATTGCAGCCATGCTTATTCTGCGTTTGCAGTGACTTTTATAAAGGTTTGCTGGTAATTCTGTGGAGCCGCTGATAAAAATACAGCTGCTCTTTTTCTTTGCCTCCTGAGCAGTCACGTTGAAATTTAAACCGTGTCAATGAGCTTTAAACCCACAACCTGCGGTGCAACGAAGGTGTGTCTTACAGCTTCCACCTTTTTATTAACAACCTCAGGCCAATCAACTGTCCAGACTTGCATTTTTTTTCTGCTCACAGAGAAACTCTCTCTTCAATGAATTCTCATACTTTACCAGGAAGCCCTTCGGTCTGAACAAGCCACACCTGTCTCCTTACCTGTGCAGCCTGGTAACTCTGATATAAGGCCATAGGTGTGGCTTTAGCCTGGTAAAATGAATGCACCTTCACATATAACAAGCACAGACAGGCTGACGCACGCTGTTGATAAAATATCTGTTTTCCCTTCACATCAAAAGCTCTTAATTGAGTCAAAACAAATGAAAAAAGGCATCTGCTGGGCGGATCAGGACCTGGCACCATGTTTTGGGAAAATGTGTCTGGAGGTTATAATGGAAAGCAGGCTGTTATTGTACGCAACAGTGCTTTCTTTAGTAAAGAAGACACATCCCCTGTTTTTTTTAAAGCACAAGTGTGAATGCTGTTTTAACTCAGGTACTGTTTCCCCTTTGGTCTACCAATAGAAATGAAATCCGGTTAGTGCAATATTGAGTTGCGGTTCCCAATGAACTGCTGTGTTTTCTACATTGTCAGCTGAAGTGTTTGGTTTAACATTATTCAACAGCATTTTTCAGCTCAATGCATGTTCTTTATAGAAAGTATTCTGGAATAAATCAGTCAGTCAAGCAGTTCTTGTTCTTTTATATCTTTGTTTTCTTTTAAATGGGAGGAAGAAGCTTACAGTTACTTGTGATTGTATAAATAAATAATTTAATAAACAGTCAAAAATCTAACCTCCATTATGGCTGAATCAAAATCTTGTAACCTGTACTGCTGTGTCTTTTGAAAAAAAAAAAAAAAACAGGAATAGTTTTTTGAATCTTTACATTCTTTGCAGAAAAATCCTTGAATGCTGTTATATCTGTCCTCATGGTAAGAAGAGGAGATTTAAAAAAGAAGTGGAACTAGCATGTTAAGTTGAAGATTTTAAGGGGATCTTAGTTCTGCTTTGGAGAAATTAGACAATATTTAACATGTTTAGGGTTGTAGTTATCATTTCCTTTACAGTCTAATTCAGCTTTTCCATGATTATTAATAATGCATAAAGTTTTAGCATGTTTAACTGGACGTTTTTGAAAATTGCAGAATTTATATTGGGGCTGAAACACTTAACCAGATTAATAGTTATTATTCGATTAATAAAATAATTGTCAACTTATTTAGTTATTTATTTTTCATTAATTGGAGTAGCTCATAGCAAACAACTCAGGAGCTATGCCAACATTGTAATACAATTAGACTGCTGGAAATAGGCACTGCCCCTATATTTTAAGAACCCTTGGCACCGTTTTAGCTTCGTTTGTTTTAAACTCTGTCAAGAGTGTTTTTTAAGATACATTTTACTATCTAAAAAAATAGTTACAGATTCATTGATTAGCAAAGTCATTATTGCAGCCCTTTGTATGGAAGAGAAGAGAGAAGAAAAACTTTCAAAAAAAGAAACTGGGATGGTAGAACATCCAACTCAGTCTCTGAGACTTTCCAAAATATTTGCTCTCTTTGTTAGCCTCTTTCTCCCCCATGTTTGGCTTTTTGCTTTCCTCTTTGGTGTCTCTCTCTGTTTTCCTGTCTGTGAAGTTATTGGAATAGAAAAAGTACATGTCAAAAAAATGAGAGGATCATCATTGGAATGGACTTGCTGAATAAAGAAGGAAGTTCATGTTATATAAACACCCTTAACTCCTGCCAGCATTTTTATTGTTTCATTTTCTACTAGAAGCAGACACAGCCTCCTGGGCAGACCGTATAATGCATTTAGCAAGAGGTTGTGTTATTTTTATAAGAGCAGGACCTGAGCAAACCCCCACTGTGGTGAAGTAATAACACCGGGCATCAGTCTGAATCAAGCAGAGGAGACCCAGAGTTGTTTCTGATTCAGAAAGAGAGCTTCTTATTTGAAGTCTGTACACTTAGATGGACACTTGAAGAAGCTAATCCAGTTTTAGATCTTTTAGGCCCCTTTGACATGTGGAGCATTTGGAACTTGAGTTCTAAACCTTGAACCCTGTGATTTGTTAACCAAAAAGGTTTTAGAGCCTTCAACCAAACTATGGACAATACAGTTTGTTTGCAAGAGGCCCTCTGAATAATAAAGCTCTAATTTAAATTATAGGAATTGCTTCTCTATCAGGACTCTGGCTGTGCTACTTCAAAATGCTTTATTTCTTTGAAGAAGCATCCATCCATTTTTTGACACACTTAACCCCAAGTGGGGTCACAAGGGGTGCTGGTGCCACATCTCCAGCTGTCTACGGCAAGAGGCAGGGTCCACCCTGGACAGGTTGCTAGTCCATCACAGTGCAACACAGAAACAAACAACCATTTAAACACACACTCACACCTAATGAGAATTTAGAAAAGGCAATTAACCCAACAGTCGTGTTTTTTTGGACTGTGGGAGGAAGCAGGAGTACCCAGAGAGAACCCACACATGCTCAGGGAGAACATGCAAACTCCAAGCAGAAAGACCCCAGACCAGGAATTGAAACCAGAACCTTCTTGCTGTAAGGCAGCAATGCTACCCACTGTGCCACTGAGCAGTCAGTCAGAAGAAGCCTGCTTGTTTGCACTAAACAATTGCATTTAACCTTCATCTATCAGAGATATGGACAGTTTGGGACTCAGATATACCTGAAAAAAGATGGATCATTGAATGCTTTATGCTGGGTTGCTAACCACAGCAGTATCCTACTACAAATTTATTTTAGTAAGAATGTTGAAAAAAGGATCCTTCTCTGTCTTTCACAGAACGACCTGCTTTATGCTGTTGTTTCACATTAAGTCCTCTTAAAACACTTTTAAATTTTGTGGTTGTAAAAAGGTGAAAAGCTCAGTAGGTAGGAATAGTTTTTCCTTGTGTTCTGTTTGGTTGAGTTTATTAGTCAGATAAAGCATGAAACTATTCAACCTTCACTTTATTACAGCTTCTTTGTATCGTAATCTTTAGGTCTCTGTTTTGTGTTTATGTTTTAGTTTTTCATTGTCTTTCTGTTTTCATTATTTTCCTGTGCATTACTGCTGTGTGTTGCTTTAAGTTCTGTTTCCTCTGTATATGTTTTGTTCTGCTCCCTGTGTATTCTGGATTATTTTCTGTAAAATCACTGTAAGATTTTCCCTTTGGTCAAACTTTAACTTTGTTTCCTGTTCAGTTTCATTCACTCTGCTTAGTCTTTTTTCCCCAGTCTCCCTCCTTTCTTTCTGACTAAGCTGTTCTTCATCATCCCGATTAACACAACAGTTTCTCATTTATTTCCCCACACATCCTTCAGAATTTAAGTCCACTTTTTTCCTTCGGCTTATGATTCTTTTCTGTTTTCCGTTGATATCCATGTCCTCTAGATTTTCACGGAGTCTGCTTTTTTCTCTCTCCGCGACTTTGTCCTGTTCTGCTTGTACCTCACCGTGTTTAAATTTTAAAGACGTCTTAAAGGAGTCATAACCCAAAATGTTGGATCCACCTCAAACCCTCCAAAAATGCCTTTTTCTTACCCTTGGAATTGTTTGAAAGAATTTAATCTAAGGAAAAACAAACAAAAAACAACAAAATATAGGGTTTCATCTCATTTTTGACCTAGTTTGCCACATCATGAGATACAGGGTCAGGGCATATGTTGACAGGGGTAAGGCTGAGAGGGGTAGACTTGTTATCCAGCTGTTCAGATCCAACCCAAACAAACCAAAATGACTGCAGTGGTGAGAAATAAAGTGCATATATTTGTATTTAACAGTGCACGTGTCTGAGTTCAGCTCCTGGCTGTTTTTGTGCTGCTCGCTCCAAAAATAACCCCCCTTCTAAGAATATTTAATCCCCAGGTTATAATGCTCCTTCCTCCAAGGCTTGCTCTCTCTCACCCCCATCTCTGTGACACCCAGTCTCATTCAGACACACATATGGAGGGACCGCAAAAGGATAACCACGTTATACTAACTGCTTTCATGTGTTTTTTTGTCTGTGTTGTGGGTTAAATATTCAGTCTGGAGCTAAGTTGTCCTAGTAGAAATGTGAATTTAGGATGATTGTGCTGTCTGATTCAGTTCAGAGCGGCTTGCTGTTTTAGACTGTGACATGATGGTCCTCCAGATCAGAGGGTCAGGATTATCACTTACTCAAGGTTTGGAATGGTGTAGATAGAAGAGGATTGAGGTTTAAGGCAGGGATTTGGATGCATCTCTACAGATTCGAGGTTGTTTAGGGTTTTCTAGTAGCGGCAGATGGAGGAGGCTTTAACACAATGAAGAAGTGTTTTTATATACATATATGTATATGTGTATATATGTATATATATATATACAGGGGTTTGACGTTAAGAATTTTTACCACTTGCCCTTTGGGCAAGTGACTTTCACATTTAATTTGCCCAGAAACCCTTTTTACTTGCCCAGTATAATGTTTGTTCCTAATTTTTTGTATATATATCAATGAAACATGTTTTTGTTTTTTAAATGTTTTTTGTAATTCAGTATTTTTTAAGTTTCCAGGTTCCTGGTGTGTATATGCATGCGTCAGATAATGAACTCAGGCCTACATTACCGTGTTAACATGCATTTCAATCCTTCCTGCACATTCTTTTCAAACTAAACTTTGCTTTAAACTGTTGTGTTATATTAATATAATGTGACTTTTCTAGAGAATCATCATTCATAGTTATTTTATACAGGGTTTCCACAGTCTTACATAATTTCAGAATTCCCTGACTTTTAACTGACTCAGGATTAGTTTTCCCTGACCTCTCCAACGTCTAAGAGAAAAAAATTTAATGAACATTTTTTAATGTATGACCTGCATCACTGTACAGAAGCCATATGATAGCGCTTTCTAGCTTGTTTTTTCGTTTTGGTAACTACATCAAAATTACCGCTAGGTGGTCAAAAATCACGCCATCTGGCGGATAATCACTCTGCTTTTTCAACTCACGTGAGAACGTGTACAAAACAACAAAAATGGTGAAGGCAACCCTTCTGGGTCGTTTTCAGCGAATTTCGGTGATTTTAAAGTAATTTTGAGTGATAAATAATTTTTTTTTGCGATCGTTGCACTTGCAAATGCAATGAAATGTGTACTCTCCCAACAATAAAAACTACTTGCCCTGGCAGATCGGGCTACGGTTAACATCGAGCCCTGTAATATATATATATATATTATATATGTGTATATATATATATATATATATATGTATATATATATATATATATATATATATATATATATATATATATATATGTATGTATGTATGTATGTATGTATGTATATATATATATATATATATATATATATATATATATGTATGTATATATATATATATATATATATATATATATATATGTATGTATGTATGTATGTATGTATGTATGTATGTATGTATGTATGTATATATATATATATATATATATATATATATGTATATATATATATATATATATATATATATATATGTATATATATATATATATATGTATGTATGTATGTATGTATGTATGTATGTATTTATAAAGACCAGTCTGTAAATATTATTTCAACACTTTTAGGTATTTATATTATTTTTTTTTAAATTCTGATTCTTATAAACAGGAATAAAAAAACATAAATGTTTACACGGTCCATTTGAGCCGACTAACCCGAGTTCTGTTTGGACGAAACCAATCCTCTCAATAACTGAATTTCTTGAACATCTAACTCTGTGTAAATGTTACTGTTGATCATCACAAGTACAGCAGCTAGCCTAGCGTTTCTTCTTTCTACATTATAACCTGTCATATAACTTTTTTCTTAACAAAAGTTATTTATCTTTCAAAGTTTCTCAGTGAAAACTGGACCAGGTGTCAAACAGACTTTGTGTCCATTTTATGAAAGTTCTTCATTACATGAGTAGTAATGTAGTGCCATATGTACCTAATTTTTCACAGAGCTTTCAGATTTGTTATTCAAAAATTCCTTACATTTATCTTTGTAAATTAGAGATGTGACATTAACAGCCTGCTAAAACCCTGACCACAACAATCCTGCCTGCTATCAGATGGTGATAAAAGCACATTTTTTGGCTCCAACATCAAGCAGCTAAACCAAAACTACATAAAGCTCATTTGTCAGGCTGTGCAAAGGGGTTACTGTAAAGTCAATTTCCCATTCCCTGTCAACAGACCATCACATCTAAGGAGTTATTGATTAGGCTTCTCCACACTAAAGGAGAACATAGATAAATGCTGATTGAGCTGAATTCTTCTTGTCATGATGAAGTTCTTTTGTCCTATTTGTAGACTGTCAAGTGTCATTACATATATTTGAACCAAAGACCAAATCCAAAAACCTCAGTTAAAAACTGCTCAGTTTTTACTCTCAACATCTTCAGATACATTTCTGTGGTTTTTCGGTTAAACTATTTTCTACAACTATATACACTATATTGCCAAAAGTATTTGCTCACCCATCCAAATTATTGGAATCAGGTGTTCCAATCACTTCCATGGCCACAGGTGTATAAATTCAAGCACCTAGGCATGCAGACTGTTTTTACAAACATTTGTGAAAGAATGGGTCGCTCTCAGGAGCTCAGTGAATTCCAGCGTGGAACTGTGATAGGATGCCACCTGTGCAACAAATCCAGTCGTGAAATTTCCTCGCTCCTAAATATTCCACAGTCAACTGTCAGCTGTATTATAAGAAAATGGAAGTGTTTGGGAACGACAGCAACTCAGCCACGAAGTGGTAGGCCACGTAAACTGACGGAGCGGGGTCAGCGGATGCTGAAGCGCATAGTGCGAAGAGGTCGCCAACTTTCTGCAGAGTCAATCACTACAGACCTCCAAACTTCATGTGGCCTTCAGATTAGCTCAAGAACAGTGCGCAGAGAGCTTCATGGAATGGGTTTCCATGGTCGAGCAGCTGCATCCAAGCCATACATCACCAAGTGCAATGCAAAGCGTCGGATGCGGTGGTGTAAAGCACGCCGCCACTGGACTCTAGAGCAGTGGAGACGCGTTCTCTGGAGTGACGAATCGCGCTTCTCCATCTGGCAATCTGATGGACGGGTCTGGGTTTGGCGGTTGCCAGGAGAACGGTACTTGTCTGACTGCATTGTGCCAAGTGTAAAGTTTGGTGGAGGGGGGATTATGGTGTGGGGTTGTTTTTCAGGAGCTGGGCTTGGCCCCTTAGTTCCAGTGAAAGGAACTCTGAATGCTTCAGCATACCAAGACATTTTGGACAATTCCATGCTCCCAACTTTGTGGGAACAGTTTGGAGCTGGCCCCTTCCTCTTCCAACATGACTGTGCACCAGTGCACAAAGCAAGGTCCATAAAGACATGGATGACAGAGTCTGGTGTGGATGAACTTGACTGGCCTGCACAGAGTCCTGACCTCAACCCGATAGAACACCTTTGGGATGAATTAGAGCGGAGACTGAGAGCCAGGCCTTCTCGTCCAACATCAGTGTGCGACCTCACAAATGCGCTTCTGGAAGAATGGTCAAAAATTCCCATAAACACACTCCTAAACCTTGTGGACAGCCTTCCCAGAAGAGTTGAAGCTGTTCTAGCTGCAAAGGGTGGACCGACGTCATATTGAACCCTATGGATTAGGAACGGGATGTCACTTAAGCTCATATGTGAGTCAAGGCAGGTGAGCAAATACTTTTGGCAATATAGTGTATGTACTAACCTACATCGACTTATAGTATAATTGAAGTATGAAAATACTGCTTCCTCAGTCACAGTGTTTCTTTATTGCCTTCTTTATTAACCTCAGTGCATCTATAAGCAGTTTGTGGTGGATTTTCAATCGCTAAGTTTGCAAATATTTGACCCATCAGTTTATTTTTCTAAAAAAGCTATAAAAGTAGCATTCTGGGTTCTTTTTTCTGGCCATCTTATTTTAAGCTTTCATTGTTTGGTTTAAATAGGAGCAGGGTTTAGCCATTATCTTGAACCACAAGCAAATTATGTGGAATTTATATTTAAACTGTATTTAACCGCTAATATTAGCAGTTACAGCATTTACCTTTGTTAAAAGCAGTGTCTGTCTTTGCCAATTGAGAAATCTATTTCTTCCATAAGACAAGTTAAAGCTATAGTGGAGGATGTTCTTTTTGCATGTGGATCATTAGAATAAGTGGTCCTCCTAACTGTCAATCATTCTGGTGATATGTTTACGTAAGGCCGTCCAAAGTCCTCGCCCCCATTTTCACTTACCGTTGGCAGCTCTGACATAGAGTAGAATTGCAAATCTTCTTTTGGAAAGTAAGCTAGTATGGCACAGCGTAGTGCATGTACATTCTATGTTTAAAGTGGAAAGGGCGGGTCTTTTCAAAAATTCACGATAATCCATTACTATAACTTTAAATGAACTTTACTTAATTTCCTTAATTTTTATATTTCCTTTTATCTGGAATAAATGTCCTTCTCCCCCATAACCTCCCACAGCTTGAATAGCAGACATCTTCGTATTCATTCTTAGTTTACAGTGAAGAAGATACCAAAGGTCAAAAAGACTACTGGAATCATTTCCAAAAGCCTGTTAACTTTTCCAAATCCAGCATATTTTTAATGACAAACAGCTCCAAAGATCTTAAATATTAACTCAGAAATGCTAATTTAGCCTTCCTGTGTTTTTTTAAGATACAGGTGCTGGTCATAAAATTAGAATATCATGAAAAAGTAGATTGATTTCAGTAATTCCATTTAAAAAGTGAAACTTGTATATTATATTCATACATTACATACAAACTCATATATTTCAGATGTTTATTTTGTTTAATTTTGATGATTACAAATGACAACAAATGAAAATCTCAAATTCATCATATCAGAAAATTAGAATATTACTGAAGACCAATAAAAACAAAGGATTTATAGAAATGTTGGCCAACTGAAAAGTATGAACATGAAAAGTATGAGCATGTACAGCACTCAGTATTTAGTTGGGCCTCCTTTGGCCTGTATTACTGCAGCAATGCGGCGTGGCATGGAGTCGATCAGTCTGTGGCACTGCTCAGGTGTTATGATAGCCCAGGTTGCTCTAATAGTGGCTTTTAGCTCTTCTGAATTGTTGGGTCTGGTGTATTGCATCTTCTTCTTCACAATACCCCATAGATTTTCTATGGGGTTAAGGTCAGGAGAGTTTGCTGGCCAATTAAGAACAGGGATACCATGGTCCTTCAACCAGGTACTGGTAGCTTTGGCACTGTGTGCAGGTGCCAAGTCCTGTTGGAAAATGAAATCTGCATCTCCAAAAAGTTGGTCAGCTGCATGAAGCATGAAGTGCTCTAAAACTTCCTGGTATGTGGCTGCGTTGACCCTGGACCTCAGAAAACACAATGGACCAACACCAGCAGATGACATGGCACCCCAAACCATCACTGACTGTGGAAACTTTACACTGGACTTCAAGCAACGTGGATGAAGTGCCTCTCTTCTTTTCCTCTAGACTCTGGGACCTTGATTTCCAAAGGAAATGCAAAATTTACTTTCATCAGAGAACATGACTTTGGACCACTCACCAGCAGTCCAGTCCTGTTTCTCTTTAGCCCAGGCAAGACGCTTCTGACGCTGTCTGTGGTTCAAGAGTGGCTTGACACAAGGAATGCGACAGCAGAAACCCATGTCTTTCATACGTCTGTGTGTGGTGGTTCTTGAAGCACTCACTCCAGCTGCAGTCCACTCTTTGTGAATCTCCCCCACATTTTTGAAGGGGTTTTGTTTCACAATCCTCTCCAGGGTGCGGTTATCTCTCTTGCTTGTACACTTTTTTCGACCACATCTTTTCCTTCCCTTCGCCTCTCTATTAATGTGCTTGGACACTGAGCTCTGTGAACAGCCAGCCTCTTTAGCGATGACCTTTTGTGTCTTGCCCTCCTTGTGCAAGGTGTCGATGGTCGTCTTTTGGACAACTGTCAAGTCAGCAGTCTTCCCCATGATTGTGTAGCCTATAGAACTAGACTGAAAGACCATTTAAAGGCTTTTGCAGGTGGTTTGAGTTAATTAGCTGATTAGAGTGTGGCACCAGGGGCCATCAATTTTGAACCTTTTCACAATATTCTAATTTTCTGATATGATGAATTTGAGATTTTCATTTGTTGTCATTTGTAATCATCAAAATTAAACAAAATAAACATCTGAAATATATGAGTTTGTATGTAATGTATGAATATAATATACAAGTTTCACTTTTTAAATGGAATTACTGAAATCAATCTACTTTTTCATGATATTCTAATTTTATGACCAGCACCTGTATATATTTTCCCTTTTGGAAATTTTGAAAATTGGAAGCAGACCAAGAAAATAACCAACTTTGCGCCTTCTTCTCCCAGAAACAGCCTCCTTGATAAGAGGTGTTGCTCTGAACATGATCCATTCATATGCCTCAATATAGTGAGTTCCATAATGAACAAGGAACAGGTCATTTTTAAGTTTCTGATTATTTAATCCCTGAAAGCAGCTTTTTCCCATCCATCTCTAATGATGAGAAAGTTGAAGCTTTTGAATTATTCCTGTTTCTTCCAAAACTTTATTATCTGTCTGCGCTTTTTACCTTTTATTTTAGCAAACCCAATTGTTCCCAGTCTAGTTTTGGTTTCATATGTCTTCCTCAGAGAAAGCTGTTGAACTAAAAGCCACTCAGTTGTTCATCCTGATGGATTCGATACAGCCTGGAAGTGGGTGAAGAGAGTAATAGCTACTGAGTAATGGCTCATGAAAGAGACTTTAGTCTTAGAAGACTAAATGTGACCTTTGTCTTTAGTCACTGTAGCTCAGTGTGTGCAATCTGATATTACTTGGATGGATAATATGATGGATATAATAGCAGACTACTTTTTATGCTTTGTCCCAAAAGGACCCTCCCATTACTTAACCTCTTGGAGAGCAATGATAATATACTGTCTTCCGCCTGACAGCGACTCGTTTGAGTGTTAGCAATGCATGCATGCTTGCTGAGACGAATCTCTTTAGCTGTGCAAATTTGCTTTGCAGGTATCGTCGTCAAAATTGGCACAGAAACACATGTGCTGCTTATAACGATTCCTCTCTGAGGTGAAGACATAAGAGTTTAACTAAGCATTGCATATGGCGGTGAAATAATAGGATTGGCCTGATAACCCAGTAACATCTTGACAGGAAAGAAGCAAACAGGAGAATAAAGGATTAATGGCAGGGAGATTACAGATTGGAGGCGCATGGTTCACATGGTGTTTGGTTTGATGGAGTGGAGATTTCAGCATTAAGGGTGGTGGGGGTTGATTGGGGAGTTGGGCTTTAATGTGGAAGATATAGAGGCCTGTTCATGGGGGACCAGATGATAGGAATTTATATATATCTGCCAGAGGAAGAGGGATTAATCAGAGAATCAGACATCAGGTCAGAGATGGAAGTTATAATGATGTTTTATGCGGTAGTTAGTTCTGCCAGTAATATTTGAATCCACATTAATGTGAAAAATTATATTTATTTTTCAAACTCCATTTTTCTTCATTTATAAAGTTATTTTGATGCCATTTAAGGAGGTAGTTAGGTTCATAATCTAAGGCTACGTTCACACTGCACGCTTTGATGCTCAATTCCGTTTTTCGTTGTCGTTCAAATGGTAAATGGCATGTACTTATATAGCGCCTTTATTCAAGTTAGGAGACTTGACCAAAGCGCTTTACACCACATTCATTCACCCATTCACACACACACTCACACACTGATGGTGGCAAGCTACATTGTAGCCACAGCTGCCCTGGGGCTCACTGACAGAAGCGAGGCTGCCGTACACTGGCGCCACCGGGCCCTCTGACCACCATCAGTAGACAATGCGGGTGAAGTGTCTTGCCCAAGGACACAACGACAATGAAAGTCGGACTCGGGGCTTGAACCGTCAACCCTTCGATTACAGGGCAAACTCCCACATCCAACGCCACTGTCGCCCCCACATTTCCAAATATATGCGACTTCTTGCTGCTTCTGTGTAGCAAGAAGCAGAATAGTGACCTATGTCGGTTATTATTGGCATTCAGGTCGGATCAATGCAACCTGGCCGTTCAGACACAGGTTCAATGTGAACGTAGCCTAAGTGGGACTACCTGGTAAATGCTAATTATTTGGTTACTTGAATAACCTAAAGATTGCCACCAACATTAACTATGTGTTAATATTTATTTATTTTTTTAATATTTATTTAAATATTCAAATGAATATTAACAAAATAATAATTAATTCATTATTTTAATATTCTTTTTTACATCACTTTAAAGATTTCTGGAGGTTTTCAGAGGTTATAACTCAGTTAAAATAACAATTAATAACCTTCAACATCACCCTTACATGGTGTATTAATGCAACATGCTGCGACTAGAAAGAACTCAGTCCCTTACGGACATGTTTCTGCCATGGATAATAATTGTTCTTATTCATTTATGTTGAATTTTTCTACACACGTCTGATATAAACTATGTTATATATATGTATGTATGTGCATATTCCAGTTTTTCTCTCTATATTTATGTAACCGTGGTAATCTCTGTATACTAAACAGTTAGTTGAAGAATAAATAACTGGGTCGGCCAAAATCCCCTCCAATGGTTTCCTCTTTAGGGTTCTCCTATACCTTGCTTTATTTGAAACAATATTGCATGCTAGTAAAGTTATTACAGTTCAAAGCAGATCATCAAATTCTTGATGTATTAGATTTTGAGATTTTCACTTAAGTCCTCTTTAAATCTTTTAAGTTTACAGAATATTGATATTTTTTTGTTGGAAAAAATTCACTCATGCCCCACCTCCAAGCTCCACCCCTCTCACAGCATCTGCGCGACTACCGCATGCGACCAGAAGGGGGGGGGGGGGGGGGGGGGGGGGGGGGGGGGGGGGGTTGGATTCAGCGTGTGTGAGCTGTGATTGACACTCCATCAGACGCTCCTCTGGCTGTCATTGGCTCGTCCCGAATCATTCTTTCCAGATTGAAATACAGGCAGTAGGCGGTACCAATTGAAGCAGTTTTTCACAGGTTACATATCACATGTACTGCTGTCTGGGTATAGGGACAGTTTTAGCCAATATGACAAAAAAGTGATTTTTAAAAACTTACAGACTTCAGCTTTAAGATCAACTTTGGTAACAGAAATAGAAATTTCCGGTTCTTTCTAAATGTTCCCATATATTCAATCTGTGTCAGTTTTTCTAACTGGAAAACAGTCTGGACGGAGAAACTATTTCCTCTTCCTGTTCTTGTTTGGGATTTCTTGTTTCCAACTTCCCAGAGCACTGACACAAAAAAGTAGGAAGGGAGCCACTGTAAACTTGTGTTAAAATTATCTATCCTCTATAAATGGGAGGAATATAAAACAAACAATATAGCAACATGCTTAATAGAGAAACTGATGTTTTCTTTTTCTTTTAGATCTAATCTCTAGTAGTAATCAATCAAGGGTTTTATTTATCCACACAATGTAGCCATTAATGTCTCAGGGTAACAGATTAGAACCTTAATTATCCTGCAAGCAAGAAACATTTATTTGATATAAATTATATAATTAAAGAAGTAGGAACTGTTCCTTCTTTATGCAGCAAACTTAAGTTGTATTACCAGTAATCCCCTTTATAGCTCTCTTATATCACCCTCCCATATACAGTGAAGTATTTAGGGGTAAAGTGTGAAAGTATTAAATAGAACATGTTGTTATTTCCAGCAAAATATATACAGGATACGTTTCTTCATTTGTGGGTTTTTACATTGTTTAGTGTCATTGACTTTCTTTATCCTTCTCTCCATTTATCTCATCTTGATGGAATGAGGTCAAGGAAAATTTTAGCCAAGCCTGTAAGAGACCGCTGATTTATTTCCTAGTTTATGTCTTTGGTTTGAACTCCTCATCCTTGTTGTCTTTCACATAGAATCTGTTTTATTTATATTTTTTATTTTTTTACAACTTCACTACTGTCTTTGCTTCTTTAGCGGGATCTGCTCTATTTTGGGTGCAACGTTTAGATAAGTTAATCAGTCGATTTTTTTCTCTTTTTATTGTGGTTGAATGAAATTTTGTCAGCTAAGCAGCACAAGCTGGTGTCTGTAGGACTTTCCAGTTTATAGAGAGGGTGTTTCTAAGTATTGCAGCAAAAGTGTGGTAGCTTTGTGTGATCTAATTTACAGCTTGTCAAACCTACAATATCTATGTGATAAATAACAGCCCATCATTGCAGTACAGCAATGATGGGCTGCTCTTTTGTTGAGCCCAAATTTCTGTTGGGAATGGACCGATGCATTAGCCTGCTGATTTTAGCCTTTATGTCTCGTATCGTCTCGGTCGATCTGTACAAGCAATCCCAGATTTGTTGGTGCATTAAGCAGCCATGCTGTGAGATCACATGAAGCACATGCATTCACTATTAAGTAGTGTTTTATATGACTTGTTAATTAAGGTTTCTGTTTAGTTAAACTTATGTAACATTTGTTATCATTGCATGGTTCTTATCATGCTAATGGAGAAATAAAAAGCAAACATCAGGCAGCATTGGCCTTTAGAAAACAATTAGTGGTCGATCTCTATTAGGATTGTTTAATTTTTATTGGTCTCATGTAACATACCTATTTTTAAACATCATTCAGATGCAATTCAAAATCTTAATGATAAACAGAAATTAAGGCATAAAAACATCCATCGTGTGTAAATACTCAATTTTTTTTAGTCTCAGTGGTAAATTGAATGAACCAGGGAATTGAGATTCAAAGTCTTAAGAAAACACATTTGCAGATTAATTCTGGATTCTAACAACCAATTTTAACCTGGGAGGGGGAAGCATTGGACATTTTCCCTCCATATTAGACATGTATAAAGATACTTTAATTTAAGTAAAGAAATGTATTCTTTATATCAGGGTTATAGCTCCAAACGATATAACCAAGGCTTTATAATTGATTTCCAGTTCTTTGAGTTTTAAATTTCTCTTAAATCTCTACAACCAAAACTTCCTGGAGAGAAAGATTTAGGAGAGACTGATTAGCCAATCAAAGGTGAACAGTTAATAAGTTTTAACCTGTTTTTCGGACAAAGCACAGTCGCCAAAAACTGGCGTCTGCTATTTCTGTTGCATCATTTACACCAAAAAAGAAATAAGTTATTGTTTGTAGATAAAATTCCCCATGAATGTGGTTATTGTCATATTCAAGCTTTTAGCCAACATGTTCATCAGAGTTTAAAGTCAATAGTAATTACCTAATATTTTAAAACTTAAAAAATAGTTTAACTAGGCATTTATCAATCAACAGTTCTGGAACAGTAAACTCAAATTTCAAGTGGTATAAAGTACAATTAACAAATTCTTAAGATAGTTTGTGTTTAATAGGTAGAAGCTAATAGTTTAGGTTTAATGGTTCTTCTAGAAGAACCAACGAATAAACTTCCTACATTGTTAGTTAAAGTTTATATAGTAAGGATAGACAGACACAACAATTATCAGCTTCCATCAATATTGTCAAGGCTCAGAACAGTAGTATCCAGTATTCGAGACATACAGACACTTAGATTTCTCAAAACGTTTATTAGAAAATGGAACTGCAGTGAAGAGCATGGGCCTCTAAGGCAGGAACCTCTGCAGGAGGAGAACACAGGTGAATGACCACGTCTATCTTACAGAGGAAAATAATAAACATGTGAGTCACTAACCTGGTCTTAAAGTTCAGTCTGTGCCAAGAGGATGAAGTTGGTTTCAGCCGGTCAGCTGCCAACAAGCCGTGGTGGGAGCCACCCGGAGCGTTCCAGATGCTGTAGTACCAGAGGTTGGAAGACCCTGTGTCAAAGACGTGCTCGGGAGTTAGAGCCAAGAGATCAGAGGTCCAGAAGGGAGTCAGGAAACAGTCCAAGGTTCGGTACACAGACAGGTAGAATTCTGGCAGGAGTCCGAAGACAGGTCAGGCACACAGATCAGAATGGGAACAAGCAGGCTCAGAAGTCCAGAGGCAGAACGGGTCAGGATCAGGCAATCAGAAATACGCTAGAGTACCCTCCTCACAGGCTCCAATAACCTGGCTCTGATGATTGGTTTGAAGGCTAGTAAAATAGAAGGTGAAGCAGGTGAAATAGATGAATGGTATTGACAGCTGAGCGGAGATAGCCAGGTGAATGGAATGAGTAATCAGGCCAGTCATCAGCACCAAGATCACAACAAATATAAGGGAAATCTTCCTTTGGGTTAATATTTTAAATTTACCATTAGTGTCTTAAAATAAGTAACCAGTAAAGAATAAATACCTTAAAAAATGATAACAATTCAACTTTATTGTCATTCGACTGTCACAAGTACAGAGCAACGAAATTAATCTCTGCATTTAACCCATCCCCTTGGGGAGCAGTGGGCTGCCATTGTGCGTTGCCCATCTTGGGTCTTGCTCAGGGAGCCAGAGTGGCAGTCTGTGGGAGTGGGGGATCGAACTCAAATGCCCTAACCACTAGGCCGCCACTCACCTAAAAATAATGAAGCATTGTAGCGTCTGAATGAGGATGGGACTCGAACCCACGCGTGCTGAGCACCATGGATTAGCAGTCCATTTCTTAACCTCTTACACCCTAAGGGGGTATAAATAAATTTCTGCCTGACAAAAACACACAAAAGTAAATAACTTATAGCCTCAAAGCTATTAGATTTAAGAAGAAACTTTTGGTATGTCTGTAAAGGTAAGATGTCATAGAATGGTTTTCTGGTGTCAGCACCATTGTAGCTTTGACCCTGCCTGAAATATTAGGGACAAAATACAAAATATTTAGCATTTTTTGAACCTCGCCAAAATTTTCTTTGAAATAAACATTGCAAAACACTACCAAAATATTATTTATAGCACAAAAAAGTAGTACAGACTTTCAAATCTAAATGTTGTGTAAAAATATACCAAATTTGGACTCAATCAGATGAATCATATTTATTTTAGAATGGTATTAGTGAGAAATTTCTTAGGCGTAGGGGCAAGTTTGGCACATTTATCCATAAATGTCACCAAACTGTGCCAAATATGTTTTTTACATCAATACTGGGGGTTTGGTAAAATTACGAGGTCATGTAGCAGCTGGACCCGCCGGTGGGTCCGTAGGGTTCAAGGGGTTAACCTCTCGGCCACCTCTGTGTACTGTAAATGAGTCAGGAAAGTCCAACTTTATGTGGTATTGTTGGTAGTTTGTTTGCTTTGCTCTGTGTAGTAGCAGGATTGTGTCTGCTTCAGTAGAGGAAGTGGACAGAGACTATTTGGAGACAGGCACACTAATCTATTTACTGTGGTTTCCATCTATTCTCCATCTATCTTTCACTGTCATATCTATTGCCACTTTTTCCTGATCGGAATGGTACCCTACAGGCATTATATTTTCAAATAAATGGCTGCGCATTGTCAAATAAATGGTGGGATGCTATTGTCATGTTTCAAAGACACATCTGGCTCAAGAGTTAAACCTGCATTACTTTAAGTTGTGTTGGACCTGATTAATGAAAGAAATGCCTAAAACATTTAGCCTGCGTTACTGTTAGAATCTGATTTATTCATTATATCAGTGTTTTTGGGATGGCGACTTGGTTTTGTTGTTCCTATTGCAGTCTAAAGTACAAAATGCTAAATCTTTTATCCAGAAGGGAAATACATCTTTCATCTAGTAGCTTATTTATTTACTTTTTGAGGGAAATGTTATTCTCTCAGCTCCACGTACCACTGTGAGCTCACGGTGAGAGAAAGCATTTCCTGTTGTGAAGAGGATGCCTGTGCTGGTAATAGGTCATGGATGTCACATAAGGTAAGACCATTAGATGAGATGTTGGAGGGCTGAAAGGCTTTTCTGAAAGTGTGTTTTCATTTTCTTTGGCCTTTATGGCAGACAGTCGAAAGGATTGTCTGCAGATTGAAACATAAAGATAATGTTTGGTTAAATTTTTGTAGCCTTTTAAATCTGAACTCTGGTTCCCATTAAGTGCAGTTTTAGTGATATCAATATCAGACAATACTGGTTTCTCTTTAAGAGCTGTAAAATAATAATGATATGGAATAGTACATGTGTGAAACAACAGTTTCTGTACAGTGAGGTTTCGCTAATTTAAAATAATAACTAACTAAGACATCTGCAGATGTCTTTAGAATGTTTTAATGGTAGCATGCTTTGCTTAAGTAAAACAGCAGTATTTTTATAGTTCCAAGATAATGTAGCTCCTCACTTTTACGAGGAGATTTCTCTTCCAGAAGAAACCGGTTAAGCTTAGAAGAATAGAAAAAGGATATGAATTAAAAAAATGCCAAAAAAGCACCTGCAGAATAGATACTCATGCCAGCTGTTTAATTTAAAACACTTGCAGGTAAGCTACTCTCCACATGCATTTTGAATGTTTAACGTGTGCATATTCAATACATGAGGCCCCAAATACACTTACACCTGTCCAACTGCCTGTTAACACAGATTTCTAATTAGCCAATCACACGGCAACGACTCAATGCATTTACATGGTCAAGATAATCTGCTGCGTTTCAAACTGAGCAACACATAGGGAAGAAAGGAGATTTTAAATGTGATTCAAATGTGTCATGGTTGTTATTGGCAGACAGGCTGGTCTGAGTATTTCAGAAAGTGCTGATTTACTGAGATTTTTAAAAACGACAGTTTCTTTTTCAGAGCATGGTCTGTGGGCGCAAATGCCTTGTTGTTGCCAGAGGTCAGAGGAGAATTGCCAGACTGCTACAAGCTGATAGAAAGGCAACAGTAACTCAAATGACCAATTGTTACAACTGAGGTATGCAGAAAAGTATCTCTGAATGCATAACACATTGAACCTTGAGGCGGATGGTCTACACCAGCAGATCACACTGGTCTACACTCCTGTCAGTTAAGACAGGAGGACAATTCACATAGACTCACCAAAATTACACAATAAAACATTGGAAAAATGTTGCTTGGTCCTATGAGTTTGGATTTCTCGTGCAACGTTTGGATGGTAGTGACAGTTTGGCATCAATAACATTAAAGCATCCCTCATGCCTTGCCTCAACGGTTCAGATAGGTGATGGCATTGCAATAGTGTGGGGAATATTTTTTGAGCACATTTTGGGACCCTTAGTACCAATTGAGCATCTCGTGAACCTCACAACCTAACTGAGAATTGTTGCTGACTGAGATAACTAAGTACATATGAAGTCAGAATTCAACTCATGAAGACAACAGCGATTAGCCTAAAGATGCTTCTGCTGTTATTGTCCACAACCAAAAAAAAAAAAAAAAAAAAAAAACATATTCCTAAGAGGTGGGATTTTCTAAAAATGATCCAACCATATACAGTTTATGTTTCTCAGTTGTGTGTTGAGAAGGGTTATGCACAAATGCATAAGATGTTCAAAATCAATCTAAAGGGTAGGGTTTATATGAGTGTGTTTTAAGTTCTGTTTCAAGGTCTCTGAATAGGGTGTGTAACATTGGTTGGGCTGAAAATGGCATATTTGCTGTTCTATGCGCCCCAATGCAAATCTGGTTAAAAGACCTAGAATGAAACGACAGATTTTCTTCCTTTTATGGTATGCTAATGAATATTTAGATGAGCTGTGCTCTGATTGGTTGGTTTACGAGTTTACACTCACTCCCTGAAACATCAAATTGTTGATATGGTAGGGTCCTTCTTTTCCTGGACATGTCCTACTTTTCATACCTAAAAAAATGTCAGAGGAAAATTTCAAAATCATGTGGGATTTGTTGAAGAATATCAATCGATTGATGGATATGGGATTTTGGTCGACTACAGTGCAGCAGATCCGATCTGTCAGCTCCGGGACTGGGGACGGAGCGACTGAACCCGACCCGGTGACGGTAGCCTGGACAACGGCGACCTTGTGGAAAGACCTTGTAGAAAACCCAGATGCTGCAATGGTAGATGAAGCAGAAGTAAATTCTGCTCCTGTCCCTCCTCTTTTGAGCAATCAGAGCCCTCATTAGAGTGAAATATTGTTTGTATTCTGTTAAAGGTATTGTGGATGATGTTCTTTTTCTGGGTAGATCATCTAAATAAGTGTTCCTCCTAATTGTCAATCATTCTGGTGTTATGTTTACACGCTCGTCCCCATTTTCACTTAACGGTGGTGAGTCTGACATAGTGGAAAATTTGCAAATCTTCTTTTGGAAAGTAAGCCTGTATGAGCGATGCAAACAGCAACTTTTATACAGAGCATGCACAAGGAGAAATAGGCTCATGCCACTCTTTCACACGTTTAGTAGACGTCCCCTCTCGGGAGCGGGTACAGGGTTGTGCATGTGCATTTTTTGTGGAGAGGGCGGGTCTTTTCAAATATTCGCGAAAGATTCTCCACTATACTTTTAATGTTATTCTCATGATTGTTATTGTTTATTTAAATGTTATTTAATCAAAATATTAACTTGCAAAATAAACTTGCAATATGTACAAAGTTAAAAACACCATTTTGATATCAATGTAATGTAAAAATAAATAGAGTAAAGTCAGGATGCAAACAGTGACAAAGAAACGAAAGTTATACAGTTAATTAGATTTGTGGCTGAGTGTTAACTAAATTAATAAGACCATCAGGGAGATTATTAGCTGTTTGTATGTCAGATGCAGTTGTCATAAAAAAGAAGTTAGTTAATAAGCCGACCACACTGCATTTTGTACAAGTTCAAGAACCATTTTCTTAGTCGCTTACCTTTGTTTTAGGAGTAAAACAATTTTAACTTAAACTAACTTCAGGGCCTGGCCGACACAATAAATTGTTACCATGTACATACTTTTTTTTTTTCTAACTCAGCAAATTTCGGGGAAAAAAAAAAAAAAAAACCTTCATGCTATTATAAGATCTTATGAGAAAAAGAGAAAACACAGGCTTTTAATGAAATTAATAATTTGTTGATCAATAGAACAATAAACTTTACATTAGTAATTTATTGATAATTTCCCTACTTTAAACTCAAAATGCTGTATAGTTAGAATGCTGGACCACTACTTAGCACACAGGGTTTCTGATGCATTCATAATAAATGTTTTCATATTTTGTCACAAACCATCCATGTCAATTGTTATTATTTTATCACCTCCTTGCATTATAAGCCGTCTTTGCTGCCTGCCTAAGATTTCCAGCAGAAAAACTTCCATCCAAGTACCGGTGGCATTCCTATACTTATGATGCCCGTATTTTCCTCATTCAAACCTGGCAGAGCACTTGGTGTTTTCCTTTAACATTTGGGGTGAGTTTTAACCCAGAGCATGGCATTTTCAGGTTTCCCGCATGAATTCCAAGTCGGATTGTCCCAAATTCCTGGTGTGGATTTTTCCAGCACCAGCAGGCGTTCTGCAGGATGATTTCACTCCACAAGTGCTCTCTTTTTTTTTAAACCCAGAGAAAGGAAAGCCTCCCTGGTTGTCTGTGTTCGCTGCGTCAGCAACAGGCGTGGCAGTGCCAAAATGAGAGCAGGAGAAAGAGGTTGACTGGTGGTTACAGAGAGCTTCAGAGGCAGAGAGAGAGTGAGTGACGGAGCATGATGACTAAATTAGGCTAAAAGGAAACATGAGGAAAAGAGGAAGGATGATAGATATAATTGATAGATAAGGGAAAAATAGATTTGATGCTAAAACAAGGCCACTGAGAGGCTAATCTTTCTGCTCTTTGTTGTGGCCTTTGTCCATGTTGCTGGGATACGGCAGCTATGTGACAGGGACAAGAGGCAGGAGATTGTGAAAAAACCTCAGTAATGTGCATTGTGCCCTTTTTACTCCCATAGAAAAGTCAAAGAACCTATATATTTTGGACTCCATCTCTTGATTCAACCATTGGAACTAGAGGTTTAAAAAATTCCATTATGAATAATTCTCATTCAGTGGTTGATTACATTAAAACTTCTTCCAGCCAAATGATTAATAATGGGAGATAAAAAAGAACTTCCTTTAGTGTTGTAATTTTACCATCATCCACTGGAGGGCACCGCTCTTCATTCCATAGCAGAGCCTCACTGTTATTTGTAAGATAAATAATGCCAAAGCAGAAGAAGGCATGCATGCCAAGGCACAAACATGAATTGATCCAGAAACCACTCCGGGATTATTTCCAGTGTTTAATTACGACAAGGATAAAGAATGCACTTTATGCAGGTCTGTTTGTAAATATAAACACTCAATAAACTTAAGCTATCACCTAAATAGCGCCCATTTAGTCATAATGCATCGCAACAGAGCTTAACATCTCTGCTTTGGCAGATAGTAGCTGGTTTTGATTTCAGTGGCTGTGTCCTCCAAATGACCCGGCCTACCTGGACTGGGTCCTTTAAAGGAAGTAAAACGAAGGAGGCTGAAAGGCTTGGGCTATAGAGTACGGACTCGCGTTCTCGTCAAGTCTGGTCTTGGCAAGAACACAGGAAAGTCTGCACTTAGCGAGAACGCGAGCACACAGCATATTTATTGGTCAATTGGAACAGAAGCATACTTGTGAGATCACCACACGCTCGGCTCTTCTAGAGCAGCATTTCACCTCTTGTAATTAATAGTTTCTAGATAATAATAAATTATTAATTTTTTCATTTAGTGTGGGAATAATGATGGACACAGTCAGATAAACACAAATCATTGCCAAATAAGAAAAAAAAATCGCCATCAGAGCCAGCGGTCTTTCACACATGGCTATGCCGAGAGAGGGTTGCTGCAGACGGGCTGCGGTTAGCCCTGGCTACCGTTAGCTTCGGAGCTCCACTGGTTTCCGCGGTCCTCTCAACAAATCTTTTTTTTTTTTTTTATTATGCATTAAATCGGTAAATGGACCATATAGTGACTCTTTAAAGTATAATATTCTCGCCTCAAATGATCTTAAAACGTACTTTTATTGAACAACAGCAACAGAAAAGAGAACTTTTAACTTTTAATGGAGCGCTCCATTGAAAGCTGCTGCTGCCGCAGTGCATGATGGGACAGCTGTCAATCGCAAGAACGGACAAGTCTGCTCTGATGCATACTCGATAAAGAGGGCGGGCCGAGAACAACATCCGGGGATTTGGTGAGTTCTCGGTCTTGCGTTCTCGGCAATTGGAACAGTGCTCGGGCTGAGGGTAATGACATATCACGAGTGCACGAGCACACGAAAAACGCTCAAGAACGCATTCTGAGAAATGGCCAAAGATTGGATGTCGGACCTCTTCTTTGTGTAAATTACAATGTTGAGGACCCTTAGCAGTAATACGGTCATTGCAGATATCAGATTTGTTGTCCCCATTTGTATTTCCCACACTGCGCATATTGTAATCTGTGCTTAAATATCAGCATTACGGTTTGGGTTTGGTTAGGTTAAGGCATTTAGATTCTCCAAGATCTGGTGAAATCTTCAATTGTTATTTTTGGTTGTCATGATATAAATTCTGCTATCTTAAAGTATTATTCAGGATAGTACTTTTTCCTAATCAAAATGTTTTTTTGGATAGAAGTATGGATACTCAGTAGAAGCTGATTTTGTGTTAAATGGCTTGCCATACCTTCTGGGAATCAGAAACAGCCGATCGGTCATAAGAATTAAAGCTTGCTTAGTCAGAGCTGATTCAAAGAAATGTTTCCATCTCCTGATTTGTGCATCAACCCTTTTTGCAAAAGCCAAAAACCACTTAAAGCGAGCGTAAAAACTTTTTGGAGAATTTTAGGGAGTTTATTTGAATTTTGCAGTTTCCATCAAGCTTTTCTGATGTGATACTTCTAAATGCGCATTGGCAAAAGCTGAAGTTTTATTTATACAGATCTATCATCAGCTCGTGTAAGGGTGTCATTTTAAGACTATTAGATGATAGATTCTTGTACTTGCTTCTTGTAAGTATGCTCAACAACTACTGTTTATACGGTTTGTTGATACCTTAAACATAATTTAGTATATCCCATCCTGGCAATGATTTCAATAGAACAGAGACGTATAACACCTGTGACTTGAGATGACAGGAAGTGGATGGCAAATCTTTTTTATCCTCTGACTGATTTATTACCTCGTTCTGTGATGAAAAAGTAAAGCTTGGAAACAATTTATAACTCCCAGACAGTTTATTGTGAAAACATAGCAGAAACAAGTGTTAATGGCTAATTAAGAAATAGAGCAACATATATACCAAAAAAATGAAACATTTTTAAATATGACAGATAGAAAAAAACTGAAAAAAGCTTCTTGAATTGGAGAAATCTTCCCAGCTGAACAAGTGATTTTATTCTTTTTGTGTGAGGGGTTTTAAACATGCAGGACTGTTGATCAGCGCTGCCTTCTGAACAAATAAATTTAAATTATTACATAACGCTTATTACTTAGGAGAGGGTTTCTACTATAGGGGATCACACTTGTCAGCCTGTGGCAGGGTGCTGGAGAGGAAGATCTGGATGAATATTGTTCACAGTGTTTATTTTTCATCTCTCTAATTTAGGTATTGGTTCAGATTATATCTCCTGGCTGTTTCTCAGCTCAGTTCCCTCTTTTTCTCTCGACCTTCTTATGTCTTGCTTCTCTTGGTTTCCCAAAGCCTATTCTGCCCCCATTCCAAAGTCTAACTTTCACTTCATTCTGGTTCAGGCTTTTGTTTGTCATTGTTGTCGTCTTTTTGTCCCAGGTCTTTATATAGCTATTGTTCGTTGCTTTGTTGGCCTCTGAGTTCCATTCAGTCAGATTTTGATGAGCATAGGCATTAACACTATTACAGGGCAACGTAAAGACAAGAACAGACTTTACAATTACTGGTAGAAATGGACGATTTCCCTGAAATTTATTACACATTTTTCCTTCTTTAAAACATCCTGATTCTTCCCATGTGATTCCTTTTAAGGATAAGCAGTTGAGCCAATGTTGAATTTGAATTTATGTCCAGTGCTTGATCAGAATGCAGCTGAATTTTATTACTTCGTTCTTGAATAAGCTTTTTATTAGGTATGCAGAACTGAAGAAGCAAACTAAGCATATTCACACTCATGTAGATGCGCTGGAAGCCATCTGCTGTGACAGACAGAGGGAATGTTTCCAGTGTGCATGTACATATATGCAGGGTGTTTTCTGTCAACCCTCAGTGCTGTGTCATATGTTGGCCCATGTTTGCCTTTTCTAAGTGGTTCCAAATGTGGGGCTCTTAGTGCACCGGTAGATCCACTGTGTGACTCCCACATGTAGTGCTGCTCAAGCTTCCATCTCCTCCGGTCTTTGTTTATGGTACACAAAACGTCTGGTGGCACATTAAGGTTTCAAAGTATTATTGAAGTAAGGCTAAAGCTAAAATGTAATTCAGCTTTTTTTCCCCAAGTAATTTTACTCGTGGAAAGGCTTCTTAAAAGCTTTACATCAGTTATGAATCGCTATGTTTTTAAATGTTAAAAAGTCATCTCACTTGAGTCAAATTAGGTTTTATAACTTTAGAGGTAGGGATTAAGTACTATTTACACATGTGGCCACAGTAAATGTAAATATGAAGTTTATATGAACAGTTCATGGCTCTATGTTTGTCTATGTGCTTGTACAGGTGATAGAGTTCTAAACTGACCAATTAAAAACTTGGTTTAGGTGGATATAACTTCGTTATTGACCTGATAACTAAATATCTATAATTGATAAGTTGGTTGAGTACTTTGTTGACTGGTTAATTGATTTCTGTTAGTTAAATAATCATTGTTTCAAAGGATTGTGTAATTCTTTGATAGATTGGTACCGTTCGGGCAATGGCTGGATTGGTTAGTCAAAAAATGTATTTATGGTTCCCTTGCATGGCTGGATAATTCACAAGTTAATTGATTAGTTGGTTGGTCAGTTGACTGATGAATTTTCTGGTTAAAAAGTTTATGTGTTAAGGAATTTGTTGAATATGTAATTGGTTCAACGTTTGACTAATTGAATAATTGTAAAGCGTCACTAAGTGATTGATTTTTTTGTAGTGGTTGACTATGTGGTTGAATAATCTGATGCTTGATTAATGTTTGAATGTTGGATGGAAAAAAAAATTCGTTATTGGATTAAGTCTTGGAATCTGTGGTTTGTTTGTTGAATTATTGATTGAAGTGTTTAAATAATAAAATTATTATTTTGTTAACATTTTGTTAGCTGTTATTTTTGTAAAATTGGTTGGTGAATTGATGATAATCCCCCTGCCCCATGATAATCATGGGGGGAGGGCGATTGATTGGCTGTTGTTTAATTGATTAATTGTTGGTGAGCTTGTTGATTAATTCAATTTGAATGTGAATTAACCAAACTATTTCAGAAATTGAAACATAATATCTAGTACAAATTTGTTCCGTTTATAATATTTCTCCTCTGGTTCTTCAATCTTCTGCTAATCACTGATTAGATGTTTTACTTTAAACTTTTAAGGCTGACCTTTTCACAATTACTCTCCAAAAGAATATTAAACTAAGTCAAATTTCTTTAAATCATCAATTTCTTAGCATCAAACCACTTTAGACTCCCTAAATGACCCAATAAGATGCTTTCTGGGGGTTAATATATTATCTTATTATGCATCTGTAATCAAAAATTTTCAGTAATGTAGCTAAAATATCCACTGGTGCTTCATAAACAATAATGGACCTTAGACTTTACTGTGTATAACGATCACATTTCAGGACCAGATAAATCATTGATGAGCAAGTTGAGCAACAGTATATTGTCTGTTATTGTGCACCCATGCAGCTAGTTTTCATTAAAGCTGACACAGCAGAATACACAGACGAAAGGTGACCTTTGACCTCTGCCTTCCCTTAACCCTTGCATCGAAAAGAAGCTTAAGTCCACACACGCTCTTCCTTCCTTTGTAACTAAGTTTTGCACTGACCGTTAGATTTACTCAATGCTAAAGTTCAAACTGACCTTGCCTGTTGTCTTACAGGAAGGTCTGCACTTAGACCAAGGTTTATGCTAAACATGCTGTGACGTACATACACATAGGAAGAGACCAAAATACATGGAAAGCCTGAAGGGACAATTTTGCACATCTTTTCTACTATGGATATTCACTCATTTATTTTTTGGATTTTAACCCCAACATTAATCATGAACTTGTTGTTTATTCTAATTTTTCCCTTTTACAGATAAAACACCAAAAATAATGTCTGTTGAAGCCAATCTTTGGTCCACAGAAAAGGCCTTGCAAAGTTTGTGTTTTTTATATCTTCACAAAATGAGTGATGCAATTAATCCAAACCATTAATGCTTGTGTTACAAGGACACAACAAGAACAAGCCCAGAGAGATTTAGTTAACTGTTAGATGTGCTGGGATTTGGCAGGAAATTTAACAAATGACTGACTAGACACTGTTAAGTTTCAACCCTGGGATTAGGATTAAAAGTGGTATTTTTTTTAAGTGGATTTAATTTTAAAATGAAGCCTTTTTTACAAAACAAGGTTTTAAGGTTTTTCTGTTAGGCATTAAATTGAGCAGCTCACTGAATATTGATATTTAGAAATATCTTTTTCTTTATCTTTTTTAGTCATGGTGTACTATCTGATGGCATTTGCTCAGTTTTAAAAAATATCCTAATGAGAGCAAAAATTTTTGAATTATTTTGTCCACTTCTGTTCCCTTTGATGCAGCAGCCAATATATATATAATGGCACACCTGTTAACAATGTTGAAAATACAAAAATACTGCAAATACAAGCCAGTTACCAGACATTGTCAGCTGCACAGAAAATGCAACATTTTTATGTTTAATCCAATAACAGTATTTAACACACCTTGGATGGTGTCAACTGTGGGTAGATTATCCATATTTATTTTATCACAGGGCATGTATATCAGAATGCCAGAGGGTGTAAAAAACATCAAGAACAACAATAAAGAAGGCAACAAGTAAAAATAATCAGTGGTTGTTGGAGAAATGAATCAAGGATGATCGGGGCGTTGTGTTAACCCAGATTCCAATCATCAATAGAACCTACCTACTTCTAAAGAGTTTTTTTTGGAAACAAACTAGCTAAAGTTTTTTCTGTTATACCCCTTTCTCACTGGACGAAAAATGGGTTTAAAGCCGGAAACTTTCGGCTTTTAGTGGCAGTGGGAACAGCTCACTGCCGAGTGTCTACCGGGGTGAAACTTGTTCACCCGTTAAATAACGGTACACCATTGAATGCAACGTACAGACGTCAACAGACGTGTTTCTTGTTTCTGGTACATGCATCCGACGTCGGATCTAATGAGCCAAAACATCTGTTTACATTCGATCAACATGGCACCGTGTAGGTAAGAGAGATTTGGAAAGATCGTAGAGTGAAACAATAAAGCAGACTTACTAAGCCCTGGCTTACTTACATGTTGCTCTCCATTGTTTACTTCATGATTTCTGTCACACTGGCGCCATCGTCAATGCTAACCCAGCGTAATGGTGTCACCTTACACGCAACCTTGAAAAACATGCGTAAACCCGGTATTTCAAGTGGGAAAGAGGCTTTGCATGGCATACAATGTAAATGCGTAAAGTTTGTCTAGCACTACTTTAACTTTAACTGGAGTCTTAAGGTCACCTGAGGGTAAAATAATGCGAAACAATGGGATATGTGGAAACATTGGCTTACTCATACAATATGTCATAAGTATGGTTCTTTTATAGTGTGGGCCTGCTTTCTAAACCAAAGGTCCAGGGATCCTTGTTATAGTGTGTTGTCTCTTCCTTTGATGAACTTGATTAGTTCAGACCAAAAGGGGACTTTTCTTTTTCCCTCAGTCTGGTTTACATTCAAATTTAACTTTTTCCTTTTGGGCTGTAATTAAAAACCTCACATAGGATTTTTGCTTCCGTTGAAAGGACTCAGTATTGATTGAGAAATTGTGGGAAACTACTTTGTATACAAAAAGATTGCAAAATTATTGAGAAAGTCCAAAGCAGCTCATTCAGTGTAAATTTCAAGAATTTTTATATTTAATTTCATGACAATGGTGGAAAATGCGAACTACAAACTGAGGGAGTTCCACTGCTTGCTTGCAGCAGGGTTGCCAGGTATTTGGGTCAGACCTGATGCAAACTTCACCAGAGTTTGGAAATGGACCAAGCCCGCCTCAAAACCTGAGTTGTAGTCCCACTCAGTCTCGGTCTTTATTCAAACGACAGAGAGGAAAACATACCTCTGTTTAATGCGGATGAAATGTGACCAGTAGAAAAATACCCCAAATTTTTGGACACCAGGAGGTTTCAATATTTTTTCCACCAGTTATAAGAGGTTTACAAAGCGGGCTGTTGCCTGTAGTCATTCGGTGAGAGGCAGGGTACGGCCTCGCCAGTTCGTCAATCCATCAATGTTTTTGCATGAAACGCTTTAGGAAAAGACACGGTATCATCTTTTTTAATAAAGGAAGTTGTGCAAAGTATCAACTGCGGGGCTGCCAATGTATGCCAAGTCAATTTCCCCATCCAGCATCTATACACACTGAACCGTGTAGTGTTGCTGAGGTAGTAGACTGCTGGGAAGCTATGCAAATTTTTGTTGAACATCTGTGCAATTCTGCCCATTTGGTAAGCTTTTTAGACTCGAAAAAGTTTTTAAATTATAATGCTAATGTTTTTAAATTATAATGCATCCAAGTGTAACTAAAACATTTTGCAATAAGAGTCACAAATGGTGGAGCTGCACTTTTCTTTGAGGTCATATGGGGTAAACACAATTAAGATAATTTTAGTACTCTTTTAGAAACAATGGCAGCCACTAAGTAATATTTACATTATTGTTTTAGAATCCCTCTTATGTTTAAGTCATTACCAAGACAAATTTCAGTTGTTGCAGGCTTCAGTGTGACTTGCAGTGTTTCATTACATGATAAAGTCAGTAGATCTGAGTCTGTACTTGGTTGCTGGGTTGTGTAAAGAATAGAGCAAGGGGCCCTAAAATCTGTCCTTTGTTTCTGGCAATGACTTTTGTGTGAGCCTGTACCAGTTGATGAATAAGGTTTTTATTTGCGTGTCTATGAAACAAAGTTAGAGCCGAGTTCAGGCTGCCACTGGATATCCTGTTGATATCACACTAGCCCATTCTTTTGATTGTGTATTTGTGGGTTTGAGCAGAAAGACACACAAAACGAGCCGTTGTTGTGCTGCTGCATGGTTGCGGTCAACTGCAGATGCCTTTTGTGTAGCTTACAGTGTTAATGTGTGTATTTTGCTGTGCAAGATGTCAGATTCCAGCAGTGGTCCCTGGTATGCAAATGTCATCGTTAAACTTCGAACTGAGCATGAGTCAAATGTCGCACTTAAAGCAGTTCTTCTCACGGGAATGACAATGAAACAGTCGGTCTGGAAATAAAAGTTCTGTGAAACAGCAAAAGTCAAAGAGATGCATCGACTGCTATTCTCTCTGCCAACTGCAATCTTTGATTTTTGTCTTGTTTTACCTGATCTTACAGTAATCACTAAATAAATCACCATTACTGTTCATATTAGTATCTGAGACAGTGAGACTTTTATTAGCATACATTTTTTTGATTGGCCCAAATATACATAATTCAGTCTTTTCCTGTACTTTCATGAGAAACTGCTTATATCCACATATTTATGAACCTCTTCCAATGCTCTGAACTTTTCATTGTTGTTTGAACCAGCTGCTTCATGTGTAGTAAAGACAAGTTTGTATTGTTTTGCTGGTTTAGTGAATTTTTTTTCCAATAAAACACAACTAGAACATGAAAGGTATAGAGGGCAATCTTTTATTTCCGGGCGGATCCTCTAACTAAGTGGCCCACCTAATTGTCCCTTCATTCTGGTAATTTATTTATGTAAGGCCGTACTCTGTGCTTATAGCTTTACTTATAATTTTTCTGCGCATGTGCACTTTGAGGCATATACAGTATCTGTGGTGAGCTACGGTTTGAGATAGTCTTTGAAGCTCACCTTTCTCATTGCGGGTTTTTGAAAATGGACATGGTCGTAAGAGAAAAAGTGTCTGCAAAGCGTATGAGAAGAAAAGAAAGGTCTCATAAGAGGCAGATATATCCCAGAATATTTTGCATGGAAAGCTTTCCTTGCAAAGCATCATGGGATTTGCTGTCACTGCGGGCCGCTGTCACCATAGGCTGTCGTTACCCGACAGCGGTGACTGCTAACAAATATGGCGCAGGCATCACTCAGTGAAGGACGAGTTTCGTGACCATCGGGGAGCAGTGATCATCTGTCCGAACGGTCAGTTAACTGAGTTTGCTATGAATTCCCCTATATTGTCACCGCTTTATGTAGTGATTGAGGCATTTAGGGGTTAGGGAGGAAGCCCGAGCACAGTAAGCTTGTATGAGCTATGAGCAACTATCAGCAACTTTTAAACAGAGTGTGCACAAGGGGAAATGGGCTTGTGCATGCTCTCACACAAGCATTTTATTTTTCAAGTGGATAAGGCGGGTCTTTTTTAAAAATCGCGAAAATCCTCCCTATATTGTTTGCTTATAAAACTTGACATTGTGTATTAAGAAGTTTAATTTGTGTCTGCCACAATCTGAATCAGCCTTGGAGGTTTGGTGAATGGTGATTGGCTGGAAAACTGCAATTGGTGAACCCATGTCAAAAGATGTCTCCTATTCATCCTATGATCCTCCTATATCATCTGTTGGGATTAGAGTAGGAACTCTATTGGTTAATTTTAATTATATAACAATTTCATTACAAAAATCATATTAACACAACAAATCACATTTTTGTTTTTATTATACTAAAGTCTGGATTGGGAACCTTTGTATTTTTTGTTTCTTGTACATGCATACATCTAAGTATTACCCACCTTGGGTCTGATGATGAGCTTTAGAGCCAACATTAGAAAGTCAATGTGTGAAAAATTAAAAAATTCCCTCGTAAAGTGGGTTGCAAAAGAGATTGTGTCTCAGTTAGCCGCTTAAGATGAAAAATTAACCACAGTTGTGTGCATGTTTTAATTGCACTAATTGTTGCACATTGAAGGGCTAATGTGAAGCTCTGAAAGATCATACCTTATGTCATTCGTCGTTGTTCTGTTGTCAGTTTAATGAAAAGACTTTAACAAATGTTAAGCTTTAATTGCAGTACTGTATGTGTTGTGGCTGAATATTTTTACCATTTTTAATTGGAGGAATTGTGCTATATCAATTGTACATGTAATGTTCATCATTGCTTTTCAAAAAGTTGAATTAAAAATAAGTTTCAATCAATCTGATGGTTGAATAACCTAAATAAAGGATTAATTACAATAGATAAATGTGTAGCAACATATTTATTCAGTAAATTAAGACCAAAAAGGGGTTCTGATTTTTTAAAAAGTTGTTTCGTTTGTCCATATATATATATTTCTATTTTCCTTTTGCATGTTGGTATGGTTAAATAGCCTGTCTAGTCTTTTTCTGCAAGTAAAGAATTATTGAAAATTGCCATCGAAAATTTTTTCTGTCTCCTTAAAAAGAAAGGCTACTTTCTATTGATTATATGTCTCTAATATATAATTGGTTTGGTAAATTCAAATTCATCCCTCAGTGTTGTTACTTATTGAATAAATAATACCCAAATATTATTTTGCTTGGGGATAAAGATTCTGATCCAAGTTGAACAAACATTTTTTTATTCAAGTAAATTTATTTGTGATGCTTACAGGTGCTGTTTTATTTTGCCAACATTAGTTGTTGTTGTTGGTTTACAGAACAAAGGACAGAGGCATGGCAAGTATCCTGTATTTTAAGTGTGATAGAAGAGAGGAAGAGGACAGCAAGGCCAGTGTGAACAGGGTCACCTATTTTCAGCTTTTACTATCCTATGCTGTCCTTCTTGACTTGACCACTTAACATCCACAAAATAACACAAACTTAATTCTAACTAACTGTGAAAAACAAACTCTGTTCGGAGTTTAAAAACAAGCTTTTTACTGAAATCAAACATTGCCTACTTGAAATGCTTTAGAAACGTTCTTTCGATGGATCATTTTTGTGATATTTCATATTATATTCCCTTTATGATACTGATAATCGAACGCTACAGAGGCAAGAAAAATTTGAGTTAAACACGATGTGTGTTGAGGTTTTATTTCCATTATATGAAATAGAAGTATTTTTATATTTCTCCTTTTCAAGTTAATTTCTTTATTCTTTCAATGTTTCAAAAAGGCTAATTGTCTTCTTATAGATTTTTCGTATCGTAGTTGTTCATCACACCTAAATGTACTGCACCCTTTGGCTGTGCAGCAATTAAAGGATCCAGAGAGAAAAAAAAAAAAAAAAGTTTTAGAGTGGTTTAGACAAAGTTCAAGCTTGACAAGATTCATTCTTTGGCTGTTTTCTGATTACCGTAGGTTTATTAAACAATACTTTTCATAAAGTGTCTGATATTGGGGAACAGTATTTCCCCCCAGTAGATGAATAAAAAATTACTTTTTCATTTGAAATGAAGACTTAGCATTTAAAATATTTTGTTTTACTCAATAATCTGTAAAGTACTTCTGTTGCAGGTCTACTTTACAACCCAGGGTACTAGTTGTATCCACATATATAATGCTTT
The DNA here is from genome assembly GCF_016077235.1 of Cyprinodon tularosa. Lineage (NCBI taxonomy): Eukaryota > Metazoa > Chordata > Actinopteri > Cyprinodontiformes > Cyprinodontidae > Cyprinodon > Cyprinodon tularosa. The sequence continues at coordinate 594,027 of NW_024039016.1, forward strand.
GAGTGCAGCTGCCCTCATGCTAGCCTTTCACATGCTGTATCTAAACAGTAGAATTTCTGCTGACAATTTGTAAATGTGCTTTACCTGCAGTATTTATCCATGCTTGTTAAATACAAACACTGGCAAATGCTTGTCAGTCAGTCGTCTGATCTATATTATGTAGTAAGTCTCACTATGTCTGCTGTACTAACTGTTCATGACCGGTGTTGTTTAACCATCTGTTAGCCTTGAACATGTGAGGCACTGCTTGAGAATGGATTCCATATGGTAAGGCATTACTGTTGGCTCCATCGGTATGCTGACCTCTAACTCCACAGGCTTTCTGGACATTATATTTGTTGTTATGCTGCATCAAATCTTTATTTTATTGTACGTCATGTTGGAGGTATTTTACAGAAACATGTTCGCCAAAAGTGTGGCTCTGTGTCTCAGAGAGCTCAGAGTATGTACCGTACTTTCACTTTCTGTAAAGGGAGGCTATATTTAGTTTGTTTTACTAGTAAAGTGAGAACTTTTTATTGGCTTAGCTTTAGGGCCAATGTGTGATTTACGTTAAGGTTAAGGTAAGGTATGTATCAGTAATGGTTAGGTTTAGGGTAAGTGTCATGGTTAGGCTGCAAAAAGGGTAGAAAATGAATGGAAGTCAATGGGAATGTATGGAAGGTCTTCACTTTGTATTTAAAACACGGATGTGGGTATTGACTTGTTTTGGTTCCCACTGAATGCACATTGAGCAGCAGAGTGTGCCGTAAAGCGTCTGAAGATTGTTACCCATGAGCTACCCTCTTCTCTTTGCCGGTATCTTGTACAATAGTGGATGAAATTGAAAGAGTGGCTTGGTTTAGTAAATATAGCTAGAGAACGCCGTTGTCGTTTCACCACCTTCCTTAAAGCTGTAGTCTGTAACATTGAGGAGAGAGCAGACTTCGACTGAAAATTTGAAGAAAAACAGGTTTCACGCCACTCCCCCACCCTCTCTGCTTCACTCATGCCCCACCTCCAAGCTCCACCCCTCTCACAGCATCTGCGCGGCTACCGCATGCGACCAGAAAGGGGGGGGGGGGGGATTCAGCGTGTGTGAGCTGTGATTGACACTCCATCAGACGCTCCTCTGGCTGTGATTGGTTGTTTTGACTCGTCCCGAATTATTCTTTCCAGATTGAAATACAGGCAGTAGGCGGTACCAATTGAAGCAGTTTTTTTCACAGGTTACATATCACATGTACTGCTGTCTCGGCATAGGGACAGTTTTAGCCAATATGACAAAAAAGTGATTTTTAAAAACTTACAGACTTCAGCTTTAAGAGCTGTGCATTGACGATGGTCGCCAGCAGCGCTATTTTCGTTTCATCCAAGCCCAGATCATCAAACTGGGCTTGGATGAAACGAAAATAGCGACTGTATATCCCACCAGGACACCAAAACATATCAGAGCCACTTTCATAGGGGTTATTGGCGCAAGCAGCAAAAGTTCAGATTTTCATACTCAAGCATCACCTACTTGTGCTTAAATGCTCATGACGTTCCAGCTGTTTCGAATGCACTGCGGGACCTTTTGATGTAGACTTTGCTTGTAAACTAGCTGCTCTGCATTTTTTGTTAAATATTCTACATTGTGAGGACTCTCAGGTACTAGGAGGGACCACTCAACTGGTCCCCAATGAGGAAAATATCTCTTCTTGGGTTTGGGGTTAGGATTACACTGGAAAAACGATCTAGAAATAAGTAAAGATTTCTTAAATTAAGTGTATTTACCTTTAATTTGAGTAGGTAAATGAGATAGTTTGCCAATGGAATGAGAATTTTTACTCTTAAAATAAGACGATTAGATAATATGCACTTGAAAGAAGACAATGCAATCGTGTTTTCTTATTTTAAGTGTGAACTGTCTTGTTCCATTGGTAAAATATCTCTTTTACCTCCTCAATTCAAGAACAAATGTACTTAGTTTAAGAAAAAATGACTTATCTAGATTTCAATTTTTTCCAGTGTAGGTCTAACATGTCAACTCACTTAAGGTTAGGATTAGGTATATGTAAGTGATGGTTATGGTAAGAGTCTGAATTAGGCCATATAAATGAATGGAAGTCAAAAGTCTCAATTCAACATAGAAAAACGGCATGAGTGTGTGTCCAGTTTTTTTCAGTACTGTATTTTCCATTGCCATTACACACAGTAATCTCACAACACCATTTCCTTCACCATACTCATTGTAACTATTTCATGCCAAACCAACCTAACGTGTTTGTTGCCAGAAACATAATTCTTGCTGTCATTTGATTGAAAACAGTCCCTCTTGTGTGTTTAGCAAACTGTATATGTTTACATTTGTGATGGTGGCCTTTAGAGACTCTTTGCTGGAGTCCTCCAATGAAAAGGTGATTCATTTCACCTTATCTATCGGGCTCTTGCTGTGCATTGACAAAAGATAATAATGGGTCAGTATCTTGTCTAATGAGCTGCTAAACTTTGCTGGAGTCTTGCAAGTAACTCTCATTTCTAGAATTTGTCAAATATTTAGTGTTAAAAGTAGTTATATATGTACTACAGTACCTTCATTTTTTAATGGCTGTACTGCATGATCCAATGAAATACTTGTACGGTAATTATATTATAGTCAACTGCACTGTATTGCATGTTTATATATGGGATAGTCACCTCAAAGTTCAGAAACTATATTTGACTATGTTTAGAGTATAAACCATCCGGGCCCTTGCCACAAAGCGTATTCTGTGATGAGAGTTTACTCAAAACCCTTGAAGTCTTCTGAACGCTTCTGTTGTCTTAATCGTTGGTTTGTGGTTAATTATTTTTAGAGGGACCACTTGAGCAAAGGCTTGAGTCAGAGGCGATAGGGGAACAGAAGTGAGGCACGTTTCACTTGCAAGGTGTAGCGGTGAAACGCAAGTGTAAGGAAGGACGAACAAACATGTAAAAGTTAGGGTGTGTTTTTAAGGATGGCGATGCACAGAAATATGACCCGTCACGTCACTGCTGGCAGAGCCGCCTTTCACTTTTCAAAGACCACCCATTCAGCAAACATTTACCTCATGCATTGTTTAAACAGAGCAAATAGAAGGTTAGTGAAAAATGTGTGATAGAAAACAGGCACTTTTCCATGCATCATACGCTGTTATAACAAGAGCATTTAACATTGCAATCATTTCTTCTTCAGTGTGGGATTTTTGCAAAGTTCTCTATAAGCGTTAAAGTATCATTTGATCAAATAAACGGTTGGATTTTACCTTAAAGTCGTAACAAATGCTTAAGTACTCTGCAATTGAACGTTTATTCTAATTCATTACCAAACTTTATTGTACAGATGGTACCCTAGAATGTCTTGCTAATCATTCTTTTTGTTGCATATTATCAGGGTTCCCGCGGGTCCTTAAAAAGTCTTAAAAGGCATCGAATTCTTCAAAATAAAATAAAGGCCTTAATTGGTATTAAAATGTCTTAAATCAGTCTTTCGTAGGTCTTAATCTTGAAAACATCATAAATAGGATTATTTTTATTACGATTTATTTTTGTAATCTAAATAAAACGTTAAAATTGACAAATTTTTTTTATTATAAAAAAAAAAAATGGCTCGCCATTATTGGTTCCGTCCCGATAGCGGAACCAATAAAAGCGTTGTTGCGGCCGGGACATTTGGGAGATGCGCCATTAACTTTTTGTCTGGAAAATATGAGCAAGTGTATATGTAACGAAAATTGGTTATCCAGCCAAGAGTTTTCTCCATGGCTAAAACCAGTATCAGGGAACATACATGAGGCACAGTATATTTTGTGCAAGAAGTCATTTAAGCTTGGAACGATGGGAATTAAGGCAGTGAAGCGTGAAACACAAAGCGTCAAAATCGAGTTACAGAGAAACAGCCGGTATTTCTCAGTTTTGTTCCACCCTTGTCTCTGCAACGCCTCCACTTTTCACCAAATCAAACATACTAAGAAAACGATACAAAGAAAAATAGCTGCAAAAAAGACTTAGCACTGGTTATGTTGTGGCTTTAAAACTGATTTGTTTTGTTCCCTGCTAAAACAAAGTTTGTGAATTCAGTTAAAAAATTGTTAAAATATCTCTTTCATTTGTGTGTTTTTAGCTTTCTTCCTGTATGGGAAGCTTTTCAAAATTTGAAACTTTAGTGCAGTGGTTTATGTTAAAATAAACCTTTGGGTTAAGTTGTTGCAAGCAGGTTTTTCTTGTGTTTCTTGTGAATTTGGTCTTAAATTTTTATGTCAAGTGGCATTAAAAAGTCTTGAATTTAACTTGCCTTATGCTGTAGGAACCCTGATTATGGTTTCATAGTAACACGTTTTACTGTTAGCTGCATTTGTTGACCCATTTTCTTTTTTTAGATTTTCCCATTTGTTATGCTGTTCCTGATATGGTTATTGGGTGGCTTCCCAAGCCGCCCATTGCGTCTGTGGTAGATTAATTTGTTATAGAAACACAAAGAACTCACAAACGCCGGAAAGAACTCCTCTAGGTCACAAACTCCACTCACAGAGATTCAGGGTAAAGTGAGAGTACCATTTCTTTTTTTTGTTCTGCTAAATCTCTATCTGGATAAGCTTTCTTTGTACTGGCAGATGAAGGGGGGAAACTTCACCCCTGGTTCCAGACGCACAACTACAGTATATCCTGATAGCCCCGGGTTTAATTATAAACCCCGGTTTTCCTGCTTTATCCCTCAAGATGAAACTGGACATCATGCTGTCATAAAGACAACTTATATTGAGCATTTTGGAGTGTGTGTTTTTTGGAAATACTCACATAGGTATTAGTTGATGTGGTGGGGGAAACTCTAGCTATTTAAATTTGCTTTTACCACAGGAAAGATGTTTATTTAATTTACAGTATCTAATGTGGAGTAGAGGCTTCATCCCTTTATTATACAATCTTTGGTTGTTAAATGACACTACACCAATATAATTACTATAATGTAGGGCTTTGAGTTCTTAGCATTTTAATTTGGACAGTGGTTTCAGGTTGGTAATACGTACTTATTGTTGATTGAGTAATGCCACTCTGACTCATTGCTTAGTGACTAGAATGATCTAGTGTGTCAGTCTCGAGTGAGAAAATTATGCACGTCTCTGTGCCAATAACATCTCTAATACTCTGGCAGCTCCATTATAACTGAAGAGGCCTGGGCTTCATTTCTGATTGGCAAACGCCGCAGACTCTGCAGCATGTACATGAGGAGCGCCAACTACTGTCTGTCTTCTTAACACTCGCTGTCCTTTCCATGACTCCCACACGTCTCTGCAACAACCATGATCTGTCCTCTTTTCATTTCTATTACATCCTATCTTTGTTTTTGTAAAACTATCATTAGAGTCAAAACGGTGCCTTCTATTTTAATCTTGCAGAACACGTCCTACTGCTTGAACAGTAGAAATTCCCTGCAGGGTTTAACCACACCATAATATTACCCCTTTAAGTCTTTCTCTTTCTTCTTTGACCACCAAAGTGCAAGAGCAGATATTATCCCCAAACCAACCATATAAAATGGTCATTATTTTAAGTCTACTTGAGTGCCTTGATTTGCTTACCCAGGATTGCATGCAAGACCCTGGTTTCGGTGACTCTCCCCCCTTCACGTGTGGTTTCTAAAAGACGTTTGAATAATGTGTTATAGTTTGTGCCTTCCTCTTTATCCTGCCCCTTTCACTCTGAGCTTGTGCGTGCGGCTGACCTCAGCCAGCCCAACAGGAAATGCTGTAGTGAGGCCAAATCTGCCCGTGAGTTAGAAGGCTGCCAGTGTCTATCTGCCTGGAGCTTTTAGCCCCTCATGTTTTATTTACATACTTGGAGTATTCTTACGGCCCCTTGAGATTAATATGAAACTTTGCTGCACAAACATAACTACAGAAAAATAGATTTATATGAAATAAATTCTGAAAACAGCAACTATTTCTTTTAGGTAACGTTTACATAAAAATGTGGTGGACTCAATGCAACAGATTCTTGAATTATTCTCTAATTTCACTTTTTATTCTTTTCAAAATACATATCATTTATAAGAGGCTTAAATTACTTAACTTTTTTTCTCGTTTCTTTTCCGTTAGGTTTGTCAACGGCAAAGAGGAAGTTCGCTGACTCCCTCAATGACTTCAAATTCCAGTGTATTGGAGATGCTGAGACGGATGACGAAATATGCATAGGTGGGTGTTATCGTTTGCATCAATGTGCTGAATACTTTAGAAAAGGACATAACTGTTAAGTACTGAAACAGCCGTCATTTGAGTCTGCCGATACAAAAATGACAAGAATGCTTTCCAAAAGGATCTGATTAGCCTGTTCTGTCTCCAGTTTCCACATGATCTATTTTTAGATTACAGCTCAGTTTATATTAAGTTATCTTGATGTGCAGAGTTTGCAAAACATTGAAGCCAATATTGAGGAATGCAGTGTCAAATATCTTTTGTATCTCTTTTATTTTTAGTTAATGTACTTCCAGATGATATTAAGGGGCATATAGAGTCATTTTACAATTTTTCTCTCCTCTCTTTTGAAATAATTTTTTTTAAAATAGAGGCAGTTATTGAGATCTAATAAAGAATGCCAGAAGTCTTCTGCTTTTGGTTTTGTGCTCTGGTTTTTCTGATGTTCATTTATTAAGGATAAAGCCCTATTCAAACCTATTTTCTTTGCACATCTTGTTAAATCATGACACTACAGGATGTTTGTCTATTGGTGTTGTTGATTTTTTTTCTTGAAGCTCTTTTGTGCACAATGAAATCTGTTAATCTACTTAGCTGACCATCGTCTCTGGCCTACCTCTTGTTGTCTGATTCTGATTCTGTTCAAATCATACAAGTAAGGCAGTAATTAGTCCTCCATGTGGGTAGAGAGGGTATCAAAAAATTATGTATTTCTTTGTTGCAGAGTTCTATAAAGTTTAATGAATTGTGATGTTTCTTAGCGAATCCAGGCCTTTTCTCATCCTATTATCCAACTGATTTTATACCAGTACTTTGAACATAATGCACTATTAGGGATCGGCCTAATCCTATGTGGTTCTGTTCTAGAACAAAGCTGTTACAGTCCAACGGTTTGCTTCTCTGGATTGTTCCTGTTCCAACATCCTGCTGTGTCTGTAGCAGCGCAGCCGCCACACCCCTCTCATGGCTGCCCAGCTCTGTCTGTGCAGGCCACGGCTCTTTGCTCCGCTCTGACCCACCCACTGCTGTTGTTTAACTATCCCCAGCTATCTTTCCTGAACAGCTTGCTGTTCAACTGGGCCAAGCTGTTGTTTCATAGTATTCATAGACATGTCAGAACTGCTATTCTCCCTTCTACAGTGATCTGTTGCTGCATGTCAACGCTTCTTATTTTGCTTTTATTCCATGTGACTGGTTTAAGATATTTGGGCTAGCTGTATTTAAAATCAAGCTTCATTTTAAATAATATTTCTGAACGTGACATTTTTACAAGAACTCCCAATTTCTGCATGTAATAAGTACAATAAGAAGAGTGCCTGTGTTTACATTTGCACCTGAAGTGTTTGACAGGCAGAGGCAGAAACTCTGACCCAAACAATGTACAGTAGCAGTGTCTCTGTCAGGTTGGGTGGTGGTTTGAAGAAGACCCAAATGCAGAGACTGAAGCTGAAGTGGTTTCTTGCAGATTTAATTACAAAAAGGATAACAGAATCAAAAATCTACAAACATAATCCACAAAATGCAAAAGTACTGAAATGACTGAGCAGGAGGTGTATATATGGGAGACAGAAACAAAGATCAGGCTAATCAGTAGATTGGGAGCAGAGGTGGACAGAGGAGTCTAGAAGGGAGCTATAGAAAAGGAGACTGATACAAGATTGCAAACAACAAATACCAAATAACTCAAATACAATCAAATATAATGAGAACCACAAAATAGAAATTAAAAAATGAAAACTCAAAGATAAAACTTAAACAGAACCAAAACCATGACACTCTTGCCAATGATCAGGATTCAGAGCTATGTTCTCCATGATGAAACCATAGCAACTGATCCTCTGAGTAATGGATTGATATTCAGTTAATCTGAGAGCTGCATCATGACGACTTTAAAGACATTTCTAAAGGATCCGTTAACATGAACACTGTACTTTTATCTCACCACCTTTGTTTTAACGACAAACAAACCTATTGTTTCTATGATTATTTTTTTCTGTTTTCTCATGTTCATTTTGGCGACATTACCCTCCTCAGCCAAGTCGCTTCAGGAGTTTGCAGCTGTCCTACAAAACCTGGAGGATGAGAGGACAAGGATGGTGAGTAACCTTCAAACATGCATAAAATATATTACCGCTGGTTACTTTTAGGATATTTGGATTTTTTTACTTTTTTGCATCTGCTTCATAATGTTTTTTTTTTCTCTATGATGAACTAAGATCTTTGCTCATAACCAAAAAAATATAGTTCTCTATATGGTATCATCTTTATATTCACTTGTAACATTTTGGCCTCTTTGAGAGTCAAAGCTTTTGTTTACAGCATGTCTTAGCATGTAGACTTTATGTTATAAGAGAATCCAGTGTAATCCTGAAAAGTAAGAGGGTCTAGAATTTAAATATCTAGATCTAGATAACTATTAGGATAAAAATACTTCTATCATTAACATTTGCAGACTTAATTCATTATGCCAGTGTTTCCTAACCTTTTTTGACTTGTGTAGCCATTTATGAATTTTACTCTACCATGAGTTCCCCTCTTAGTCAAAATATTGATGATTGTCCAAAAGTGGAACGTAAATAGCTGATTATAAAATAAAAACAATTTTACGTAATTTTTTAATTTGAACATTTAATTCTTATGCATTTTATGCTTTGCATCATCTTCCAACTATAAACATAAGAAAAACTTACTTTTTAGTTGATAAAAGCTTGTTTAATTTTTCTATTTGGTCCTCACAAAGCAAAACAGATCCCAGCCCTATTTTATTCTACTTCCAAATAAATAACATATATTCATGTACCCCTTGCATGGCAGTCGTGGATTGCTAGGGGTACGAGTACCCCCAGTTTGGAATCACTGCACTATGCCATTATATAAAAGTTGGCTACGTCCAATCCATCCATCCATCCATCCATCCATCCATCCATCCATCCATCCATCCATCCATCCATCCATCCATCCATCCATCCATCCATCCATCCATCCATCCATCCATCCATCCATCCATCCATCCATCCATGTTTGGCTTCTCTTGGTTAGATCATTAGTAAAAGATCAAAATGTATCAAATGTAAATCATGCAAGCTGTGACATATACCGCCGCTGACTGGAAAACATGTCTGTCTGTTTACCTCCCACTGTAGATTGAAAACGCCAATGACGTGTTGATTACTCCGCTGGAGAGGTTCAGGAAAGAGCAGATCAGTGCAGCAAAGGTAAGAAGAGCAACAACAATCAACCACAGCACCAGTCACAGAAATGATCATACATTGAATGAGCTGTAGATGAGTATTGATGTGTCCCCAGTGGCTGTGAGACATTAATCAATAAAGCCTCTTTATGCTCTTGTGGCCGCTGGACCACACACAAACCCTGATGAAGGTTCTAGCCTTTATGTAGCCTTAATAAAATAGTATAGATATGTTTTAATGAAAAGCAAGCAAAAATACTTATGAAAACTCAATGTCAGCTAGTATCTATCTATCTATCTATCTATCTATCTATCTATCTATCTATCTATCTATCTATCTATCTATCTATCTATCTATCTATCTATCTATCTATCTATCTATCTATCTATCTATCTATCTATCTATCTATCTATCTATCTATCTATCTATCTATCTATCTATCTATCTATCTATCTATCTATCTATCTATCTATCTATCTATCTATCTGCCTGTCTGTCTGTCTGTCTGTCTGTCTGTCTGTCTGTCTGTCTGTCTGTCTGTCTGTCTGTCTGTCAAATCCCATTTTAATCCAAAACAAAGTTTATCAAATGTACCAACTTTTAAACTAAAAAACCCTTCTATCATAATAAAAGGGTTTTGAGTATGACATTTGTTCAATAATCTAAGAAATGTCATCCCTATGAGCAGAACACCACATATATTTTTTCAATTTAATTTATTATTTAGGTTATTCAACCATCAGACCGGTTACATATATTCACGATTATGGAGGAATGCTGTAAAAACATTTAATTAATACTAAATTGTCATTTAATAATTTTTTTATTACTTTTTCCAGTTCTGTTTTATTTGAATTACTAATGTGAATTTCTAATTTTCTTTAATGGGATGGTATGTAAACAGTCAAGCAAAACTTTAGATGATTTCAACCCAGCAGAAGTAGCAGTTAACCAGGAGCATTGTAAGCCATGCCCATATACTCACACTGCTTCCTTGCAGACCCCAACCCCCAACTGACCTGTGCTGCAGTATTTGTCTTTCCCTGAAGACAATAAAATGACCTAAATTACAGATTTGGGAAATATATATTGCTGCTTTAATTAAAAGGGCAGAAATAGCAGTTCTCCCCTGATCAAGGGTATATGTTCTTGCATTAGAACATTAAACACAAAGAAAACAAACCAGTATATCATTTTCCCCCCCTAAAAACCCTCCCCCATGTGCCAAATATTACAGATTATAATCTGACTTGATTAGGTCACATGTGCTTGATCCATGCGGTCAGTAGCCAAAGGATCTAAATATGTAGCAGCAGGAGTTCTAAGTAACATATATTTTAAATAAACAGTTTATCAATCCTGTGTTGCAGGGTTTTGTCTGATCTTGGCACGGTTACTGCATGTTTGATGAAGTTAGGAAAAATTGAATTATATGATAATACTACCATTAGAAGATAGAGATTAGAGATGATTTAAGATCTGCCACAGAGTTTATTTGTTAAATAAAAAAATAAGCTCCATCTGTAGGGTTGCAAATTTCATACAATAGGTCTAGATTGTAATATTATTCCCGGGTGAATTTCAATTAACCAAATGCATCCCACAAAAAATGATTTCAAACAATTGCCTCGCAGTAAAATCAAATGTTGACAGACCTGAAGAACAAATGATCCTAATATGAGGCTGCTGCCTGTTTTCTTACACCAATGGTGGAATTATTTCAATAAATGAACTGAGACGCAACAATCAGCAGCACAAACAATGCTTGGTCTCAATACAACCTTTACAATTCCAGCTTTGGCATTTAAAGATTTATTCAGGATTAATCATTTTCAGGTATTTTCTACCATTAATGCAAAGTTCATCCTGTGTAACGCAATAGAAAAACACACATTAGTTAGGGGTGAAATAACAAAAAATTATAAAATCTGGAACCACATCCTGCAGAAGCAAACCTCGCCCTTAAACTAACATTTGCTTTAAACTTCTTATCATGTCTCCCTTTTAATTTCAATATTTGGCCTTTTTTGATTGGAGAATGTCGGAATGTCACAGTTTGATATGATGATGTTCATCTATCCTGCAAAAGTTATCCATATATACGAGGTTTTGATGCCATTTCTTATGAAAAACCCGAGAACCCCAGGGCATGACGGAGTCTCCACCCTGCTTTATAGTGGGAAAGGTGTTTTTTGGCTGAAACACAGCGGTGTGTTTAAAAATTTTTCACAAACGTTCTGGTTTGGCTCCCTTAGACAATAATATATTTTCCTATGAGGTTTTGGGAGGTTTAAGCAGGATCAGAACCTTTTGTGACAAATAGAGCATACAGCAGATTATTCTCACATAAATATCCCCAGCAGCCAATTGAAAAATGGATGCAGCTCCCGCAGTCTGGCTTCCGTTCTCTAGGTAGGCTTCCTATTCAAATTCCCTTTAACTGTTGTTGAATTTTTAACTGCGGGTTGAGGCAAAAAGAGTGGATTTTATTGTTGTTTTTGTTTGGATTAATAATTGGACTAATAATTAGTCACAAAAAAACCCATAACCTTAGTTATTAAAAGTTGTTGGACTAAAAACTGCTTGATAAAACTGGATATATTAGAATTTAACAAGACAAAATGAAAAAGTGAAGGTTTTCTGGAAGACACTGGGGTTAATAATCTAGTAATTAACATTTTTTTCTCTTTTTTTGGGCATATTAGATGTGCTGTTTATGACTTTATTATAGATATGATGTGACCTTAAGCTAGTGTAAAACATTTCTTTGCTCTAGTAAAGGTAACATCCTCATCTATTGTATCATACTGCCACCTGCTGGTAGTTCCAATATTTTCACTTCTGTCTCACTTTTTTTTTAATTTTTATTTTTTTACTTAAACTTTTGTCACTTCAGCAAAACTAAAGTAGAATTATGAAAAAAGCCCAGAAGAGCAATTTAGATTTGAACACTTTACTATTTTTATTTGTTTTACTTATGTGAAACCTGTATTAGATCTTAAACAGAAGTTGCTATTTTAGAATGGGCGTCTATAGAGAATCGAAGAGGCAAACTTTGAACAGAGAATCTGTTGTTATGAGCAACACTAACCCTTCCTGATATGGTCTGCAGCTGTTTTCTAATTCCCACTCAAACCCGGAGGAAAGACACAGCTTTTTGTTGCTCGGTTTGTGCATTTCCTTTTTCCTCAGTATTTTTCGGCTCATAGTTTTAGAACCAACTCATCATCCTACCATGTTTCTTTGTCCATGTGCTGAAATACTTTTTTTGGACAAACAGCTGGGCTCCCAGATTCTCACTGACTCCTGAAATATTCTTTCCAGGAAATCAGAAAATCTGCAGCACTTCTTTTAATAAAACAGCTGCAAGTTAAAATGTGGCTAAATCTTTTTGTCGGGTTAGTCTGCATAAATGCCATATTTGTAAATTAAAAAAGGAAACATGCTGACAGACGATGAGCCCATATCTCTCCTGTATGGGACTGTTTGCACTACTTCTCCCTGCAGTTCAACATTTATCCTGAATAATTTTCTCAGCTACAAAGCTCTTAATAACCTGACCTCACTGGAAAATCCCTTAGTTCCTTATTATGCTAAGATGCCTGTGCTCTCTCAGAATGCAGGATTTCTGTGGTTTCCAGAGTCTTGAGGGTTTTCTGTAAAGTTAGCCTAAAATACTTTTAACCAACTTTAGTCCTTTCTCCTAAAGAACCATACCTGCCGTAAGTATAGTTTAAGTCTAAGATTTAATCACTAAATATATTTATTTGCCCTATGCTTCTGGTTCCTTGCATATTTTAAAAATGGTACTGGAATTAAATATCAATGTTTGTTTTTGTATTTATTATTCATAATTTTGTTACAGTTTGTACCTGTTTGTAATCATTTAAATAATTACTTTTATTCAATAAAAGGAGGGAAGAATGTTAGGTGGATATTTTATGACAAATGTATTTTCAGTTCCATTTCGACACAATATGAAGGAGAGGTATCAGTGGGTTAAAGAGCAAAGTTTAATGTGTTTATTTGTGTGCATTTGCTAAATTAAGAGCACATTTTCTACATGCATTAATAAAGTGGTTATTTAAAGTTTGAAGTAACATCCACATTTGGTCATTTAATCATTTATTTTGTCTGTAAACACAGCCTCCACATGAGGGAGAACCATAATCTGAGAACCATAACTGCTTGGTGAAATGCTCCGGTCATGATTTTATCTAAAGGACTGACCCAAAATGTGGAAGTCCAAACAGAGAGAAACAGATGAAAAGTTTGACGGATTTTATTGAAGATGTTAAGCTCGGTGCAGAGTTTCTCCGAACTCTGTTCAGCCGGAACTGGAAGGCGAGGGGAAGACAGACTGTTAGTTCAGGCTCAGTGGGAAATTTGATTTGTTGATCTTGAAGGAGAGGATCTGATTGTTGACTCACGTTTCCAGAGAACTGAAGGATCCTTGGCTCCAATCTGTGTGTTGGTTTTCCAGTGTATGTCTGATTCGGCGGAGGGTGGAACAGGGTTTATCCAGAACTCGGACGGTGTAGGTGAACGGAGACGCTGATTGCCACTCAGATTTCCTGCTGTACTTGAACGGGTCTTGGTGAAGATGATTCCCTTGCTCAGAGAGTAATTACAACGTCCTCAAAAAGGAGACTGGATCCAAACCTCCTGTTTGGAACCCGTTGCTCAGTTTAAGGCTCAGTTGATCCCTCCTGGGAGAGGAGGTCCGAAAAGGTCCAGTTTGCAGGAAGACTTCCTGCTGAGAGGCAAAGACAAAAACAAAGTTAAAACTCAGGGAGACAAGAACTCAGTCTTACTCAGCTAAAACTCAGCTTGGCTAGAGAACCAAAAACTGGCAAACACTCTGGCGTTGAGGTAGTGGCAATCAGCCGCTTAAGAGCACTCCGTAAACAAGGTAACCGTCAGCAGGTGTGTGAGGAGGCGAACTGTAATCAGGCGCCTCTTGTTGGTGGAAGGATGACAAACACAAAAACAAACACACAGACAGGAGCCCTGACAGCTCCAACCAACACTTTGTCATTTTGGCATAAACAAAACCTCCAAGCTGATCCAAAATGGTTCCTTAAGGTCAGGTCATTTGATCTGCCTCAATCCCAAACTCTGGAGATCTCTAATAAACCTAGCTCTACTGTACCAGGAATGAACAAGTTCCTCCCCTAAGATTTCAGATGGAGAATTTCTACTGTCGCAAAATCTCATCTCATTACTTAATCTGATGACACGCCTTGTTTTCCCAGTTAGGGAGACACTGGTCCATACCCTCCTCACTGCCTCCAACAAAAGCTTTTTAACAGAGACGATTTGACAATGTTGTCATGGCTACCAGCATCATACTCGACTCTGCTGCTCAACCAAAAATTGCATTTTACAAAAGTGGAGAAACTGATCTACAAGCCTGCAGGAAGAGAGCAGGATACATGAAGACTGATCAAAAAATGTCTTCTTTGGATTTCTTTGTGACAGGAAGCCAAGAAGAAGTACGACAAAGAGACAGAGAAATATTGTGCGGTGCTGGAGAAGCATCTAAGCCTTTCAGCAAAGAAAAAAGAGTCCCACCTACATGAAGTAAGGCAATTTCTTTGAGTCCACGTCTGTCATCTGTCTCCCAACCTCCCACATTGATCGTCGTATCCATTTCCTTTTTCTGTTCCAGGCAGACAACCAGGTTGATCATGTCAGGCAGCATTTCTATGAAGTTTCTCTGGAGTACGTTTTTAAGGTTCAAGAGGTTCAAGAGAGGAAGATGTTTGACTTTGTGGAGCCTGTAAGAAAGCACAGATTTTTTTTTCTTTTTCTATTTTTAGCCTTTAAACAATATAAAGGTTCCTTTAATTCCTTTGCTGACTGGTCTTTATTACATTAAGTTAATTTGTTGGTTCCTCTGAACAACTTTTATTCGTTTTCTCTAGGAAGTAAAGAACTCTTTGCAAACTTTTCTCAGAAACTGATTCAGGAAATGTTGAATATTTCTGATATTTGATTTCTTCTGTTTGTTTGTTTTGTTTGTTTTTTATTTTTTTTTATCCTTTCTTCCCATAATTCCCCTGTGTTTTTCGCACTTTGTTTCAGCTGTTGGCATTTTTACAAGGCCTGTTCACCTACTATCACCATGGCTATGAGCTCGCAAAGGACTTCAACCATTTCAAGACTGATCTCACTATCAGCATACAGAATGTAAGAACCCCAAAACAAATATACTAACACTAATCAGACTTTTGACCTGATGAAGTTTGCACTATCAACAAAGTTTTTTTTTGTTGATATAGAATATTTTAAGCATTTTGCCATCCTGTAAGCCATCAATAATTTAGCACTTCCTACCCACTGGTAAGCATGGTGGGGGATAAGTGATGCTTTGGGCAAACCTTTAATAGGTAGCTTGGAGACTTGGGCATGCAATGTAACTGCAGGTTTTTCTATTCATGATTAAAACTTTGGCAAATATATACCTCTACTTAATTTGCTGATGTTTTGTTTTAAATAATCAATCATGATGAAGAATTTACAGTATATATTTGTAGACAGAAAAGCTTGACTTTTGCTAAGCTTAAGATTCTACAGTGATTCCCTCAGTAGGAATTCTTCAGGTTGTTTCACTGAAGGGTTTTTAAAAGATCTGTATCTGCAGTCACAGGAAAATCTAATACTTAGCTGATGTGAATTATAAAATGTCGAAGTCTCAGCTCCTCTAAATGTTTGCTTACAGACGAGGAACCGTTTTGAGAGCACCCGTTCTGAGGTTGAAAGTCTGATGAGGAAGATGAAGGAGAACCCTCATGAACACAAGAGCGTCAGCCAGCACACCATGGAGGGCTACCTGTTCGTTCTGGAGAAGCGTGAGTAAAAAGACTGCCTTGGTATCTGTCAGGATGTTAAACCTGTCATGTCTGATCTGTTGGAGGCCTGACAACAGCTTCTGCTCCACGTCGTTTCCATGGTAGCCAATATTATCTCTAATCCAGGCCTGATTCAGCCTTTTCTTTCTTTCTTTCTTTCTTTCTTTCTTTCTTTCTTTCTTTCTTTCTTTCTTTCTTTCTTTCTTTCTTTCTTTCTTTCTTTCTTTCTTTCTTTCTTTCTTTCTTTCTTTCTTTCTTTCTTTCTTTCTTTCTTTCTTTCTTTCTTTCTTTCTTTCTTTCTTTCTTTCTTTCTTTCTTTCTTTCTTTCTTTCTCACCTCTTGTTTTTCTTTTCTCAGGTTCCTTCGTATCAACTTGGGTAAAGTACTACTGCACCTACTACCGTGAGCCTAAGAGGTTTTCCATGGTTGGGTTTGACCCAAAATCTGGGGGTAAAATGGTGAGTTTGTCATTAATCTGTCAGTATTTGTCCAGCCATCTGATAAATTATCTCAAACCACTTAGACTTTCACCTTCTCTCTTGTTACAACCACAAATTAATGTTTTATCTGAATTTTATCTAAAAGACTGTAGAACATTACTGAAGTATGAAACATTCAATGCTTGAAGTATCTAATTAGCATCAGAATGAAACAAAGCGGGGAAAAAAAATAACATCAGGAACATTATTGTTTAAAGTGCATGTTCTGATGAGTGTTATTATTATACCACCTACCATAGTGCATTTTATTTGTCAGGGGGAGGAGGAGAGCTTCATCCTAAAGTCGTGCACAAGGAGGAAGACAGAATCCATAGAGAAGAGATTCTGTTTTGACGTTGAGGCCGTGGACAGGTTAGTGTCTGATTAACTGTTTCATTTTGTTTTAAATGATAAGCTCTTAAAATAATTTTTCATCTAGCCGGTTATCCCTTTAATATAAAATTTTTGGTGAATCTGAAAGTAAAATCCAATATCATTAAACATTTAAGTCTATAGTTAAATTTAAATATTAATATAACCCAAGACTCTGTTTCTCACAGAAATAGAATAATGAAAATATTCCATAATTTTCCCCCAATATTTTTTATTAGAATTTGCTTTAGAATCCTGTGATAGCTCTATTGGTTCTGCATCTCCTTACGTGGCACTTTTCCTTCAACTTAAATTAGCGTTTTATGTTGTGACCTTAGTTTTGATTTACTGACGTATTTATTACCCTGAGTATCTGCTGAGTAGGAGAAAACCTACAATTTGACATAAATTCATATTAAATCATATTCAGAAAAAAGAAAGGTTCTCATTTTTACTTAAGTTAAGACAAAGTAGCACTGCAGGAGCAGAGATCACAGCATGACTTCCTGTCTAGCAGCTACAGGATCATCTTCTTTGATTTGCTGACTCTACATAACCAAATAAGTTAAACATTTTTATGATCTTTTAATATTTTTTGGTGCACTTTTGTCAGAGGTTTTTTTAAAGCTGATTCCTAAAGTTTTATTTTTTGTAAAGGCTGTATTTTCCCTCCTTAGACATGTGAGGGCGCTATTGTGTTAATCAAGAATAAGCATGATGGCACAGTGCTATTCCGGGCATTATGCCTGTTCCTCCTCCACCTTCTTCTTTATTTTTATTTTTATTTTTGTATGTGATCCATTTAAAGTCCCTTTTTTTAATATCCTTTTATTTATAGAATGCTTATAAATCTCTTTTGAAAAACACTTTGGGCTGCAGTTGACCCAGTAACTCAGAGCCAGTCTCTTATTTTATACATCTTCCTGACTCGAAACCTCCATGGTTCTATGGAAAAGCTGAAAAGTTGGACCCATTTAAACAGCTGAGGGCCCAGGATGTGTCGGTGCACTCTGAGTGTCCCAATGAGCGATGTCCTGTATTGGAGCGGTGGATCATGATTGGCATAAAGAGTAGGAGCAACAACAAGATCAATGTGCTCCTGCTGACAGAGTGACCGGTGCAGGATCGATTGCAAACTTGACAGAAGACAGAGACAAATTTGGCTAATGAGACGGTGTGATCGACAGAGGTCTGAGAACGCACAATAAACCCTGCCCCTCTAAGGATGATTAGCCTGATAGTTTCAGTGAAATGAAGTTGAATGCTTATTAGCTGATGAACTTTTCAGGGAGCGTTCTGATCTTATTTGATTTTATCTGAGTTAAATCAAAGCGTGTCTTGATTTATGTCACTGTCTACTTATAATGCATGTATACATGTGCAGGGTCCGGTATCTGCATGGGTTACTTCATGTGGAGTTGGCCAGTATTGGGAAATGTGTTGATTTACCAGCTTTTAGATGAAAATGTTCATAACTTAAACATATGAAAAGCTAATGTTCTATGCGTGTGTTTGTGTGTGAGTGCAGGCAAGGCATTATCACCATGCAGGCTCTGTCAGAGGAGGATCGCAGGTTGTGGATGGAGGCTATGGATGGTAGAGAACCGGTAGGTTGCCATGGCTACTAGTTTGTGCTTACATGACGAAGACAACCGGTGATGGAGACAAAAGAAGAGAGAAGGGGACATCATGTCCTCTGAGCTTTTGCACAACTTTTTCACACGTAAAAGAAAGTGACTACATTTGATTGGCTTACCTATTTATAAATATTTTTTTTAGCCCAAAGCAATTGTTTTAGTGCTGCTCACTGCACCCACACTCAAAACCATTCATGTCCCAACAGCTCCCTCAACTCCTCATGCAAGTAGGAGAAGTAACTGAGTCCATGCAAGCTGCAACGTGCAGCTGCTGAGTCCAGGAGAGCTGTTGTGAAATAAAATGTTTGCGTTTTCAGCCTCGTCTGTGAACCCGGCTTTATTGTTAAGACATGTTTGCTCTGTAGCTGTCATGAAGTAATCAGCACAAACTCTTCAAACATTACAGCCGGATCAAGCCCCCCCCCAAAAAAAAAAAAAAATCGTTTTAATCAACAATTTATGGATTTTAACTTTGCTTTCAAACATTTATGAAAATAAGGTTCGGCAGTGCCTAACACACCTGTTTAATCTAAACATGTTTTAGAAAGAATTCTGTTCTTTTGGAGCATCTGTTGGCGTGTGTTTTAAAAAATAAACGTTTTAAAAATACAGTTTTTTAATACATTGTCCATACTTTATAATAAAATATATAAATGTATCCAATGCACTGCAGTCAGAAGTTAACTATTTAGTAAACAAAGCAGAGAATCTGCAAAACTTTATTGCTGAATGGAAGCCATATGAAGTAGAAGCTAGCTAGAAGCTATGTTAAGGAAAAATCAGTAGAATGCTTTTATCAGATGAGAAGAAACTGATGTTTTCGGATTTGTAGTCAATAAATGGGTAAGGCTGTTAAACCTACTCTAGAGAATAGACGGCAAATTTTGCTGTTTATCATCTGAAGGGAGAAGTGAAATATAAATGCACGTTATTCAGACATTTATAAACGATATTGCTACAAACTCATCTAGAGGTGGCAAAGTTGTAAGCATGAAGGATCCATCCTCTTCGGATCCCAAACAGCCACAAACACGTAATTGAACATTTTATAATGTTATTTATTTTAAAAAGATGTTATTCTTTATTATTCTTGATTAGGGCATTACAAGTGACTTCAGAGTGAGATATAATGCCAAAAACAACAGGAAACTATCTGAATATTAATCAAAACTTACCTAATTAAAAGTAAATTCAATTCAGTGTATTTATATAGTGCTAATTCACATTGAATTGAATTTTAAGTGACATTACAATTCAACCAGATCTCACAGTCAGATTGATTCAAAGTTTTCTATCTAAGGAAAACCAGCTGATAGCATCAATTCATTGACTGGAAGACAATCCCTCACACCAAGCATGCTCATAGCGACAGTGGAGAGGAAAAACTCATTTTAACAGGAGCAAACCCCCAGCAGTGTAAAACAAAATGACAAAAATGTACCTTCCTAATTAAGAAAAACATCAGAAAACAAAGAAAACATAAACGGCAGCTCGCTATCGGTCTGCGCCAGGTGACGTCAATGTTTACCTCGGGCGCGGTGCATCGTGGGAAAACCACCATATTACGTGGAAAGTCGAGATAACCCACACGCGGCTGTTCTTTCGGCACAATTATTTACCAGAAATGACACGATCGTGTTGTGTGAGAGGCTGCCAGTCCCGGTGTCGTGCCAAGGTAGTTATCCCTGCGAAAATTTGTATCCCCTCGTCGGGAGCGCGCACGGAGTAGAAAGAACAGCCCGACTTAACTCCACTTCAATTCCAACGTGCAGAACTTGAAATTTGAAAGGTTTTACGTGTATGAAAGTTGAGCTTTACTGTTTTATTTTTTTACTTCACATGTTTTAGCAGAATATCGCCAGTGATATTGATCTAAAACTAATAATAAAACACAAACGTTTGCTTGAAAGCTGGTCGCTGACAGCAGTGTCTACTCCTCCCTCTGAAAGCAAACAGATCCTTGTTCTTTTTCACACGTTCATTAAAAAAATCTCTCATTGTTTCACAGTATCCAAATGTTCTCATCCCATTGAAAACTGTTGTAAACCATATACTTGTAATAAAAATGAAATAGAAAATGGAGTGCACGTGTAATCATAAAAGACTATATGCAGAAGGAAAATTATTTTTTCCTGGTTGAAATTTAGTACTTAAATCTATATCTGTGTTTATATTAACGTACAATTTATCTATGTTGTACAATATCCTTTATAAACAGTTTGTCTTCTAACATCAGCCGTTTTATTTCATCCCATATTGCCAGAACCAGCAATATGGGATGAAATAAAACCTGCTGTAATCTGTTCCCCCTGTCTAAATCAGACAAAAAAGGTCCCAGTTTTTCCATTTTTGGCTTATAAACATCTTTTAGGATGACAACTAACCTCTGAAACTTTGGAGTTGATTTACCTTTATTTCTTAAAGTTACAAGGGGGGAACAAATTATAGCAGGCCACCTGCTATAATCTGTTCCCCCTTTCTAAATCAGGCAAAAAAGGTCCCAGCTTTTTCATTTTTGGCTTATAAACATCTGTTATGATGACAACTAACCCCTGAAACTTTGGAGTTGATTTACCTTTATTTCTTAAAGTTACAAGGGGGGAACAAATTATAGCAGGCCACCTGCTATAATCTGTTCTCCCTGTCTAAATCAGGCAAAAAAGGTCCCAGCTTTTTCATTTTTGGCTTATAAACATCTGTTATGATGACAACTAACTCCTGAAACTTTGGATGTGATGGACCTTTATTTCTTAAAGTTATAAGGGGGGAATAAGCATTTTGGCTTATAAGCATCTTTTATGATGCTTATAAGCCAAAAATGAAAAAGCTGGGACCTTTTTTGCCTGATTTAGACAGGGGGAACAGATTACAGCAGGTTTTATTTCATCCCATATTGCCAATTGTGGCAAAATGGGATGAAATAAAACGGCTGATGTTAGAAGACAAACTGTTTATTAAGGATAGTACAACATAGATAAATTGTACGTTACTGTAAACACAGATATAGATTTAAGTACTAAATTTCAACCAGGAAAAAATAATTTTCCTTCTGCATATAGTCTTTAATGATTACACGTGCACTCCATTTTCTATTTCATTTTTATTACAAGTATATGGTTTACAACAGTTTTCAATGGGATGAGAACATTTGGACACTGAAACAATGAGAGATTTTTTTAAGGAACGTGTGAAAAAGAACAAGGATCTGTTTGCTTTCAGAGGGAGGAGTAGACACTGCTGTCAGCGACCAGCTTTCAAGCAAACGTTTGTGTTTTATTATTAGTTTTAGATCAATATCACTGGCGATATTCTGCTAAAACATGTGAAGTAAAAGAATAAAACAGTAAAGCTCAACTTTCATACACGTACACCCTTTCAAATTTAAAGTTCTGCACGTTGGAATTGAAGCGGACTTAACTCGGGCTTTTCTTCCTACTCTGTGCGCGCTCCCGACGAGGGGATACAAATTTTCGCAGGGATAACTACCTTGGCACGACACCGTACGGTTATTTCGCATTATGCTTACTTTTTTCCATATAGTCAGAGAAACAAACTCAATCCTTTAGTCCTTCGTTTAGCTATGCTGCGGTTGTTTACACTACGCCTTTTCCACCAAAAATGGCGTCTTAGCAACAAATGTCACGTGACTGACGGAGACCGATTGCAAACTCCAAAACTTTACATGGTGTTAACAGACAAACTGTGTGGCTGGTTGAGATGAGATGAGGATGGTGGGTGGGAAGTCCGCCTCTGCAGCTTTTCTATCCGTCACCTCCAGAAGGCACCAATTGGACATCTCCGTCGTCTTCTAGGAACCAATCAGAGACAAGCACTTGTACACTCATATTTGCATTATTAAGTTGATGACACCAATCCTAAGAGGCATGAAAAACAAACATTATTTTGTTTCCTTTCTATTCATCAAACCAAAATTGGTTAGTCGTTGTAAGATTCCTAAAAGTAAATGGACAGTTGTTGCTCGGTCTGTGACAAAATATGAGAAGCATGGAAGGGGTGCGGAAACTTTTTCCATATTACTGCACAGTTTAGCTGCCAGAATAAACCCTCTTTGTTTTGTCTGTTCTGTTTCAAATTTGGGTTCTTTTTCTCCTGAAATGCTCAAAATAATATCCCTACACACTTTTCAGAACATTAAATCAACATTAGCATGAATGTAGCACAACTACAGACACAATGCAGTCTCAATCTCTTTGCTTTTTAATCAAACCTTTGCTTTGTAGTCTTTTTTTTTTTAAACCAAAACAAGAAAATGTGATTTTTAAAAAGAATTTTTTTTTACCAACCTTCTAAATGACCTCTGCTACTTTAGCACTTTAAAAAAGTATTTCAAATGTTGCTGCTCTCATCTTAACTGCTGTATTGCAGATTTTCTATATTTCATTTAATGCATGAATTACATTTTGAATCACAAGCTATGCTAAATCCAACATTTATAAAGATAATAATGTTCTTGTTGCATGTTTTTGTATAAACACACAATTTAACAACTTGCTGTTGAAATTGTTGGGGGAAAAAAATCATTTTATAGCTTCATAATGCAAATAATTGCCTCTCTTTTTGTTTGCAGGTGTATAATCTAAACAGAGACAACCAAACTGAGGCCAGTAAGTAGATTATTTTTGTATCCTAAAAATGGATTTTGGGATAACCTAATTTTAGCTGTCCTAATTTATTTTGTAATGTTTCATTTCTAAAAATAAAATAATAAAAAAAAAAAAAAAAAAGAGAAAAAGCAAACTTTTTGGAGATGGCTGAACGTTGAAACGAATCTGGAAGGGGAGTAGTTCGTATCATTAGACCCTTTCAGTGAATTTGCAACATTAATTCATCTGGAAAACCAGCGAACTCTTAAAGTCCACTCAGTGTATTACGATGAGGTGCTGTTGAAATTTTTGATTTATGACAAAGGAAAAAAACCATCAAGCAATCATAATCGAACATTCAGATATTGTTCAGATGATTAAATATAAAGGAGGTAAAATTGCCTAATAAAGGCCTTCTCTTTGGTTAGGGCGATAATAACAAAAAAAAAAAGACATAAGGAAAATAGAGTGAAATTATTGAACTTTTTAACCTTTTCCCACATTTCAGGATTCAAACATAGAGGTATAATATTGCATTTTTTTGTTAAGAATCAATAACAAGTAGGACACAATTATGAAGTGAAATAAAATTTGTTGGATATTTTAATATATCCATAATATAAATCCAGAGATGCAGCCAAGAGGCCCATGATCACTCTGGAAAAACTGCAGAGATCTATAGCTGAGGTGGGAGACCCTGTCCATAAGATAACAGTTTGTTTGTTTTTCTTCTGGAAGAAAGCCAATTCTTAAAGATATCCAAAAAAGTCTTGATTAAAGTTTAGCACAAACAACCTGGGAGACACAGCAAACGTGGAAGAAGATGCTCTGGTCAGATGAAAAATTCGAAAATTTCAGCAACAAGGCAAACCATTATGTTTGGCATAAAGCAACAGAGCTCATCGCCCTGAACACATCATGGTTTGGGCCTGCTTCTCTTCAGCAGGGACCGGGAAGAAAACCTGTTGGAATCTGCAGAAGACCCGAGACTGGGACGGAGATTTAAATCTACAATGGAATGGTTCACAAACAAACACATCCAGGTGTTAGAATGGCCATTTCGGAGTGCAGACCTTAATATACTGGAGAATCTGTGGAAAGAACTGAATACTGCTTTTCATAAACGCTCTTCATCCAACCTCACTGAGCTCCAGCTGTTTGACAAGGAAGAATGGGCAAAAATTTCAGTCTCTCAATGTGTAAAACTGATAGAGACAAACCCCAAGCGACTTGCAGCTGTAATCGTGGCAAAAAGTGGCACTAAGAAGTATTAACTCAAGGGGGATGAATCATTTTGCACACCCATTTGTTCAGGTTTTTATTTGTTAAAGTTTGAAATATCCTAAGCGTTTCTTTCCACCTCATGACTGTGTCCCACTTGTTGATTCTTTACAAAGAAATACAATTTAACGTCTCTGTTTGAAGCCTAATATGTGACAAAAGGTTGAAAAGTTTTTAGCTTTTGGAAGGCGCTGTAAAAGAGGTGAGCAGTGACATCTTTTTTAACACCTGTGGTGTCATTTTAGCTAACTGTACTCAGATTCCCCGGCTGGGGAAAACTGACACTGCCCATCTGTATATTCTGATTGAGCACATTTTTTAATTTTCACAAGAAAACGTCATACAGCAACTACAACTCTTGTAGTTTAAATAAAAACCTATTGGAACCTAAAGGAATTTCTTGTAAGGATGAGAAGCATTTTAAGATTGTATAAACATCTTAGGACTAAAGATCATGTCATGGTGTATTTATATAAGCTCCTAATCGTCTCTTGCTCATTCTGTTTGTCTCTCATCCCCAGTGGCCCAGCTGGATGTCACTGGGTTCAACATCATGAAAAAATTCATCTACGCCGTGGAAACTCGAGGTAGACTATTAACAGTATATCTGCTTGGTTGCTCTCCTGCTTCATTCATTTGGTTTATTGAACTTCTGCATATATTCACTGGACATCTGCTTGACCAGATTACACACCGACCTTTTCAGTATGCGTATTTATAGAAGACCATTTACTTAAAATATGTAAGAAATTGCTATTTTTTGGGTAAAGATTCCTTATCTGACCAAGAATAGTTTTTCCCCCATAGATTCCCGTATTTGAAGCCTTTGATATGTTCCTATATGTTGTTGTGCACATCAGTGTCTTTCTTTGACGTTTGATCATTTTCTCTTCACTTTCTCTAAAAGTGTTTTTTTAATAACACAACAAATGTTGTTTTTTTGCTTTTTCTATTTAATCAGAGTATAAAATTTCTCAATAACTGCATTTATTTTATTGTTCTGTGATATGTTTCACTTCTATTTGCTGTACTTGTAGCTCACTAAAAGTGTTCTCCTCATTATTTATCCTTTTATTTAAGGCTAATTTATTTATAGAACAATTCAGTACAAAGACAATGCAAAGTGCTTTACATGATTAGAATATAGGAAAATAAATCAGAATCAAAGCAAGTAGAAAAAATGCATAAATAAAAAATAAATAAAAAAAGCTGTAAGCTTCTCTATTATTTTATTTTTTGCAGAGTTCTTAATCTGACTTTAAGGAGACACTAATTATGGCAAAATGATAAACCCTACATCTAAATTATTTGTCCATTGCTGGTAAATGTAATCTAATTTCCGGCCCTTTTATCAAGCTAAACAAAAACCTAGATTGACAACAAACCAGAAGCAGATAAAAAAATGCATCCCAGAAAGACAGAGGAACTGAATAGATTATACCCCACAGGATGTTGATGTGTGTTGATATTGCTGTTCTTATTGCAGGAATTAAGGTTATATGTAATGCGGCATCCTTGACATTGCAAGCCGTGTTGCTAAAAGTTTAAATCTGGCTCGAATGAATCTGCATCTCTGTGATCTTTTTGGACACTCCTGGCCTTCGCATGCTCCTCTAAAATGCCACAGTAAAGGTCTCCATGATTGAAAAATAAAAGGAAAAAAAGGACCTTGTTTTGTCAGTCGCCCCAAGAACATCAGTTCCTGCTTCTCTCTGCTGCTTTACATTTTAGCAGATAGAGCCACATTGTAATATTTAATTGAATATGCCCTTGTTATGTGATCTGTTTTGATTAAAAACTGAGTTTAGTGAAACAGACTAAAATGTACCGATAGGGTGTTTCTTTAAATACAGCCTGACTGCTTTAGAACCATCAAAGTTTTAGGTTTTCTCACTGTTTCATGCCAGCGTTCGATAAAGCTTGTAACTAAGCATGCCAGGTCATTACATCATCACTGATACCACATGTTTTGTTTTTTGTTTTTTATCCACAAATAGTGCAGCAAAACCTTTTTAAATTACTCTACAATGAATGTAACCAGATGTTTTACTTTACTTTTAATAAGGTGATATGGATGCCTTTGATGCTTTGAATAGTGACTTTCTGTACACCTTCACACACAGATGTAAGAGTGCATTGCCTTTATAAGCGGTAGTGGTTTCTAAAATGGACCTAAATGTGGCTCTTCTCCCAGGGTGCTTTAGTGTTAGGGAGTGGCAGTTCATCTTTGTAATATAATTAAATAGAAAAGCATTATTGTCTATCATACACAACAATGGCATAATTTTGCCTTTGGTTTGCTCACATACAATAGTGTAATAAAATATATTAACATTAAAAAAATTACTTTAGGTACAACTTATTCAGCTCCTTGATGGCAGTGGGCACAAAATGGCACGAGGAAGTCTGCATGTCTGCCGTGATGGAAGGAGCTCAGAGTGACGGGAGAGTGGATGGCAACGGTCATCTGTGATCTTATGAAAGACCTGATGCAATCCTTTACTGTAATTTTTTCTGTCATATCTGATTCCATTTGTGTATATTGAAAATAACAAGGGCAATAATATGCACCCTTGGGGCAGACCTTTATTTAGCGTAACACTGTCAGACATCACACTAAGACAACATGGCTACTGTTTAAACCACACTGATGATATGTATAGAAGTTGGTTTCTGTTTTATACCAAGATTCTTGATAAGCACCTAATTATAGCCATGCTACTTTTTTCTATAACGGAATTGATCAACAGTACAAACTTTATTACTAAAAAGAGATTCTGCAGTCAGTTATGTAACACAGTTATGTGATGCTGTGGGCCACCCTCCCTTTCATAGCTCCAGGAAACTGGACCAATTCCTTAGCTCCTTACATTGTTGCTCCAATTAAATATGCATCCATTTCAATGCTTATAGGCCATTTTTAACTTAAATAGAGGCGTTAATGTTAGTTTATGTTTATGCATTTAGCAGACACTTTTATCCAAAGCAACTTACAAAGTAGAAGCAGTTTTACAGTTATGAATAAGGTTGGGAATTGGAAAAGATTTTCACGATTCCGATTCCCTTTTCGATTCTATGAAACGATTCGATTCTTTATCGATTCTTTTTTCTATTCCAATTTGGGGGAAAAAGGAGAACAAACAGTTTGATTATCAAAATCAACTTTGTTTACGTAACTATTGCAGAATCTTACAAACTCAACAAGATCAAGATGTCCACAGGAAATGTGAAACTGGAGTAACATCTGTGTTTAAATGAAAAATGAATACAAGAACAAACTTAATAACCAACAATGTCTAATAACAAATGATGGGATAATAACCTATTTTAAATAACAAAAAATACTAATTATAAAACAGTAGTAGGGAAAATGAACAGTTCTTTTGCAGAAAGATGAGCATATCTGCTTTTTCTGGAAGGATACGGGATCTTTCAGGGCTTATGATGTCTCCAGCCGTGGAGAACACCCTCTCAGATGGGGTGGAGGAAGCCTGCACACAGAGGTAGTTTTCAGCCAGTCCAGATAGCAAGGGCAGCGTATCTTGCTTGTTCCACCACCACAGTGTGGCGCTATCCCTGCAGGGGATGGAGGGCAAGCTTTTATAGAGCTGGATTTCCTGATCTACCCTCTGGGCTAAGGAAAGACGGGGCTTTGATTCACAAAGTGACCGCAGCTCGTTGTCTTCCTCCTCGAATAGTTCTTCCAACTTGCGTAACTTGCGTAACTTACGTAAAAAACGTGACGTAAGTCGTGCTCCCCAGAGCCGGCGCTCTAGGCTGTGGTGCTGCGGGAATCGAAAAAAGAATCGTTCAGCGAGCTGCCAAATGATGCCATGGAATCGGAAAATACGGAACCGGTTCTGAACAGGAACCGGTTTTCGATTCCCATCCCTAGTTATGAAAGTAAGTTCTCTAGAGGAAAATTTCAAGTTATAATCTGTTGTGACAACAAACAGATAGTGGGAAGCATAAGCGTCGTTAGACCTATTTAAGGGTGGCTTCAGTCACCCTTTCTTTGGCATTAGCCACCCTATAATTATTTTGCGATTTTAAAAAAAATATATTTTTTTTCTGTATTTATTTTTTCCTCATATTTTCCCAAAACAAATGCAGTAAAGCACCGAATAAAAGCCATAAAGAAGACAAGTTAATCTGAACAATCATAGGCGTAACTTCCTTAAGGACTGGTGTGGACATGACGGTCCCCACCAATATTTTGTACACGTATTTTGCTTTCGGTGCTGTGTATATCTGATTAAAACCCCATTCATGCCGCTCCTCAGAAAGAAATTGAAAAAAAAGTTCTCCCCGCTGCTCACCGTCCACAAACCCCGACAAAAAAACTCAAAAAAAAGAATCCTCTCGCTTTCTCCCCATCACCCCCCTCCAACCTCTCCCCATAACATTTGAATTGAAGATATCCGCGGGTGACGGGTCGGGTTCGGTCGTCATCCTAACGGGTTTGGGCGGGTGCGGGTTGGTAAAACTCGACCCATGCAGGTCTCTAAGCTACACTACATTCAGTATCGTTGCCATAGAAACAGACAACAGCGCCAATATATCAGAATTATACTAAAACACACGCAAATAATTTCCCACATAAAAAACAGGACTTTCAGTCCATTACAGTTTTCCGTTTTTAGAGGGTTGTTTATTTTGCGTTTATTAAGTGATGGCTGTGGTATATTAGCTTTCACTGCTATAAGCTTTCGCAGCAGTGATTGATTAATTTAAACACCTGCTCTACTGATGGTCTATCGGAGTTGGTGTTTAGGATGAACATAAAAAACACCTTTTATTTGAATCTTGTTGTAGCTACTGTTTTAATCCCGGCTTTACTTAAAACTTTTTCCTGACTTTGATAGTGTTGCCATTCAGTTGCAAGCACTGCGCCCCTTTTTCTTTTATATGTACACGTACATTTAAGATTTAGCGTGTTATGTTGACAACTCATGAGCAAGCTGCTTTTTGCAATCTAGCAGGAAGGTAAGGATAGGATGTTGCAGGTGTGACGTCACTCTGCAGGGGGTCCAAAGATAAAAGATTTAAACAATTTTGGCATTGGAATTTTAGATTTAAGGGAGTTAGAAAGTTCACTTAGTAAAAGTGCAAATAATAAATCTGATTACCGATTACTTTTAAGCTGGTTGAACATACTGCGACAGACTGGTGACCTGTCCAGGGTGATCCCACCTCTCACCCAGAACGTGGCTGGAGATATGCACCAGCACCTCCTGATCCCACTGAGGGATAAGGTTAAAGAAAATGGATGGTTGAACATAGTCCGCTCTCCCAGATTCTATCAAATCAGTATTGATACCCTCAGGGGCGGATTTAGGAAATTTGGGGCCCTAGGCAAAGACAGGCAGGGGGCCCCCTGAGAAGTAAACCCATAAAACAGACCCATTCTACAGATAGAGAAATGTTAATAGAATAGACATCCATTATTTGTTCTAGGTTTTGTCCCTCTCTTCTTGTCCCTTTTTCCTCTCTATTTATCAGCGTTCTGATGGCATTTTAGCCAAAGGATTTTTATCAAAAACATAATTAATGTGCACAAATAAGGATTAGTTGTATTAACCATACATGGAAACAGAGTTTTATGGGGCCCCCAGAACTTGGGGCCCTGGGCAACTGCCTAGTATTGCCTAATGGTAAATCCCCCCCTGGATACCCTGCTGGTGGATGTTCTTGACAGAAAGACGGAGTTGCTTAATCATATTCTGCTTAAGGTCCCATAAGATCTTGTCCGAGTCCTGGTTTAAAAGTAAATTAATTTTAAAAAGTGACCCAAAATTGACTGTCAATAAATGTTCTACAAAATTGATATATTTATTTGATTTCTTTGATTTGTACTGTCTGTTTAGATTTATGTGATATTTTTTGCACAAAATATATAAGTGAATATTGTAACAGTTATGTTTTTAACTGTAAGCATTAAATTGATAAATGTTATTCGCATTTTTTTGGCTTTATCCTTTCCAACAAAAAAAAAAGGCGTCGCGCAGGTAGCTCCCTTTCCTTATGAGCCGTCCCCACCAACTTTCAACACAAAGTTACACCCTTGTCTTAGACAACGCCTTAGCAGGTGCACTGAAAAAATTCGGCGCGCATTATCTTCTAGGGGCTGAGCCACCCTTGTCTCTTAAACCTAGAGACGCCCCTGGTGGGAAGTACAGAAAGAGTAGCAGAGGTGTTCAGAGCTATATGTAAGAGTTGGGATAAGAGATGCTGTTGAAGAGGTTGGTCTTTAAGAGTTTCTTAAGAGAGGGATGCTGCTGTTCTTGTAGTGCTTTGTAGGTCATTCCACCATCTTGGAACAACCAATGAAAACAGTCTGGATTGTCTTAAGCATGGTGTAGGCTCTGCTAGAAGACAATCCATTGACGTCTGGAGTCACTGAGTTGTGACATAAGCATTTGCAAGAAGGTTCAAGTTGTTAGTTAATGAAGGAGGCTCCTTGTTTAATTTTTCCAAATATTTTTTTCTGATTTTTATTTTAATATGTTCAATATTCTCTAGTATTTTGCTTAATATTTCCATAGAATAACATTCTGGTATTGTCTCTGATCCTTCAGGTATTGGGGAGCAGGGCTTGTACCGAATCGTTGGCGTAAACTCCAAAGTACAGAAACTACTGAGCCTGGCTATGGGTAAACGCAAAACCCTCACATAACAATGTCCAAATTCCTTAAGGGGAAATCATCTACTTATGTTTAAAAAAAAACATTTCACCATTATTGATTTTAAGTGAACAATTTGGTTTATCAGATCCTAAGACATGTGCTGATGTGGAGCTGGACAACCCAGAGTGGGAGATTAAAACAATAACAAGTGCAATCAAGTTTTATCTCAGGTATGTGTGGGAAAACTGATCTGATTTGTTGCTTCCTGTCTTTATAATAACTGGACAGTTTCTGCTAGATTCATCCCTTAAAATGACAGTTTAATTCCTTATAACCTCGATGCATATTACTCTACCTGTCATCTCTTGTTTGTCCAGGATGTTGCCTGCGCCTCTCATGACATATCAGTACCAGAGGAGTTTCATCAAAGCTGCCAGTAAGTCTCATATTATTCTGCATCAAGATAAACAGCTATTTAAATAAAAGAGTGATTGTAGCAACAACAGGAAAGATCTTAATTTAAGTCGAATTTCCATCCTGTAGGTAGATTTTAGTAGTTGCTATTTTAAGATGTAATCCTTCTGAATTACATAGGGATGATATCAATAAGTATGTTTTTTTCCTTTTTTTATGTTTTGGGAAAAACTTAGATGACTTTTAAAACACAACTAATACAATTCTGCATCTGAATGACATAAATGGGATTTAATTTATTCTTATAATTCTTCTGTGACACAGTTTGCCTCCAGCCAGCGTGTGGATTAGAAGTATTACACAGATAAGGGTCAGATTTGACATGAAAGTCAAAAGCCGAGGGTTTCTGAACTAAATGGTACAAACTCTCTGAGGGAGTTATGTAATTCCAAACCACAGCTTAAAAATGATCTATTTTTGTATGTAAAGCGCCCGTTGTGGAGGAAAAAAAAAAAAAAACACTTGGCTTACTCAGCCATTTTAAAGATTGATTATCTCTACTGTCCGACAGCCAAAGCAATCGTTTCAGTCCACTGCATTCCTTTCCTGCTGCTGCTGCTGGGATACAAAATAAACTCCTGAAAGCAGACGCTGGCTCAGACTTTCTTCCCAAAGACATCAGCTAAATTAATGTCAGTTTTGATGTAGCTTAATATGAAGAGCAAACATTTATGTTAAAAAGCAAAACATAAAAGGAGTGTGTAATAACTGCACGCCTACCAAGCTAATGTAATCCACCTAAAATGATGGGTCGGGCAAGGAGAACATCAGAGAAGCAGTCTCGTTAATCAGTCTTAAGCTTAACGAGTTGGAGAAATTGTTCAATTAAAAAGGTTTTAATTAATAAAAAAGTTGAAATAAACATATTCTAAGACTAAACTCTGTAGTTGCAACATCATTTGAAAAATGTTACAGGAGATATGAATATTATATGTTTATGAACAATATGTAATTTCTCTTGTTAATTATAATCTTCTCTACTGTATGTCAAAAGATCAAGAGTAATTCAGTTTAACCGAGTCAGGTTTTAAAAGTTGGACGGACAGGTTTTCCGTGTTTGACTGCGGCTAATCCTAAAGAAAGAACGACAGCAATGCTGGCCTCCAGGAAATGACTGGTTGTCCCTAGCAACACTACCAGGATGCAGCGTTGTATAAAGAGCAGCCAAACAAGGGTGGAGGGGGTGGTCAACAGGGCTTGTGGAAGTTTAGTGTGTAAAACAGCTGGTTTAAAGACATTCTGGAATTTTTCTCTTTATAATGTTTGCTTATAACCTTTTTTTTGTTTTATTTTTTTCACTTTTCTTATGTCAGAACATCTCTGTGGTTTGAAAAACTATATAAGGAGGAATGTGGCTGAATATTGTTTCTTTTCTCCTCTCACTTGGCAGAGCGCCGTGAGAACGCTGTCCTGCTTTGAACTCTCTCTGCCAGCTCCTCCCTCTTTCCCTTCTCTTTCACATCTCCAGTCCCTCCTCCGTCACTCATCTTCCCCCTCCTCATGTTTCCTCTCATCCAATGTATAGAATTTCAGGTTGAAACATAGAAATGAGACAAAGATTCAAAAAGTAAGTAGTCTTGTGGGAGCAGGTTTTGTGTAGAGTTGTAGAGAAAGAAGAGGAAGAGCAGAAGGTGTGGCAGGATGGAATCTGTCTTCTGATACCTGTCTTTTGTGCGAACTGACAGGAAAATACCAAACGCATTAACTTTCCTTAGAACTGACATTCAGTTTTGCTTGCATGTTTTTCCCATGAGTTTTTCATTTTTTTTTTCTGTATAAATTTCCTGCATTATTATGTCTTCAAATCCCTCTAAAAGTAAAAAAAAAAACAACTATTCATTATAGTGTTTTCTATTAATCCAAATTGATGAAATCCAAATAGAAATATGAGCCGGTGCTGCAGAAAGCTTTTTTGCACACAACTAGTCTAGCGAGTCAGCATTTCCCTGTTAAACAAATATCAACTGATAGCTATCTTTTAATCATCGCTTGGTTTCACCCGATGTGTGAAAAGATTGTTATTCTCCTCCCGGCTATCTAGAAGGGATGAGATAGATGTTTGATTGAGTGATATCTCTAATACTCACTGCCTTTTGTCAACCGGAGACTTAAATAGACAGGTGGTACATCAATAGAGTCCTTAAAACACATTGTCATCCTGAAAGCTTCTGAGACATATATTACTGGATTTCAATGTGTTTTGTTAGAGCAGTTGATGCCTCCGAATAGAACAGATATCGAGATGTTAGCTGGACGGTTTGCCTTCAAGCGTAATCTACCAACCAGATGCCGGCGGCACGGGTTTGTTTCATAGAAAATAATGAGGGTTTCTCGTTTGCTTGTCTCATGCCGCTGATCTGTGTTGCCCTTTATTCCTTTCCCTAATGTCAGCTCAGGGCTGAAGGTTGTTGCCACTCATTTGTCAAGCAAATGTATTTACGCCCCAATGTTTGCATATATGAGGAACAGTTAAGGGCTTGAATTACTTCTCAAACCGGTTTTGTTTTTTCACTAACATTGTTGCTTTTCATATAGATAGCCTTTCTAAAATAAGTAAAGTAAAATCTGTATTTTGTGTTACACTTTACCCAGAGATAAACAATTTAGTTAACTTAGTAAAAGTTATTTAGTGAAAATATGGTGAAAAAAATGACTTTTCAAGTTTCTGCTACTGGAATCCTCTTCATACCAGGACTAGTGTTTCACCGATACCGATACCAGTATCGGACGGGGCCCCGATACTGCCCTAAAATGGTGGTATCGGCGAGTACCAACAAATAGTGCATCAATACCATTTTGAGAGCCATAAGTTTATTCAACTATTGTCACCCATTCCAGGTAGGCAATAAAAAGTTCTACTGGATTCACTTTGTATTAGTTTTTTTCTGCTTCACAAAGGTAGGCAGCAGCTTGACAAAGCCATGATGGCAATTATTTTACATGCAAGTAGTATGCGGTTCTTCATATATACACACACACACACACATTTTAAACAGGTGATATTGGTATGGTATCGATATCGGCCAATAGTGCGCAGCCAGGTATCGGGTATCGGTATCGGGGCCAAAAAATGGCCTTGGCGCAACACTAACCAGGACCCCTGCATGACTCTTCTACCTCCATGCTTTACAACTGGAATGGGTTTTATCTTTATTTTATTTTTTCTTGAATGCTGTATTTCCTTTATCAGGGTTTCCACGGCTCATTAAAAATCATTAAAAGTCATTAAATTATTATTTTTTAAATTAAGGCCTTAATTGGCATTAAAATTCATTAAATGTCTTTATTGTGGCATTTAAAATGCTTTATTTAAAAAAAAAAAGTTTATAAAAACAATTTCGTCAGACATATTATATCACAATATATTTGCGTGGAACTGCGTCCGGTTGATCGCAAAGCTGTATGTTCAGAAAAGAAGCTTGAGTCTGAGAAAAAGCTAGAGAATGGGGGGGAAAAGCTAATTTCAACAAAAGTGGCTGGAAAAACGAGAAATTTGGGACATGGCTGCAGCCTGTCGACGGGTACCTGTTGGTGGTATTAAAATGATTTCTAAGAGCATTAAAAGAGCATTAAATTTGAGTTATTCATTCCTGTATAAACCCTGTTTATGCCAATAGGGTCATTTATTCTTCATTTTCAGATTTACTTGATAAAACAAAGAACATGACCCTGAGCATCCTCTTCATCAAACAAGCATAAAACAGAGGTGTCTTCTGTCAGAGGCTTCTCCTGAGCTACTGTGAGAAAGACTTTGGAAGATCAGCAATCATCTCAAACAACTTGATCAAAGAAAACATGTTTTATGAATTATAACAATGTTTCCCAACTTTTTTTGACTTGTGAACCCCTTTGGGCATTTTGTCTTACCATGAGCACCCCCTCTCATTTAAAAGTATCTGGCCTTTAAATATGTGCAACACTTGGTTGCCTAACAGTTGTCCAAAAGTGGAGCGTACAATAACTGATTATAAAATAAAATATATTTTAATCAACTTAATCTTTTAAGTTGAGCATTTAATTCTGAGGCATTTTATGCTTTCCATCTCAATAAAAAACATAAATATGTTGCCTGGAAATGAGTAAGGAATCAAAATAAATACAAAATAAAATCATATTATAAACCTGTATTTATAAAACTGGCACTTCTTTGAGTATCTCCTCTATCATATTTAAACTTGATATACTGGGAACAAAATATTGATTATAGTCAGACTCACTTAATTAGTTTTACTTTGTTTTCATCAAAACACCTGAGCTGCTTTGATGAGCTCAGTGGGGAAAACAGCAGATACAAGGCTGTTCTCTACATCCAGTCTGTTCCTCTGCTTGATTTAGATGTGTGTCACAGCAGAAGGTGAACTTAAATAAAATCTTACTTTTTGGTTGATAAAATCAATTGGATCCTAACAAAGTAGAATAGATCCCAGCCCGATTTTATTTTACTACCTAATAAATAAATAAATAAAGGGGATTGTTGGCCTAGTAGTTAGAGCAAGGCGCTTGTGCTCTGACAAGGTTGTAAGTACATGGTTTGATCCCCACAGCCTCCACTCTAGGTTCCTGAACAAGACCCCTAACCCCACACTGCTCCCGGGGCGCCACACAATGCCAGCCCACTGCTCCCCAAGGGGATGGCTTAAATGCAGAGAGTGGATTTCCCCACTGTGGCACACTAAAGGGATTTATATACATGTACTCCTTGCAATGTGCACACAGACCACTAGGAGTTTTGAGTACCCCAGTTGGGAATCACTGAATTACATCATTTAGTTTCCCTATGGGAAAAATAAAGTATTTTAAATGGAACTTAATCATCAAATAATCAAATTTTACTCTAAATTGTCCCAGATATAATTTTTTCTCTACATCCTGGTATTTAGATGTGTTCTTTCGGGCAAGCTTTAGATTAGCCTTCATATTTCTCTTCAAGAGGTGCAGTTTTCACCGTGACATCTGCCACAAGTCTTGTGTAGACCCATGTATGACATTTTTGTGTTTTTTTATACTTATTTCTGCATTTTGCGCCCTGCTGTTATGCTCAGGTCCAAGGATCCGGGCCTGTATACAGAAACTTTGTCAGGATTAAAGTGTGTGAATGAGCTTTTCAGCCCTGTACTGCAGTCTGTGGTGCATTACTTTTCCGTTGACAGCCAGAGCTGAAGGCCTGATCTAGTGTGAGCACTTTGTCACCTTGCTGTTGACTTGGAACAGTGATGCTTTAACAGCAAGTCTGTCGGCCTTAACAGTCTACAAGGCTACACGCCTTTCCCGGTTTCCAGCAGTTCTCTCCAAGAAGATTAATGATCTTGCAAATCATAAATTGCATTATGGTGTAAATCATGAAAAAAAAAATGTTGATAGCTTTAGTATTATTTACTTTGCCAACACGTTTACAGCAGAAACTGCATAGATGATTTAAACCTCCATTTGAAGCATAATGTGTGTCTTATGATTCATATGTATAGACATGCTTCATTAAAATCAGCATTTTATCAAACCTCTGGTGACAAACCTTATGCTTGTACCTCTTATGATCTTTATAGATGATAATTTTCTACTGGGGTGTAACAGAGAGGCTTTAGGGGAAAAACATTCCTACTGCAAATTATTAGAGCACTTTCTGTTTCTCCTTTTCCTTATAATGTTTGTTGTAGCAGGAATCGCTTTTATGTTTACTTTTCTAAGCAAACTACAGTCTATAATTTACATAAACATTAAATGTCGTGCAGTATGGCAATCCAACTAACTAATAAACACATTGTTGTGCTAGCCAGACATTTTACGGACTTTAGGAGCATTTTCTTAGAAAACAATTCTCTTTGGTGTGGCTATGAAGAGGGAGAGAAGGAATACACAAAATAACAAAAGCACAAGGTATAATTTTCGGGGTTTAGATTTAGTAAATATTAAAATAGGCTAATGATCAATCAAACTTATTTTCATAAAAATATGAAACCTCATTCGGGAAATAAACTTTCTATGAATTTCTGTGTAAATGCAGTCTCTACCTATAATGCCTCAGAATATTCTGCGTGTTTTAGATCTACATAGTCTTTCCCCGTTAATGCTCCAACAGCTGACTGAAAGTGTGAATACAGCTCACTTTGAGGATTATCTCTTCTTCTTTTGTAAACTCCTGGAATTAATACTCAAACTATTCCTAAGTCTTATTTTCTTAGACGGTCTTTTAGTTAATTTGCATAACTAATAAAAATATCCTCCTTTGTTCCAATATTACAATCAAGGAAACACATGTTGACTCTGTTAGCTAAATATTTGGTGCCTCGCTTATATTTTGTTATAATTGCTCATCCTTGATGATGTCTTTTTTTCTTGAAGAAACTAACCTTTCTTGTTAAATGTGTCTTTCTGCAGAGATGGATAACCCAGAGGCCAGAGTGAAAGAGATCCACGCTCTCGTCCACCGACTGCCTGAGAAGAACAGACAGATGTTAGAGATGCTGATGAAACACCTGAACAAGTAGGTGGAAATAACACAGGTGTACCGAACTCTGACCCTGCAGACTGTGAGCAGAGGACAGAGCACCTAAGGCCAAACAGAATGAATTATCTTCCTAGTTTGTTTTGTTTTCTTTATTGGAGAGATTAAAGGTAGGTTGTAGGTTGTTTTAGAAATTAAAGAAATTAGACGATTGTGTTAATCAATAAAGTTAGAGCTAAGAAAATCCAAAAAGATGCTTGAATTTTCTGGCTACAATAGAGGTAGATATTTCATTTCAACAAAGTAAAAAAACAGAAAAATGCTGGTTTTGTTTTCCAAGCTTGAAGACGTTTCGCTTCCCATCCAGGAAGCTTTCTCAATTCAAAATGTCTGGAGTAGCGTTTGAGCTCCGGGCTCATAGATTGGCACAAATAAAGCCTTGTTATGGCTTAGAAAACATGCAAATCGAACTGAAAAAAACAGGTCCAACCCTTAGTCATTGGGAGTCGTTGAGGTGGTCGTTGGCCTGCAAACCCCGATACGGCCCATTTCTCTGATAATGAAGTCGTTAGGGTCATTGTTGGCCTGGCTGACAACGTAGAGATTTCCGTTTATCATTTGGAGATATTTGAGCTGTCTAGAATTTTCTTCACTACTGTATATCAACCTGAGAAAGGCAACAGGATCTTAGAATGTGGGAGAGGAAATCATGCCGGAGGAACTCGAAGCTGGTTAATATGTTTTTACTGTAAATGTAGAGATATTTTGCAGAGAAAAGTCTCTAAAGCATTCTTGAGGTGGATTGGTTAAATTCTCTAGGAAGCGACGTTAAGTGGATTCTTATGTCTGTTTGGAAAACAAGTTGGATTTACTAAAAGTAGTGGGTTGATATGCTTCCATTGGGGAATTGTCTTTCACAGGTGGGTCTCTGCAAAAACCAAACACATCTTCTTTCATGTTGCCTTTAAAACGTCTTTACCTCTAACTATAGCATTTGCTTACTCTCCTAGTGGAGCTCAGAATATATGTGACTTACTACCTTTCCTAGTAAGTCTACACACCCTTAAATCTGGATTCAGTGTAAGTTTTAAATCTTCTTACATTTCTGTGAATCCGATGAAGAAATGAATAAAGCTCAGCTTCCTTTTTAGCTTTTTCCTCACATTTGCTCCATATCTCCACTTTAGCTTAGTATTTGGGGAGAGATTTATAAAAGGATAAGCTAGGCTGAGGCTACGCATTCATATGTTTGCTAGAAAACTGAAGAATAAAGAATTTCCCTTTTTAGCATCGTAGTGAATCCAAGTGGTCACTCAGATTTGCAAAACAACAGTTATACTGGGGGGAAATGAAAGATCTTGGTGGCTTAGCCAGAGTCAAGAATACATTTGAAAAAAGAAAAGTCTTTGCAGTGAGACGATTATGGACGAGAGATGTACTTCTAAAAATATAATAAATATTTGCAGAGCAGTGTATGCAAATGCTGTTATGTAAAAGTTAGGTTCCTACTATGGAAGACAAATAATTTGATTGCTTTCACAATGGATTTGTTTTGGCAT
This sequence comes from Cyprinodon tularosa, assembly GCF_016077235.1. Taxonomy (NCBI): domain Eukaryota; kingdom Metazoa; phylum Chordata; class Actinopteri; order Cyprinodontiformes; family Cyprinodontidae; genus Cyprinodon; species Cyprinodon tularosa. Next base: position 633,716 of record NW_024039016.1, read on the forward strand.
TAATTGTTCAGCTTCGTTTTATAAAACTGTTATTTTGATTGTAAAACCGTTTATTCCTGCAACTTTAACCCTTTATAGGGTAAGTTACCATTTGTGCATACCCCTTACAAATGGAGTCCCCCCTCCCAGTCCCTAAGTAAGGTCCAGAAGCACAAAAACCTCTTGGACACTAGGCCTGTTTTCGAGAAATATGCTTGAAAATAACATGCCCAAAATGAATTGAATATATCTCAAGACCTACAGAGTTTATTTTAATTGTTTTGGTATCAAAATAAAGGCAAGACCCCAGAGAATATGTTACAGGTCTAAAAACCATCTTGGGGCGAGTGCTGAGGACCCAAATTTGGGTCCTCATGTTATGAAAAGGTTGGTAGAAAAAAAAGTTAACAAGTCAAGAAAAAAATGTAAAAAGCCACATAAAAAGTTCAAAAGTTAATAAGCCTATTTAACAATTATATTTAGTTTTCTAAACTAATAAATGTAATTGCCAGTATCAGAATTTATGCCTCTAAGGTTAATGTTGTACCAAAAAAAATGTGTTTCTTTCACTCTCAGAGTTTTTTTTCATGAATTTCTTATACAAGCATTTATTTCTAAAATTAGCACTTGTTATTTTTCTTACTTTATTCGGGAAAGTTGGCGTTTCTTGTTATTACATCGACATTATTTTTTACCATCAAAATATCCATATTTTTTTTAATGTTGCGAAGGTAATATGGTCTTGTACTAGATTCCAATAACACTAGTGGCTTGAAATTTAGATTTTCAAGGTATTTCCCTAAGAGCCCTATAAAGCAAATACCTTGTACATAACTATACATGGCAGATATATTGTATGTCAAGGCAAGGAAAGCGAGTTTATTCATAAAGCACATTTCAGTGGTAAAAATATTTAGAGTGTTGTACATATAAATGCATGCCTTTCAATAGTCAATTTGAGCATCAGCGTAAAGAAAATCATGGTATGACATCGGTGGCTTATGCATAAGTATCCGACTGACATTGTGTATTCAGTCTAAACCCTGTGGATGTCATGTTTAGGTTTTCAGACTCTGAATAGGAGCAATCACGGAGGCAATGATCTGTTAAAGGTTTTATTGAAGGTTTGTGGTAGTACAGAGAGGAGTCCGGCAGGCAGGGTTGTCAGGATACGGCTGGAAGAGGTTAGGTTACAGGTGAGCAACCGGTCGGTGCTGGTGGAAGAGTGAGGGATGTATGAGACTCACAGAGAGGAAGGCTTGGCGTCTGTTTGGGAGGATGGTGTCCAGTGATCCAGCCTATTGGTGCAGGTCCGGTTGGCGAGATCGGATGGTGGTGTCTGAGGGTGGACTGGCAGGTGCGCTCAGGCAGGAGGGCGTCTTAAGGTTCTGCGACCAGAAGCCTCACAGGTTCCTAGAGGCTGACTGAGTGGTTTCAGGGCTTGGGATCCTGGGTTCTAGGAGGAGGGAGCAGAGAGGACAGGGTTAGATTCAGGCAAGGCTTAGGTTCTAGGCTTGGTTCAGGATCAGTTGTACCAACGCTGAAGCATTAACGAACTGACGCCCTCCTCCTGGTTCCAGCTCCTTAAAAAGGGTGGAAATCAGCTGACGAGGAGCACCTGCCCATCCAGCCCTGCAGAGAGAGAAAAAAGGAAAAGCAAAACCCCAGCCTGCACCCAGGACTGGGAGTATGACAGCACCCCCCCTTTAACGGACGCCCCCTGGCGGCCGTCCGGACGAAGAGGACTCGAACTCAGAAATAAGAGTAGGGTCAAGAATAAAAGAGCGAGGAACCCAGGAGCGTTCCTCAAGGCCATAACCCGCCCAATCCACCAGGAACTGGTGGCCTCGACCACGGCGCCTAGAGGCAACAATCTTGCGGACTGTGAAGGCCGGATGACCATCCACAACCCGGGCGGGCGGAGGGGGCTCGGCAGGAGGGCACAGTCGGCTGGAGGAAACAGGCTTGATCTGGGAAACATGGAAGGTGGGGTGTACACGAAGATGTGGAGGGAGTTTGAGACGGACAGCTGATGGGCTGATAACCCGGTCAATCTTAAATGGACCGAGAAAACGGGGAGCCATCTTTCTGGAAACAGCCTTCAGTGGGAAGTCCTTAGAGGAGAGCCAAACCTCCTGTCCAGGCAAACTGGCGGGTGCAGGAAGGCGTTTGCGATCTGCAAACGCCTTGTCACGGATGGAGGCACGTTCCAGGGCTGCTCGGGTCTGGTCCCAGATTCTACGGCAACGGGAGAGGTGTGATCTGACAGAAGGGAGGACAGAGTCAGGGAAGGATGTGGGGAGGAGAGATGGCTGGTAACCCACAGAAGCTTCGAATGGGGAAAAACCAGTGGCCGCGGATACGTGGGTATTATGGGCGTATTCAACCCAAGCGAGATGCTGACTCCAGGTGTTGGGGTTCTGGGAACAGAGACAGCGGAGGGTGTTCTCGATTTCCTGGTTGAGCCGCTCGCATTGCCCATTGGACTGTGGGTGAAATCCTGATGAGAGCGAGACCCCAGCTCCCAGACTCTGACAAAAGTCACGCCATACTCTGGAGATGAACTGTGGACCGCGGTCAGAAACAATCTCAGTGGGGAGTCCATGAAGCCTGAAGACGTGGCTGATTAGAAGCCGGGCTGTCTGATGGGCAGACGGGAGTCCTGACAGGGCCACCAGGTGGCAGGCCTTGGAGAACCGGTCAATGATGGAGAGGATAACTGTCTTGTGGTTGGAAGGAGGAAGACCAGTGATAAAATCTAAGGCAATGTGAGACCAGGGGCGGCTGGGTCTGGGTAAGGGTTGGAGAAGACCAGTAGGTGGTTTGCTGGAGCCTTTATTTCTGGCACAGACAGGACAGGCAGAAACAAATTCAGAGACATCTTTATTGAGTGATGGCCACCAGTAATACCGCCGGATAAGGGCGATTGTGCGACTAGAGCCAGGATGACCAGAGAACCTTGAAGAATGACCCCAGCGGATAACTTGGGAACGGACTGTGGAGGGCACATAGCGTCTTCGTGGGGGACCGCCTCCGGGGTCTGGTTCGCCCACCGGTGCTTGCTGCAACTGTCTCTCTAGCTCCCAGGAGATAACTCCAAAAACGCAGGACTCAGGGATAATGGTTTCTGGATCTCCTGGGTCTTCAGAGGAGGAGAATAGCCGGGACAGGGCGTCAGGCTTAGTGTTCTTAGAGCCAGGGCGATAAGTGATGGTGAAGTTGAAACGGGAGAAAAACAGAGACCAACGACTCTGGCGGGAGTTCAGGCGTTTGGCGGACTGGATGTAGGAGAGGTTCTTGTGGTCGGTCCAAATGATGATGGGTAACTCTGTCCCCTCCAGCCAGTGGCGCCATTCCTCCAAGGCCAGCTTGATGGCCAGAAGCTCTCGATCTCCTACGTCGTAGTTTCGTTCTGCAGAAGAGAAGCGTCTAGAGAAGAAGGCGCAGGGATGGAGTTTCCCGTCGGAGGCTGACATCTGGGACAGAACTGCTCCAACTCCTGTGTCTGAGGCGTCAACCTCCAGAGTGAACTGGACCAGTGGATCAGGGTAGGTGAGGAAGGGGGCCTGAGAGAATCTCTCCTTAAGGAGTCTGAAGGCCTGATCTGCTTCTGAAGACCACAGGAACGTCCTTTTGGTCGAAATGAGAGCTGTAAGAGGGGAAACAATGACACTGTAGTCCTTGATGAACACTCTATAGAAGTTTGCAAACCCGAGGAAGCGCTGAAGCTGCTTTCGGGACGTGGGAGTGGGCCAATCAGTAACGGCCTTGACCTTTCTGGGATCTGTCTTCACCTGTCCACCCTCAAAAATGAAACCGAGGAAGCTGATGGATTCTTGGTGGAACTCACATTTCTCTGCCTTTACGAAAAGTCGATTTTCCAGGAGGCGCTGTAGGACCAAACGGACATGCTGCTTGTGTTGTAGTGGATCCTTAGAAAAGATAAGTATATCATCAATGTACACAAAGACAAATTGATTAATGAAGTCTCTGAGAATGTCGTTTATGAGAGCCTGGAAAACAGCAGGGGCGTTGGTCAGACCAAATGGCATGACCAAATATTCAAAGTGGCCGATGGGGGTCTTGAACGCCGTCTTCCACTCATCCCCCTCTCGAATCCGGACCAAGTGATAAGCATTGCGGAGGTCCAGTTTAGTGAACAACGTGGCTCCCCGAACCGTATCGAAGGCTGATGCCAGGAGGGGAAGAGAGTACTTGTTTTTAATAGTAATCTGATTTAACCCCCGGTAATCGATGCAGGGGCGTGAGGTCTTATCCTTCTTCTCAACAAAGAAAAACCCTGCCCCGAGGGGTGAGGATGACGGGCGAATAATGCCTGCATTTAAAGAGTCATTAATGTATTTCTCCATGGCCCCCTGTTCAGACTGGGATAATTTGTAAAGACGGGCCGATGGCAGCGGAGCCCCTGGTAGAAGATCTATGGAGCAGTCGTAAGGCCGGTGGGGTGGAAGACAGAGAGTCAGATCTTTACTAAAAACCCGATTGAGGTCGTGGTACTCAGAGGGTACCAGGGACAGATCAGGAGGGACCTCAGGACAGACTGGGGCGGCCGAAGAACGAGGAAGAGCTGACTGAAGACATGAAGCCAGACAACTGGAGCTCCAGGTCTCTATTCCGGATTCTCTCCAATTAATATGGGGATTGTGAGCTGACAACCAAGGGTAGCCAAGGACTACAGGTGAGTGTTTGGTGTTGTATCATGGTCTGAATCAGGGCTTCGTGCTGGCCTAGCAGTAAACCCTGGTGGGAAATAGCACTGCGTAATTGCTCTCCAGAGTCAGCTTGGTCAGTTCGTTCTGTCATGTTTAGGTTTTCAGACTCTGAATAGGAGCAATCACGGAGGCAATGATCTGTTAAAGGTTTTATTGAAGGTTTGTGGTAGTACAGAGAGGAGTCCGGCAGGCAGGGTTGTCAGGATACGGCTGGAAGAGGTTAGGTTACAGGTGAGCAACCGGTCGGTGCTGGTGGAAGAGTGAGGGATGTATGAGACTCACAGAGAGGAAGGCTTGGCGTCTGTTTGGGAGGATGGTGTCCAGTGATCCAGCCTATTGGTGCAGGTCCGGTTGGCGAGATCGGATGGTGGTGTCTGAGGGTGGACTGGCAGGTGCGCTCAGGCAGGAGGGCGTCTTAAGGTTCTGCGACCAGAAGCCTCACAGGTTCCTAGAGGCTGACTGAGTGGTTTCAGGGCTTGGGATCCTGGGTTCTAGGAGGAGGGAGCAGAGAGGACAGGGTTAGATTCAGGCAAGGCTTAGGTTCTAGGCTTGGTTCAGGATCAGTTGTACCAACGCTGAAGCATTAACGAACTGACGCCCTCCTCCTGGTTCTAGCTCCTTAAAAAGGGTGGAAATCAGCTGATGAGGAGCACCTGCCCATCCAGCCCTGCAGAGAGAGAAAAAAGGAAAAGCAAAACCCCAGCCTGCACCCAGGACTGGGAGTATGACAGTGGATTTATCAGGCTTTCCTTCTAGAGCAGCAGCAGGCTACAATCTGTGAGATGGGCCATTGTCCATATTTATACTGCATGTGGGTAAGAGCATGCAGGCCTTTTGGCAACGGCCACATTTCCATGAGCTTTGAAGGATTACAGCTGTTGATTGCCATCATCATAACTGGCTTTTATAGGTGATAGTATCAGAGCACGCCTTTGGTTTTTACGGTTTCCTATCTCTATCAGCCTGAAGGTTGATTCATTGTATCATTGGACAGAATGAGTTCAATGTGTAAAAGGTTAAAGGCATAAACGATCTCCAACTATAGGTGAAAATCATAAACATGATTAGATAACGAGAAGTGATTGAAATAATTCTTATTTTTTCCATATATAGCATTGTTTTATGACCATATTTATTGGTAGAATAGATTGTATACCATTTATTATCGGTAAACATAACATACTTGTCTTAACTAACTCTGGTTTTTACTGACACAGAATGTAAATGTAAATAAGTTGCAATAAAACAAAAGTATCTTGTAAAGTGAACTTCTTTGACCTTTGGACTTCTCCGTCTCCCTTTATGCTTTGTCCTTTACTGACCTGCTGCATGCAGACAGGTGATGCCCCCTGTTCTCTCTGCTCTTTCAGCTTTTCTGTAAAGGTCCTTGTCTGGCTGTTGATTTACAGTGGATTTTTATGACTTTGCACACGGTGACAGCTGCAGCCGGGAGCATTTTGCTTTCATTGCACCGGCCCATCTGTCTTCTCCTTTCTCGTAAATAGACCTTCTCTTCAGTCCTTGTAGGAAATTTCATGAATTCCTTGCAGACGTCTACTGTATGTAGGAGACTTATTTGCATGGTGACCTTGTAAAAAAAAATAGCCCTGGCTAAAATGAATCAAAAAAGGATTAGATTAATTCAGATTGAAATTCCAGCAGTTGATTTCAGTATATTTTTGATTTCCCTTGAGTAACAAACATGGGCAAATTGCAACTTGTAAAAATTAAGGATAGTTAATCTAATATGTGCTGTTTAGACAAAAACCAATCAACTGCATCAAACATGTAAAACCAGCTGTAAAGAACTGTAATGGTTGCTGAAAACTAGTCTAACACATCAACAGAGTTCTGAGATTTTTCTGGATTATCTCACCTTGAGAGATTAACAGGGGCCTTTATATTGTAGCAACACTAGGGTTGTCACAATACTAAACTTTTCAACTCGATACCGATACTAAGTAAAATATTCGATACTCGATGTCATTTTCGATACCACAAGGATAAAAACAAAGACTCCAAAATTCAACAGAAATTTTTTCATTAATAAACAAAATACAATAAATAGATAAATAAATACAATAAACAATATTCTGAGGTTGTATGCTATGCACAATATTAAGCAAGCTTGATAAAAAAACTTACAAAATTAAAATGAAGTGTTCCTTCCTTGGCTATGCTTTACACACATTCATTTCATTTTCATTTATTGTTTATTTGAAAGGGGACAGTGTACATTAATAAACATTAAAACAATGTAAATATACCCGAGTTAGCTAAGGAGTGCTAATTTTCATCGGTAGTCCCCCAGCCAGATATTAAAAAGGCAACCTTAAAAATAAACACAAGTATAAAATCACAAGATTAAATTACAATACCAATTACATAAAAACATTATGGTCAAGAAGTAAAATGTATGTAAAATTATTAAAAATATATTGTAAAATTATTTAAATACACACTAAAAACCTTAGTGTCCACAAATTTGGCTCTCTACAAGCCATTTTTTTGCATTCTTTTTGAATGAAGAGAATGACAAAGAGTCTCTGATAGTTTCTGGCACTGTGTTCCATTGTTGAGATGCTCTTACTGAGAAAACAGCCTGACCAAAGGCTGTTTTTCTCTGGGGGAGGATGCAGTCTTCCCTCACTGCCCCTCTGGTTACCCTGACCTCACTGGATCTGAACTGTACAAAGTCACATAGTGGAGGTGGTGCTAAACCATGTCTGATTTTATAAATTAAACAGATGTTTTTGAATTTGATAAGATTGTTCCAGGTAAGTAACTGATATTTCCTCAGAATACTACAATGGTGGTAGTGGTAAGGTTTTTTATCCAGTATTTTTAATGCTTGTTTATATAATGTTTCTAATGGTTTTATTGTAGTAGAGTGAGTATTGGACCAACTTATTATACAATATGTTATATGGGATAAAATCATGGAGAAAAAATATGATTTAGCAGCTTCAGTTGAAAGAAAATCCCTAATGAATCTGAAGTTTGCTAAACTAAACTTAATCCTATTACGAACCTTTTGGATATGAGTTTTGAAATTGAGATGCGAATCTATATGTAAACCTAAATATTTATATTCAGTGACGACCTGTAATCTTTCTCCAGATATTAAAATTTCAGGTTCTATATTTATGAGGTTGTTTTTTGAAAAAAACATGGTAACTGTTTTAGATATGTTCAGTTGCAGACAGGATTGCTCAAGCCAGGTTGACATCAGTGACATGGCCTCAGTTAGTTTTGCGGCAACTTCCTCTGTGGATTTTCCATAAGCCAAGATAGCTGTGTCGTCTGCATACATCAAAGTGTCACAGTTCTTGCACACAGATGGTAAATCATTAATATATAGACTGGAAAGAATTGGTCCTACAATTGATCCCTGTGGAACACCAGTTGATAATAGTAAGGGGGTGGAATTGTATTGGTCAATTCTTACACTTTGAGAACGAGATGAAAGGTATGAACTAATGAGGCTAATTAATTTGGGGGAAAAATTAAATGTACTGAGTTTGTACAGTAAAATGGAATGATTAACTGTATCAAAAGCTTTACGAAGGTCTAAAAAAATTGCTCCCACTATCCTTCCTTTGTCCATATTGGATTTAACCTTTTCCAGAAAATAACTTGTTGCCGTCTCTGTAGAATGATTAACCCTAAATCCAAACTGCATTGAGTGTAAAGGAAAGGAACTGCAATTAAGATGATTAATGATTTGTTTAGCAACCAGTTTTTCAAAAACTTTAGATACTGTTGGCAAAATGCTAATAGGTCGATAATTAGATGTCAGAAGAGAGTTGCCACCTTTAAATATGGGAATGACGCTAGCAAATTTCCATGGCTCAGGAAATTTCCCTTGGTCTAGTGACATATTAATGATATGTGTTAGTGGACCAATAATTGACTGACCTATTCGTTTTAACATGTGTGTGTCCATCCCATACACGTCTTTTGCTCTTGAATACTTAAGCTGTTTAATTGCCTTTTCCACATCGGATATGGATACAGATGTTGGATTTAGTGGGGGCTCAATTAACAATTCTGAACTAATGGCAGGTATGTTGTTATATTTCACAGGAAAACTTTTGACTATGGTCTCAACAGAATCAACAAAATATTCATTTAGTGTCTGTGCCACATCAGACTGATCCTGCAAAAGCATGCCATTGTTCTTCAACTGTATTAAATTGTTACTGGGAACAGTTTTACCTGTTAATTTATTAATCTGTTCCCAAATAGCTTTTGGGTTTCCATGACAGTTTTTAATAATTGTGATAAAAAAGTCTGCCTTTGCTTTTCGTAGTTGTCTTGTCACTTTATTCCGTAATGAAACAAAATTTTGTCTCTCACAAGATAGTTTGGACTTATTGGCTTTTTTAAGGGCATTATCTCTGTCTTTCATTAATTGTTTGATGTCGTCACTGAGCCAGGGAAGAGAACACTTTCTGCTTTTGTGTTTAATTGTCACTGCAAATTCATAAATTTTTGTCTGTAAGCATTCAGTGAATTTCTGACTAATTATTTCTAGTTTATTATCCAATAGTAAAATGTCCCAGTTCATATTTCTTATTGCAGTGTGAAATTGTTCCTGTTTATTCCTTGGAATGCCAATGAACTCCTTCTTTCCGGAATAGGCTGAGAATCGCTGTCTGGTTAACTTTCTTGTTATCAGCACCATGTTATGATCTGAGAGACCAGTCAACATATTGTATGATTTTGTGATCCGTTCAGGATGATTGGTAAAGATTAAGTCAATTTTAGTGCTACAAGTGTTTGTAATCCGTGTCGGTCCATTAACCATCTGGACAAAATTAAATCCATCCATAATTTGCTGAAGTTTTTTCCTTGTACTGTAACTGTCCCAATGTAGATTGAAATCACCCATCACTATAACCTCCTTTTTGAAATCACACTGCTTTAAAATTTCTTTGAATTTATCATAAAAGTCTATCTTTGCAGATGGTGGTCGATATAGGACTATTAATGTGAGAGACATCTGAGGTGCAAGAGATAAATTTACTCCAACACATTCTAAATCAGTTGGAGTTTTCCACTGGATTTCACTGCACTGTATGTTATCTCTCACATAAATCATTACCCCTCCCCCTTTGCCGTCAGCTCTATCTCTCCTGTATGAGACATACCCCGGAACTAAATGCGCAGCAGTAGGGGAATTATTATGCAGCCAAGTTTCAGATAGGCAGAAATAATCCAGATTTGATTCCGTCATCATGTGGATAATTTGTTCGCTTTTTGATTTTAAGCTTCGGATATTTAAATGCCCGCCAAAGAGACCTTTTGGTTTGACTTTATGATCCCAGATTATGCGTGCATTATTTACAGTGTGAACGACCTTCCACTTCCGGTTCATGCGTATCGCTTTATTTACTGTGTAGCGTTTATGGATGTTGGCGGTGCTCACTGCGCTGGTTCCACAAGGATTCTCTCCGTTGGGTCCCTCCGCCATGCCGTTCACATCCGCGGGAGACGCACCCGTCGCTGCAGGACGTCCACCCAGCGAACCACGGCGAAATCCCGGACCGTCTGGACTCGAGCGCCGCACAGAAGCACCACCAAGCTCAGGGTTGACAACGGCAGCGGCTGATGCACTCTCCACGTACGTGAACCGCTGCCTCCCCGGGGAATCACGCCGCAGATCCAAACAACCATCCGCACAGGAACCAATCCTATCGGTCCATCTCAGGTCGATGCAGGGGTTCACCTGAGCCATCGCCGGGTCCCTGCAGACACCACCTGGGAGCACCGCCGCTGGGGATGCACTGGAGCCACAGGTAGCGTTAGTCGCATCAGGAAGGTTTGCTCTGTCTGTTGTTTGACCAGTTGGACCTGGACACTGGTGGATGTCACCCGACAAAAGTAGGCAAAGGCATATTATCATCGCATTGTTTGTTGATTTCTTACAAGGCGTTTCTTTGCGTTTTTTCCTTTGGTGGTAGCGATTTGAAACGGCAAGTGTAACAGCCAAGGTGTACTCTCCATACCCAAAAACGCCATTGATCTTGCTTGTTTGCTTGCGCCAATGCGCCTCTTTGTCAACCCAGTTGTTTAAAATGTTATTAAAAATTGTGTCCTTAGTATAGCAGTTTTTTATCGGCAGTGTGGACTTTACAAAAAATGTGTAAAGTAGCAGAGCGACCAGCACACCTGTACTTCCTACCGCCATTGTTTCCCTCTGGTCACCATCACCAATTAGCATTTTCCATCCATCTTGTTGCAAATCGTCCATAACAATAACACTGGCCTAACCAGTTAAAAACCAAAAATAATTCTCAGCAGCTGCACCTGTTACAGAAAAAAAGTCTGAAACCAAAAGTTCCAAACGGGTGCAGTTTAATCTTTAGACACCGTGAAAACTGTAGCATGAAATAAAAGAATACAGAATTGTTGTATATGCTTAACTTTTGTATAAAATTGGCACATTAATGTTCACACATACGAATACGTTGTCCTTAGCTCGTCAACACACAGTTTCGTTTTTAAACAAATAAACCAATGACGTTCTACTGTTTTTAAATAAACATTTCTTATTATAAATCACAATTGCGCATATTCATACCTCATTCTGCTTTCCAAGGGCGCTATTTTAACGATTTTCTTTAGCTTTCTTCAGGATCTAACGCTGACTCATCACGCTTAGCAAGAACAGGAAGTGCAGAACCACAAAACACACGAAGAAGTCTAGCGTTATTCAAAATAAAAGCACAAATTAACCACAAGGTGTCACTGTTTAACTAATGAACAAGAAGGAGAATTTTAAAATTTAGTAGCCATTTACACATAACAATAACACTGGCCTAACCAGTTAAAAACCAAAAATAATTCTCAGCAGCTGCACCTGTTACAGAAAAAAAGTCTGAAACCAAAAAGTGCGTAGAATTATTCAATCACACAGTGTTCAGAAAGTGCATTTTCCTCTAATCTGTGCATAAGATGAATGACTGTTTAGGTGCCACTGGTGGTAGCACTGTATCGATACTTTTGAAAATGAGTATTGTATCCGGATACAACTTTTCAGTATCAATACCTTTTTGAGTATCAATACTTTTGACAACCCTAAGCAACACATGTGCAAAGATTGCTCAGCTGACGGGAGTCTTGGTATTTATAATCGTGTTTGCAAAATAAATATTTTATGATAGTGTTTATTCCTTTCTTATAACAATATTTTAGACATGCTCATTGGTTTGCTCAAAACTGAAACAATGATAACAATATTCAGTACTGAAGTCTTTCCAATTACTAGGTGAGTTTAAGGGCTTAATATTTGAACTACGGCTGAAACAATTAATTTGATTAATCGTGATTAATGATTATTGAAATTATCCTCATATAATTTCATAATCAATTATTCATTAACTGGAATATAGAGACTCTAAACATGCTTTTAGCTGAAACAGCAACCTACTTACAGTAGTAATTATACTACAATTGTAAAAAATAATAATAATAATAATATTTTACATTTAAAATTTTAAAAAAAGTTTTTTCATCGGTCCGTATATCCAGAACTCATTGAGTGGAAATGTTTTAGTTTCACCTGATTTAATTTTGTAATAAATCTTTTAAACCTTATGCTATTAATGAAAATAATCGAAACATTAATCAATTAGGAATATAATCGTTGTTTGCAGCCCTTATTTGAACATCAACTCTGCACTGAAAAAGGTTATCTTTTAAATTCACCTGGATCAATAGTTTTCCAAAACCTATCCCAAGGTCTTTGGGGGAAAATGAATGAATGAAAAGGAATTTATTTCAGACAATTTAAGATAATTTTGATAAATAACAATAAATGAATCAACCAAATACACACAAACAGAGACCGTTTATTATCAAACCAAACGAAAAACCAATTACAAAACTAACTAAATTCCCCTGAACATAGATGGAAACAAAACCCTCCACCAATTTTTTAATTGCTCTTAAATCAAAGTTGAGTAACCTTCCTATTAAACTTCTAGGTTATATATATATATATATATATATATATATATATATATATATATATATATATATATATATATATATATATATAAATGTATATGTATATTTCAAAGGTTTATTGGACTTTTCCAACAAAAGTTAAAATAGAATAGATTTAGCAATTAATTAAATACCATAAAAAAAACAAGGAAAGGTTATGGTTATTATTTTTTTTTCTATTCTTCAGTTTTTTTTTTAACCCTAAAATGTTTTGCCTTTCAGGATTTGCTAAACATTGTTTTTACTTAATAAACCTAAAAGAAGAACAGGACTGTAATCAATATGTGTCACAGAAGGAAACAATACGCTTCTATGTTCAGTCTGTTCATCAATTTTTAGAAGCCAATTCTAGTTCACTGAGGGATGAGTCAATGCGGTGCTGCTTTCTCTTTGTCTTTGCCTCATAGTGTGGCCAGCCATCACCAACAGAACCTGATGACTGTGGCCAATCTAGGTGTGGTCTTTGGTCCAACTCTGCTCCGTCCGCAGGAGGAGACAGTCGCTGCCATCATGGACATCAAGTTCCAAAATATTGTGGTGGAAATTCTCATAGAGCACCATGAAAAGGTAAAAGGAAGAGCATTCAGAATGTATTATTCTTATTTAAAATATAATTTATTGAGCCTAATTGTTGGAGGTGAACATGCTCACATCAGCTTTAAGTGCTTTCCAAAGTCACATGTTTTAGGCGGCTTACACATTTTACCATGGCAACGGTGTGTCTGCACGAGAGCCTGCCATTGGACACACAATGTTCAGTCAATGCAGAGAGCAAACATTTAGACGGAGGTAAAAGATTTTTCTGCTGCATGCATGCATTATGACATGCACAGGAAAATGTGCAGGAAATCATTGTCTCATGATATTAATTTATTTAAGTTCCAGGAAGTCAATTTTGTCATAAGTTGCTCATACATACACACTGCTTTTAAACTCAACAGTTATAATGTGACACATTGTTTGAATAAAATGAATAGGTATATATGGTTTTTATTTTTTCTGTTTATAGATATTCAGGGACGTGCCAAGTTCAACAGGCAATTCAACAAACATGCAGCCTGAGCCGATGAGGAGAACAAGCACTGATAGTAAACCACCATCTTGTAGCGAGAGGCCTCTCACTCTCTTCCACACCCCAACACATTCTCAGAAAGGTGAGCCCCAAGCAAAAAACACATTTTATATTATAGTTTTCCACTTTTCTGGACTTTGTATATACGGAAGAGGATTAGGGCCACTGGAAGAAAAAAAAAAAAAGTTAACTGATTTTTTTTTTTTTTTTCAGTATAGTATGGAAAAAAAGTCAGAATTCTGACTTTAATGTCAGAATTCTGACTTTTTTCTCAGAATTCTGACTTTAATCTCAGAATTCTGACTTTTTTCCCATGTTAAACTGAAATAAAGTTTAAAAATCAGTTCACTTTTTTTTTTTCAGTGGCCCTAATCCTCTTGCTTCTCTTCTTTGACTGTTTTTTCATAGCAAATGTCATCTTGCAAAAAAATTGTTCAATTTTATGTGTCCATGTCGGAAAGACAAAGCACACAGTACACGCATTTAGTTTGCTTAGAATAGAATAGAAAATCTCTTTATAATAAACCCGATTCTGATTCTGAATTAGAAAATCTCTTTATAATAAACCTGATTCTGATTCTGATTATTGTCCCATAGTGGGGAAATTGTGGTGTTATAGCAGCAAAAGGTTATAGCAGCAGTTGTCACACAGTGGGGACCTTAGAAAAGTGTATAAAAATAACAGAATATTGAAAATCAAGCTTTATTTTTGTAGGTGAAAAGAGGAACAGTGTTGGAAACACTGACCTCCAGCCACCGGCGTCTTCCTCTGCAAACTGTAACAGCAGCAGCAGCAGCAGTAGCAGCACGGGAAGCAACAATCGAACCTGGAGACACAGTCTGACCAGCAATGATGGAGAGCAAGACAGTCGGCAAGTCCGACCCAGCTCACTGTGAGTCAATACCGAGTGCGAAACACTTCAACACAACATCCTCACCGCAATACATGGTCACAGTGGTATCATAATGTGGAGATGCTGATTGTCCGCTGGATGAAGGCTGCTGATCAGGTTAGATGGAAAGAGAAGGTGAATTAACAAGGGAGTCACAGAGACGAGCCTGAGGCTGAGGTTCACAGTGAACCCAAACATAGAACTAGAGCAGAAATTAATAGTTTAGATCAAAGCACATTTATGTGTTAAAATGGTCTAGGCTACAATCCAGCTCAGAATCTATAGGAAGATTTGAAAAAGAAGCTCTCCATCCAATGGGACCAAGGACAAGTTTCAATTTCTAGATTTGCAATTGTAACGATTTGGTTTTAAAATCAGCAACAACATATAAAGATACTTTATATTATTATAAAAGGTTCAAAATAAGTGCTGCACTTTTACCTTTTTTGAAAAATAAAAGGTAGGTTTTCTCTTTGTAAACTACTTTGTGTTGGTTTCTATAAAGTCTTTACTCTTTTCTTAAATGAATATAACCAATTGCAAATTGTTGGATACCTTTCATTGAGCTGTATTAACAGATATACTTTGTATTTATATGCTCTCTTTATAAGCTATGCACATAGGATGTCTTTATATATTTTTTATTAATGTAGTTAAACCAGGATTAGTTTACTGACTTGGCAAAATGACAATGAGGTAATATAATTAAATGTCAGGTTTTCCTCATGTTGTAAAACAAAAATGATCTTTAATTCAGATTTTTTAATTTCTCTCAAGCACCACATGAACAAAACACTAGATTAGTTTTTTTTAAGGGAATTTTAATCACGATGTTCAGCCCTTGTTTGTTTACAGAGACTGTGCATTCAATGGCAAGAGATTGAGTTTTCTGGCATCCTCAGCTGTCGGAGTGGCAGAGACTTTGTGAACAACCAGGCAATGCATGAAACCGGAAAGTTGGCAGTCCCTGAACTCAGCAACTGTTGCTGAAAACAGCTGCTGGAGGGTTTTCCTTGAAAACCACCATCAGCTCTCTGAGCCCAACCTAACTGGAGAACTCTCTCAGTATAAAACCACAAAGCTAACTGTAAAATGATTAAAAAAGGTTGGAAAGTAAAACAAATATCTTATATATATATTTAAAAAAAAAAATCAAAGAATACCTTTTTGAGGGGCTTCATTTCTTCAACTTGCGTAAAAATCTCTTTGATGTAGAGGGCAACAATTTGACAGAACTATTTATTTATTTCAAGGTAAAATAAAACACAAGATTCTTAAAAAAAACACCTTTTTAAGATAGAATAAAATATAAAAGAATCCCTTTATTCCTTTATATTCAGTGTTTATCGTCTTTGATGCCACTAGCTTTGTACTTTTCTTCCTCATTTGTTTGTTGTTGTTTTGTTTTCAATATTATTCTCTCCTTTATTTGTTGGCGCTGTTTCAGCCATGCTTTCTGTCTGTGTACGGGTGGCTGCCCGGCCACATTTGACAGACTCGGCTAATGAGACATTAAGAAGGGAAAGAGTGTTTACAGATGGATTTATTGGCACTAGCGGGTAGTTGGCTCATGTTCTACTTTAGACTTTTAGGGCTGTTGTAAGAGGAACTGGGTCTACCATAGCTCTCCTAATGTTCTTCCTGCAGCTGCGTCTGTTTTTTAATCCACTATCTTTTTTTATTTGCCTCTGCATGGTGCCTTGCTCTAAAGTTACAGATCTGATGGTTTTTCATAATCATTTTTTATCTTCTGCAGGTTTTCTTTTTATGTTATTTGGTTTTTGGATTTTAAGAGCGAAAAATCAAATAAATGTTTATTGTTTTTCTTCAGGACTGATTAGTTTTTATCCAGTTGTAGTAAAAGTGGGTGTTTTGTGTTGTCTTTTGCACATGATAGGCATTTTAACCACCATTTTTGACTAAAAACAGGTGCATCTGCATTTAGAAACACAGAGACTGAGATTTCTAGAAGAAAAACAAAAGCATGCACTGATCAATGAGTGCAACAGATAAGCAGCACAGTATTTTCCTACACCAAAGCTACAGGATTCGTTGATCTGCCTCCTTCATAATGTTTAACTGATATGTTGGTTTTCCCTGATTGGAACTAGGCCTGGGCGATATAGAAAAAAAGCTTATCGATAAAAATAAAAAAAATGCATATTGATCGATATCGATAATTATTGAAAAGATTTGAAACCATATTTTATGTGCAGCTCTGCCTGGACTTTTTATGATATTGCTAAATGATTTAATTTTAATAAAGAACACAAACACAGACTTCCAATTAAATATTTATTTAACCATAACAGAATTGTTTTAAGGAAAAATAACTTAAGAGACCTGGATTATGTTATTAAATACTGACAAAGAATAAACTAAAGTGACCAGAAAAGTGACCAAAAGAAATATAACAAATAAATAAATGTCATCGCAAAAAACCTACAATGCAGCAATGGAGTTAATACCTTCCTGTAATCATCGCAGTAATCTTTCTGACACTTAGATGGTTATGGGTAGGGGTGTAAATCCCATCCGTCATGGCGATTTGATTCAGTATCAATTTCCTCACCCAGCGATTCGATTATTTTCGATACTCAAGAATACACCACGATATAATTCGATTCGATTAATTGGTTAATTTCTTTTTAACCTTAAAGGCTAAAAAATGTTTCAAATTTGAAATAAATCAACGGCAGCTGTAATATCGTTATGCATTTTATTTGAGAAACAACAGCAAACAACAGAAGTAGCAAAGTTGTACTCCACCTAGGCCTATGAAAACCTCATTCACTGAAAAATAATAATGCCTCTGTGTTATAGATTCTGAAAGGCCTTGGGTCAAACAATACTTCAAGCAGAAAGAGGGTAGTGGCTGAAGAAAGCGAGGTAGGAGGGCAAAATAGGTTTAGCGCCACCACAGCAAGGGAGTCAGAATTACGTCCAGGAGTAAATGGATAAAAAAAAAACATGAATCGATACTCTTGCGGACGTGTCGATGCATCGGATTGTCGGCTGTTGAATTGATGCATAGATACAAAACAATTATTATTTACACCCCTAGTTATGGGATATTGCAGGCTTACAAAAGAAGCCAAATGACCCCCATTCCAAATAGGTGGAGCCCTTCGCCTTTTCCAATTTGCATGTTTTCAAAACAAAAACAAGACTTTGTTGGGCTACTTTATAAAACCTCGACCTTAACGCCATACCTGACATATTGAATTGAAAAAGCTTCCTGGATGGGAAGTGAAATGTCAAAAAATTTGGAAACAAACACACCCATATGAGGCACTAGTGATCTCTATTTTTTTATGACTTTATGCTCTTTATGGCATGAATTTTTCAAATATTTGAAAGGCTCAGTTTGAAAAAACAACCATGCACATTTTTAGATGTTAAAGTAAATAACTCAGGTAGAAGTTTATGCAGTTCTTTGCACAGCTGAATTTATTGCAATCAGATTTTTTCATTTCCCTCTAATTCTAAAACAATAATCAAATGCAGATCTACTTCCCCTGTCTACTTCCCCTACTAGGTCTACTTCCCCTGCCAGCTTGTCCACATATGAAGAGGACTTTTTTTTTCAAGGACCTCTACTTAGGTCCAAAACAGATTAATTTCCCTGCCTGATTTTGATATATGAATTGGCAACTAGATTTTTGTTGTATAATTAGTACCACATGTTAAACGGTGTGCAAACACAGACTCTTTCTTGCCTCACTTAGGCTATTCTCCACAAATATTTCACTATTGAAATGTCCTGGTAAGTAAATAAATAGATGTCGCCTCCCTCTCGCTTTAACGCCTGTTGAAGCTTGCTCACATGAACAATGCAATAACAAATATGAAAAGGCTTCAGACAAAAAAAAAAAATCCTCTGTCATGCAGTCAAGAATAACACACAAAAGGCTTCCTGCGTTTGTCAGAGTTGCATTGTGGGAGTGAAGTGTTGTTTCCTCATCCCACTGCTGACTAAGTTCTCACTGATGGCTGCTTCAGTAGGAAAGGTAACCAGGATAAGTGAATGTCACAGCAGAAGCGGATAAACTAGTGTCACTTTTTCCTCAAGCTGTTCTTAAATGCGAGATCGTCAACAACTTGTTGCAGCAGATTAGATGGACAGCATGACAAATTTATCGGTGGAGGCTGACAGCTTGCTCAGATGGATGAGTGAATTATATTTTGCAGTGCCATGGTGACGGACCATTTGGAAATGAGATTACCATATAGTTTCCCTCATGTTGGGCACAACTGCTGCACAGTTTGTTTAGCTAAAAAGAAAGCATCCTGTTTGTTAGGCCAGTTACATGAATAGTACCTAATATCAGCCTTAATGTGAAGCATGAAGGTAGTTAGAAGCTGCTTAGATTCATCCTGTTTTCTTACTGGAGTTTCCTCTGGAGCCTTTATAAAATATTAATACTGTTTGGTACATTTATTTTAGAGCTTGTTTTTTGATGCTCTCTTTCTAAATGAAATGTCAAATTCGCTAAGGTGTAGTTTAATGATCAACAGAGAAAAGATGAGGACAACTCTTAATGTCTTATTGAGCAAGTATTTCACTAGACCAGGTTGACAGCAGGGACTTTCTATTAAGTATCTAAAGGGTCATTTTCTGGGTACTGTAGGTGTTGTGGTCAGCGGCATGTCAGTCCACAGAGATATAAGACTAAATACGAACAAGGACGGCGTTGTTTACTAACTTTTTATTGCTAAACGCTTTTGTTTTGTTTGAAAAAATATCAACCAGTTTAGTTTTGTTCCCCACAACCTCGACTCTGGTGCGCCTGAGTAAAGACCCTTTACCCTACAGTACTCCCCAAGGGGATGGGTTAAATGCAGAGGTACATTTCTCTAGTGCAAGATCAATAAAGTTCAATTATTAATATTACTATGTGGTGCTCCAATCATCAGAATCAGAAATACTTTAATAATCCCAGGGAAATGACTTTAGCTACACGCTCCAGTTACAGTTTTATATATATATATATATATATATATATATATATATATATATATATATATATATATATACACACACACATCCAACAACACAAGATAATAAAGATAATAAAAATAAATAAATAAAAAAGAGATAAAATATATACACATATAGCTCTTCTGTGTATATATATATATATGTATATATATATATATATATATATATATATATATATATATATATATATATATATATATATATTTTTTTTTTTTTTTTGCTATCAAAATTATTGCGTTATTATCGTGTTAATGCGAGGCCATTTTAACGGCGATAATTTTTTTAACGTTAGATTAACGCTATGTGGTTTTATGGTACAATTTTCCAAGTACATCCCGCCAGGGGCGCAGATAGGTTTTTGAAACTGTGGGGGACAGTTACTATAGGGCTTGGTCGTCGTGACGTAAGCACTTCGCGTCGCCGCCATGTTGAATGCGTCTTTTACCGCGGCTCAGACTACTGCCTATGACTACCACGTACTGTACTCCCTCTCAGCCGTGTTTTAATTTGATTAACTTCACCTTAACTTGATTTCAACCATGGTAAACCGTTGCTGTATTGTGGGCTGTAACAGCTCAACACATGATCGCCATGGAAACATAGAAAATGGGTTAACTTTCCACCGCTTTCCTGACTGGAGGCGTAACCATGGAGACCAAGCGCTAGCTTGGATCGCAGCTGTAAGACGACCGAACATAACTTTCCACAATATTCCAATGTCATTGAGACTGTGTTCCCTGCATTTTCATTCTGGTAAGTTAAAGATGCACGGTTTTATTTTATAGCCTACTTTGTTTCTTTCCTTCAAAGTTGGGATCTTTTACGGGAAAATAATAAAAACGGCAGCGGGAAAAGGCTCAAATACGTGAGAAACCCGGAGGGTTGGCAGTTAACGTTACTAACTACACCTTTGAAACACATAGCAGCTAGTTAAAAGTACATTACATGCGTGAGTGGTTGTTAGCACTAGCGGTTAGCAGTTGCTAAACTAGCAGGTTCCAGAGCTCGTCTGATCACAGCTTACCTTCGTACGAATTACTCTGTTCCCACTGTTTGCTGGCTTTATGATCTGCAGCTCCTGAACCCATCCATTCATGAACCGCATATGAGACTCCAAGGACTTGTAGCTTCGGAACTGTTTTGAAGTATAGGCGCTCACTCATCGGTGCTCCACTCATTGTTTGGAACTTTATATGGATCCAAATGATTAATAATGCTGATTTTGTCAACATACCGGTCCCTGGCTTCTCTATTTAATGTGTCCCGGTAAATTCCAGATCCTTTTCGGGATTTTAACATCTTTTTTCTCTCTACTTCTGTCTCTTCTTTCAACAACAACGTTGTGTCAGAGGTATGCTTACGTTTGCGTAGCAGTCAGTATGGCTGCGACGTCCCACAATGCAACGTGGATCCCGAGCCCTATTACTGGCTATTACTCAGCTATGACAACCCATCAATCTTAATTGCCCATCATTGCAAGAAAATAACATGTATTGGTACCAAGTACTCACCAAACATGCCACATGACGTGTGAAAAAAAAAAGGTTTTATTTAAACATGGACTGACTTTAAGTGCAGGCTGTAAACACACAGAAACACGAACAGCAAAGCCTACATATATACAAAAACAAATTTGTAAATAAGTACTTTACATGGCTTTTCAATAAATGGCCTCAAATGAAGAAAGTTGTGTGTCTACTTTGTCAAGGACTCTGTAGAACTCCACTCTGTGGTACTCCACAGCAGATTCTGGCCTGTGTGCAGGTGCTGGCCCAGAATATCTCTTTGGGGGCCTATGTGCTCGAGATAGCAATGGGCTCTAGAGACAGCTTCTCAGCCATATCCACTGCTTCCTTAAAGACTGCCTCAAAGTGGGCTGGCTTGCTTTTGTCCCATAATCTCTCTTGGACAACTGAGACTGCAGAGACCATGCCCTCCACCGTCTGGGTGCTTTTTTGGAGCGATGTATTCAGCACTTCCAGTTTGCTCATTACATCTAAGGCCAGTGAGCCCCAGTAGCCCCAATTTCAGTAAAATCTCAGGCTTTTAAATGTTGTAAAATCACCCATAAGTTTTAGGTGTTTTAGTCCTTTATAATTAAATTTATACATTCAAAAAACATAAGGAAGTTATTATCAACGTCTCACTCTGCTTTACAGCTTTGTATTAACATTGCTTTAATGTGTGTTATTGTGTACAGCTGGGGATGTTAAGGGCCATGTTAATTATAGATTAAATAATTTACTGTTCTGTAGTTTAAGCAATTGTCATATTTGTAACATCACTAGTCTTTCCTGTGACATGCACCTTTTATTTATTTATATATACACACACACACACACACACACACACACACACACACACACATACATACATACATATATATATATATATATATATATATATATATATATATATATATATATATATATATATATATATATATATATATATATATATATATATATATATATATATATATATATATATATATATATATATATGAGAGAGAGATTCTTTCCTCCGAGTTACAGTGACATAGACAAACTTGAAGATACATGACATCCTCAAATTTCTATTCTATTAAAATTTCTGTATCTGTATAATGGGTCTGTTCTATATGTTGTCTTCTCAATTCAGAAGGCCCCATGCCTGTCTTTGCCTAGGGCCCCAAATTTCCTAAATCCGCCCCTGTGTAGTGGAATTTGTCTAGTTTTGAAGTTCGTTTTTCTCATGATTCAACCTGTAACAACCTAAACCATTTGGCTTGGCATAAATACGGATTCAAGTAGCCTACTGTAGCCTACACATTTCTGAAAGACCCCCAACAACTCCAGAAAAAGTCGGAACAGTCGATTTAATTATAAATAAATAAATGCCAGTCGATTCCCCCTGCCTCCCGCCTTATGACATTGGCACCTCTCTTCACGCTATTCTCACTGACCGTTTCTACTCTTTTTTCCACGGCAACATCGAACAGACAACCAAAAAAATGCAAGGCGATATGATACCGCAATGAACAGTTTACTTACAGTTGGTGCTTTTCGAAAAAAGGATGCAATTGTTTTCTGTTTTTTCGGTTTGGCTGGCCTCATGTTGATGTCCGGACTCCGGAATTGGGAACTGTCCCGCCACTACTGTCTGTCTGAGTAACCATGGAAACCAGCTCGAGACGTAAACGCCAGAGACAGGATAACTTTTAGATTAGAATCTCTACGACGCAGGCAGCCTGCAGTTAGACAAAACGATTGCCCGTCTATGATCTGACTGTTTGATGTTGTTGTTGCAAAGCAGTAAATTAGTAAAAGCTTTTTGATTTTCTGTGAGTTTCGCCGTATGTTTATTTATTTATTTATTTTTTTCTTTTTTAATAAAAGTGGGGGGGACGGATTGAGGGTCATTCGAATCTGTGTACGTCAGAACACCCCTGACGTACACGCTATCTGCGCCCTTGCATCCCGCTGCAGCCTGCGAGAAGGCAGGGCTATTTTCCCCCAGTCTATGCATTTCTCATAGGCTTCGAGAGCGGAGCTCCTCAAGGGAAAAAGACGCTCATACACTGGGTGACGCTAGTGCCTTTTCTTTAAGCCCCACCACCAACAAACAAGTTGAGTGTCTGGTAACTAGTAGCAACCTGAAATACGCTGAGAAAACAGATTACTGAGGTGAAATGGAATCTGCTACGGCACTCTTGCTGTCTGTGTACGCCACAGGTCGGTATCGTGTGTGTGTGTGTGTGTGTGTGGGTGGGTGTGTTCTCATTTTTGTTAAGAGGCTCAAAAGTAACTTTCTAGAGCATAGACTACCTCCATCTAGTGATGTCGGTCTATTGATTTTGATGTATTGATTGAAAATTGTTCATTATTATCTTGGTTAATTGACATCTAATGTTAACTGTACTACATTTTATAGCAGTAGGGTAAAATGCTTGTCTTTGTTCAAAAGACTGTATTAACTGTAAAGACTGTCTTTTACATCAGCCTGTTTTAAGGGCCTTTTTTTGGCTACATATTTGTTATTTTTTGCTACATGCCTCCCCATCTTCTTGCCATATGTTTCTATGGCATAAATCAGTGTCTGTGACCTGTTTTCATAAAAAAAAAAGAACATTGGCACAAACCTAGCCTGTATGTATTTTTTTGTATGTCATTGAGAGTATTTAAATGATTTTCAATCAGAAAAAAAATGTGCGATTAAAATGCGATTAATCGCGAGTTAACTTAGGCATTGATGCAATTAATCGCGATTAAAAACATTTAATCGATTGACAGCACTAATATATATATATATATACAGATCATCCCAGAAAGAGACAACCAGTTACTAGCTGCAAAAAAAAGATATTTACCTCCTGATAACATTGAAACATATTTAAGTAGAAATACACAATAGATGCCAACTTCTTCCACTGTTTTGAATATTTACTTTGAAAAGTCGTTGAATAGCAGCATCATTATTCGACATTGGCAAAAAGAGCAGTTTAAATTAATAATTATTGGTCTGCAAATTTAAAATCCAAAGAGCCATTCTGCCCCGTGTCCTGCTGAATAAAAGTCATTTGGAGACCCAAATATTATGTAACCTCTTAATTAAAGACCATTTATCATTTTTGCTGAATATCTATTATAGGAAATCTGTAAAATGTTTAAACAACTGACTCTTTTATTAGTATTATTAGCTTTTAAATAAGGAAGATCATTAAGTCTCATAAAGATGAATCATGGATTTTCTTATGTAAGGTATTGTTTGATGTAAAAAAAAAAGTTAATGAAAAAAGTTAATGAAAAAAAAAAAAAACGACACTTTCTAAGAGTGTTTTTGTTATTATACTACATGACTTGCCTTTTTATAGCCAAGCCGCAGGTTGCGGAGCCCTAAGCTAATAGGATAGCAGTGACCATGATAACTGGTAATAAATCTGTGTAACTATATTTCTTCAGAGCTTGTCAGATCAGCCTGGAAGATCCTGCACAGGTTTGACAAGTCAGGAGAAAAACAGCTTCCTTTGGAGGAGACTTCCATGGGATAAAACAGCTACTAGACACTAAAAGTAAAAAAGTATGACTCTTGAAGTGAATAATGTATCTGAAAATCCTCCTTGAAGTAAAATGTTTTATATTTTATTGAACCTATTGCAGGTTTCACTAAGCACTTATATCTGTAAACAAACATGGATCCTCTAAAAGCTCGTCCTGTATGAAACAAAACATTTATTAAAACTTTAGGTTTAAATTCAGACACTTTTCAAAGCTCAGAAAATTGTGTAATTATTATTCTATTCTGTGTTTTTAGACTGAACCCAAAAAGTCGGGGCAGCATACCAACAATGTAAGAAACTTCTCTGACTTGTTTTCCTCATGTGAAGTTGACAGTTTGCAACCAGGAAGTAGTTTTTTATCCATCTGTTGAATATGTTTGTGGATTCTGCTTGTCAGTGCGGCGTCTCCCAGCCCCACCTCGCCACGCTCTCCCTCCTGGCCAATGTTCTCAGCGCCTTCGAGTCCACAGCCCGTCTCCTCTGCGTCCAGTGACTCCTCTCCTGTCAGGTCAGAGCATGTTGGGGTGCGGCCGGTGCACAGGGCTAGAGAGCCTGACCCATGTACAGAGGCCTCAGTCCTCGACGTCACGGGTTTGACTTGACCTTTGCTGCCTCTTCTCTCTCTCTCGCTCTTTCTCCGTCTCTCTCCCTCCCTCTCTCTCTGCCCCCCCCACTCCATTTCCTGTCAGCTGCCAAATACAAAGCAAACAAAAAACAGCTACTATGTTGCTCATTGCAACAAAGTATTGAGAAAGAAGCTTTTTTTGCTTCTGTTATCTTTTATTTGCTTCTCTCTATCCAAAATAAGGAAAAAATAACAGCTTCAAGTTTAGATCCATATATAAATAACACTATTGAAATCATGTCAATTTGGTTTATAGCAACTTTTAACTAAGTTGAATGTCATTTATAGAGGTTTTAGACTTTACTGAGATCTACAGATAGATAATGTCTGTTTCTTGTTCTTGTTTTAGACAATATTGTAAACAGAAACGGTCACCATTAACCTCTGGCTGCCAAAGATAATATTAAAAATCTTAGCTTCTACATATTTGTAAAACTAACCACAGCATCACAGATTCAATTCAATTCAATACAATTCAATTTAGTTTATTTATATAGCGCCAATTCACAACACATGTCATTTTACAACCAGATCATACAGTCAAATTGAGTCAAAGTTTTCTATCTAAGGAAAACAAGTTAATTGCATTGACTCATTGACTCAAATACAATCCCTCACACTAAGCATGCTTGTAGCGACAGTGGAGAGGAAAAACTCCCTTTTAACAGGAAGAAACCTCCAGCAGAACCAGGCTCAGTGTGAGCGGCCATCTGCTGAGGCCAACTGGGGTTCAAGGAGATAGAAGCAGAGATAGAAAAAGCAGCTGTAGAAGGCGGCCCCGTCCAGGAAACACACAGCCAGGCAGACGAGCTCTGAGCCAGCTCCCATGACAGAGGACGAAGAAAGCACATCCAGTTAGTCACAGTCAGGGAAACAGGACTACACTGGAAAACAGGCCAATCTCCAGCATCTATAAACAAGGGTGTTGATGGCAGCAGCACAGCTAATATTTCTCTCCAGGATGGAGTCACAGCAAAACAGGAACAGAGGAGGCAAAGCTACTCTGAGGAAAAGCAGAGAGAGCAGAACATTAGAGATTGAACTAAGAGATTCTGCAGAATAGGAGAATAGAGAGAGAATGAAGCAGAATGATGAAATAGTGGTCCCTATGTCCTCCAGCAGTCTAAGCCTATAGCAGCATAACTATAGAGATAGCTCAGGATAACCTGAGCCGCTCTAACTACAAGCTTTATCAAAAAGGAAAGTTTTAAGCCTAGCCTTAAAAGTAGACAGGGTGTCTGCCTCACGGACTAAAACTGGTAGTTGGTTCCACAGGAGAGGAGCCTGATAACTAAAAGATCTGCCTCCCATTCTATTTTTAGAAATTCTAGGATCCACTAGTAAACCTGCAGATTGAGAGCAAAGTGCTCTGTTAGGAACATAAGGAACAATCAGATATCTGATGGAGCTTGGCCAGATAAGATGTTGTGCTTTAAAGTATCTTTATTTACTGCAGGATAATAACTCTGTTTTTCTTAACCTGGTCTAAACGCCAAAAACTTGCCTTGGAATCTTGCCTTACATATTGTCCACTTCACTCTTAGCATCGCTGTTTTAAAGTCATTTTGAGCTTAAATGTTTACCTAAATGGATTTTTTTAGTTATTTGTAGAAAATATATAAGATCTTTGAACAGCAGTTGGTAAATATGCTAGAATTTTGTAATCTGTAAACATGCAGCAACAAGAGAGGAATTTTTTGGCCTCTAGGATAAACCTTTTATCTTCACCTGTGGGGGCAATTTCATTCTAGTGGTAATAAAAGCGATTTTCAGCTACTTATTTGGGAAATGCTTCTGTGACCTTAAACATGACATGACCCCTGGCCTTCCATATGAAAGGAGATCACTCAAAATCTGACTCAGAAGTTGGCCATTACATCTTGGATCAAGGAGGCGCTCCGACCTATTTTTGTGCACAGGTCAAGCAGCAGTCTTTCTTATATAAGCCTCTCTATTTAAATAGTAGTAAAAAAAAACCTGGGTGCAGCCTTGGCCCATGTCAGGTTGTGTTTGGATGCTTCACATTTGAAGACCGGAGTGTCTGGTGCTACCAGAGGAGCTGCTAACACCTGGTTCTCTTTGTGAACCCACGGTAACCTTACCCTCAGAATGCTGTTTATGGGACACCCCCTCCCACTTGCTGGCCTGGTTCACTGTAGATGTGTGAAAAAAACTGAATATATATCCTTGGTATCTAGTCAGTGTTTTTTTTTTTTTTTTGTGCATATTGAACCTGATTCTGTAGAAAAACCAACATATTTTATGATGATGTGCACCCTGACAGATGTTTCTGGCTCTTTTGGAGAGAAACTGGCCCAACATCATAGAGTCTCCAATGCTAGGTCAGCATTACATGGTTTTCCCACATTCATCCTTTCTTTCACGACTGGATCTTCTCCAGTTGCCTTTTAAACCAAAAGTTTATTTTATTGAAAATGATCTTGCTAAGTATCTAGGGTAGTAGGGCAGACATAAATGCATCCTAAATTAGTTTTTATGGGAGCCTGGTGTCCTCAAGCTGGAAGTCTTTGCTGCAGCTCCCCTCTTTCCACCTTTGGAGTTTTGTACTTCTTCCTTCATAATGCTGCTGACTTAATGGTAAAAAAAAAAAAACATGATTCCTCCTCCGACCTTTTGTTACAGTTACAGTTAAAGGATTGCTCTGACTATAGGTATGAGGAAATTCAAGCAGGTATCTTTTGTATTTTTCTTTTTCTAGCAGCCAAAATGCATAAAGGTATCAGCACATCTTAAAAGTTATGTTTTCTTGTCCTTCCTGTTTTGTAGAGTGGCAAACAGTAAAGGAATCTGTCCTGTTTAGGGCTCGGCGATGGGGGCTTTAAATCGTGATATTTTGTGGTGCTATTATGATGAAGATAAAAGTGAAGAAGAAAAAGTGATCATTACTTCTTTAGAGTCTTTCTCAGGTAGCTGTATGGCTGTGATTGGATGCTAAAGCAATCATAGCTCCAAAAATGCTGCTGCTGAAAACTAATTAATTAAAAACAGGAAACTTCGGGACAGAAGTTACATAAAGAGATGAGATTTTTATCACTAAACATCTTACAGTGACCAAATTGAATCATATTCTTCAAATGTATCAATCCCTTAATGAAAAACAAAAATAAAGGACAAAATAAAACTAAATATATTGTTATAACATTCATCCGTTTTTTTGGAAGTTTTTAAACATAATTAATTCCAATTTATTATTTAGACAATAATTCAAAATTCTTATTGTGACAATAAATGTATTCCGATATTGATAAGCCATACCATAAATGCCAAACCCAGTCCTGTTTTATTTATACCTCAGGAGAGCAATACAACTCTTCAAAATTAAATGAAACAAATGAAAATGAATCTTTAGGAAGTATTATTTAAAATGAATTTGAAATAGCAACAAAAGCAGCACCACTAAGTATGAAAAAAAGCATAATTTTTTAAAATTGTATCTAATTCTAAACTGAATATTAGATCTCCTCTCAGCAATAATAGATGCATTTATTTTAAATATTTTTAGAAATCTTTGTCGGTGGTTTCAAACAGTTAATAGGATGATATATAGCAGATTTTAATAAACAAAAATAGCAGTTAAATTGAATAAAATGCATGGCTAATCTTATTAGCTGAGGTTAGTTTGCAAAAGCGAAGAAGAAAAACATGACGGCAATCTTTTGATGATGTTTCTCTTTTCTCTTCCAGCATCACAGGCAGGAAGGCTCGAGCGCTCTACGCTTGCAAGGCAGAGCACGACTCGGAGCTGTCCTTCATCGCCGGGACCGTCTTTGAGAACGGTGAGTCAGACGTCGGCGCTGGCAGCAGTGGAGGAGGAAGACAGGATGTGTGTTGGCGTTACACAAGTTCATTTGTTGTGAAAACAGAGAAAGCCGTGGGGACTTGCATTTCCTCCGATTTCCTTGTTACCCTATTTGATGCTTGTGTTTACTCTACAAGACGCTTTTAGAAGGGATGATTGCTGTTTTTATTAAAAGGAGAAAGCAACAAAAAGGAGGGTTTTTCAGTAGCTTTATGTTTTTTCTACGTCGCCAGAAGAAGGCCGCTTTTTTAGCCTTGATCTCCCACATTCGCTTCCTTTACATGAAGGCCATAATAGCAGAGAGTCAATGGTGAAAAGCTATTAAAGCTGCCTGCACACAGACTGGTTCGCTGACACTCAACCCGGCAGATCACATATTTAGCTGTAATTGTGTATTGGTTAAAAAAATCGACTCCTTAGCTGCAAACACACGTGGTAGAGATTCAGCTTTCCTTTCCCTCCAAACCGACTGGTATGCCTTGTAAAAAAAATATCGGCATCTTACAGACTATTGATAGTTATGTAATGCAGAGCCGTGTCATGTGAGTCCCCTTGGGTCAAACTGTGTCCCCAGGGGACATGTAATCCCCAAAGTGGTATCTGAACACTGCAGGCTTTTCATCGGCAGCCAAGGATGAAACATTTAATCTGTCAGACTACACCCTCACAGGTTTTTTTTTTTTTTTCTTCAAGCAGTCGTAATAATTTATTTTTAGTTTATTTCAAACATGATTAGAAAATACAAACATATATTAGCATGTATATATCAATATAGATTTCACATTGTTCACAGCATAACGACTTAATGTTAATTTCCAAATGAAGTAATAAGAGGTCTAACCTTAAAGGTATAGTAAAGGATGTTCTTTTTCCGGGTGGATCATCAAAATAACAGATCCTCCTAATTGTCAATCATACTGGTGATACGTTTACGTAATCTTCTTTTGCAAAGCAAGCTTGCAGGAGTGATGCAAACAGCAACTTTTAAACAGAGTGTGCAGGAGGAGAAATGGGTTCATGCACGCGTTTAATAGGCGGTCCCTCTTGGGAGCGGGCACAGGGTTGTGCATGTGCATTTAGCTTTTTTAAGTGGAGAATCTGTCATGAACCGAGGACAGATGGACCCAGTATTCAAGGAGATACAGTCAGTAGGAAAGTTCAAAAAGTTTGTTAAATAAAACAAAATTTAAAGTGGAGCTGTGGCTCGCGGACACTGCAGGATGGGGAGCGGGGCACCGCCCAATCACAGACACAGGAGAAACACAGGTAAGTGACCACCATCATCTGACAGAAGATGATTATCTGAGTTGATCACTTACCTGGTTCAAAAGTCCAGTCCAAGAATGTCCGCAAGTGCTGCAGTCCCAGAGGACATGGAAGCCAATCCTGGTCAGGGATCCAGAACAGACAGGAACAGGATCCAGAACAGACAGGAACAGGATCCAGATCAGGCAGGAACAGAAACAGGATGGTAGGATCCAGACTTCCAGGCTTCCACAGGCTCCCATGAGGGTTCAGAGTCTGACTGGGACCAGAAGCATGACCAGGTGGTCACGCACAGGAGCAGACAGGATCAGGTGCAGACAGGCAGGCTCAGTGGAAGAGGGTAGCCGAGACAGGACGTGGAACCGGAACTTGAAGCAGGACTTTAAACTGGTCTCCCCCCTGGAGCCAGGCTTACTGATATAAAAGCTGATCCTTCCCACGTATAGAGCCAAAAAACCCAGAGGACTCCACGGAGGAGGAACAGTGGACGATCAGGAGACGAGACAAACACAAAAACCTCCTTCCACTGGCTGCCAGGATCCACGAACTAAGGAACCAAGGAATAAAACTAACAGACAGGCTAACAGAAAGACAAATAATGATCTGCCCCTGAATGCTCAGGCTGAACTGAATATAAACCAGAGGAAACAGGTGAGAGGAATAAATTATAATTGAGGCAGGGAGGGAAAACGACAGGTGAAAGGAATTACTAATTAAGGAGGAGCAAACAGGCCAGATCATGACAGAATCTTTTCAAAAAAGTTTTAAAAAAGTAGTGTTTACCAGCAGTGTGGCTTTTCTCTCAGTCATCTGTGGCTCATTATGACATTATTGGTCTGTTAAAGTTCTCATTTTAACTCCAGTTAGTGGAGCGTCTTATTGAGCAAAATCTTTCATTTTAAAAGTATAAACCTCCACCTCTGTTTGACACAAACGCCTTAAGTTCATTCATCGCTAAACTAACTTCAGCTGAACCACTAACCCTGGTTTCCAGGGGAGGAATTTAACTCTGTTTACTCTCCTTTACTGTAATTACTGTACTGCCCCAAAGTATCACTTTGACTTGTGTGTATCCACACGAATGTAAATATTCATAAAATACTACAAACTATAAGCAGTGGAATCAAAAAGCAAAGATCCAGAAATACTCTGACTCTATACAGTACATGTTATGATCTCCCCAGTGTCTCAGCTGGAACCAACCAGCTAATTGGCAGCTAAATTAACGATTTGGTCCCGTTTTACTAAGCATTTACTCCTCCATCGACAAACGATCACCATGATAATCAATCACAACAGAACAAGATAATGTAACAGCTTTCTCAACCTGATCATGTCTTTACCCTACATTTAAACCCAGTTCAAAAAACTGGGAGCTTTACCAAAGAACAGCATTCTTCCAGGGTCCTTTGCAGGCTTAGTCCAGCTGTTACACCATTTCCTGCAACCCAGAGTGGTGGTAAAGCAAATAAGGTTGATTTTTTTTTTCTAAAAGTTTGTTTAGTTGAGCTGTCATTTATCTTCATCTAACCCTAAAAGGTCATGTGAGAAAGGTTTTTAGAAAAGGCTAGATAAAGTGAGAGGGATGTTACTTTGTCCAGTTCCAGCTGCCGTTCT
Source organism: Cyprinodon tularosa (assembly GCF_016077235.1). Classification (NCBI taxonomy): domain Eukaryota; kingdom Metazoa; phylum Chordata; class Actinopteri; order Cyprinodontiformes; family Cyprinodontidae; genus Cyprinodon; species Cyprinodon tularosa. The sequence goes on from NW_024039016.1 coordinate 665,774, forward strand.
TGATTTAGCTATTTTCTGCTTGAAGAAGTGATAAAAAGAGGAAAACATGGAGTTTTAGATAAGATAGCTTTCAGTTGTTGCAACACCCATGCATAGAGATTAAGTTGACAGCCACCCATTCTGCAATCAGATAACTAAACTGTAATTAACACATGAAGTAAACAAACAAGCTGGACACCCTTTGTTACATATTTCTTAATGTGAATATTTCATTTCATTTCATTGGGCAATCTTTGCACCAAAATATTCTTTCTGTCATGATTTGTTGACATTAAGATCTAAAGAGAAGCGCCTTCTCCTGGTCAGAGCCTGTAATTCAGTGAAAGGGTGGAGCCAGAGTAAAAAAATATGGATGCCCAACAGAAGCCCGGTGGCTGGAGGTTGGCTTACATTCAGCTGGCGTTTGACTGGGAAGGACCATCTTGAATGGCTTCCACTGTAATACTACTAATGACGTAAAACAAAAGAAACAAACACTTAAACCTTAATGTGAGATGGATTTTATAGAAACTAAACTAGAGAGAATATCAGCTCATTTAACGCGGCTACAATCCAGCAGAGTTGTATCACATCAGGAACATGTGATTAGAAGTTGGTACCTTCTGAAGTTTCAGCCACAGACATTTAGTGCTCCTGACTGGGGAGGTGAGATCCAAAGAGCTTGTAGGGAATTTAAAGGAGTTAATTTAAGCCATCCCATTATATAGAAACAAGAGAAGAACCATCAAAGCAACAGATACTCTTCCCAGCTCTGATTTTCTCGCTGAAACCCCGGTGTAAGACGCTAAAATGAGTCCTGATATTAGACCTGGACGCTCATGTGGATCCAAGAAATCATTTCCTGAATTCTGAGAGAAAAGACAAAAAACAGGAATGCTGGAAGGATGTTCAGTTAAGAGATAAGTCTTCAAGTAAATGATTTGAGCAGAACAGCAAAAACCTGGAAAAGAAACTCTCATGTCACTGAAGGGAGAGTTCCAGTGAGCTTCGATAGGTTTGTGCCGTATAATTCTGTTTCCTCTCACTATATGATATTCTCCCATTCCTCTTCTAGATCATCCATATGCTCTCAGCATTGTCTGTAACTTGTTACTTTTCTCCCAGCTCTCTGCAGCTCATTCAGGTCCTTCTGTGTAGTTCTGGAATTTCCACAAATAATTCTTTAAATATCTTACAATGTGTTTTTTTTTTCTCATCGTTGAAGTTTGCCTATAATGAAAATTTCGGATCTTTCTAAATAGGAGAAATTGTGGATGACCAAATAGTTTTTTTGTAATTATGTGATTTCAGCTGTATAGTTCTTGAGGTGTTTCATCTTTTTTCTTTTCTTTCTTGCAGTTCACGCTTCAAGGGAACCCGGCTGGTTGGAGGGAACCCTGGATGGTCGAACTGGGTTGATCCCAGAAAACTACGTGGAGTTTCTATAGCCCGAGCTGTACCGAGAGACAATTGTAGTCCAAGCTGGACTTGACTGCAAAAAAAATTCCCTGTGATTACATGATCCACTGAACCAGGTTTTATTGGACTGAAGAAAAGAAACCGGACCAAACAGAACCGAATCAAAGGGATATAAGAGGACTGAAGCAGGGTGGTATTTTAATTGCACTGGGAAGAGAGAGAGAGAGAGAGGTGTTATTGGCTCCTGTGAGTGGAGTTCACAGTGAGGAAGCGGAAAACGTCACTGATAAAATTACTCTTATAATTGAGCTGATATTTGAGTTGAGAGTTGGCGATTTTCATTTTGGAACGTCTGATTTATTACTCTGATCTGGACTGCCAGTTCTTCATCATTCCCTGTTTTCATTAGGTAGATACAGCATTATTGACAGAGAAAAGATAAATAGGGAGTGGCCTTCAGCTTTAAACTGATGGTTTGCCTCTCCATTGTTTGATTGCTAATCCCCTTGGGAAATCTGAGCCGTGAAAGCGGACTGTAATGAAAGCTCTGCTGTAAAGTCTTTGCAATCGCTTGTCAGGGGTTAATTCCAGGTAAAGAGACTCTGCCCAGCCGCAGTTAAACGACCGTAGCTCCAGGGCATACCAACAAGATGGACGAGTGCGCTTCAAGTGCCCTGGGTGTCATGATCATTTATAGCTTTTTTTTTTTTCCTCATAGAGCCATCATTAAGAAAAAAAAAAAAATGTGAAAAATCTGAAGCTGGATCCACAGGCGGTTTACAGCCAGGCGTAGGAGGAGCAGCTGATTGCTGCAGGATAAAACAAACCCAGCTGCAAGGCCTTGCTGTGAGTGGAGCGAGTGTGAGTCATGTTTGCACTATGTTGGTCCATTCTTGGAATTCTAATCAACCAGGAAGCTTTTTTTTTTCTCTTTTCGTTTTACATCACAGATTACCTACATGTTTTTCTCCATTTTTATTTTTTCCATCATGCAGATTCTAAAGCTTTAATCTCATCAGCACACAGACAGAAAACTTATCACCATTCCTCAGTATTGATCTTCCAAGGAATCATAAAGACAATTCTAGAACTAATAATGATGGACGTTTGATTTTATAGCTAATAAAATGTAGATTATTTTCTGGAATGCAGTGACTGCTGTTTCCTGAGTTGAACCACTCTGAATGTTTTGGTAATATTATGCTTTTTTTTTTTCCTATTTTATATTTCATTATCCACTTGATTCTGTTTTAAATGGGAAAAACAAACGGGAGAATAACAAAAGAAAAGCTAATGTGAAACAAGACTACTTTGTTCATATATAAACTTATTTATAAGATTTTCTTAAAGGTAAAATCCTTCATCTTTTTGAGGTGTTTTAATGATCCTGTACAAAAAAAAAAAAAGGATTTTGATGGGGTATATTTTTTTCACACATATGAAATGGTGTTTTTTTGTGTATTTTTTAGCATACTAACTTAATTTCTGTATTGCTTTTTGCCAGAATCTTCTATTGTTTATGTCTGTCCACAGCCTTAAATATTTCTGCAGATGTTTTGGTGAAGGATTGTGAAGAAATTAAAGATTCATCTTGAAAAATTTCTGCTCAGATCTTTTCCTCTTTTTTTTAGGGACACTTAAATGTTCCAAAAAATTTTAAATCAATCCACCGGACTTTGTTTTCCAAGTCGGAAGACGTTTCGCTTCCCATCCAGGGAGCTTTTTCAATTCAAAATGTCAGAATTAGCGTCAAGTTCCAAGCTTTATAGAGTAAACCAAACTAAGCCTTGTTATGGCTTAGAAAACATGCAAATTGTACCTTTGCTGTTTACATCTCAAATTGAAGATGATTCCTATAATCTGCAAGTTTCTTAAGCAATTTGTCGTACTACCACATCATTTTGAGGATGTCTTTCCCAAAATAGATTGCAATATGCTGGTGAAGATTCTCAGTAAATTCCAAAAAAGTTGGAAGGGACACTCAAAGGTTAATTAAAATGCACCAGTTGGAGTAATGCCACATTATATTCACTCTCTCTAATTTGTACACTAAATGTCTACATTTATGTTTATTGGATGAACTATGTTAAAATTACCCTAACCTCTTTCATGGTGAATCAGCCTGGAAAGATGTAATTTAATGCATTCCTTTAAATCCGGTAAAACATACAAGGAATTAGAAATATTTCAACTTTTTTTTTTTTTTTTGCATTTCCCCTGCTCCTATCTGCTGGTTCTTTCTCAAAGCTGACATTGCAGCTGACTGTTTACAGTAAGGGGGTGTACAACACAGATTTCTCTGTTTTGCACCATGTCAAGGCTCTGTGTGTTTTCCTGGAGAGTTCAGTTGCCGGCAGCTGATTGGTTGGCTCGGCTCCATGCTTGTACACTCAGGAGAGTCCGCTGACCAGTGACTCCTACTTGAATGTTGGGATGAACAGCAACAGTTTGAGGGATTTTAAAGCATTATTATGACAGTCAGCCTTTGTGTTTGCAGGTTTCCTGTTGCTGGCTGCTGATTGGCAGGTTCAGCTCACTATTTGAACAGCTCACTGGGTGTCCTCCTCAGAGAGGACGCCCAAGACAAAGTGAAAGGTGTCAGCGGTCGCCATAAAAAAGTTATTTGATATTAGCTCAGGCTAAAAGATGCTTTCTACATCTTTTTACAGCCATCCACGTGGAGTTGAAAATACATTTCTTCACTTTACTGCATGTTACAAGCAAATGTTCACATTTTCATGTTTTGGGTTTACAATAGAGATCATCACCTTCCCTACATGTTTGTAACTTTTTTTGTTGTTCTTATGCAGAAAGCTGAAGTTCCAATTTGACGTGCATCATCCATGTGTGTTTCTGTTCAGTAATGCTGCCTGTTATTACAGCGCAGCAGTACGGAGCTCCTTTAGTAAACGCAGTGGTAAATTAAAGGAACTCCAGATTAAGGCTGAAGGTATGGAGGCTAGGAGCTACAAATTGGAATCATCCTTTGATTTCTTCAGAAATATTTGTTTTGTTTGGGTGGTGGCTTTCAATTGAATGCCCCTAAATGAATCAATCTGCCATACTGACCGAGCTACACATGCGCTGTCCTTGGAATTTTGTAGTTTCAGATTTGAACAGTCATTTCCTCCATTTCTACAGCTTGATGCCATAAATGAAGTTATATTTGCTTCGAGTCCCCAAGACCACTCAGCATCATTCTGCCACTGCTCTACATTACTGTGTAGTGGTGTTTGGAGGCCCAAAGCCTATAATTTGTTTCTGTGTGGCTTCTGCCATAAGCTGTTGGCCTTTTAACCCATGTCACTACAGATAAAGACTCTATTCACTTCATGCAAGTAACCAAAACAAATCCATCTCTTGGACACCAATATTTGAACAAATTAATGTTGGCATCATGTTGAGGTTTCAAATGTACTTCCTGATCTCTTTGGCGTTCATGTCACACAGGGATATAATGTGTTTTTAGGTTTTGTCCCAAATCCATCCCAAGGTTTGCGTCTGTTTAGCTCTTAAATCAGCTGGAGCTCTGGGCTTTCAGAACTGTTCAAAGCTTCATTCATCTTAATGAAACACGGGGCAAAAAAGTGTTTAGTTAAACACTGATTGTAAAAGTTCTGCTACTAAGAACGATGGGAGAGGTCGTAGTTTTCCTCAGTGGTATACTTTAATTATTAGAGACAACATGAGAAAAAAAAACAACTAAATCACTTTGTAGAATTGAAAATTACAGTGAAAATAAGTATTATAATAACAGAAGTTGAACTCAATATTTTGTAGCACTGACAGGAGTCAAACATTTCCTGTTAATCTTCACCAGGTTTGCACACTGTTTTGGCCTGTTCCTCCATGCAGATCTCGTTTTAGGGCTTTCAACTCCGTCCACAATGTCCTTTTTTTCGGGATTGAGGTCTTGAAGGAGCAGTTTTAGAGCCACTCCTTCATGTTTGGATCCATCGTCCTGCTGATAGGCCCATGTCCAGTACTCCATGATGGAAGGAGATTTTGTGTTCAAATGGTAAATGGCTTTTTCAAGTCAGGAGACTTCAAAGCTTTACACTACATTCAGTCATTCACCCATTCACACACACACTGATGGTGGCAAGCTACATTCTAGCCACAGACACAAGTGAGGTCCCTCAAACCACCATCAGTAAGGAATGCAGGTGAATTGTCTTGCCCAAAGACACAGTGACACTGAATTGCCTGAACCTTTCAGGGCAACCTCCTACACCCAACGCCACATTGTTGGTTCCGACGAGCTTCAAGGAGTTTGTCCCGTATAATTCTGTTTCCTCTTCTGGATCATCCATATGCTCTCAGCGTTGTGTATAACCTTTGTTACTTTGCACAGTCATTTCCTCCATTTCTGCAGCTTGATGCCATAAATGAAGTTATATTTGCTTTGAGTCTGCCTCTCCATTTATCTATGATCTGCCGTTATGGCAGATTTGCTTTTTTTTTTTTTTTATCTCATAGATTTTATTCATGATTTAGGTGCTCAGCTGCGTTTCCAACTGGATGAAGCTACAGAAAATATTGACCTTTTTCTGGAAATAGAAAGCACTTTGATAAAAATCCCCTCCAATTAAAAGGTAGTTGTTTCTTTCCACTGTTTTCATATGCTTTATTATGAAATATGGCTGCAAAATGACACTTTGCTTCATTAAATAAATTAAGTGGAAGAGTGAAGTTAAATTCAGTGAATTTGATTCCAACTAGAGCGCAGTGTAAACGGACAAACAGCTGCTCTTTTGATACATTTTAATAAAGAAATACTTTTAATTAAAAAGGTTTTAAAAATACATTTGCTTTACTGCTGTCCATCAACTTAGAAGAGAAGCTGGAGTGAGAAGAACGAAGCCCAGGCTGCTCAGAGTTGAAAAAACAGGAAACTTTATTGTGTAAGATGGTTGAACTAATGAAATATCAGTTCATCCTCATTTCTGCTTGAAACCAGAGATGACAGAAACATAGTTGGAGACGACGGCAAATCCAAAGTTGAAAAAAAAAAAAAAAAGACAAAATAAAAACACATAACCTAATTCAACATATAATCAATAAAGGGGAAATATTGACATTGAATACAGAAGAAGTGTAAATATAAACCATTTTTTATTTTTTTTAATATATCTATATATTCTTTACATTGGATTACATCTACATAACTGAAATAGGAACAAAAACAGACTTCAGTGAAAGCCATAGCTCTATACCAGTGAAACATGATCTGCCCTTAATGTTTAAAGATAATTGCATGTATTTTATACAAAATAGACGGTGACAAGCAATCTGAGGGTAGTGCAATTTTGTCAGGCTCTGGAAAATGTACTTTCACATGGAGATTAAGCTTTTCCTGTTTTTTTTCTTTTTGTTTTTTTTTTCGTTTTTTTCTTAAATGACCAGTGAATCCTTATAGTAATATATATGAAATCCAAAGCCAAGGTCATCTACATAATAGGCAAATTCAAAATAAAACTAGAAGTGCTAAGAAGTAAGCCCATATGTGCTACACAAGTTGAAACTGCTCAATTACTTCAGTTTAGTAATTTTTTTATTTTTTTACCCCCTCTGCTTTAGTCACTGTTTTTTAGCGCAAAATAAAATATTACAACTAAATCTCGCTCTAACGGCGACCTGCCTTTCCTTTTCTTTATTTCCTTTTGTCTTAAAAGGTAAACAGTGACCACTCTTGTAGACTTGTCCACAGACTCGTAGAATGAACATTTACTTCACAAGACAAACATGTTTAACACTTCCTAACGAATTAATCACGTCTGCCTTTTATCAAACACAAACTGACGAAAACAAAATTACTTTTCGACTTATTTCATGTACAAAAATGATTGAGTAAAATTAGTCATATCAAAGAGGATAAGATGATGAATTTAAAAATCACACAAAACCTTTTTTTCTTTTCTTTTTTAAACAGATCAATCTCCAAAAGCACTGGTAGTCGTCTATTTCCTGATTTAAAATTGTATTTCTATGGCTCTCCGTCTCCCTTATGCAAGGCCTTTAGTCGAACTGAAAGGAATAAGAAAGTGGGGAGGACTGACAAACGTGTAAAAATGTTTTTTTTTTTTTATAACAGACACTTGTTTGCATTGCACTGGATATGTCAGCATTGCTTATATACATCTATAGGCATTTAAGGAGTGGGGGGGACAGAAGCAGTGGCGAGGGTGTTTTACGCCTGTACGTTAAAGCTGGCTTCCAGAAGCGCCGCTGCCTGAATGCGAATGTAATACTGTACGCAAAGCCACCCGACACCACAGGATCCAGACCCAATCCTCGGCAGATTGATCAACACGCCGGGATAAAAGCAGACTCGCCATAAGCTAAAGCTCAAGAGCCTGCGCACCACAACAATCATCCAGAAGGATTGGCAAACTTCAAAGCTAAAGAAAATATGGCTCTTGATTGAGGATTGCTGCTTTTTTTTTTTTTTACTTTTTTTTTTCTGTGCAGTTAAGCAAACAACAGAAAATCCAGATATAAAGTCCTGGGCTCTTACACGGAAATTCACAAATATATCACATTTTTCCACGCTGAGCTTTCCCTGTCCTTTACTTTTATCTTAAAATATAAAATCTTAATATTCTCTTTGATTTTAGAACTGTTATTTTAACTTTGGGCAGAACCAACATAGGGAAAGAAAGGAGGTAGGAGACAAAAAAAAAGGAGAGGGAAGGAATTCAAGGCACATATAGCGGAAGGAGGTAGGAGACTACAGAAGGAAACCAAGGAAGGAAAGACAAACATAGGAGGACACAAGAAACGACAAACTTTAGAACCGTTGGAAAGAGATAGGATTCGGAAAATACTAAATATTTTACTTATTCTATTCTTTTTTTGACTCTGTAGGAACCCTGAAAGTAGAAAAGCGGACTCTAGAGCAGGGAGGTGAACGGTGTTGCACTTTGTACTCAGCAGAAGCCGATGAAAACCTGAACACTAGATTTGGCCACTATGTAAGCTGGTATGAAGGCTTTATACACATTAAAGACTGTAGCAACATCACAATCTAAAAAAAAAAAAACAACCCAAAAACATTTCGTTAACAATCGATCATTGTAAGCTGGTGTTATGTGAGACACTGAAGACTGAGCACCCTGAAGCTAAGTTATAAACCACAGCTGTACACCACCCTTCACATATGCAGGATATTAGAGGAAAAAAGAACTGATAAAAAAACCCTTTTGTGATATTTGGCACTAGTGGGACTATAATAAAAGATGTAAGGAGACATTACCTGAAGAATAAGCAAATTATGTGGATTTAAATGCAGCTTCTTGCATTAAAAATGGACGGGCTGCATAATAATCCCTGTTTCTTTGTGTATGCAGAGTTCTTTGAGTATGAAACAAATTAAATATATATCTATATATATATTAGAGATCCATCGTCACATAATTTTAAGAAACATCCTGTTTTCTTGTTCTTGGAAAATTAAAGATTTTACTATCAGTTAATAAAAAACAAAAGATTTTATGCACTTTGGGTTAAGTCAAATTCAGATGAAGCTTAAATATGTTATGAAGAGAAAAAATTGGGTTGATTTTGTAATTCCTAAAATGTTTTTTAAACTACTTCCTGTATTAAAAAGCACTTTCTGTTATTGTGTTTACCGACTAAATTATGAATTGATCCCAGATGTGTGGGACCCTGCAGAAAAACTGGACATCGAGATAAAACAGAGAAAGTTTTAAAGTTATCGTCACCATTTTTAAAATTCGGTGAAGCTGGCAGAGAAAGTCACGGACCCGTCACGCCAGATTGATTTAAAATATTACAAATAATATCGAGCGCGATTAGAAAATGGAGATTTGAGCGTTTTTCAATCTCAATTTGATCCATATTTGTAAAAATCACGATAAAGAAATTACAAACGTTTCCAAACCTTCACAATTTGACAGGAATTTCTAATCTTCCTCAGTTTAAATAAAAAAAAAATACTTTGATTTACTTCCAAATTCTAGATTATAGTGGCTGCTTCTCTGATGCAGTTAAAGCAGAACACTATAGGTTCACTTTTCTAAAGAAGAAAACAGTATATTCTACTGTAATATACTAGTTCATTAAACGTTTAAAGACCTGAACATGAAGATGATAATTCAAGCTGCCGGGATGACTTTGTTCTGCACACTTCTGCACATTTTTTAAGGGAGGGTGGATTCCTCTAAACAATAGAATTAAAAGAAAACTTTAATTTTAAAGAGAAAACAAAAGAAGCAAACTAAAACCAGGCGATAAATGCGAAGGAACAGAACAACAGACTGGTCTGTAACGGATGGCTGTGAGAATGAAAACTAAAAGGCACTGGTTTTCCCTCAGATACATCCTGTGTAAACATGTGTAGCTCGCGCTGAACGTGGCGTGGCGTCTGCTGAACTCTGAATGCGTGATCTGCGATGTGCATCTGCGTTAAAAAAAACAAAACAAAAAAAAAAAACATGAAGACGGATCCACAAGCTGCTCCGTTTTCCTTTTTCTTCCACTGATCGGGTAAATAGGTCCAGTTCGGGTCCGTTTTTGCTTTTCGTCCGTGAATCCAGAAGAAGTGAGGTTCTTTTGCATCAAAGCTTCAATCTGTCCCCTTCGTCTCTAGACTGTGAGCGACATTCACAGCGCGGAGAAGCAGAGCAAGGCCGGCAAGTTAAAATGATTTCAGCGATGTAGAGAGTAGGAGGACTTTAAAAAAAATAAATGTCTGAGTTCAAGAGGTGAGGGATTGAGGAAAACGGACAGATGCTTTAAAAACATTCAATTTGCTTCTGTGCAGACAGACTGGGGTGGCGACTATGAGGCTATGGGTAATTTCTGAGATTAGACTGAACAGGCAAGGGATGAAGGGATGAGGCTGACTTTCCAAAAATGAAAACAAACACCAAAGAACGGACAAGAATATTGGGGGGGCGGAATAAAGAATTTGAGCAGAAGGGCCTGAAGCAGGTTGGGGATTTAAGGCATTGATTCACATTTCAAGGCCGTCATTTCTGATGAAACAGCAGAGGTTTGACACTCCCGTCTTTGAATTTTGGTATCTGGTTGGTGATGATCTCCGTCAGCATCTCGGGGAATTCCACACTGAGGGTCTTATTCAAGAAGGTGTAGAAGCAAATCTGCAGGAGACCCTCCACCATCTGGAACGAGACAGTTTAAAAAGATGAGAGGCGGATTTCGGAAAGATGGATCATTTTCAAAGCATCTGCAGCTCATCACGAGTAATGAACATGACTTCAGAGGAGCTATAAAGAGATTTAAATGGAACATAAAAGCACCCATTTAAAAAAAAGGAGGAAATCTGTCAATATGAAAAAAAAATTTATTGTTCCAACCTATAAAATACAACTTAATTGAATAATATTACAAGCTGAGAAAATGTTTCTCCACCAATTTTCTACCACAAAGAATTTCCTATTAATTACCCTAATCCTAAAACTATTAGAGAGCACTTCCTAATTTAAATAAAAAGGATTAAAGTGACATTTATTACCGGCTAGTAAATGCTTCTCATTAGGAATTTTTAGTCTGCTAAAAGCGAACCTGATGCTATGGAAAAATATCAGTCCCCTCACAAATGTTTTATGTTTTTATTTATTGTTAAACTGTTTAGGTTAAACTGTTTGGGCTCCTCTTTCCTCCATTAAAGCCAGTTCATCCCAGCACTGCTAGTCCAAAGCACGTAAGATTATCAATTTTATTATCATCGCAAAAACAAAACAGATTTTAAGAGAGGATTTTTTTTTATTTTATTGAAATTTTCTATATTTTGGGACAATATAGTCTGGTAAAGAGTACATTAATATCAATGTTTAAGACAGAATAATTTTAAATTTAAATATGATTTCCCTACGACTTATACTTAAGGTATACTGTGCAACCGGTGTTGATTTTCCAGCGAGGCTCCCCCCAGAGGGCGAAAGTAAAAGTGCACTGTCGTAAATATGCTCAGCTGTTCTCCCGGTTTCTCCGTCAAGCCAGGTGCGGTTGTTTTGAGCTTAGCAGACAGGCGAACGCAACAAATCACCATGTCTACTGCGGTAAGTGACTATTTTGTTGCAATTTTCGAGTTTGAAAATTTAGCATGTTTTCATACATTATTTGTTATGCATGTGTCTAAATAACAAAGATTGTAGTTAGCCAAGTTATCGCCATAAAGCAAGACCGACTCTCACGATGCACGAGACGTCTGAGCCTGTGGGTGCGGGTCGGTGCTCCTGCAAATGCAAGTACAGTATTTCCCCTACAGACCACCAGGGCGGCCGAGAAAACCTTTGTTCGACCTGAAATGACTCATTTAATCATCCAAAACGTTATGGAACACATTAATTAACTGAAAAATGTTGCATAGTATGCCTTTAACATCTTAAGCCTATACTGTAAATGATTCTTTTCAAATATTTAGCGTTTATGTTTCCTTAATTAGTTATTTATTCATATCTCAAATTGGATGACATGAGTTTACTAATATTGTCACTGTTTTAAATGGAATCTCACTTTGAAGCTAAACAGGAAATATTTTATGTCCTTTTTTTATTATATTCAAACAAATATGTGGGAAATAGGCTGGCAGGAAATGCATCTCTAGGAGACAACTTTCACATCCTGTTTCTAGTTGATCTCAGTAGGAAAAATCCTGTAAAGTTGTGCCGATGTTACCGTTTGTGCATCACTAACCTCCTGCATGGAGTCCAGTAGCTTAGTTAGCTGGTAGAATCGCTGCCAGTTCTGACTTGTGTTCTCCTCTCGTTTCACGATGGCTTTTCCCAGCTCCTTGATGTAAGTCATCCTGATCTGATCAAAAACCGCCTGGCACTTCAGGCCTTCTTTGGGTACTGCACAAACGGGACAAGAAAAACACAGCGATGAATGAGGGTGTAGTTTAGGAGGAAAACTAAAACAACCTGAAGATAAAACAAAACTTCGTAAAACCTTTTTGTTTTGTTAAAAGTACTCCCAGTCTGAAGAGGCAGAATACAAAACCCAGCAGTTTGTCCGGTATATTCAATTATTTTCAGTCTTTTAAAGAAAGAAATCACATTTCTATGTTTTATATTATTTTATAATGACATTGGGGGGGAAAAGTAACAAATTATTCCTTTGATAAAAAATTTAGATATTTATAATATTATAAAGGATTAAGGGATAAAAGTATATTTTATCCAGATGTTAATAGAAATATGATGCCAGAAACTATTTAAGCCCTTTTCAATAGTGATTAAAATGAAATGTTAAAAATATCTAATATTAGTCCTTACTGGCATTAGAGTAATCTAACCCTTTTCATAACAGTTTGGGTTCTTATCTGGTTCAGTTAGTCTGCATGCCAAAAAACAAAAACATCTCTCTTTGCAGGTGATGAAGACAGAAGGCGTTTTATCATTCTTTCTTTCATCTTTTCCTGTTGTTCCTTCTCTAATTACATTGCAGTGTCCATATAATCTGTAATATTCCCTGCATGAATTATAATAAAGCTATTTCTATGCATAAATCAAGCGGAACTCTATGGCGATAGCCGTACTGCTCCACTTGTGAAAGCAAAATCTGTTGGGCTCTCTTTGTGGCATCAAGACAATTATTTTTATTGCCACATTGCTAGACACAGTAAAAAAAAAAAAAAGAAGAGTCCTCGTACCATAGAGACTGGAGCGCCTTCACTGTAATCTTTCCACAGATTCAATAAAAACTTTAAAACTTCTTCTGTAAGAATATTCTGGGGTAGAAATGGCAGTGGGATTTTCCCTTGGTTGTATGAAGAATTAAATCCTGTTACCCCTCCCCCACATATTTATAGGTACATTTGTCTGAAATGGGCTATTAGTGCAGTGATGGTGAGACTGTCACTACCTGATCCGTACCGGACCCACGATTCACACCATCAGCTTATTTGCACATGTGCAAGCAGATATTCATCCAGGTCGCCATAAACAACGTAATCTTGGTATTAAAACTACTTATATTTATCCTTAAATCACTAAAGAATGCTAATTTAAATCTTTAAAACATCTTTTTTATGACTTTCTGAGACAATTCGATGCTTTTTACATTTTCTGTGTTACATAGCTTGTCTGACATCATCGGACGTGCTCTGAACAGTCTGGCAAATTATGATTAAACCTTGTTTATCTGCATTTTAGTTTTTTCTTTCCTTAGATTACAAACTACATACCATAATATTAACACAAAAGGAAAAGATAAAACTCAAAAACACTAAATATATGTTTTAATCCAAAGCCAAAAACTTTAGCTCCCAGGAGTAGCGTATGATCCCATTTCCGCTGCAGACATGTGACAAAACAGAAATGGTTTTAAGGCATTTATTTTCTCAGGAAATACATTAGTAACCTTTAACCCATTATAGTTTAATGAGCTTACTATATTTAAAGAAGGTTAAAACATAATTTAGGTATCGGGTAGTGACAGTGATAACCTTCTGTTTGAAGTCTTGTTGCTAGGGCAGCTAGCCTGGCTACTAGCTGTCAAGCTAAAATAAAACTATTTAACATTACTTTGCAAGGGCCTGAATAAATACAAAAAACATGAATAAATAAGAAAATATCTCTGGAAATTTAACTTTCAGATATATTATCTTAGTTTTTTCCACTGTCTCTCCCTACTACTGCCATTTAATACAGCAGGTTAACATTTCTAAAATCCCTGTTCTAAAGGAACAAGTACTTCCGAAACCTGTCTGTAAAATTGGAGGCATGTTTGTGCAGAAAATTTTAAAAGCATTTTATTTCAACTATTAATACAAGTTAAAAAGTCTATTTTCACTTGAGAATTGTAGTATAAGGTTTACTTTTACAAACTTAAAGTAAACGGTGCTCAGACCTCTAAAGCGGCACTCTGGGACTCATTCAGTAATGGATCCGACCCTCTAAAGTTACAAAGGCAAGTTTAGTGAGATGACGCTAAGCACCGGCAGCTTGCTTAAATAACAAAACCTCAAAAGGAATATGCAGACAGGTTTGAAACGACTTTTAAAAACAGCAAGGGAGTCACCATGTTGGAAGCAGGTTAGCAGCTACCCAGAATAAGAGGAGACAGAGATATGGAGAGATATTTGTGCCATCGGTTTGAGCGCGCAGGAACCAATCCGAGCGCGCAGTGAGACAACACGCGCGCGCGCAAAACCGGTCTGGCGCGCGCTCAACCCTGAAAAACCCTCTCAACACACTGTTCTCGCGCTCAGTTTCATCTCTGCGCGTGCTCGAATCCGTCTCTGCTCGCGCTCGCTCGACCTGCTCTCTCTCCGCGCTCAACACCAGCTGTGCGCTCAGCTGTTTCTCCGCTCGCTCGACTCTCTGCGCTCGCAACTTCAGCAATGTATGTAAATGAACCATACCATCAGCCAATCACACTCAGCTTCTTTTCATCCAATGAAAGCATTCCTTCCTTCTTCTTCTTTTCTATCATGGCGGATCGCAAGCAACTTTAAGAGGTGCATACCGCCACCTACTGTTCATGAGTGTGTAGCAACATTGTTTTACAGCTATTAAATTCTATTTTTTAATTTTGCATTCTGAAGATAACTAAATAATGCTTTCCTTAATCTATAAACATCCTTTATATTTCCTTTATTTCCCAATAATCCTTTAAGACTCCATTCTTGGCCTGTCATTTCAACTACTCTTCTCAATTTTTCCCTTTCAGGTTCATATGTTTTACAGTTCATTAATATGTAAGCATTCGTTCCAAATACTACATCCGGTTAGATGAAAAAAAATACATAAATAAATAAAAACACAATCAGGAAAATCAAACAACTCTTACAGTTATTTTGTCAACATTCCTAAGATAGTACTATAAAATATCTTGAATTATCTCAAATAAACTTCAGTAAAACAGTTATTAGATCATTGCCTCATCCATCTCTTTTACCTGCTATTGACATGGATTTAAATTTGATGTTTTAAAAGAAAAATAAGGAGGATATTTCAGGTTCCAGTATGGTTCAACAATATATAGATAAAAAATATTATGGATATGTTAAATTTTTATGGATGCTTCAAAATATTCCAATATTAGGAATGGTGTTTTGTTTTAGTTTCATAATTTATTTTTAAATCGGGTAAAAGAATCAGTGATGGAATTCAGCCTACAAAGGAGAAATGTTTTGGATCATATTGGCCTTACAATGGATTGAAGAAATCGTTCCATTAAGAAGTTTAGTTTGCTCTGATTTTAGATCAGCGACTGTTATATTAATTTAAACGCAATTATTCAGACAGCAGACCTGATCTGAAATTTAACAATTATTATTTAGAAGACCTTTTACAGATGGACTCTAAATAAGAGGGTTATTCTTTATTATATATATTAAAAAGAATAATTTGATAAACAGGATTTTTCAGTTGGTGGCGGTAATTGTTGTTTGCCAACCTCCATAAAAAACAACAAAAAGAAGAAACACCCGCCACAAAAGCTAAGAGTAAGGCCAATATGATCCAAAACATTATCTATATACTGTTGAACCATACTTGAACCTGAAATATCCTCCTTATTTTTCTTTTAAAACAGCAAATTTAAATCCATGTCAATAGCAGGTAAAAGAGATGGATGAGGCAATGATCTAATAACTGTTTTACTGAAGTTTATTTGAGATAATTCAAGATATTTTATAGTACTATCTTAGGAATGTTGACAAAATAACTGTAAGAGTAGTTTGATTTTCCTGATTGTGTTTTTATTTATTTATTTATTTTTTTTTCATCTAACCGGATGTAGTATTTGGAACGAATGCTTACATATTAATGAACTGTAAAACATATGAACCTGAAAGGGAAAAATTGAGAAGAGTAGTTGAAATGACAGGCCAAGAATGGAGTCTTAAAGGATTATTGGGAAATAAAGGAAATATAAAGGATGTTTATAGATTAAGGAAAGCATTATTTAGTTATCTTCAGAATGCAAAATTAAAAAATAGAATTGAATAGATGTAAAACAATGTTGCTACACACTCATGAACAGTAGGTGGCGGTATGCACCTTGAAGTTGCTTGCGAACCGCCATGATAGAAAAGAAGAAGAAGGAAGGAATGCTTTCATTGGATGAAAAGAAGCTGAGTGTGATTGGCTGATGGTATGGTTCATTTACATACATTGCTGAAGTTGCGAGCGCAGAGAGTCGAGCGAGCGGAGAAACAGCCGAGCGCACAGCTGGTGTTGAGCGCGGAGAGAGAGCAGGAGAGCAACCGCGAGCAGAGACGGATTCGAGCACGCGCAGAGATGAAACTGAGCGCGAGAACAGTGTGTTGAGAGGGTTTTTCAGAGTTGAGCGCGCGCCAGACCGGTTTTGCGCGCGCGCGTGTTGTCTCACTGCGCGCTCGGATTGGTTCCTGCGCGCTCAAACCGATGGCACAAATATCTCTCCATACAGAGAAGGGGATGAAAGACCTGAGGGAGCGGGAGAGCTTGTGAATGTAGAGGAGCTGGGACAGGTACAGTGTGATAGGGCAATAATAGTCCTGTAAAATGATGAGAGGTAGTTTAAATTGGACAGTATTCAGGTAGTCCAATGCAGCTGTTTCAAAATAGACTAATGAGGGAAAAAGAGGGGATTAGAGACTGACCCTAGCAGCAGAGTTCTGAACCAAAGGAGGACGGATGGAGTCAGTTCATGGAGCGAAGGTGGAAAAATGTGGCAAAACTTTTTAGTTTAAACTCTAACAAAGGATATTTACTTTCTTATTATTGAAGCTTTTATTTTGACTGGCTGGTTTCCAGTCAGAGACGATCCTGGTGAAATATGCAAACCGACTGGTGCATTCTTAATTACAGGTGCTGGTCATAAAATTAGAATATCATGAAAAAGTAGATTGATTTCAGTAATTCCATTTAAAAAGTGAAACTTGTATATTATATTCATACATTACATACAAACTCATATATTTCAGATGTTTATTTTGTTTAATTTTGATGATTACAAATGACAACAAATGAAAATCTCAAATTCATCATATCAGAAAATTTGAATATTGTGAAAAGGTTCAAAATTGATGGCCCCTGGTGCCACACTCTAATCAGCTAATTAACTCAAACCACCTGCAAAAGCCTTTAAATGGTCTTTCAGTCTAGTTCTATAGGCTACACAATCATGGGGAAGACTGCTGACTTGACAGTTGTCCAAAAGACGACCATCGACACCTTGCACAAGGAGGGCAAGACACAAAAGGTCATCGCTAAAGAGGCTGGCTGTTCACAGAGCTCAGTGTCCAAGCACATTAATAGAGAGGCGAAGGGAAGGAAAAGATGTGGTCGAAAAAAGTGTACAAGCAAGAGAGATAACCGCACCCTGGAGAGGATTGTGTATGAAAGACATGGGTTTCTGCTGTCGCATTCCTTGTGTCAAGCCACTCTTGAACCACAGACAGCGTCAGAAGCGTCTTGCCTGGGCTAAAGAGAAACAGGACTGGACTGCTGGTGAGTGGTCCAAAGTCATGTTCTCTGATGAAAGTAAATTTTGCATTTCCTTTGGAAATCAAGGTCCCAGAGTCTGGAGGAAAAGAAGAGAGGCACTTCATCCACGTTGCTTGAAGTCCAGTGTAAAGTTTCCACAGTCAGTGATGGTTTGGGGTGCCATGTCATCTGCTGGTGTTGGTCCATTGTGTTTTCTGAGGTCCAGGGTCAACGCAGCCACATACCAGGAAGTTTTAGAGCACTTCATGCTTCCTGCAGCTGACCAACTTTTTGGAGATGCAGATTTCATTTTCCAACAGGACTTGGCACCTGCACACAGTGCCAAAGCTACCAGTACCTGGTTGAAGGACCATGGTATCCCTGTTCTTAATTGGCCAGCAAACTCTCCTGACCTTAACCCCATAGAAAATCTATGGGGTATTGTGAAGAAGAAGATGCAATACACCAGACCCAACAATTCAGAAGAGCTAAAAGCCACTATTAGAGCAACCTGGGCTATCATAACACCTGAGCAGTGCCACAGACTGATCGACTCCATGCCACGCCGCATTGCTGCAGTAATACAGGCCAAAGGAGGCCCAACTAAATACTGAGTGCTGTACATGCTCATACTTTTCATGTTCATACTTTTCAGTTGGCCAACATTTCTATAAATCCTTTGTTTTTATTGGTCTTCAGTAATATTCTAATTTTCTGATATGATGAATTTGAGATTTTCATTTGTTGTCATTTGTAATCATCAAAATTAAACAAAATAAACATCTGAAATATATGAGTTTGTATGTAATGTATGAATATAATATACAAGTTTCACTTTTTAAATGGAATTACTGAAATCAATCTACTTTTTCATGATATTCTAATTTTATGACCAGCACCTGTATAACAGCAACCCTAATTTAATCTGCAATGACACGTTTACTAATGTAACTGCATAGCATCGTAGGGCATGGCTATCTTGTGCAGTTTGCTCTAAAGAACTGGGAAAGCTGTAAAGCTAACATCTTATGAGCTTCATTTTACAGCTTCCTTTATAAGCCGCCAGTATAGTGCACCATGCAAAGAGAATAAACTCCATCAGCCTTTCTTTTCCTGGTGAATGATGAAATTCCAGCTTAGGGTTTAATATAACAGTGTGAATAATTCAAAAAAGTCCTTGTCTGTTTGCAGAGAGGCAAAAAGCCAATAAAAAGCAACAGGCACCTGCAGAGATTATGGGAAGAGGAGCTTACCGGCTGATTTACATAATCACACATATCAGAGACGCCAAGGGGCTATCTGGACTTTTACATGAACTCGTCTGAAACACAAAGGCAGATTTGTTCTGATCTCTGCCTATTTTAGGATTATTTTGTATTGGGCAACAAAATTGTTGATATTATTTTGGCATTATGCAAAAGGCTGAAAAATGTATAATTCATTGCATTAAAATCTTAATAAGTGATCTATGCATTAAGTGAATTTAAAAAGTGCATTATTTAATCGGTGAATAAATAAAGCCCTTCTAAAGGCATAGATCAGAAAGGTCAGGGTGAAGTGAGCAGATTAAAGCAGGTTCTGGTAATAAATCAGCATCCCTGCACATGAGAACAATGTATAACAAAAATGTAGCCTTCCTCATCAAGCCAGGCAAAAAGAGCGGGCTAACAATCCACTGTCAAGAATATGAACAGAAGCAGCTAAGAGAAAGTAAACTCGGTTAAGTCTTTTTGGGAAAGGGTGACTTTTAATCTATTAGAGATTCCATTACAACCAAGTTTGCAGTTACTGAATGACAACTCACAGTTTAAATGTACAGAGAAACAGCGAAAAGTGTTGCTCACAGGCCTAACAGCAGCAAAAAAAAGTATTTGTTCAGAGATGGCTGCCCCCACACAGGCTTCCTATTAAAAAATGGCTGTTATACTTTAAAGATGTTATAATGATGGAACTGTCTACTGCAAGAATCCATATGGTAAGAGTGTCAACCATACAAATGTGGGGAAAAAAAACTGCAAATGGAGTTTCAGGTGAATCACACACAATGAGATGTCTCACATGTTTGTCCTTTTTTATTTTTATTTATTTCTTTATTGATTTTTATGTATTGGGTCATGTGATTTGTAGCTAAGGTTGGGGTGGGGCGGGTGGGTATTGATCACTGATAGGGATGCACGATATAATCGGCCCCCTATCGGTATCGGCTTGTATCGGCCTTAAAACTGAATATCGGACATCGGACACCCCACCGATATTTAACCCGATATTTGATCAGCTTCTGAGTTTCTAAAGTCTAAAGAAAAAAAAAAAAGAAAAAAAAATACTACTACTTCTTCTTCCTCAAAGACTTCTTTTTTACAGACTTAAAAACTTCTAAAGACGAGGGGAAAACTATTGATACATTATCTTCATATGCTGATATATTGCCATTTAAAAACACCATATCAATCTCTTTTACTAATGAAGTATTGCTATATTTCATCGTTATGCTACGAAATCCCCCGAAAATTCACGAAATTTTGCCATATTTTTATATGTTGATATATTGACGCGGTATCGATCTATTTTACTAACAAAATCTCACAAGAAGTTGCAAAATATCACGAGTTTGTAACAGAACGATGAAATTTCACGAGATTTTGAAAGTAAAATAGATCGATACCGCATTTTTTAAAATCAATTTGATATCAGCATATGAAAATATATTTGAGTATATTATTTTTCAAAGTGTCAGAAATGGATAACAAAACTGCTATTTTCAATGACTACTTATTTTTGTCCAGCTTTAACATCAGTATCGATATCGGTTATCGGCTACATGAGTTTTAAAATGTCGGCATATCGGATATCGGCCAAAATCCCAATATCGAGCATCTCTAATCACTGACTTTGTAATGTTCCTGTTTCGCGGCCTGGGAATTAGTTCTTAAAAGAAAACTGTAAATCACAAAAATAAAAAAAATAAAAAAAGAGAAAGTGAACTCTGGAGGAGCTGCAGAGATCCACAACTAAGGTGGGAGAACTTTGATGAGAGAACTAGAACAATTGTGACGAGGTAATCTACGTTTATGGTTTGCCAAAAGCAATGTAGGGGTAAAATTTTTGGGAATTTTACCCCTACATTTGGGATGAAACTCACCATCATGTCTGAATGAGCTTTAGCTTTTAAAACAGCTCAGTCTGACGTAAAACTATACAAAATAATAAATCTCAAGAAACTACTGACTCAGAAAGGCTGAATATAAATGCACACCATAAAAACTAAAATAATAAAAAAAGTATCTTTCCTACCGTTTCAAAAATATGTATACCTTTGTGATGCTCTGCGACATAAAATCCTCATAACGCACATTTTAAATGCCCGTCGGAAGAAAAAGCCTGAGAGTTAAAGTGGTAGGAATAGTTTCGCACTGCAGAGCATACGGTCAAAATGCTTCTGTGGCTGTAATGGATAAAAACAAAACTGCTCCATAAATGGCTTTGCTTTTGACAAATGTCCCTGAGAAGTTATTGAATGAGCTCTTAAGAAGGCCGTCCTGACCTGATAGGTTCAACTGCATTGCAAGGAAGACAGTAAAATAGTAAAAATGCAACCTGCTCTTAGTATGGAAATGTAATCTGCAGGAGGAGCACGCTCCCTCCACAATTGCCCTTAAATGTCAACGAAAGAACAGCCTCTAACTCTGCATTTCACAGTTTACAAAAAAGGAACATTTCACCATCTGACATTTGGCTGTTTTTTAAAGTGAAGAATAACCTGTAAGGCCAACACTTTAGCATCTTTACCTCAACAAGAAGGCTGTTGACCCTTCACGTTTTTCTTCCAGTCTAGTGAAGGTCGTTCCCATTATTTACACCATTTCAACTCCATTCAGACACGATTAAGACTGAATGAATAAAAATGCTGCATCCAATTCATTATCAGGCAAAAAAGGACCGATTTAAAGCTGGGAAATGAGACTTTTGTGTAATGAGTTTCTTTCATGATGAGCTCCTATTTTGACAATTTATGACGATTACATAAGTCAGACAGCAGCCTGTTATTTATCTCCTCAGGAAAGAAACAAAATTACCTCCTTCTTGACCTCCTTTATTTCTCAAGGAAATTAAGTTTCTTTCAGGAAATTACTTTATAAAAAACCCAATCAATATAACATTTTTAAACTAAGATGTTTGGTTTGAACATTTGGCTTTTTCAAGGATATGTCTTGATGCATATCCTGAGCTCAATGCAAAAATAAAAAAACATTTATTCTATAAAGAGTATAAATTTCGTAGCCAAAGACAAAAAAACAAAAACAAACTCTGGCATAACACTCCCTCAAAATCCATTCAGAAGTTCCAACCAAGAAAAGAAAAGCATGATTAAAATACATAAACAGCTAATGGTTGGTCAGTCTTTCCAATTTTAATATATTTTGTAATTTCTGAATGAAAAGAAAACTAAATAAAAACACTTTCTCATCCTAAATGTGAAAAAAAGCCATCAATATCAGCCAGCACACATAAAAAAAAAATTAATTGCATTTAGATGAGTTGTCTCCATATAAAAGGATTCCTGCCGTCTAATTAAGTTTGCTCCTTTAGTATTAAACTCCAGAAACCAAAGGGCTTCATGTATGTGTTTCTGCAAAAAACAAAAAAACATGCAGCCTCATTTTTACAAGTTTAAAACAAAACAAGGGATGTAATGAAAATGAACGTTACGTGGAAGTGTTCAGCAACCGCGAAAACTTCCCGTCACGATAACAAGCTAAGAAACAAGACTTTCAAAATAAAATCAAATGGAGGATTTCCACGAGTTTGAGCTTTTAAAAATGAACAATAAAACCAAATCACATTTCTCCTCATATGATGGAAACTTTAAATAATTATTCGTTTATAAGCATTAAATCCATGTTTGTTCTCAAAGATTCTCCATCCTACCAGAAAAAAGGTGATGAATTATACTGTCAATTTCAAACCAGTCAGATGCTATAAGGTGGACAAGGTATAAACACACATACCTAAAGCTGCATGTTCACTGCTGGCAATACTGGAAAAAGTACAAATAAACAAATAAATAATATTCTAATAAAAGCAAAAGTATCACACTCACATTTGTACTAAAGAAAAAGTAACAAAGTACTTGCTTTTAAAAATACAATTTTTAAACATACTTTCTGGATGAACTGCAATTTTTCACGATTATTAAGTGCACCTAATGAACAATGCTGTGGATAATGCATTTTTTGGAAGCTCTTTTGTAGATAATAGCTGCGTTGGGAACGCTCTTTAAGTGGGCTGTGTGGAAGGATAGTTTCTAATTGTGTTCTATCTATTCATGCTATTCTGAATTGCTTTAAACATTAAATATAATCTACCTCACTAGTTTGCGTGGTGCCGCCGTTCCTTTTAGAAATCTATGGGGTTACGTTCAGGTACTAATACAGATTTATTAAACTTTACAATCAGGATGAAGTGAGGAAATTAGCTGGACTGAGCCGCAGGCAGCACCTTTTGGACTTCAGTCTTTGTAGAACAAAAACAGAACTGGCACATTTATTTTCGATCAATTGTTGGTTGGCTGTATTTCATCTCCCTCGGGTGTGTTAATATGTCTGTCTGTGATGGCCTTTCAGCTTTGTTGCCATGGTTATTTTGACATACGGTAGGAGCTTTTCAGCTATTTATGCTGCTTTACATATTTCTTTGCAGGCTGGAACTGGGTAGTTCCTACAACTTTTTTTTTTTTTTTCCACAAATTGGGATGTATAAAGGAAATGTGTGCATTAAAGAGTATTAAGTTTCTTACAGTATTTTAAAATTATAACTTTTAAGAATTCTCCCTACCACCATCTATTAGTTAAAAAACTTTGTTTTCTTATTAGCCCAGTCATGCATTGATCTAACCTGCTTTTGAATGTACAGAATTAAAAATAATTTTTTTTTATGGCAATCCTTTAGATTCATGCACATCAATGCATATTGCTGGTTAGTCATTTAAAAGGAGCCGCGCTCCTTCTAAATGCAATACATGCTTTTATGAGCATAAAATTGGAATACTACTAATAACTAATAAAATACACACTGAATGATTTATTTCATTAATTTATTTCTCGGTTGAGGGGAGAAGAAATCCCAAGTTTAGTTTTTCAGTTAAATAAAATAAAAAATGAATACAAATAAAGTTCTCTGAGTATTTGTATGCGTGTTTCTACAAGAATGATAGAGCTATGAAGGAAAAAATTATTTTCTTTTTTTATTTCAAAATCAGAGGTTGGACTCTGTGATGGAATTACAGCAGCTTTGTGGCTCCATGATCAGCCGGATCCATCTGTACCTGCGCAGCCTGCAGTCTCCCCCTCTGCTTCCCTAACCACCAACCAAGCGTTATAGCAGGAGCCATTCAGACTCTGGTAGGTTGAACATATTCCTTCCTCTTCACCAGATTGCTGCGTTTGTGTATCAGCCCACAGCCAACTTTGTTACTATTAAGTGTCGATAAGCTTCCAAGCTTTCCAAATTATTCTGCTTTTCCCGTCTGCCGCCATGAACTCACCAAAGTACAAAATGTTACTCTTTTCATACTTTATTATTGTGGCAGGCAGGGGAATTGATAAAGTTTGTTCTTTTATGAGAAATACATGATAAAGTAGGGCTGGGCGATAATTCAATAACGATATATATCGATCGATAGACGTGTGGCGCAATGGAAAAAAAAGAGGGTCGATAAAAGTTCGATAAAAAAGAAACGCAGTTTTCCTTCCTTCTCATTGTAGCCTAGCATGTAGGTTTATGCTAGTCACTGCTTCCTCCCAACCAATCACAATCGCGGACCCAGGCACGCCGTCACCAAGCGCCGCCCTCTCAAACCACAGCACAGAGCACATGAATATGTCGAAGCAAGGAGAGTCGGAGGAACGGAGGAAATTGTTTCAAAGAAGGGTTTTTGTAGTTCGGCAGTCTGGCAGTATTTCGGTCATGGCAAGTCGGACCAAAAACAAACCACAGTCATCTGTAAAATGTGTCGGGAACCAGTGAAAACCAAGTCTGATAACACAACCAACTTTTTTTTTTTTTTTTATCATCTCAGCCGCTCACACCCGCAGGAGTAAGAGCTGTGTAGGCCCCGGCGCGGCTCTCCTCCGAGGAATCTTCGGTAAATATATATATATTTTCAGTTCTGGGCAGTTTCCCACGTAGTTCTAACAATTGAGAGAAAAATGCTGAGGGGCCAGAAACTTCAAAGTAATAACTCAGGTTAAAGCAGGAAACGGGGGCGGCGGCGGGGGGGCATTTATTTATTTGTTATATTTATTTTGGTCACTTTAGTTTATTCTTTGTCAGTATTTAATAACATAACTCAGGTCTCTTAAGTTATTTTTCTTTAAAACAATTCTGTTATGGTTAAAAAAGTGGGTTAAATAAAGATTTAATTCGAAGTCTGTGTTTGTGTTTTTTATTAAAATTAAATCATTTAGCAATATTATAAAAAGTCCAGGCAGAGCTGCACATAAAATATGGTTTCAAATCTTTTCAATAATTATCGATATCGATCAATATGCATTTTTTTTTATCGATAAGCTTTTTTTCTATATCGCCCAGCCCTATGATAAAGTACCCATTTTAGAGCCATCATTACTGAATGCAAATAAACACAGACCTTACTCAACCCGATATTAATAATTGAAATGGTGTGGAGGTGGAAATAAACCAGAAATTCTCATTAAGCTTGCCAATAAAAAAAAAAAATAATAATAATAATGAGTGAAACCAAGGTAATGAAGGGCCCAATAATCATAAATGTATGTTAAAAATGAGTGAAAATTGTTGAAACTCCCCTTACTTTTCTAGTAGTAGTAGTTATAATATGCAGTAAAAACACTTTTTTATTTGTAATGTTTATCAAGCTAATAAAAAGTGCTTTACCTGTACCGAGGAGTAACAGGACCTTCATGCAGAGGTACTCTTCGTAGGAGACCTGCAGTCTGACAAACTCGTTGCAAATCTTCAGCATCTGCTCGCACTGGTCGCCCATTAAAGGCAGCTTCATACGCTCCCTACGACCGGACACAGGAAGTAAACATGACAATGGGAAGACAGGTGGAACATAAACAACATCAAAGTTATTCACTAATTCTGCCATTCTTTCCTCACACTGAAAGTTATTCAACAATACCGTATTAGAACAGAAGAGGAGGAACTTCACACTATATTTTTACTCTTAAATACCACATATAACAATTTATCAGCAACAATTCAAATGGCACCAGGTATGACTCATACCACTAAAACTTGTTTTCTTTTTCTTGTTGTTTTTTTTATCCGCTGTGTACATTTTAAAGGTTGAAAGACACTTGTGTTCTTTTTATTTTCATAGTTTTTAAGCAAAAGAACAGCAGTAATTGTGTGCTTATCAAGGATGATACCTTTCAAAACATTCCAGCATTGAACATGACTAAGAAGAATAATGTTACACAGAAGAAAAAACGCGTGATTTTAAATATTTCTTTCATGACATAAAAATCGGAGACGGTGTTTTCATGAAATAAATTTGAAGGTGTAGAAAAATTAAACCTGCAAACCAGCCAAATCATTGCTTTAGTAGCTTTGGATGTCCAGTTGATGCAAATAATGCCTGTTTTTCTCTAAAACAGTCCAAGCTTTATCGGATTAACTGAAGAG
Source organism: Cyprinodon tularosa (assembly GCF_016077235.1). Classification (NCBI taxonomy): domain Eukaryota; kingdom Metazoa; phylum Chordata; class Actinopteri; order Cyprinodontiformes; family Cyprinodontidae; genus Cyprinodon; species Cyprinodon tularosa. Next base: position 692,245 of record NW_024039016.1, read on the forward strand.
CATCTTTAAACAGCAGATTTTGCAATCTTGCTACAGTGACATCAAATTAAGATCTGGACTCAGGGCCATTCCTGTACATGACTATTGTAGCTCTGACTACTGTATGTTGGGATCCCTGACCTTCACCAAGTCTAAAGCGTTTTGCAAGGTTTAACATGTTTTCTTCCAGGATCGATCTGTTTGATATCATTCTCAGGACTTTCTTCTTCTACCGTTTTCTCATCAACTCTGATCAGCTTCTCTGTTATTGCATCCCCACAGCATAATACTGCCACTACCATTCTTACAATGAGTAGAGTACTTAAAATGCCCCATGTTCATCTGATATGAGTGCAGCAGAGGTTTGCTATATCTCATACTTGACTTGACAGCTATCTTAGAGATGCTTATAGTTGATGGTGGTCTTACTATTTAATTGGATGGTCATATCTTGGTTCTTTTTGGTGCCATACTACTTTATTTTTTTACTGATGAGTTCTCAGTCAGGCTTTGGATATTTTACACAGAGCGAAAGAAGCTAAAACAGATGTTGAGACACTTAATATCTTGTTTAAAAAAATAAAATAAAATCATGCAATACTTCTTTTAAAAGACTAAACAAGGACAAAAGCAGACTTCTCCTAAAATCAAATGTGTTGAAATAGGTTTCTAAGGTCTTGTTGTATGCCGACTGAGATGACAAACCCAGTTTTAGAGTGAGTCTGAAAAATCCCGTCTTCCTTCTGCATAACGTTATTGTACTTAGTCATGTTCTATGGCTGAAAGGTTTTGCAAGGTATCGTCCTCGATAAGCAGACAATCACTGCTGTTCTTTTGCTTAAAAACAATGAAAGTAAAAGCAGATCTATCTGATAAAGTAGTCTTCATACGCACTCATTTATGACGAGATCTGGGGCAAAACAGAGCATCCTGCCGTTACACTGCTCATAGGATCTCCAACCAAGACCAAAGGACATCAGGAAGAGCCAGGAGCACTGCAGCAAAGTCATCTGGTCATCAAGGTGCAGTTCACGGAAGCCTGGCAGGGACAGAAATGCATAAAGATCAGACCTGAGCAAATAAAGGGAATTCCTGCATACAGTATATACATTTTAATAAAACACATGTACGGACCTGTACATTTGTTTTGCATTAAAATATCTGCAGTAGCTATAATTAATGTAGTGTTCTGTTTGTTTAGAGAAACCCCACCACCCTCTCTTAGAAGGTGTAGCAGGGATCTGATGGTAGATTTAATCTCTAGGAATTCCCCTAAAGAAAAACCTAAATTACAACCAATAAACTAGTTTTATTCTATACTGTGTTTTTCTTAAGGTTAGATCCGGTTTTTTTTTTTTTGGTAATTTATATATTGTCGAGCATTTTATCCAGTATGGAACATGAACCATCGAATGCCTGGAAAAAATATCTTACTAATGATGTTTACAGCATGCTTAGTATTTGCTTTATCTTTTTTTTAATTTTTTTAGTACATATTCTGATGTAGTAACATTAGTGGGGATTAGAGCTGGACAATTTATTGCAAATGAAATATAATCACGACTTAACAAAACGTTTTTTTCCCATATTACAGAAGTACTGTTATGATAGCATTACATTTACAGGCTTTCTAACTGAAGCCCTTTAGATGGCGGTAATATGTTTAAAGCAGGCTTGCTGTTACAAAGAAATGGACAGAGAGTTGCAGCTAGCATGCAAATCAATGTATATGGGTAGAAGTTAGCATTTGTCCACACAGCAGGAACAATAAAGTCCTGAAAGAAAGGGGTCTTGACGTCATGAAAACAAAATGGCTAAACTGATCAGCTCTATTTAAAATTAAAATTTAAGTTCAATCTTGGTGCAATTTCCTGCAATACAGCTTAACACAAAATTAAAAAAAGCAACATGTGAAGCATATTAATGAGCAACAAAAAGAAATAACAGAGTGAAATATGATTTTTCTTGTTTAGAGAATACATTTGAACACCTAAAACATCAACTTAGTTAAAAAGGTCAGCTCAAACGTCATCTAGATTGATAGTTTAGCTTCTGTAATTAAAACTTGGTTTGAGCTCCTTTGCAATAATTACTGCATCAACACGGCTTGGCATGGAAGCAAGAAGCTTGTGTTATTGCTGAGGTATTAAGCAGAAAGAACTGTTTTCTGTCACAGCAACATTCAGCAGGACAGGCATTGAATAATACTAAAAAACAGCAGTATTTATACAAATTTGCTAAGATGCAAATTTGCTTAGAAGTTATAAAGATAAAATTCAAATAAAAAAACAAATATTTATCTGGCTTTACTAAACAGTTTATACAGAAATCAGTATTCTGCATTTTATATCTAACAATTTCTTTTATCATTAAGTGCTTTTTATCTTGAGTAGAACATGTTTTTTTCTGGTTTTATGTAATACTTCAAGCCTTTTTTTACTGAATCGACCTAAAAAAAAAGGTTTTCCCTACTGACAAAAAATAAGCTGTAAAACATCCCATTTGTTCACATTTACAGAGGAATTAACATTGGCTAAGATGCTTTTACCGTCAAATCGCTATTAGTTGGCATTGTTCTGATCAAATCATGCTTTCCTGAGCCACAATTACTCTGATTTCATGCATCTGGTGCAAATCAAACATTTTGTTACTTAGATGCTGAGTTTTTTTTTCTTAACTGCAGAGTAGAGGCATTAAAAACATGTCAAGTCTTACTAATGAAGATAAACTGAATAAATGCAGAGTGAGAAATCAGTGTTCTGTGTACAGGTCGCATTAACATCGGGGGACCTTTAAAAGTAAAACAACTAAAACAAATTGCTTATTTGGGCTTTTACATTGAAGGACACATTAAAACAAACATAGCTGTTAAGAAGACGTCGGTACCTGGCAGCGACTTGGCCCATTTGACGGCGGAGATGACCTGCTGGCCTCCCAGTCTGTTGAGGGTGCTCAGGAGACGGGACGAGGTGTCTGGTAGCGTGCTGTCGTAGCCTGAGAAAATTATCTCAGGCTCGATGGCCTTCAGGACAGAAAGCATGGTGGGAACCAGCTGGGGCATGCTTCTGGGTATGATGGCCACAGACATGTTGCCGGTTGGTTCTGGGGATCGCTGCTGCACTCTTATCTTATTCTTCTTGTTTTTCCTCGCTATGGAAACGAGATAAAAAAAAAATAAATTATTGGTTGATGTTTAGAAGGACGAATTTCATTTCAAACACAACTTCAAAATTGCGAGATTATGTATCATAGCTTTTCAGGTTTATAAATTGATAACAGTACATTTTAGAAGCTTATCAGAGTTAAAGTACATTTCTATTATCCTCACTGTTTTACCTTCATGAAACATTGCTCACTGTCATCTTACTTTTAGGGAAACAGAGTTCTCGCAGTGAGGGTTACTCAGAGTGAGCTCAGTTGCAAAGGAACCACAAAACTAATTAAAAGTTTTTCCACCACAAATGTGCAAAAAGAAAACCATGATGCACCTGTGACAATAGACAAGAAAGTAATCAGAAACTGTCTGTCAATAGCAAACGCCTTCCGTGCACATAGCCAAAAGGAGCCGATGTTAGATACAGATCATTATCACTGTAGGTAACGCAGGGTAATTCATACTGAGGAGTAAAGCATCATGGTTTCTTTTCCATCAAGAGTAAGATGTGGCAGAAGATAGATAAAAACACAGAGGGCTTCTTCTGCAGATGCTGCTCTGGTCTGCACATAAAGTTCTCTATGTACTGCTCAGTCTAAATTCCCAGGCTCCCCGATAGTCATAAGATATGGATCATGACACAAAGAACAAATTCTTTATACAAGATAGTTAATCAGCTCCTCAGAAGTTACTGTCAGAATTGCTCATCGCCTCTGGGCTGTAAATGCCTTGGAATTTTGCAGAATGAGCTGGTGTGTGCGTCTATAAAAACGGGCGTCTGCGTTCCCCTGATGAAACGCCTCTTTTGGATAAGCAGAAAACAATTGATCGATGACAGTCTGATTGCTTGAACTGCCAAAAAAATGTTTGGCTATCTGACACTTAGCCAATACTGCAAACAATCACATCTGCATTGCAATATGTAGTATCCAACAGCAACAGAGCTGTTAAAGATGATGAAATATTAAATGCAAATGCATCAACTAATACAATAGTTTGTGTCATATATATATATATATATATATATATATATATATATATATATATATATATATATATATATATATATATATATATATATATATATATATATATATATAAATGAAAGCCTTTGGCTTGTGTAATACGGATTTATTTATTTAGAATAAAAGAAATGAGGAAATTGAGTCAGGCAGGTCATGTAGCTGCCTTCTATCCACTGAAAATGTGTACTGTCATATACACTGATAAAACTAAGATCCTACTCTTGCTATTTCTGAGTTTCTCTCCATTAATGCAGCAGTTTTTGCCCGCGCTCTGTACATTACTTGTTCGGCATTTTGACATTTTCTGTAACTAAATGTGGAAAAACATATCAAATGCTGAGAGGTTACCACCAGAAAAAAAAAAAAAAACAAGCTTTTACTACTCTCTGCCTTTCTTTAATTTCCTCTCCTGGCGTTTCTATGGCAACAGCAAGCCTTTCAATACGAAGCCTGTCTGTTGATGTGCTGACGTCCATCAAATCCCACTTTCGGTCTTCCTGCCTCTCTTGCAGAACGCTGGTTTGTACAAAGTACCGTGAGCAATTTAATGTCCTGAAAGGAACATATGCTTAAATACAACATCTAAGTTTAACACAATCAAAGCAATTGTTGTGTTGGACTCCCATATGCAACCTTTTTTAAAGACTCTCACCTAACAGCACAAACAGTGATAATGAAAATAAATTACTTTAATAGGGTTTAAGCAATTTCTTTGTACATGCTCAAAAACTGAATATTAAAACTGTAATAATAAACATTCCTTTAAAGAGGAACTCTTTTATGGTCTTAAAGAAAAATCATAAAAACATTCAATTTAACTTTTCAATCTGCAGTCTATACGAAGGTTTTCTAGTCCAAAAACCAAAGCCTGATATTTTTAGTCTTAGAATAAGCAAATATAAGGATAAACAAATAGTTTTGAATTTACACATAGATGTATATATTCATTCATCTAATAGGGATGCATTGATCAGGTTTTTGGTTAGCAATACTTCTTTGACCAGCCTTTTATTGATTTTCATAAATAGGAGAAAAAAGTGCTTCAGGTTCTTCATTTAAGAACTGACATTTTGTGATAATGGATTCTTGAGTGGTCATCTGAACAATAAGCTCCACGGAAGCAGCAACTTTATTGCTGTTTACAAGGAGAGTCAAAGCAGACTCTACCTGCTAAGGAGGCAGAGATCTTTTATAAAGCAGGGGGGGCTACTTAAGACCGAACCCCACCTTCTATGGTGTTGGAGCAGCTGTTTATTTACAGCTGAAGGAAAGCTGTTAGATCATTTCATCGGAAAGCCTACTCTGTTCTATAATGCCCCCTAGACACAGTGCAGCTTATTGTTGACAGAAAAAAAAATGATGAACATCACTGTTGGACACTGTCTACATTCCATGCATGAAGCTGATGCAGAGCTGCAGAGATCCTTCGGTCAGTGTGCTGCACCTTAGGTGCAGGAAAGAATGTAGAATGCAGATCCTTCCTTCCAGTAAACTGAAGGAAGCTGTTTTGCATCATTGCATCATTTTTATTGCAAATGCATAATGCATTTTGATCAAAATCGTGACACCTCTTCATTTTGATACAATAAATATAAAAGAACTCCCAAACACTTCATCCCCCTATTTTTAATTTTTGTTGGGTTTTTTTCCCCGTTGAACCTGAAGATCATAAAAAATAAAGCCAGATCAAACCTCTGGCTGTGTGATTTATGCACTTCTAAAACCAGCTTATTAAAACAGTGGTTCATTATTTTGTCTGTGCAACAGCATGCTATAAAAATAGCACCAGTGTATCAGGTTTAGTCTCAGTGCTTTGGCAAACAAAACAGGAAAAGAATCGCAGCCAAGAAAGGACAAGCTCTACTGGGAGCCTTTTTCAAACCGTTTTTAAACCGACCAATATAAAAACAAACAATGTCTGTTGAAGTAACATACTGACAGAAATATAAATCTTTATTTTCATAAAAATGCAATCTAGTAAACCACCTCTCTGAATGTAAATTTTCTTTCAAATCATTTTTTTCATTTCAGCACTTTACGCAAATTATTATTATTTTTTTTTTTTGAGTCAGATTAGGTTAGGTTACATTCTGGACAAAGTCACAGAGTCCTTCCTAAAAGTGTTTCATCATTTTTTTTGCATCAGTACTTTTAGTGAAACGAGGGATTTTAGGAAATGTCTTTGCCGAAATTATTTTGCCTTTATATGGCAAACCATCATTAAATCTTTCCCTGACATGCCTTTGTTGACTCTTTGCAAGAGCTGGTAATTTATTAATAGACTCTAAGGTCTCTTTTTAGACAACCCACAGACCATAGAATGTTTATTATATCAACTTCAGTTTAGATTATTTTCTAATGCATTTCAAAACTGTCTTCAATCAGCAGAAGCCATCATATGCATAGATTTCCACAAATGTACTAAAGGAATGTGAATGTTACCTAATCTGAAAAATTTGCAATACACCTTCTGCAGAATACATTGCACACTGCAGCTTTTTTCAGTGCTATGCAAACATTCTAATCAGCCCTAAATATTCTATAACTTATTTAACCAACATGCCTATGCATTCAGCTCACAGTAAGCTTTAAGTTACCTTAATCAGGTCATAGTAAACCTATGCATGGTTTGATCTCAGAAAATCTATTATTTGTTCCGTTTGTTTGAGAATATTAGGGCACAAACAGCCTTATATAGACCAAGGAAAACCTGAAACCTACAGGTCAATAAAGAAAAAGCTGACTTAAAGAAGCAGCCAGGAGGCCTGTGGTGACTCTGGAAGAGTTGCACGTCTCAGGTGGGAGAATTTTCAACATGATCTCTGGTCATGCATAATGAGGAGGAGGAGCAAAAAGACAGAAGGTGGGTGTAAAAGGAGTAGGTGGAGGGAAACGGTCCTACTACTAATCCCTTAGCTTACCATTTTAATCAGGCTATGTGAGGTCATGCCAACATTTCAGTGAGTCAATGAGTTCAGTCCTATACCTACAGTAACTGTGGCCAGGTAATGTGTTTAATAATAAAGATGAAGACTAGAGCAGGTCTCCTCCTCTTACCTTCCAGATTCATTCCTGCCTGGAGACATTTCCTGAAGCGGCATGCCGGGCAGTTCTTCCTGCGAATCTTATCAATGATGCAGTCGTTTCTTCCAGCGCACAGGTAGTTGTGCTGACCTGTACAGAAAAAAAAAGAGAGAAAAAAAAAGGAGGAAGAGCAGAGTGGATAAGGGGAGACAAATTAGCCAGCTAAGACTGTTTGAGGAGGATTAGCTTGAGCAGCCTGCAAAAACCACACTCGCCACCTGTTGATTTTACAGTAAGCCTCCACAAAGTTGTTGCATCCCAGCAGTGTTGACAGCTTCACTCTCAAAGTTTGTGTTCCTACCACCAGGCACAATGGTTGTGTTTGAAGATGAGGGCATAGCGCCACCACTTCTACAGCATTTTGACCTGCTTTTTTTTTAGCAGACTTAAGATGATTGGCCTCTTTATAATTGTTTTCCTACACAAGCATTGTGCCATAATCTCTACAGATGTGGGGGGGAGGGAAACGGAACAGAATCTTTGATTAGATGCAAGTTAATAAGAAACAGAACCAGTGATAGATGTGTAACCAGAAGGAAGAAATGCAATGAATACCCTTTTGCTTATGTGATAAAATAAAGCCAATCACAGAAATGTTTCTACATCAGGATGTTATTATGGCCTCTTAATATCCTTTTATGATTTGATGCTGTGCAAACAGTTAACTCTTAAATCCGTTCCCGTTCAGGTCAGCTGTAAAGCAAACATATGTTGCTTTTAAAAATGTAGTTTGGTCTAGGATCAACGGCTCCTCGCCGGTTTAAATGAGGGGATGCCCTGTGAAAGATTTCTTATGGGACTCAATGGATGGCCCGCCGTCTTCCCGCCTGTCCTAACAGGGTTTGCTAAGAGTTGTGGATCAGTAACATAAAGATACAAAACAGATGGACAGTGATAGATTTATATACAGCGTATAAAAAAAGGAAAAAAAGAAACCTCTTTTCTCATTTTTCCTGTTTCTGATTAGAGGTGTTAACCCACGAAAAAGAGGGTGACCCTGTTTTTTTATTTCAAAGGTTTTAAAATTTCAATTTTAAAAACACCATTACTTAAAAAAAAAAAAACGAGATGGCCCATTATTTGTTCCAAATTTTAATTAAACTGGGGAAAACCTTTTGCAAGTATTTAAAGTTAACACCCTTAAAATCCCCTGTTTTGGTGTTAATGCCATTGGGGAAAAAAATAAAAATGTTATTTATCCAAAGGGAAACCCCGGGGCATAATTTGGAACCTCTACCAGTCTTTATTTTTTCCCAGGGTACAAATTTTAAACCCCGAAGCCAAAAAAATTCTTCTTCCCTTTTTTTATCCACTTTCCTTTTCAAACAACAAGTTTTTTCCCTCAGTTCAATGTTTGGGTTTTCTTGTCTTTACCCCTAATATTATATATATACTATATAATAATATTTTTTATTTTATACCCATATATATTTAAATATATATATATATTTTACTTAATTTATATTAAAATACATATATATAACTTTTTAAAATATTATAAAAACCAAAATACATTTATTATATAATTTTACAATAATTTTCAAATACATATTTCATATTTCATTTATATATATTTACATTTTACCCTATTTCATTTTTAAAATATTTTTTAAAATTTTATATATTCTATTTACAAAATACATATTATATATATATTTTATAAAACATATTATTAAAATTTTAACATAATTTTTTAGAATAATTTTTAATATTTAACTTTTATATACATTTTTATACATTTTTTATAAAATTATATACCCAAAATTCCCCCTTTTATATATATTTTATAAATAAAATTTTTATATAATTTTTTATAAAATTAATATAAATTTATATATTTTTACATAATATACAACATTTTTTACATTTTTATACATTTTTATATATATATTACAATTTTATTAAAATTTTTTATAAAATATAATATTTTTATACTTTTTGATTTTTAAAAATAAAATTTCATATATAAATACATTTTTTTAAAACATTTTATATACCCTTTTATATTATATATAAAATACAAAATTTTAAATTTTATACAATATATATACTATTAATATACCAAATATATATAATATACACCCCACTTTTTAAAATATTTTATACACACATATATATATTTTTAAAATTTTTATATTATATATATACCCTTTATTTTATATTTCAAAATTACATTTATATACATTATTATTTTACTAAAATACATATAAAAATTTTCATTAACTATAATTAAAACCAAAATAATATATATACATTACAATACATATATATACATTTTAAAAAATTAAAATACAATTTTCATTTTTCAAAATATATATTATATATTTTTTACAAATATAATAGATAAATTTAAAATTTCATATATAAGTATATTTTAAAACATATATTTAATTTTACAAAAAATGATTGAAATTATATTTATTATATTTACTTTTTATTGTATATAAAATTCCCTATTTTTTTTAAAATTTTTAATTATATCTTTTATTTTATTTTATTAAATTTTAAAAAACATATATACCTATAAAATTTTTAAAATATATATATATTTCATTTAAAAACATATAAATTTTTATATATACATAATTTTTTTATTTATTAAACACACATATATTTATATATAAAACTTTTATATGTATAATATCATATATATAACCTATACATATATATATACATATAAAAATATATATATACATATAATGGTATATAATTACATATATATCATTTTTACTTTTAATACTTATACATATACATTAAAAATACATTTTATTTTACATAAAACACATATATATATATACTTATAATATTTTTATATATATACAAATACATATCCATTTTATATACATATACATATAATACTTTTACATTTTACCTAATATTTTTATATAAAATTCAAATATATATATAATTTTAAAATAAAATATTTATGTATATATATTCCCTATTATAAACAATACTATGCATTTTATATAAATAATTATATATCATATATATGTATATATAAACATATTTTATATATGTATTTTTATAATTTTCCCTAAATATTTTTTAAAATTTTATTAAATACAAAATACTTTAAAATCAAAAAATACTTATATTGTTTTTTACATAAATACAAATTTTTAATATAAATATACATATATGTATATATTTTTATTTACCCCCCATATAAATATATATTTACATATATTATGTATCATATTCTTTTATATTTTACATAACATATATATTTTTAACCCAATTCCCTATATATATACATATAAAGTTATACAATTTTTACATTTTTTTACATTTACAATTTTTTTATACATTTTACATTTTACCAAATTTTATTAAAACTAAAATATTTTTCATATAAACATTTATATATATATATTTATAAAATATATTATATATATAACATATATAATTACATTATAATTTTTATCATATATATATTAAATTTTAACCCCCTTAAAATATATTTTAAAAAATATTTTATTATAATACATATATTTTATACATCATTTTTATATATATTTTTAAAATACCCATTTATATTATATATAAATTATAATTTTTTATTTTATTTTTAAAATTTTATATATATATTTTAAATTAAAATTAAACATCTTTAAAGGGCCCAAAAAGAATTTTGTATAAAATATAAATGAATAGCTTAAAATATATATAAGAAAATTTGTCCTTTTTTTTTTTTTTTCCATTTATCACTTTTTCTTATCTAACTTCCTTTTTTCTGGGTCGGATTAAGTTTTTTAGAAGTGGTTTTTTCTGCCTCCCGAGAAGCCGGGGGCATGCTGCAGAGGAAAGTCATCTTTTCACAGAAACAAGGCCCGCTTTTTAAATACTGCTTGCATTACAAAAAAGCCCTTTGGGGGGCCCCAATGACTGCTCTAATTTAAAAACATTCTCCCCTGCAGATCTTTGATATTCCCCTTTGGAAGGCAATGTATAAATCAAATGGCATTCTTTAATTCTTTTATCAGGATGTGAACTATTTCTGCAGTTCTGTAGTGTAGAGGTGTAAATATTGTAAAATCATAAAGTTTGGCAATGTACAACCTATTAAAATTTAATAGTTAATACAACCAATGCCAGGAAGGGGGAAAAAAAAACAAATTTGTGTTTGTTGTGAACCGTGAATAATTGAGGGTTTTTTTCCTAATTTTTTTAAATTTTCCCTTTTTTCAACAAAAGGAGGAAAAAGAAAAGGGAACCCCTTTCCAAACGGAAATGTGTTTTTTCACAGGGGAAACGTCTAATACATTTGTAACCCACCCAAAAATTTCTGTGTTACCAAATTTTTATGGTTGGGGTTTTGTGTTATGTACCGTTTTTTTTCTTTTTTTTAAAGGTCTAAATGGCTCCCCAAAGTTTTGGTTTCCCGGAGGGCCCACTGTCCAGCCCCGGGTTTAAAAAGGTTCCTCTCTTTAGCACAGCTTTCTGGTTTAATTTCAGTTTTTAGCCAAAAAGCCTGTTAAAACAAAATATTTAATTTTTTTGGGGTTGTCGGGCAGGGGGAAAACCCCTAAGACCTGGGAAAGGGCAAACGGGCCCCCTTTGGGGGAAGCCTGGTCTAGAAAAAATTTAAGGGGAATGCTCTTAAAAACTGGAGGTTGATTTTTCCATGAGGAAGGTTTGCCCCACAGAGGGTTTTAAATGCGAAAAAATTTAAAACAATAATTATTGATTTAATTTTTTACGGGGGTTTTTTTGAATTTTTAGACTATTTTTGGGCTGAAATTTTTGCCCAAATTTTTAAACACCACCTCTGGGAAATTGTTTGAATTTTCAGTTTTGGGCTGTTGCTTTTCCAAGGGAAAAAAAAAATCAAAAAAACTTAAAAAACCCCCCTTAAATTTAACTTTTGGGGACTTTAGGGCCCAATAAAATTTTGGGTTTTTTTTTAATTGGTTTTGCCAAAAAAAGAAATTTATATTTAATTTTTATAAAAGGGAATCAAAAGGGTTTCCCGCCTCAAGGCTGTGAGCTACCTCTGAGTAAGAAAATAAGAAGTTATACCAGTTGTCTGCACATCAAAGTGCCTACCTACACTGTGGGTGCTTTGAGAAAAAAAAAAAGAAGAAAAAAAAATCTTTGTGACTGATTAACCATTCAAACAATGCTCCAAGGGACATGCCAATTTACATACTTATATAATTTAATGGAGCAATGTTAATCTTTTAATTGTGTACATTATATATCTTTGCAATCACTGTTCAGTTGTCATCGGTTATGCACAGAACGTACAAAGCATCACAGTCAGGGTTTTCGGTTAACCAGGATGAGTCACAGCCATCTTTGTTTCCTCTAAATGACGCATTAAGTCATTTTCTTTGTGAATAGCGACTCCAGTAGCGCTGCATTCGTGATGCCCTGATCATCAACAAACACTGAATCTGGGACATAAAGCAAATGATTAGCTCAGCCTAAAAGGATGCCATCTCCTGCCGTGAAGGTTGCTGATATGTGGACATTTGTAGATGGCAAAGCAGATTTTAATATTTTTAGTTTCCTATATTTGAGTGTGTAAACATATAATTACACCACTTTTCATAAATGTGAAAAAAAAAAAAATATATATATATTTCTCATCCTTTAAAAAAAAAAAGAACAAATTTTACCATATCCATGACAGCTCATTTATTGACACCCCTAACTATTTGCTTTAAATTATTCAGCGTTTTAGGGAACTCATGTCCAACTGAGCATAGACAGAGTCAATATCTTCAATATAACATTTTTGTTTGGACATATAAGACTTGTTGTCTTATATGTGTTGTCTTATTGTTGTCAAATATGAAACCAATACAATTCCAGAGAGACATTGATTTTCTCTAACTACATAGAATCCCTCTTCCACATTCTTTTTTCTTTTTAACAAACTAGGTCATCCTGCTTGGAGGGTTATGGAGTGAAAATCTAAAGAGGTCAAAACTCAAGGACTGTAATATTCTCTTAAAAGTAAAGCTGCATGCTAGGAAAGTAGTGGCATGCCTATTTGATGCATGAAAACAGAGCCAGGCTAAAGTGCCTCTAAATATCCAGCTTGTTAGGCTCCCAGCATTATTTTGTGAAGAGTACTAAAAAAAGGTTGAGGTTATATTTTCTCAAATCTTCCACCAAAGTGCACATCTCACAAATATAATGACAAAAAAAAACAGAAATGTACCTGACAGTGGGCCTCATGCAAGCGTTTTATACAATCAAAATGTTCTACAAGTGATTTAGGAGAAAATTTAGCATTCACCATTTTTCTCCTAATTCTAATCTGCTCTCGGGTACAAACTAATTTTAAGAGTGCTTTAGACTAGACGTAAGTACGGAAGAGGATTAGGGCCACTGGAAAAAAAGAAAAAAGTCTACTGATTTAAAATTTTTATTTCAATTTAGTATTGGAAAAAAAGTCAGAATTCTGACTTTAATTTCAGAATTCTGACTTTTCTCAGAATTCTGACTTTAATCTCAGAATTCTGACTTCATTTCAGAATTCTGCCTTTTTTCTCAGAATTCTGACTTTAATCTCACAATTTTGGATCTTAATGTAGATGGGCACCATGAAGGAAGAGATGTGGGAGCACTCAGCTTCACTGACAAAGATGTGAGTTGATTGAGAGTGCCATTGACACATTGATGGAAAATGACGGAATTAGGCAACTTTCACGTCCCCTCATTAATAGAGGAGCAGAAGGTCATTAAAACAAGACAGCTAGTCTCTAAAACAGACATGGCTATGGCTTGATGCTAACATGTTTGTTAGCTGTCAGAATTCTGAGAAAAAGTCAGAATTCTGAGATTAAAGTCAGAATTCTGAGATTAAAGTGAGAATTCTGACTTTTTTCCCCATACTAAACTGAAATAAAATTTAAAAATCAGTTAACTTTTTTTTTTTTTCAGTGGCCCTAATCCTCTTCCGTATGTAAGAGACGTACAAGTCCCAACCCTAGTTTTTTACTAAACAACCACATTTGTTGTTACTTAAAAGGAATTGCCAATTTTATAAGGCTACATGTCGTTATCCAGAGGTCACTGCTTTAATTTGCTGTAATTTCCTCAAAAGAAAGAGCAGTCAGTGAACTCTTTGCGAGATCAAGCTATTAATGAAATAAAAAAAGGAACAGAAAATATAAAGTTCAGCAACATACTAAGACTTGCATTCATTTCACTGCATGGCAGCTCCTTGGCTTTGTTATTACACTAAATGTGAAATGTGAAAAAAAAACTTTATGTAAGAACAACAACTTTCTATTCAATGCTTTATTTTTAATTCATGGTTTAATTTTGATATATCTGTCAAGGGGTTTGAATAAATTCCATTTTGGCTTTTAGTTTTGCTTTTATAAAAACCCTGGAAGAGCAACAACCTTTAAAAACCCATTAAGAAATTAAATGCAACTAAAATCTCCTTTTAGGATTTCCTTATTGAAGTTACCAGTGTGAAGGGGATTATAAATAGTAGCTAATATCCAGACTCACTGTGGTGCAAACGAAGGTGACGTATACAACCTTTATAATCTTCAAAATTGGGATGACAAGAAAACATACAGCAGAGATTTTACGATTTCTAACACAGCTTCAGCTACTTCCAAGGAGCAGGGATATGCAAAGGGCCGAGTAATGCTGATAATACTGGAAAACACAGAAAAAACAGGCAAAAATCCCAAAACTTGGGTGAGCAAAGCTGAAAAAGGGATCAAGTTATCCTACTTCACACGCAGTGTGGAGGATGGGAAAGGAGAGTAAATTAATGACTCCAAAGCTCTCTGGTAGAGAACTGCAGCAGTGTGATAATACTACCGTAATAAAATATGAGTTAATATGAAGCCTTTAAACCGGGGGTCTCAAACTCAAATCTTCTAGGGCCGATGTCCTGCTACTTTTAGATGTGTCCCTTGCCCTTAACACCTGAATCAAATAGCTTAACTACCACATGAGCAGCAGTCAATCCCTGCTAAAGAGCTCATATTGGAGTCGGTTGTGTTGAAGCAGAGACACATCTAAAAGTGGCAGGACATCGACCCTGGAGGATTTGAGTTGTGACCCCCCTGCTCTAAAATGTTTAGATGTCCAGAGACCTTTGTAAGGAAATCCTAAAAACCATATTTAAAAAAAAATTAAATAAACTAAAGCCTAGAAAGCTTCAAAACTGGAGAGTGATCTTGTTCAAAACAGACAAGTTATTAGTGTGTAGCGTGAGTGTTATAAACACAAAAAGACGATGCCCAGGCTGTCATCTGAAGGCATCACTAACACGGCAGATCATCCAAGCAAAAAAACGTAAACAGCCATCTGTGGTGTCAAATGTGCCAGCTGAGTGTCTTATCATGGTCTGATCTACTGACCAGAGTTTAGAGATGTGTCAAGTGATGGAAAATGGGGTCGATGAATGGAATCAATACTGAACGAAAAAGAAATATTACAATATAGGTCAGTTTACTGAACATCGAAATATAGTTCTTAGATCAATTTAAGCAGTTAAATGACTAAATATTAAAATAATCTAAATTATTATGTATAATAATAAATGATAATGTATGGCTGGGCTGTAATTTAATAACCAAAGAACAAAAAGCATGAAAGGGATTATTTATTGCAACCAATGTACCTCTAAAGTCCCACCATCACAGCTTGTAAAACGATTCCTTTAAACACCTGAGCATCATAGTGGAATATCAGGAGATAAAGTGGGTCAACGGATGAGGATTAAGCAAAGTGGAGGGTGGTTGTGACATCAAATTTGAGATTAAAGATCATTAGAGAAGAGGTGAAGTAGGTGAAGTTAGAGCTGAAGAGCACAATAATCAATCAAAGGAAACCAGCGCTTTTTAACTCATCAAGTCAGAGGATCTGCATGCATTCAGAGACAGTTGGCAGCAGAGGCTTGAGTGCATGTGTAGGCAGACTGCTCATATTTTAGTGCTGAAGGAATGCAGGGACATGAGCGAATCAGAAATGACACAGTTTTCATCATAATCACAATTACAATGATTGTTACCATTATTATTATTAATGCAGTTACAAAGTGCATTTATTTACCATCTGTGTTTTGCCGTGCTCTCCATCCTTCACCATAGAGATGATGAGAAGAGAACAGACAAGGGGGAGAAAAACAAAAATGACAAAACATAACTTTCTCAGTGCGATTTCTTTTTCAGATAAAGTGACAGTTCAGTTCTGTCTTATCCGTGAGGACATCAGCACAACATTGTAAAAGCAGGTAAGCAAAAGAACAACATAAACAAAGACATGTGTTTAAAATGCGGTTAAAAGCTCTAGTACTATGGAAGAAAAACCAGAAACCCAACTCTTATTTAATGCTCATAATCAAAGACAAAAATAGGACCTTTTTCTTGTGTTTCCTCCCACATACAGTAGAAAATGTCAGTAGCATAAAGTAGTTCTGGTTGCATCAAATCCCGTCTAAGTGGAAAATGTCTTAAAATGTTGACTTATTGGCTCTTTAAATGATTAAAAAACTAGAATATTGCCTGATCACCATGAACATTTTTAAAGTATCTTATCTTTTACCAAATAGATAAAAATGTCCATGATTACTTAATAGAAACATAATAAGCTATTATATAATAGAATGGTGAAACTTAAGAATTGAATGTATTAGATCAAAAGCTATATAAATTTAATCAAAATACTATACAGAAATGGTTGCGCTTCTTATTTTTAGGCAATCTTTTAAATGCTTTATGGCCTTTAGAAGCTTTTCAACAATTAAATGCAAGATTTTTCATAAAGCCTTTCCAGTATTTCTTGCGGGGAGAAAATAAAAAAGGCTTTATTTCTTATTATCAATCGAGAACAGCTTTAGCACATGTAGTATTTTGTATTCTTCCTAAAATTTGCGTAAAAATTTAAAGACTGCTCTTAATTCAAACTATTCTTCCTTGTGCCGTTTTGTTTTGCGCTTTTAAATAAGACTGAAAAAAATTTATTTTCTTCATTTTTCTCAGTCTTTTAGCATTCTGAAAGCATTCTCAAAACATGCTTTAGCCCTAGTCTCTGTCTTTCACCAATGTTTATAATGAACCTGAGCCATCAATTAAAACATATTTAATTTATCAATTTTGTGTGAACAATATTTCATGTGGTTAATACATTTTTTAAGTCTAATAAGCATGAAGAAAAAGTATACTTCGGTCTTGCAAAAGCTAGACAAACATGTAAAATAAGGAGTAATGATTTGTGAAAGCAGGTTTGTTCATAAGCTATTACCTCACCCTGAATGGTAGCTGTGGTTACAGAGGAAGCGGACAGAGGTAGCAAATGAAATGGAGAGAAAGCAGGAAAAAGCTACTGGTCTCTCAACCAGGGAGAAAAGGATTAGTGAGGGTCATCTCTTTGCAGTTGGTTCTTTGTTAGCATTGGATCAATACAAATTAAGAGACTAGCTTATTTATTATTCACCAAGGCTTTGCAAGCTGATGAGTGCAAGCAATGATCAATTGTGGAAAAACAAAACATCCAGAAAGTAAGAACATATCTACAGGAACAGAATGTAAAAAGACAGAAAGGGTAAAACAACAGGAAAGAACACAAGAGAAAAAAAGCATAGACCCAAAAGTTATTTTGTCCATCTGCCGCGTTCCTTTTGTCGCCAATATTATTTCAGGAAAAAGAAAAAACAGGCAAATTGCTTGCCTGCATAAAATAAGTTAACACTCTACTGGATGATATAGAGGGATTTTGTGGCATGGAGAATAAAAAGGCTGTGTTAATAGTCTACTGTACTGCAGGAAAGTATGAGGGATGGAACGGTTCGTTCTCGGTATGAAAAAAAAAAAAACTATGCTGCACAGCTCAGTCCATTAACTTAAAAAGGCTTGGTTTTCAGACTTAGATTTCGTGGAAATGCAAACAGCAACGCTAACTAGTATAAAGCAGATCTACATCAGAAAAGGATACAGTATATTAGGTGATATATTCATCAACAGTATCCAATACTTGATAGAACTTGCTAGCATTATTTGTTCCAGCTGGCCGAGGCACATTTGTTTAGAATGTCAACAAGACGGATAGTTTATGGGTGCTGAAATGTTGCACTTATAAACAGCCATATGTTTTTCAAAAGCAACATGGTTTACTGACATTGGCAGTGATACGATTAGCTCATACAGGTAGTAATTTTCTCAATGTTGCAATCTTAGCGATTGTGTTGCTTCATCAACTGAGTAATCAGACCCTTTAACAACTTAGAAAAAACTCAGAAACTACTAGCTAAATGACGCCGTGTTACTTGAGACTTTGATGGCTACATGTTGAGCACCAATTATTATCTTAAAAGAGCCGCCGTGAGCCCATCGCACTTCCCAAGCACTGACAGGTGGTCACAGCAGTGTGCAGCACTGCATTCAGAGCGGAGAGGAGACAGTCGACTCCCCGACTACATTTCAAATAGATTATACAGCTGATCCCGCCCTTTATTAACACACTATAAAACCATAATGTAAATAAAATTTCTACAGTTATTTTCTACTGACTTTATAATACTGAATTAAACTCTTATATATGAATGTCATGAAGTAATTGTATAACTGTAAGGCTTTGTCTGAACCCACAATTCATAATTCATAAACATATTAGTATATAATCAACTTTTAGGGGGAAAAAAATGCTATGTGTATTACTTAAGAGTTTTTGCCACAATAATTGCTCAAGCGAACGGGAACAAATTGCTCAATCTAGCAAAAACAGGTTAAATATGTTGGCTTTAAAAAAATGTCAGGAGTTTGTGATTCATCAATAGTTCAAGGATGAGGAAGGAAAGAGATTCTACTTCTTTTGAAAAACAGTAAACCTCAGTAAAATGTTAGAATATTAAGAAACCAAACTAAATCACTGAAATGACTATGTATTTGTTGTGTCAGAAGTGGGCCGATATTGGCTCTGCAGTGAAATTATATTTGTGATGAACATCCTACATTGCTGTTGAGGTTGAGATTAAGTGACTAAGTTTTTCCTCTTTAATGAAAATTGAATGACTTCCTATGTTCAAGGCTACAAGGTGAGGCAAAAAATATTTTATATAAACACCTGAAACATTATCTATTCATAATGTCAGGTATTTCTAAACCAATTACCCGATACAAGGGGTGAATTCAAGTGAAAATCTTTGGTCCCTAATCCATTACTTCAACGGTAACTTTTTCAACCGTTCCACCCCTAGACAATCCATAATTACTTTGGAGGTTTTTACTAATAATTAAATATGACTAGTCAATTAATCTCTGCAACATTGAGAAAGAAATACAAACGGTGACCAGATCTAAACAAACACTAAGAAAACAGTCCGTCGACAACAATTTAATACTTTGATTTAGAAAAATGAATTTAAGGAGGATTAAACAAAGAAACCAAAAAGCTTAAGATGGAATAAAACCGTAAAAAACTGACTCTTGCAAAAATGTATATTTTATGATTGCTGCTCATTTAAAACATTTTGACACCTTACTAAAGCTGCATTAAAGGAATAGTACACCCAAAACATGATTAGCCTTCATTTTCTAATCACCCCGAGGCCCTTATGGACCTTTCTGCGCCCGAGGCAGAAAGGTCCATAAAAGTCCACAAAAAACGAGTCAATATTCCTCCATACTGCTCGTCCAATGTATTCAAAGTGTCCTGAGTGGGTAGCATCCAGAATTTACTCGAAACGAAGTCATTTAGAATGTTTTTAGAGCATAAACAGTAGTGTATAGGAGTTCCTAAAAGCGCGTTCATGACGCTACGGAAACCGCGGCAGACCAAGCCAGATGAAAGTGCGCATTCAGCTCGGCAAAGAACTCATGCTCTTCCTCAACACTGAAGTCCTCAGACATTTTTCTTTCGTTGTTTTTTTCTTTGCACAGGTAAACAGCACATTTCTTCTTCTACGCTTGCATTATTGGCAGAGCAGACGCTGAATGCGCACTTTCATCTGGTTTGGTCTGCCGGCTTCCGTAGCGTCGTGAACGTGCAGGCGCGCGCTTTCAGGAAATCCTATACACTACTGTTTATGCTCTAAAAACATTCTAAATGACTTCGTTTCGAGTAAATTCTGGATGCTACCCACTCAGGACACTTGGAATACATTGGACAAGCAGTATGGAGGAATATTGACACGTTTTTTGTGGACTTTTATGGACCTTTCTGCCTCGGGCACCATAGACCTCCATTATTTGAATGTCAGCAGACAGCAAGAAGCCTCCCAGATCTCCAGATGCATTTGAGATATCAAAAAAGTACTCCAGAGTGTTGTTCAGCATGGGGGTGAGTAGAAAATGAAGGCTAATCATGTTTTGGGTGTACTATTCCTTAAAGGCCACGCATTTCCATAGAAGCAACTTGTTCCGCCACTAATGGAAATATTAACCGTTTACAAAGAGTGGGTCATTTACAGAAATCAATGAACTGTGATCGCAGTGGAGTGGAAATCTAAGACTAACCTTCGACAGCCCTCTTGAAGAAGACCTTGCAGCTGCCACAGGTAACAACCCCGTAATGGCATCCAGATGCCTCGTCTGAACACACCAGGCATATCTTATGGGCTTGCCCGCCAGGCTTGGACTGGCCGGTCGCTGAAGTGCTGTTGTTTTCTCCAGTTCTGGCTGATGGGCTGGAATAAAAACAGAAAAAGATATTAGGGTTTAATAATAAAAAAAAAAAACACATGCTAAGAGTGTTTAACATGAATGGAAACTTGACAGAGTGACGGAAAGAATGTAGCTTGCAGAGGCCTGATTTGCAGTATAAAAAGTTGTATATTGTATTGTTGCTAGGAGACACAGAAGTCGTTTTGAGGGGCGCAAAGGAAAAAAAAGGCATAATTTTATCACTTCCAAGCAGACCGATGTAAAAAATGTACATACTATATTTTAAAAATTTATTATAAAATAGAAGAAAAAATACATTTGGAAGCACATTTATATAAAAAAAAATAATTTAAATGTTTTATTTGGTTTAGCATTTAAAAAAAATATCGACTCAGATGAAGTGATATACAATTAAGAGTATTTGTTGTAACAAGCTCTCCGCTTGTGTTTTCACGAGCACAAAAGCAAATAAGCCAAACCGTATACAGCTTATCCCTGGCAACAGTTTTTTTGTCCGGTGACTAAGCTCGAAATCTCATGCCATGCCTCCAGTTGTACTATAATGCCTATTAAACCCTTGCTAAATCCTTCTGTGTACACACTTGTGGTTTTCGTTCTCCCTTTCCTTATAATTGATGTTACCATAACATCTAAAACGAAGATTAAAGCCAAAGTTACAGCAATCATTTGTACTGCAATTGTAGATGAAGCAGAAACGAGTACCGAAGGATTATGACAGGAATTTGATCGCATTAAACAAGCCTTACTCTCCTCTGGTATTTCATAGCACACAGAATGGAATGCACATTAAAATTATGAAGCAATCCTTTTGCTAAGCTTGCTTATGAAGAAAAAAGTAGGTCTATATGTACCCCTATAGGAGCACACAAAGGCACTAAAACCCACTTTTTTCCACAATACTACTTCCTAATTATTTTCAAAAGTTGTTTATGGAGTAAAAAGAAAACATTAGTGTTCAAAATGTTTTTCAAATTAAATATGAAGAGCGTTGCATGAATTTGTAATCGCCCCCTTCTACTTTGATACCCCTGAAAAGGCTGAAACTAAGAAATGACCTAAATAGTAACCAGAATTAATCTGTCTACTTTTATCACTTAATAATCTCAGCTTTTGTTTAAAAGAGCTATTTTAGAGAACATTAGAAAATAAAAATGAAGACCAAGGACCAAAGCAGGACGGTAAGAGATGAAGTTTTGCAGAATAACCTCTCAAGGCAATTAGCCTCCTAATGGTGCGTTCACACAGGAGGAGGTGAACGCATTGATTTCCGTGAGCGCTGCAGGGAGTTCACCAATCTGCATTTCAGATGCACAGTGTTTACACTCTGGACCTCATCATCTAATAGGAGGAGCTTCAGCTGCATGAAGCTGACACCCTATTGACGACAAAAATTCTCACCAAATAGACTAAAAGGTTATTACTTCTAGTGCAGGTTTGTGCACTTAACCCTGTAATGCCAAATGTATCATATTTGATACATACGGTTTCTGAAACGTTTTGCGTCTGACACCTTTTGCATATTTTAATGGTAAAAACTTTGCTCAAAATCCTATTGTACACAATCAGATATACCTGATAACAGAGGGCAGAAGACTACACAAAAAATAATCTTGACTTATCGCATAGTAATAAATTATTAATATCAAAAATGTATTTCTGTTTTTCTTTTTAAATATTTTGTTAAAAGGCCAAATAAGGACTTCAAACCAAAAAAAAGTAATTTTCTGTTTTGTTTTATTCTTGGACCGGGCTTTAAAGGGTTAAAATAGTCCTTTGTATAAATCAATGGTCACATGTGCTGCTGTCGTTTCAGAGATATAAAATATTATATTTTTAGTTCATCCAGAGGTCAACTATCCCCTCATTAAGCTCCGATTTGAATCATAATTTCCTGGTCTACTTTTTCGTTTTGCTGACTGTCGGCATTTCACAATAAAAGCACAGGTGAAACTTAACATCACCAACTATTGTTAATTTATTCCTTATGAAAAACTTTATAATTGCCTCAGCTCTATCTGGTAGCACGAGGTGAGAGAGGAGCAGTGAACGCTTTCACTGAGTGGAGTTCACCGCTGGTCGCTTCACCATGCGATTTATATACGCATTCTGTGAATCCAGTGCGTTTACCGCAGCCACCGCATAGAGTCTGAATGCACCATAACGAGGGGGCTTGTCCTGTTTAACAACAACAACACGCTCATAGCTGACCAGCTGAAACACACTTGCATGTTTAGATCTGTGAGAGGCAACAAAATCGTCTTCATTCTTACTTCCACTAACCACAGGTCAAACATTATGCAGAAAAGCACACCACTAAGTACTACTTATGACCGTCCGGTCAACTCTTATCGCCTTGGCCTGGGGTGTCTGATCTCCTTGAGATTGGTGGTTTTCCATCATAACTGAATGCTTCTGTAATATGATCAGAGAGTCATCTTGGCTAGGAAGTCCTACACTCTATATGTGACACAAACACAAGGTAACAATTGTAGCCATTTCCCGATCCAATATATATATTTTATATTGGTCCGATATTAGCCGAAATCCTGACATCGGATTTTATCAGCCAGCATCTATAGTCTCCGTTCTGTTCTTGAATTTTGTTTCTCTGTTTAACTAATATTACTTTATTAAGCATTTTCTAACATTCAAAAGTATAAAACAAGTAATTAAAGACGGTACAATTCATACCAATCTCATATTGGGTCAATATTGGTATCATACAAATTTTAAGGCTGCGATATCGGTATCGTAATTGAAAAAGTTGCATCAGGACTCCCTTAAACAATACAAGACTTACTGAAAATTTATGTTTAAGTCTGATTTATCGCTGGATGAGTAATCAGTTTAATGAATTCATTGAATTTCCTGTCTTTCGTCTTCATAGAGTTGAAACCATTTCCACACAGGTACAGGAACTAGCAATGGTCTCAGATAGCCATAAGAAGTAATCTATATGATAACAGGCTTCTATGTTAGATGAGCTGGTCAGAGTCCAAACAGATCAAATTTAAAATATGTTGTCCGACTTGGACATTGATGTCCATAGAATTCATTCATTTGATGGACTTTTTTAACAAAGATTTTTACAAAGAACAATTGGTAAAAGGTCAAGTTTCTTGTGTAAACTAGATGGCAACTAAATGGAGCAGAGGTGGGGGATCTTGGAAGGCATTCAGCTAAATATGTTTGCTTACCAGTAAATAAGTCAAAATTTTACTTTGGAGATGAAGACCAGATAAGGTAAGGAAATTGGTAATAAAAATATACAGATAGCAACAGAGTGGTAGAAGCGAGAGCAGAAAAAGCAGCTTAACCAATGTATTAATCAGATATAAATTCCAATACTTTCAGTTTTGTAAACATGAACTCATTTAAGAAGAACAGTTTCTTCTACAGAAAAGTTTCATTATGTTACCTGTTTGTTTACTTTAGTGGTCTGTATAGACGATGATTCAGAATCAAGTTCATTAGAACAATGTTTATAACTAACCAGAACATAAAATATAGGTTAAACCTGCGAGTCTTCAGTCATTAACAGTCGCATGACTAGGAACTTAAACGACTAAATGTGGCTTATATCGAAACTTTGAAAACCACAACCTGTAACAGTTTGTTCTGTTTGAGCTGTGGTTAAGTGTTTCACTAAGAATCTGGGTCAAATTTACAAGTATGTTTTTCATAACTAAGATCTACCATCTGATACTTAAGAAAAAACCTTTCCAATATCGCCGTCATATAAGCCCTATTTATGCCACTCAAAAGATCATTGTTTTGACATCGCCATCTTACGTTAAAACCACAAACTTAAAGTACAATTTACTGTAATTTTTTTATGTTAAGCTACTGTATCTCATATTAGAGCAAAACTGCGGGGAAAAAAGAAACCTTACAATTTCAAATATTTTCACAAAGTCTAAAAAATACGGGGTACATTCGTATTAAGCCTCTTTTACTTAGATTCCCATATAAACCTTAAAATATCTGCCTCTAGATGTAAACAAAATCTACCTTTATATAATCTAACATAAATGTAAAAACAACAGCTCTTGTATGCCTTGAAGTTTTGATAGAAACCATCAGTAAACAAAAAGCAGCATTTAGACCAGACGGGGATAAAATCGTTTGCAGGTTTAAAGCCAGATTAGCGTTTAAAAAATATCTCAAGCTTTAAACTTCCCACCACTTTATTCAATAATCTGAAATAGACTGTCTGGCAAACCAGCAAACCTATGATGACAAGGAGAGTGGTGAGAAGAAGGAAAAGCCTAAGACAGGCCTGATTAAATTTAAGCTCAACTGATGTAGTAGACACTGCAAACATGTGGAAAAAGGGGCTCTGATCAGACTAGAATAGAGGTGACATTTATAATTTGCATGCAAAACATTGCATATGGCATAGAAATAACGCTGCATCATGCTGCGGGCTGATTTTCTTCATCAGGAACAGGGAAGTTGGCTGAAATACAATAGGATAGAAATATCCGTCCCTCCGAGGGGAAATTCAGTTTGGCCAGCAGCAATGTGACAGATAAATACTTCTATATTGACGGGGGGGGGGGGGGGGGGGGGGGATCCAAACACAGGGGCAATCCTGGTCATGACTTTTGAAACTTGTTCACAAAAATTCTGACATCTCAATGAGTTTGAGCTGTTTTGCAAGGAGAATTGGGACAGGAATTTCTTTCTCTAGAGGTCTAGACATGGCAGTAATCAACCCCCAAAAATATTGCACGGCTTTATGTTTGTCTCTCATCCCAATTAAAACAAGTGGCACAAGGCATGTCCGACATCTGAAAAAGCTAAAGAGGTTAGAACAGTTTTGAAGGACAATCTAGCTCTGAAAGCACAGAGCCTTGGACTTTGAGCTCTGCCTTGTTGGGCTTACATGGACTGAACTGGTTTAAAGGCTGCTTTATGGAATTGGAACCTGAAGAGATCATGAGCATGTACAGCAAACAAATTCCTCGAAATGTCATTTTTCCTCTGATGCTCTTCTAGCTTTCCCAGACTAACATCATTGTCACAACATAACTGATACAGTGTTTTAGTTAATCAGTGCATGTGATACCAGTAGTAATACAGCTATTTTAAATCATGCAAATATTAAAAACCCATGGTAATTGCACACTGTGCCAAAGCATTGCCTCATTCAGTCAAATCTTTTCACGGTAGATGCAAACTATGCTCAGCCTGCAAATGCAACACCATGTATACAGACTGTGAATGTTGGCGGCTGCCTTCTGCAATGTCCTGGTCCTAAGTTTGGATCACCAGTCTGGCAGCGGGGTATTTATAGAAAATATCCTCCTTTAACCTCTGTAATGAGGAGCAGTGATATTACACTGTGACAGTACAATCATGTCTTCATGCTTCCTTATTGACAACTGAGGTCAGATTAAACGGAAAATGCTGGGAAAACTAACCCCCAGATTCTACATCCTTGCACAGTCATGTTAATCAATGAGAACCCGTTCCACATGCACTGCTACTCCTCTGCACGTCAGTGTCCACGTACGTCTTCTCCGTCAAAATACAGAGCCAAGCTATTCTTGCTCCACTACAAGATCTGCAATTGCATTCGCACGAAACGTAGAGAAAATCTGCTAGAGTTTGCTTTTCAGCCCCTTCCTGTACACCTCCTTTCTCTTGTCCTTAAGTTGCTTCCATAACCGATAAACTGTCTGCCTTCCTCAATACTCTCTTTCTTCTTTAGCAGTTCTTTCATATGGGAGGTTATCCAGGGTTTATTACTGAGGAAATATTTCCATATTCTAGTGAAAATGGTGTCATCTACACTGGGAGGCACTGTGTCAGCCATTTTAGTAAAGAGCTTAACTAAACATCCCGTTCAAGATCATTTAAAGCATCAGGAAATAGTTAATCAAAAGTGCAAGCCATCTGAAGCACTAGTCTTTGATAATATAGTGTGACTTACTGTAGCTTACATACTTTCATCGTATAAAGGCCAAACATGTCAATGATGACATCTATTAGGCTATAAGCCAAGTTTCATAACCCTGTCAGGATAATTATCATTGGTAGAGTGTGAAGTTTTTTTACACCTTATTATTAGCTAACTGTAGCGTGTCAGAACTGATGTTTTCCCCCAGTAGTGTATCTAATTAAATAATTCCTCTGTCCGGATACACAGTTATAATCTTCATTCTGTACATGGCAAAGATTTGGGAATGGTAGTGAGCAGTGTCCTTTAGGTAAAAACAAAGGGTAATATTTTGCTAAGGCTAGAGCCATGGGTGTCTCCTCATCTGCAAATGTGAGTGATGTAAAATGTGATGATGTGGCAGACTGGAGTTGTATAATATGCTTCTTTAACTGTTAATCATGGCCACTTCCCGAGAAGTGAGCCCGGTTGGTAAGCAGCTGCCTTCTGTAACTCGGAGCAACTTCTCTGATCTGAGTAAGATTACAATTCCTATCAAAATCTGTTGTCATGTCTCATGGTTTTTTAATACATATACGTTATGAAGTGTTATTTAAATAGTTTGTCCCGAGTGATCTCTTTTCAGGAAAACAAACCGGAGAGAGAAATCTTCACGGTGCAGACACAGTTTTCCTTTAACAACCCTTTGAGAGGCTTTGCTCTTGTTTTGAGGGTCCAAAAGCCATTCAATTAATTGAGAATAAGACCAATTTGAAAAGGTTTACGGTCCCAGATATTTATTAAAGGTACATGACTATATAATTAGACCCCGTCTTAGTTGTTTAAATTTAAAATTGGTAAAAATCTAAAGCAGAATAGGAATAAAACATCCTAAAATTAGTTAGACAGGCCTTCATGACAAGCTATAACTAATAAGGTTTCTGCAAAAACTTAAGAGATGCTGGGAACTGGGTTCACCTGTTATGTCACTGGAGAATCATTTATTGTAGCAGTTATTACAGTGGGAACCAATACAAGCCAAGTTTTTTTTTTTTTTTTACTAGATCAAAGCTTCAGATAATTAGAGCGAACAGAAAGTATGGAGTGATCGCAGGAGAATAAAGAACTAATTTACTGAGGAGAAATGTAGCTTAAAAAAATACAGCACTAGAGACCGAGTCGAATATGAAAATTCAGCTTTGTTTTTGTGTGTTCTTTTTAACAGCGGCTGATTGCATAAAAGTTTAACATTTGTTCTAAATGTTTATCATGTGGGGAACAATAGTTTTGAGAGATAGAACTCATTTGCATTTTTTTTCTAAAAACAGGTAATGTATATGTTCAGCTTTTAAAGATTTATCTTTTCATGAGTGTCTTAAGGCAGCCTTAGCATTAAAATGTTTTTTTACATTTATGCATACTTTATTGTAAGTAGCAGGTATGGAATAATATGGAAATATAATTTAGATAAACTGGTTCACGTTCAAGGGAAAAAAGGGGGATCCTTACAGTAGGTTTGAGTTTAATGATATTAATTAAGCTAAAAATGAGTTGAGATCAACTGAAATTTTAAAAATGAATAGAGCTGAATTTGGTTGTAATGCATTTACAACCAGTATCTATATCGCATGTGCTTGTAAAATGCCTCTTTTGAATTTAAGCAAATGTTTTATTCCTCATCTTTTAGTGTGAGGTAACTGTTTCTTAACTTGCTCAAAGTTACACATCTTTGCAAAATACTTAAATTGGTTCTTCATATTTACTGAGAAAAGGAGTTTCCCAGCGGTGGCTCTGCTGCATAACTAAGGCTGATAAAGAAAAGAAAAAAAAAAACTTGTAGAACAGCTAGCTCACTTTCCCACAACCAAACGGCCAGCCTTCTGCCACATCATTATGTGACCTAAAATGTCTCAGCAAGTAAATCTTTCCTCCCTCTGATGATTTCCAAATTTTTTAGATGACTAAAGTGCGGAAATGCCTCGTTGTGGGAAAGTGTCCTCTGGCCCCGACAAAGAGTGTGCACAGGTTTCTTCAGGTTCACTATTCTAGTGCTGCAGCTTGCTATCAGCACTATAAACAAATAAAAAACAAGAAATAACTGCCTCTGACAAGTGGAAACTAGCTGGTTAAATAATTTAAATGTTACAAGTTCAAAGCTTAACTATATATTTCCTTTTCTGAGAATTTATAATCCTCACTTTGTCTATCCAAGCTACTGTATATCTATTTCACCAAAAATCTCTCTCTTTCCTTTTGTTCTGTATAAACGCTCCTTCCTCCCTCTTTTTCCTTCCTCTTCCCCCCCCTGTGTCCCGCCTCATCTGCTAGGGGTTATATAACACGGGCATTACTGCTACTGGAGCAGACGCCTCCTATCCCCACCCCCACTCAGCTCTCCTGGCCAATCCTTTCTCATTGCCAGCAGGGAGTTTGGAGGAGGTCAGACAAGTCATAAGATTATCCAACTCACCTACTTGGAGATAAGAGTGTATGTGACACCAACAGGGAAACTTGCATGTGCAAACAAACATGTCTGTTTGTTGATTTTTTGTTTTGTTTTCAGGGAGCAGAAATGATGGATATTACAAATCACACTGCATTTGTGTAACACTTCATTCCTTTGCTTTTCTCTAATTCCTAAACACGACACTCAGACGCCTACCTGTCTGAAATACCAACATTTCTGCATTAGCTATTCTCTACTGTTAGAGCAAAATCTCTTAGGTTTCTTTTCTGGGAGAAAGTTTGGTTAGAGGAATGAATTAATGATAAAAAAAAATCATTGACACAAATAACTCAAATCAAATGAGCCCTCTTTCATGGGCTATATAAGATAGAGAACTTTGCGCCAGATTCAACATCGCTTACAATATTACTCATGCAAACTGCTCTATAATATGTAATAATAGCCTCTGCGGCCTTGTTGCGAGCTTGTGAAGGTCAACAGGAGTGAGTCAGCCTCGAAAAAGGAAAAACTAGTATTTCCAGGAAGTGCTTTGACTTCCTCTTTCACGACGAGGGACAGTTGTGCCATCCCACTGGCCCTCCCCGCCTTCTTGTGCTCAAAAATACACGCTGGCAACAGGCAGACACTCATGCAGAATAATTAACCAAGCAGCAACAACGATAACTCCATAGAGCAAGTTTCCAACATGCTCACGGTAAATTGAGGGAGGCTTTCGGTCTGCTGTAATTATATTTTTATTGCTTTTTTTTTCTCTGCAACAACAAAAGAGAAAATGAAGTAATAAAAAATAAAAATAGACTATGGCGTGTGAGGCCACACGTTAAAAACAAAGCTATGGTCATTCGGAGGACTAATAAGGGTTATTTTACATCAACTCTTATGGGAGCAAAGGAAGAAAAAGTGAAACAGAGACAATCGAGTTGCAGAAAAGACCCATGTAGTAACTCTGCATATAAAATATAAAGTCAAATAAACACAAACTGGAGAAATTAAAGCAGGGAAGCTGCAACACAACTATTTAAACTGCTTTTGTATATGTTGCAACAGAAAGGACCTGATCTGCAACGATTCCCTATAAATTTCATGTATGCTAAATTGTAAATGCTTTCTTTTTTTTTGTACATGCAATAAAAGCCCATGTTGCAGGCGATCGAGAAGGATTAAGGGGCAAATGTCAAGACGTGCAAACTGATCTGGTTGTGCCCATAAAAGTGAGCAGATTGCATGTTCGACTGGGCATTTAAGAGTTGCTGTAAAAGAAAGATGAGGTTCTAAACCATGGAAATGGAGGCTATAATAATAATCACTTAAAAAAATGGAAAAATACTGAATTACATTTATAGTGCAGCGGGAATAGATAGTCAATGTTATAGTGCTACAAACAAAAGTAAAAAAAAACTAATATACCATAAAACATTTGTATATTCTTTGTTTTATAAACATGCCACAATATTAAAGACTTTTTTTTGGTTAAATTAATGGATATTGTCTGCCATCCCACTGTATTTATTATCTGTAAGCCTGGTTACTTTTTTTTTTAATTAATATTATTTTATGAATGTTATTTATAATGGTATTCAGCCCAAATATGTTTACATGTGCATGGAATATCTCTCCGTCGTCTGTCAATAGCTACGTTTACATGCGCAAAATTTCCCCGATCCGATCCAAACCTTGGTTGATCGGAAATTCAAAATCTCCGTTTACATGGACACTAAATGATATGATCCGATCATGACGTGTGTATACATGTACCAAGCGTTGGATCAGATTAAATCTTTTAAGCATGCGCAGAACTTCCTGCCAAACTTGGCAGTTCTGTCTGCGTCTGGTTTTTGGGAGGCCTGACAAACGATGCGCTCGGAGCAAGCAGAAAGAAAAACGGAGAGGAGGAAAAAAGCGCTTGGCAGCGAAATGTACGAGAGAAAATGTAGAGAATGAGCGATTGAACCGGCGTGGGAGAGCGAGTGGGCTGTGGAGAGAGAAAAGAGGAAGAGGAGGAGGATAAATTCCTGCTTCCTGCAGCTTTAAATGAACTTGAGTGTATAAGTCGGCGTTCCTAGACTCCTCCCGCCATGTTGTTCACAACAAGAGCGAGAGCGACCGGTGGTTTCCTGTTGTTGACAAGGTGGAAAAACGTCACGCTGACGTCGCACACATGCGAAGTGAAGATTATTTTACTCTTAAGATCCGAATGGGTGTTTACATGGACGCCAATCAGAATGGCGATCGGCAAAAACCACCTCTCTCTTTCGGAATTAAATTTATTTCCGATCGGACCGAATCGGATTAGAATCTTCAGTCTGACATGTTTACATAAAACATTTTTGATCTGATCAGGCCTTCAATCCGATTAGTTGTGTCCATGTAAACGTAGCTATTGAACCGATCCCTGTTCCGTTGCAACTATGACTGCAGAGTGTTGTGTGTGGGAATTTGAACTCGAATTTCTGCAGCAATAGTTGAGTTTCTGATTTGGAAAAAAAAAAAAAAAACTTTTTTTAATCGCTTTACAAGTGGTAAATGTTTACATTTGTGCATCCTCCATAAATAAATTTGTCAAATCCGGTCACTAGAATATGACCTGCATATTAATAAAAGTCAATTACGCAACAAAACGTTTGCAGACGCTGTCTGCTGAATTGCAAACGTATATCATTTTACACCTTTGAAGATGTTCTCTACAAACATATTCGCACTCTTATATTAATGTTCTTTTAATTACATGTGTGAATTTTGACAATCCTGCTTACAGTTGATGAAAATCTTAGATTTTTTTTTTAAGAATTTGCATATTGTACAAAAGCAATCAAAAGACCAACTTAACAATATGTCTTAACAGAAATAATATGGCTGACAAAAAGTAGAATAAGGTCAAGTTATTACTGTAGAGAGCAAACAGATTATTCCACATTATATATCTGTGCTTTTTATAAATTAATGTTTTCATGCAGTTATGGAGAAATTAAAATACTTTTTTCACCCAATTTTTTCTAGGTCTTAATTAGCTGTAAGACAGAATTTTTAAAATGTACTAAGCTAATCCTTTAATATGCGTCTCTACTAATTTTGAATTTCTTATCTCTTAACAGAAATATACTAATTGTATAATAATTTATAAGGATACTTTATGACTTTTAAAGACAATGCAGAAAGATCATTATAAAAGTTATATTTAGTTCCATTTCATAAAAGTTCTGTTTATGAAATCAAGCATCTCGACAAATAAAAAAAGTCAACTTTAGACATACATCACTGAGCTAATACATCAGCAAGACGCTCAACCAAAAGACATGAGCGAGCAGAGACCAGCCACAAAAGAACAAATCTGATTGATTACTAAGTATGCAAACAGGAAGGCTGAAGTTATTTTTTTCCTGCCACTTGCACAAAATAGCACCGAGAACAAAAGTAGGCAGTGAGATGCAGCTTCACAAACCGTCTACTGATCCTTCCTGAGAATGGTTGTGTTTAGGCTAGATGGGGTCACATGTTAGATCCCTGGAGTGAAGTTATGCTGAAGTGGAATGTGGAGCATTACAGGAAACTGGGCCACATGCTTTAGACCAGAGGGAGCGGATCAAGTTTATATCTGTTTAAATAAATATGTACAGTGGAAAGCATAAATGATCAACTCATTTTAGTGGGGGAACATTTTATGGCACCACTGGCTAAACATAGAGATAGCTTGAACAGATGTCTTTTATATAGAGAGATATTTTATCTCTCCAAAAATAATAATAATTAAGCCTAACTTATTTTGTCCACAGAAATGCTTTTAAAATACTATTAAAAACTGTGTATGGTAATCAAATGATATGCATTTCTGCTTCATCATCCCACTAACTCCTTTGTAGATCTGTATGGTTTAATATGGATGAATTACAGTTTGCAGTATTTCCTCCTCTCCTGCAATCATTACAAAGCAACACCTCTACGCCGGTTGTTAACAGAATATAAAAAAAAAGTTGGGCAAAGGTCTGGTTTAACTCTTTCTTTACTGATGCCCAGAAGACATGCTTTTTTTTTTTCCCCTCAAAACTTTGAAGCTGAACAACATTTTCTATAGTTTTTCAAATTGACTTTATTTTTTACTTCTTCTGATTTTAGCTCAGCTTTAAATCATATGTGCTCTATGCCACACAACTGTTAATTATTGTTAAGGATGCTCGATATTGGGATTTTGGGCGATATCCGATATGCCGATATTTTAAAACTCATGTAGCCGATAACCGATATCGATACCGATGTTAAAGCTGGACAAAAATAAGTAGTTATTGAAAATAGCAGTTCTGTTATCCATTTCTGACACTTTGAAAAATAATATACTAAAATATATTTTCATATGCTGATATCAAATTGATTTTTAAAAACGCGGTATCGATCTATTTTACTTTCAAAATCTCGTAAAATTTCATCGTTCTGTTACAAACTCTCGTGATATTTTGCAAATTCTTGTGAGATTTTGTTAGTAAAATAGATCAATATATCAACATATAAAAATATGGCAAAATTTTGTGAATTTTCGGGGGATTTCGTAGCATAACCATGACATATAGCAATATTTCATTAGTAAAAGAGATTGATATGGCGTTTTAAATGGCAATATATCAGCATATGAAGATATTGTGATATTTTAATGTATCAATATTTTTTCCCTCGTCTTTAGAAGTTTTTAAGTCTGTAAAAAAGAATTTTTTGAAGAAGAAGAAGTAGTATTTTTTTTTTTTAGATTTTAGAAACTCAGAAGCTGATCAAATATCGGGTTAAATATCGGTGGGGTGGCCTATGTTCGATATTCAGTTTTAAGGCCGATACAGGCAGATACTGATAGGGGGCCGATTATATCGTGCATCCCTAATTATTGTAATTATTAATAGTAATTTCCCTGTATTTTATCTTCAAATAGGTGATTAGAAACAGTTATAGATTCATTTTACACACTAACAAATTGACTTAATTGTTCAGTTTTGACAACTTGGAAAACAAAGTCCAGTGGATTGTTTTTTTTACTTTTTTGAATGGTTATATGTTGAATGCATATTTGACCTACTATGTATGGATGGAGATTCAAGCATAGCTCTAAGTTTAACAGCTGAGGTCACGAAAACATTAATGTTGAAGAGACGGTGAAATAAGATTATTTTGGCTTGACCTAAGAATGTCTGGAAGGCCATTTTGAAGCGACTAGCTGGAAAAACACAAAGTCAAAACTAATGTGTTCTTGTGTGCAATATTTGTCTTTCCTTGTTACTGAAGGTGCATGCTGCTTGGAAATGTTTTCATTTTATCTGAGAAATTTGGTTAAAATATTAAAACTGCCTCGGTCTTGACTTAAAGGTTCAGATCGTGGAACTTTATGCTTTTATGACAACGATCAATAATATTCCTTCTGCTGTGATAAAGCACTCAGCTGTGTATTTGCTTTAAATTCCTGCTGCATCCAGAAACAAGAGAATTGGCTGCACAAACCTCAGTTGCCCTTATAAAAACTGTAATTATGACTCCACTTTAATGCTGCTAACATGATTATGAGAACGCTGGTGGAAATAAAGCAGTTTAATTAATCAAAAAATGGGTTGAGAGTAAAACGCTTTTTATCACATGAAAGCAAGGCAGAAAAAGTGGGTGAAAAGAGGAGAGAGGACGTTTCTTCTTCGTAATTCGCGGGGGCTAAAGCATTTAAAGTTCTAAATGAAAGCTAATTAAATAAGAGGAACTGGGGAAATGGGAGCTCTGCACCCTCAGGGTCCTGGTCATTTATCTGATTTAAGACACACAATGTGCCAGCACCAAATCGAATCTGCTGGGAGCAATTCAAGGTTCCCTGCACCACACACACACTTACATATATATATATAAACACGCACATTGACACACAGTCAAGCATTTCCTTGTAGCTAGATGAGGTGAATAACACTAGCTATATTGCAGCACTGGATGAGTACATTTTTCATTCATATTTGGTATCGTTATGTCTTAAAATGGCAGTTTTGAGCAGAGTTAAACATAAACTGAAACATGAACTGCAAACAGTGAAAGCTTTTTTTTCTTTGAAGAACCGTTCTTAATTAATTGGAGGATAAAAGTAGTAATCAAGAACTGGTGCTGAAAGACATTAAGGAATCTTGGAATGGCAACAATATTAATTTAACTCTTCCTTATCTGTGCATAAGTTTTACACCGCTGGAACCTCTAACATTTTAGGCGAATTCAAGTGTGCACAGTTCAAAGACATTATCTTAAATTTATGTTCAAAGCATTTGGGAGATATTAATCAACAATTATTGGACTCCAAAAAAAAAGAAAAAGAAAAAAGCACACACACTGATATTGCGACGGCACTATATTCCTGATATATTTAGTGCAGCTTTAATGCAATTGATGAGACATTCTCACAAGATTTAGTAACCAGCCATCATGTCCACACCTGCTAAGCTGTACATAAATCAGATGATGAGCAATAAGACTGCTCGACACAGTTCACATTTCAGGAAAGGGAGGTGCAAAAAGGCTTAGAAGGTCACAATGCCCGCTAAATCTGTGTGTAATTGGAAAACAATCTAGGCAGTTAACACAAATTACTAGTTCAGTACCAACCCATGGCCAAAAATGAATTTGCCTTATAATTAAGGAGTAACAGAAACCATCCCATGGTTTGGAAAGCCAACAAGCCATCTCCAGACATGTAAAACCATCCATCAATCTCTTCCTGCTTATTCTGTCAGCGTCGCAGTGATGCAGGTGCCCATCTCTGGCAGTCTATGGGCGAGAGGTGGGGTACACGCTGAACGGGCTGGCTGTCTGTGGCAGGCCAACGCAGAGACACACAACCACGCACACACACACACACTTAAGGAGAATTTAGAGAAGCCAATTAACCCAACATTCAAGTTTTTGGTCTGTGGGAGGAAGCTGGAGTACCTAGAGAGAACCCACCCATGCAAAGGGAGAACATGCAAACTCCATGCAGAAAGATCACAGGCCAGGAATCAAACCTGGAACCTTCTTGCTGCAAGGCAACAGGGCTACAAACCATGCCACCGTGCAGCCAATATGTAGAACCAAGGATCCCAATCTAAAGAGGTAAGTCATGCAGACCTGCACCTGAGAACTGACAGCTGCCTGTGACAGAGCAAAATTCAGGCAAACAAGTTTTACAACAGAAACGGAAAACATGGAGACCTTCATCTGAAAAAGACAAGAAGCGGGCAGAGACACCTGCCCAGAATGAAAAGCTTGTCAAACCTAAAGATTTATTTTATTCATATTTCAGGCCGTTCTTGGGTTAAAATCTTTTGGGCTTAAGGTGCATCCTGGTCTTTCTCCCTTATTTCCATTTTTTAGTATCAAACATAGGAATTTTAGTGCAAATGTTATCAAACCCATGACAAAAGTTACAACTCCTAGGATTGACAATACTTTGACATTTGACTTCCCTGCTAACATAATTCCCCCTTTAGCTTGCAGTAGTAGTTTGAGATTTTTTTTTTTTTTTTTTTTTAATGCAGCCTTCTATGTTATAGAAAAAAACTTTTTAGAAATTCCAAACATACTGCTAACAGCATGTCTCTCCTCACACTGAGTACTGGATTCCACTACATATAGAAAGCTATATCACAGTTACCATCCATTTCATTGCAATAAAGTGTTTCAGACAGATATATCTTTAAAGGATAATCTGCATCTATTTACAATGAAAAATCAGAAGAGTTTCACATGTTATTAATCTTTTTTCATCGAGTAAACTAATCTATTCCTGTTAATTTAGAAATTAAGTTTAATAATGTGTTAGAAAACATGTTTGTGTTTATTCAGTCAGTATTCAAAACATTTAGCAGAAAAAAAGTTATATAAGAAATATAATGATGCACATTTTTTTTATTTCAGTATATTGTAAAAAAAAAACATATATATATATTCTTCTGATACAAGAGAAAATTGATTTTTAGCAAAATGGCCGCTTATTAATTACTGGTTAGGTGAGTGATGAGCTCAATTATCTTATGATTTGTTGATTAATGGATAACTTGCTTCTGTAGTTTAAACAGGAAAATGTCATCCTTGATCCACTTATTACATCCTCTAGATAATTTAGAGGAGTCTGTCTATTTTAACTCTCCCTCTCCTTTTGGGATTCTTAATAAATTATCCAGCTATTGCTCAATGCAAAGGTCAAGATGAATTTTGACAGATTGTAAGGCTTGTTTATCTTAAAAATGAATATAACTGCAAAGCTAACTGATAAAGCAAATAGAGTAAAGATCACAAGAAATATTCAAGTGAATAAAAATGTTGTTTTTCTGCCAGTAGACAGAATTAAAGCAGAAAAGTCTAGGAGATTTGTTTGGAATTACCTTTATTCTTCAACTCTTTTGAGTTAGAATCCGAGCTTGAAACAAAAGTAAAGCATCTGATCCACTCTTCAAAGTCAGCACAGCGTTGCTACAGGAATGCGCTTATTTTGGTAACCTTATGTTCATCCAAAGCTTAACAATATGTTTCAGAACAAGAGAAGAAATGGACCAAAATAAAAATAACTGTTGGCATCAGGAGAACAGATGACAGCGACTCCTGTTGTTTAGTAGACAATTAGATTACAGCCTGTTAGCATCTCTCTGTTACATCTATGCTGATACATTGTCATTGGGTTCAATGTGGGGATGGCCTGCAGACTTCTGATGACCGACTTTACATTTGTCTTCATTAAAACCTTGTTTTGAATTTTGTGGCTGCAGCCAAGTTCGTGTCGCAGAGCAAGCTGTTGGAGCAAGTGGGCTAAGGTTCAAAGGAACGTCTAAGACAGCAGCAAGCAGCAGAGAAAGCTTAGGCTTACTAATGGAGGGTTACATTTACATACGCCCACCATGTCTGTCTGCAAAAAGATTAATGGCGTTGAAGATGCAAACTGAATTCTGCTGACATACAAGGAAGGAATCATGTGAGGGCAGGAGGCCAACCGTGTGGGTGCATAGGCTGCAGAATGGGAATGAGCATGAAGAAAGCATTTTTAGATTTTACACAGAGCCTGATATTTTATTTTTTTTTTCAGGGAGCTACGTTTTACATTTTCTTGAAACATATCAGGGGTGATGCAGAGGTAAGGTGTGTGACCCGTGAACAGAGGCCTCTGTCCTCATAGCAGCCGTCACGGGTTTGAGTCCAAGCCTTTTGACTTTTGCGGCATGTCTCCCCCTTCTCTTTCAAGCCCGTTTCCTGTCAGTCTACTTGAAAACAAACAAAAAGACGCAATTATCTAAGCTTTTAGGCTGCTGAAAAATATTCAAACCCGGCCCAACTGGTTGTACTTGATAAAGACGTGATGAATGACAGAGCACTCAGCGATGTTGAGGCAGGTTTCAGTGACGCCACTCAAAAATAGAAACCAAATGTATCACAGCCAAAGTCAATTACCAATTACGATTTCTCCAAAACATTTTTTTTTATTCATCATCAACGACTATAGGTGGAGTTTATAACGGAAATATGGATTTATTTATTCTTTTAATATTGGCGAGCTAAGTTCCTTACGACCGTTTACTCATCATGCTAGCATGGTTCCTCGCCTCGTAGTGCAGATCTACGGTACTACTGCTCTCTAGGGTTGAAGGAGGGAATCAAGCAAATCAGTATGGCAGCGCCTGTAACATTCATAAAATTATCTTTGGTTATAATTGTGATATTGCATTGTTTGCGGAGATTCAGGCGAAGAAGGCAGCCTTTGGTGAATTTATTTAACAGCTTTTGGGAATTGGATAAGACAAATGATAAGTCTAATCAGGGCTTACAGATGAAGGAAATAACGACAGACGTTGAGGTTCATCACACTTCTAAGCAGAATCATCACTGGAAATCGTGTGGCACGGTAGGAAAGCTAGTATTTTTATGATGTCTGAGATGACGCGGTGTGCTCTTTGTTATCAGAGAACCAAGCAACAACTGAACCGTCCCGAGTACTACTGTGGTTCGGTTGTGTCTGGCACGGTCCAGTTCAGTTGCATGACATTTACACTCAACCGTCTTCGGACTGTTCTCGGCACGCTTCAGAAGGTAGCATCTTGTTTCAGGTCAAGACTTTGACTATGCCACTCCAAAGTCTTAGCGTTTTTCTTCAACCACCTAGAGTCAGACTTGCTGATATGTTTTCGACCATTGTTCTGTTGCAGAATGCAAGTTAGTGTCTCCCTTGAATAGACTGATGAACATTCTACTTCAGTGTTTTGTGGTTGACAGTAGATTTAATGGTTCCAATTATAACAGCATGTCTTCCAGGTCCCGAAGCAGCAAAAAACATCCCAAGACCATCATAATACTACCAACATATTCTACTGTTGGTACAATTTTCTTTTTCAGTGAAATGCCGACACTTTTACACCAGATGTAACGGAATAAACAGCTTCTGAAAACTTAATGGTTGTCTTACAGCCCACAAAATGCCTCCCAAAACATTTTGAGGATTATCCAAATGTGTTCTGGAAATGTTAAGACGAGCCTCACGGTTTTGGTTTTAATACTCAGCCATGCAGGAATATATTGCCCAGTCTCTTTTGTATAGAAGAGGCTTGAACACTGACCTTAAAGATAAGTGGAGAATCTCTCTATGGGTACTTCAGGTTAGCCTGCAGTTAATTTAGCTAATTTGGCTTTGTTACCCTTTCAAGAATGAAATCTCTCAATATCTTTTGTTTCTTATTTGTTCTCGATTCTTTTTATTTTTAGTATAGTTTCTAGACTTTAAGATTTTTTAGACGTACTTTACTCTCTAAGGCAATTCCTATACGTGATTACTTGATTAAGAACAGGTTTGGTAAATTAGCCTGGGAGTGGCTAAACGAAGTAAATTCCATCCATTCATGCATCTATCGCTGATTATCCGTCAGAATCAAAGGCAGCTGTTGTATATCTCCAGCATGTGTGAAAGGCAGGGAGGAAGCCATAGTACCCAGAGAGAACCCACACATGCAAAGAGAGAACATGCAAAGACCATGTAGAAAGACCCCAGACTGGGACTTAAACCAAGGACCCTCTTACTGTGAGGCAACGGTGCTACAAATATATTCATATACAATACATGTAAGATTCCTGGCAGAGTAAGCCAATATTTTACAACTGTGTTATAAATGTCCAAAAGAAATATGCTTTCATGCAGCATCCTTAAGAGTTTGCAAAGACATTCCAAGCCTTCTCCACTGGCTGATGCTGTCTCCTATGTCAGCCACTTCAATAACGGTTACTTTGTTTCCCGTACACGTATGAGACTGATTTAACTGTTCAAAACTATCTTGATTTTGAAAAATCAAGATCAGTCATAGATAGAATGTAAGGATCCAACACCCAGTGATTTATTTAATATAGCATTGATTCCAGACTTTCAATTGGAAATCTCCAAAAAATCTATCAACCCATGAACCACATTGGGAACAGCGTTTTTGAAAACATGCGAGTCTTATTTAATATAGGGGATAATTTTAGGCCTGTACTACATTGGTGAGGGCTCTACACACCATGTACTGTAAATACATACTTATTTCAAAAGGTACAAACATTTAAAAAAACGCTTTCAAAGAAAGAATGCTGCAAAGGAGAGTGAACTGCAATCAAACAAAATAGAGACCTGCCAAAAGGAAACATGCTGCAAAAAAACAAAAAAAAACGCTGCAAATACATAAAAGATGCCAACACAAAAACATACAGAACACAAAAGCGCTAAAAGAAAGCTGTAAATTACTGCATCATAATGGAAGTGCTCCATACCACTAGTGGGAGATGATTACCACCTTCTATGGGCCCAAACCCTTGATAAAAGCATGAATGAAATTATTCAGGGGAAACGCACCTTTACTTTCCTCTAGTTGTTCCCTGAATGGATTCCCATTTATGTTTTTGCTAAAGGTTTATTCCATAAATATTTGATTCGTAGTAATGTCTATTTTATATATATATATTTTGTTTAAATCCTAGGACATAGCTCTCACACATTTATTATTTAAATTATTACACAAAGTTATTTTATTCCTCTCAGGTTAGAGGTATAGTAGTGCAGTCCTATACTTTGCTGCTGGACATAGTTAAATATTTATCAATAATTACAAACTTGATGCAATGTTTGTTTGACTGTTACAGCAACCTCTGATGAGAGTTATGTTAACTTGGCCTGAAATAAACTTGGAATAAATTCATAAACCTAATATTGATAGAAACATGACATTATGACAGAATAAGTGAAAAAAAGGGATTTTTTCTGTTTTGATCTCCATAACCTTTAGATTCCAGTTTTTTCTTGTTGCTGCATCTGATGTTACTGACAATAAAGGCCAATTCTATTGTTCATGTCCATCTGTAAACAGACACACATTTGAGGAAAGAAGACAATCATTAACTAGAAAAAAACACAATAAAATTTCCTCCAAGAAGCTTAGAATTCGTTTCTCCCTTGGGTGAAGACCAAACGAGTTTAAAGGAATACATATGCCAGAGATAAGGTAAAGAATGAGATTATGAACATATTTTTCACAGATTTCGTAACTGAAATTTCGTCAACGCTGTCGGTACTTTCATAAAAACTTTGAAGACAGATGAGGTAGTTAAGATAAAAATAACAGAACAGCAGGATGAAGCAATAAAAGCTGATCTAGCAGGGGCCGGTGCAACTAAAAAGAGAGAAAGCCGGCCAAGTTTTTTTTTAGATCCTGACAACCGAGGGGAGCATTGCAGGCCAAAATACCTCCCATGCTAACATGACTGCTTCGTATTGGAAGCCTGGTGATATGATCCCCACAGTGGTGATCTCAGACCTTGCTGAGGGAAAAAAAGGCTCTTTGATTTGAGTATTCTCTCACATGAAACCACAAACAGCTGACTTGGATTATGTACTTTTGTTATTGTGATCTACATATGCACAAATCCACAAATACAAATAAGCCACAAGCTTGTACATAGTGACAGGCATGTAATTTTGCTGTCAACAAATTAGAGGATATTGCACCGGCTGAATTAAACATGATTGGGTTTGATGTTAGACCATAGGAGGTCATGTTTGTAGGGCTGAAACTATCGGATTAAACGATTATTGAAATAATAGTCAACTAATTTAGTAATCGATTCATTTTTAACTGGAGTATATAGACTCTAAAATATGCCTTTAGCTGACAGAACCCGCTATAGCAGTAATCATTAGAAGAAAAAAAAAACTACTCTTGTTTGTCAGTGTGCTCTATTCAGAACTCCTTAAAGTAGACATGTTTTAGTTTCACCTGGTAAAAAATCCTCCTTAAATAAGTATTAAATGAAAAAATACAATAAAAAAAGTGATCGATTTGCAAAATAATCGCTAGTTTCAGCCCTAAATGTTTGTAAAAATAAATAAAGAAATCAATTTCTATTTTTAGAGATAAAAGGCTTATAAATCATCTCTTATTTTCGTAAGGGTAAACCTTTACAGCAGCAGAGAAAATGAAAATCCAAATAAGCACATGTGCAGTCAGAGAACACAGTTTAATGTCAGCAACTATAAAAAAAAAAAAAAAGAAAGAAAAAAAGCCCATCATCTGCCGCATTGACTTAATGGAGGTAAACAAAATCATTAGTGATGAAAGTAGCACTTTTTTTTTTTTTTAAACCACGGGTTAACAATAATGGATCAAACATAATAAAGCACCATCTCTGAGTAAACGCTTCAGTGGTAAGCTCCAGAGAGGATGCATGTATTAACTTGTCCCTGACACAAACACACCAATATATTTACTTCTCCCTTCATCTCCACAGGAGCTCCTGCCTTCTGAATTTGGAGCTAATCAGAGCTCGCCGTTCCTGGGGTCTGTTCGTTTTGGTCAACACATTTGGCTAAGAGGAAAAAGGCTTCCGGCTCTGAGACTGAATCCCAACTGAGAATCAGAGCAGTTACATAGCGTGGTTTGATCATTTCAAAAATATTTATAGGAAAATTCTGGTCATATTCAGAATTGATACTTCTGAAATTACTTTAAGTATGAAATTATGACATACTGTTCAATAAATAAGTGTTTTTAATTAAGAGTAATTCATTTATCTATTTATTAAACTCAATGATATTCATTTTCTAATTACTGCAGTATGAATTAAGGTTCTATGTAGCATAGGAATGGTTTGATTTAGATTTCAGCACATTTAGGTAAAAATAAAAAAGTTTATTGATCCAGTAAAAAAGTATATAAATAAAACTGCTCTGGATTAATGCATCTATGAATATCACTATTGCTCAAAATGCACAATTTGGAATTTTGTGGCCATATTCAGATCTGTGGTTTCTCCGGAAATTATCTTAAAAAAGGAAAGATAAAATTCTAATTTCTATGATCAGTATTTAACATAAAATGCAGATTTTGTAGAGACCTGTCCTACTTATGTTCAAAACAAATCCTGTGTAAGAATAAGTACACCATGGAATACAGCAAGGTTTTGCTTTTAAAGTAAATTCAAACATTTCCAAAAAACATTAGCATTTGTTCAATAGAAGGTAACATGTGAGAATGCTTTACTTGAACGCACACCCGCTTTGAATAGCAACAGGTTGGGGAGCACCACTCTACGCTACATGAAGATTCAGGTTTTTTCCTTCTGTATATACAAGCAAGTCGTTCATGCAAGAGGCCTGAAAATAATCCTTACATTCTTTCCATAAAACCCTCTAGCAGATATTTTCAAACTGCTCCGAGTTTGCCTCTTAACACTACATGGTGGATTTCACCAAACCTCAAGGATTTATAGACAAAAATTGGAAAACTATGAGAAAACCTCAAACTATGCTTACTTTCTTAAAACTACTACTTTAGGAATATGGTTTAGTGAAGAGTTTCACACCAGATGAGGTTTAAAGAAGATTATTCTGTGTGTGTGCTTTTGTTTTTTTCAACAACCACTACTGTTATTACAGCTGGTATTCAGATGTTACCAGAATGCAGCTAGGTCTTCAAAAACATGTCTGGTTACGCACCAAAAAAAAAAAAAAATGAACATCATCTGGCACTCATTAGTTTTGAGTTTAGAAACGTTAATGTTTGTTAAAAAAAATCTAACTAAAACAATACGTTCTCAACTTTAATGTAATTTTATGAAATGGTGAAATGAACATTACCATTTAAAGTGCAGCAGTGATCATCATGTAAATGAGAAAAAGAAAACCAGTTTAAAAGTTCATGGTGAAAAAGGGCATTAATTAGGAGAGCTTCAGTGCAGTGCATAATAAATATGGTGCAAAATGGACAATTACATTGAGTTGTGTCTTACTTAAAAGGATTATAAAAGTTTTAGCGACGTCGGTGGTGCAAAATAAAGTTATGCTATTATGGTTTATCCTTCTGAATGTAGCTTAATCTGCAATGCACAATATAAAATTAATCATACCCTCATCTTGACTCGTTTGCTGCTAAAACGATGCGGAAAAGAAGAGAGCCCCCAGTGTCCTGCACACTTAAAAAACATGTGCCAGGATGCCTTTGCAAAATCTACTACTGTAGTTAATCTGATACTGCAATAATAATGTTATGACACCTATATTTCTCTTGCACTGTGCTTTGGAGAACTTCCTCGTTCACTGTGTGTCTTGGTCAAATAAAGGCTCTGCTCCAGCTGTAAACGTTCACAGTTTTAAAAACAACTTATAAGATGCTGTCGTTAGAGATGTCAGCAAGTTTAGAAAGAGATTTTTTCTTGTATTCATTTTCGCCCAA
This sequence comes from Cyprinodon tularosa, assembly GCF_016077235.1. Taxonomy (NCBI): domain Eukaryota; kingdom Metazoa; phylum Chordata; class Actinopteri; order Cyprinodontiformes; family Cyprinodontidae; genus Cyprinodon; species Cyprinodon tularosa. The sequence goes on from NW_024039016.1 coordinate 737,149, forward strand.
ATCCTCCAACTGAAGCTGAGAGGAACAAGGCCTATAAATCACGCTTTCGCAACAAGAGGAAGACATTATTTCAAATTAAAAGTGTCACATGCAAGATGTTGGTTTATCTACTGAAAATACCCAAAAATATTTTCCTCCCATGTGAAGTTTTGTAACTGTAATAAAATACTACGGTAATATCCTGGCTCATTATCAAATGCAAATCTCTCTATAGGTGGTAATGAAAACATATGTGCTCAAACTATTTACTAACAAATTGACTTTGTCATCTACATATGCTCTTACTTTGAAATTCAGAATAACAGACTCCAAAATAAGGCCATAGTAAGTCACTGATATAAGAGACAAAAAATAATTTATTCACATAAATCTATTTAGTTGACATAGAAGCTTTAGGACCTCATCTATGTTATATTCTTAGTATTTTCCAAAAGGCTTCAAACCGTTTTCCTCAGATTCCCATTGCAGCAGGAAGACTGTGCCTTTAATTTTGGCTCCAGACGACGGCTGCCTCTTTTCACAATAAACATGGCGGACAGAGCATCCAACTACTCTCCAGAGAGCCTCGTACCAGTTTTTCAAAGTCAAAGCATTTCAAAGGTGGGAAATACTACAATGGAAAATAAATAGAGTTTGAGTTGGCTTTTTGCAAGAGGATTTTATTTTTTCTTTTATTTTGAAGTCAATTCAGCAGAGCTGCTGGATGCACTCTGAGGGCAAGAGTCCTCCGCACTTTTATTTAACTGCACTGAATTATGCTGTTCCTGAATGTTTTACTATCCAGACTTTGTAACAGCCAAATTCATTTGACTTAGGGCTACAACTAGTGATTATTTTGCAATCATTAATCTGTCAATTACGTTTTTGATTAATTGATTAATAATCAGATAGCCAAAAGGTTTTTAAGAAATTAAAAACAAGAGAAACTAAAACTTTTCCACAAGAAGAGTTCAGGATAGAGCATTTAGACAGACAATTATACCTTTACAATTATCTTTTTTTCACAATTTTAATACAACTACTGCTCTAAGTAGGTTTCTCTGTCAGCTAAAGACACGTTTTACAGTCTCTATACTCCATTTAAAGATTAATCGATTACTAAATAAGTTGCTGATTATTTCAATAATTAATTAATCACAATTATTCCAATAAATTGTCTTTTTTATGTAAATATCTCATATGCATCTACTTTGTACCTTTGAGGTTTTCTTCTTAGCCACATCCAAAAGATTGCATCAATTTGTGTTTTTCCCATATCTAAACTTTTCAGAAAAAATATGGAAAGTATTCCACCACTCAGGCAGAACTATTGTTTTCCTGTTTGTTTTTATTTTTTTTAAGATAAACTTTGAACTTTGCTTAACATTAGGGCTGCAACTGAAGACTATTTTGCAAATCTGTTAATCTGTCAATGATTTTTTTTTCGATTAACTAGATAGCAAAAGGTTCTTTAAAGCTACAGTGTGTAACTTTTAGCGACATCTAGCGGTCAGACTGCAGCAACATGAACATCTCCCCCCCACCGCTTCTCCCCCCCAACAGTACGGCGAGCGTTACGGGACAAAATGTCTTCCACGACGTCCGCATCACCTACCTTCTCAAGTGATGAGGTTTGTTTACATAGATAATTTTACAGATAGTATTTCATTAGTCTGTGTAGGGTATAGATTTCATGTAGACTTAAGATAATAAATATACCCGTTATTTTTTCTACATCGTTGTGACGTTTTGGCGATCTCGCAATCGCTAGTTTGTTGGCTCTACGCTGCCGTAGCGCAAAGATGTCTGCCTCCATGGCTGCGAGACCCGCTCTTATGTAATTATAAATAACGAATTCTAAGGCAACGCAAATATTAGGGTTAAGAGGCTGAGCTCATACATGATGATAAATAACATAGTTATGTATAATATATTACATTTCTGACTGTATATCCCTGTAATTATTACACACTGTAGCTTTAAAGAAAACGTATTGCTAAACTAAACCAAGAGAAACTAAAACTTTTCCACTTGGGGAGTTCTGGATAGAGCATATTTACAGAAAATACTTTTTTTTTTTTATATTAAATGAGAAAATGTTTATATATTTTTCAAGTTTTGGTATGATTAATGCTCTAAGTGGGTCGCTCTGTCAGGCTAAAGGCATGTTTTAGAGTCTCTATACTCCAGGTAAGGATTAATCGATTACTAAATTAGTTGACAATTATTTCATTTAAGGATTAATCACTATTCATCTGATTCATTGTTTCAGCCCTACTTAACATATAGTTATGTAAAAAAAAAGGTAATTTTATTTAAAAAAGGAAGAACAAACGAAGACTTACTCTCCACCAACGATTTTCTGCCCAGCTGTGCAAAAAAACATAAAAAAAAAACACAAATAAATTGGTAAAACATAAAACTTTTAAGCTTCTAACTGGTCACTGTTCTCAAGTATACAGCAAAAGGAGCAGTCCATCAAACCTGATAAATATTTCAACACAGTCTGTCTGATTTTTGAGTAAGAATTATGCATGAAGTCTTGAATAAAACCTCCAGGATTATTAGCCCTAATTCTACACTGATGATTGATGGTTGCAAACATTTTGTTAATCTGCATGAATCTTACCATTTATACTTTGTGCTTTATAATACTACTTTAGCCCTAGCATTTGACGTAAAAATCCGCTTACCTACATCTAAAAACAAATACGTTATTTTGCACAAATATGTTCTAATAGACGAAAAGAGGAGCCGGCGTTCTTTGATAAACATAATTTGCTGCTCTGCTGCTGCGAGATGGGGGTAGATAGACAGGAAAGAGCGTTGAATCAGTGGTGAGATAGCACTAAACACAGAGAAGAGAGAGGAAAGCGAGCATATTGAGAAAAACCAGGGAGAGTGTCGGCTGTAATTAAGAGCTGAAAGGCTGATGTACCATGTAGTAAGGAGCAAAGTGTGGTGGAGAGGAAACGGCAGACAGTAGAACAAAGCCTCACGCCATCACAGTGGGAGCTTCGTTCACTTAAAGAGCAGAAGCAGAGCACAAAGCAGCTCCATCAAGAGCATTCATCATCATACAGCAAAAACAGAACATAAAATAAAAGGCACTGAAAGCTAGCTTGTATTTTTTCTATGTAAAAAAAGAAAAAAAGAAAAGACATTTGTATTGATAAAACTATTAGGCATTAGCTTAGGCAACTGATGTTGGTAAATTTCGACCGGTGGCATTTGTTAAAATAAAGCATCCAAGTTTCAAAGAATGTTTGATGCTAAAGGGAGGCAATAATCAACAATTCAAAAGGCTTTCCTGCTTCCAATAATGGAGTAAATCACACGTATTCTCTTCATTATCTATCTTAAATTACATATAAATAAGCAAAAACGAGAACGATTCCAAATCTGATCAAAATCAAAGTTAGGATTGGACAATATTAGACAATCAAACCTCATTGATTATGTTGCTAAATAATAAAGTGGGTTGCTGTCTCATCCATTTCTCCCCGTGTGACTTTAAGCACCTTGGGAACTACCAACTGTGTCCGCAATACGACTCCATCCCAGGCTGAATATAAACCAAAGTGTGTATTCTTGGCACCTAGATACTACCAGCAAATATAGCAACGCAACTAGTGTGAAGGTGCTTTTAATGTGCACATTGATAATGTGATGACAATTTATTTTTGATATGCCATGTCAAAGTTGTCTGTAACTGAGATGACCTGTAAAAATAACTTATATTTAGGAAACCAGTTCATAAGCAGACTACTAACTCTTTACAATCCATCCATCTTGTTCAGCTTATCCGGGGTCGGGTCACGGGGGCAGCAGCTTCAGAAGGAAGGCCCAGACGTCCCTCTCCCCAGCTACTTGGGCCAGCTCCTCCAGGGAAATGTCAAAGGCGTTCCCAGGCCAGCCGAGAAACATATTCCCTCCAGGATGTCCTTGGTCTCCCCCCGGTGGGACGTGGCCGGAACACCTCACAAGGAAGACGTCCAGGAGGCATCCTAACCAGATGTCCGAGGCAACTTTACTGGCTCCCCTAAACGAGGAGGAGCAGCGGTTCTACTCTGAGTGAGCACCTCACCTTCTCTCTAAGAGAGATCCCAGACAACGGAGAAAACTCATTTTGGCCACTTGTGTCCGGGATGTTGTTCTTTCGGTCTTCACCCTAAGCTCATGACCTAGTTGAGGGTAGGAACTCTCTTTACCACACTGGACCGGTCATAATCCATTTATGAATCCATTTAAGGGCATCAAAACTGGTCTTAATTATGACTATAAACTAGAGGTGAGTATTGGCATGAGTGTTGCGATTCGATACATGTCGCGATACTTGGGTCGCGATACGATGTTATCACGATATTGCAGTATCACTATATATTGCCATATTTTCCCCAGCTATCAATATCAAATGATGAGATAAAACAGCAAGTGCTGTATAGTTTCATCGGAAAATATTGATAAGGTATTATTATCCATGTTGTTTGGGGTTTTCTTCCACTGTGACTGCCTCAAATACAGATTTGGTGCTGCACGCACAGTTAAAGGGCTCCACAGCACTTTCTGCCAGAGTGGTGGTGCAGAGGTAGCCCATTTTCCCATCAATGTTTTATGTAACCATTTTTTTTTTTTAAATCGATACTAAGAAGTGAAAGATCGATATTATATTGGGCAGCTGAATATCACGATATATCGCCAAAACGATTATTTCCCACACCCCTACTATAAACTGTACATAAAATAAACACTGTTTAAGTGGGTCGTTTAAAGACAAAAAGTGACATTTCTTTATAAAGTAGTGAGTTTACTTTCACATAATGAAGCTTCCGATGATAGCCGTTTAGCTGCTTCATTTTCCAGGGATCATCTTATCATTTGGTTGTGCTACATGCCAGTATTGGTAACACGCTTTTTATCTCCTTGCTGCACATGAACCCTTCAAGTGTTTATATATCCAGCTGTGGTATCGGCCATTAATGTTAGCTCTCCATCATCGTAACCGTATGTTTTGAAAATGGCTTGAAGTTGCAAGAAGCAAACTGTCTTTCAAGTTTATGAAAAGTAAAGGGAAGCCTCATAAGACAGTAGTCTTTCATACGATGTTGGAAGAGCAGATAGAAGATCTTCTGCATGTGCAGTTATTCAGAAATTAGTTATTCCTGACATCAATAAAAAAAAAAACATTTTTACCTAAAATAATGAGTGAAAATGGGCTACCTCTGAACTGCCACTCAGCTGGATAGAGCTGTGGAGCCTGTTTTCTGTGCGGGGACGCACCATTTCTGTAGTCGAGGCGGTCACAGTGGAACACGTGGACTCTCTCCAACCTCAAACAACATGGATTCCAAAATGACTAAATTATCATTATGTTCTGATTTTCCGAAATGCCGCTCTGAGTGCTCAACTAACCAATTTAAACCCGCCAGTCTGGTTCCACCTATTAAGAGATTAAGGTTGATTTAGTTTTTGTCAGAGGTTCTCTTCGTAGTTTTGAAAGGAATCATAACACTAAAGCAAATAGCAAATAGCCTTTAAACCAAGCTTCAATTTTTAGTTTCAGTTGCTTTTAGCCATAAAGCTGACAAGTCATTCACTAGTATACAATTCCTACTACAATAACACCTTCTTTACACAGAATTTAAAAAAGGTTAAACATGACTTGACTCCATTTTAAAACTAAAAAGCATTTTTTTTCCCGTACTGCTGCAAATACACCATTGGTATAATGGCCGCATTTGAAGTTTCAGGGTTCAAGGTTTAAACCTGTAACAAAGTAATAATTTGCGCTTATTTTGCATTTTTTATAACTTTTAGACATTCTGCTCTATACAAAGAGAAGGTATTGAGTCATTATTAAGGTATTTCGAATTATGAACATCTACAACACTTGCTTTTTTATTTTTACATCTAATTTTGATAGCTGGTAAAAAAAATATTGCAATTTTGTGATATCGTAATGATTTTTTACACTTTCATACATTGTATTTTCCACATGAAGTGCATCACAAACGACATACTGGGTTAATCAGATGAACTTTCACTGTTCTAAATGAAACCGCCAATTTATCTGAGAAGCAGTAGAGACACCTGAAGAGTGAGTACCTTAATTACCGGTAACTTAAAGAAAACAACATCCTTGCCGCCACAATAAAAACAACACTGCACCTTTAAGGTATCTTAAAAAAAGTCTACTTAGCCAATCACTCTTGCATTAACAGTTATTCCTTTTAACATCACAAAAAAACAAAAAACTTTTGACTTTTCTCAAGCAAGAGGAAAACCTCACAAACAAAGGGTATTTTTTTAAAACAGGAAAGGCTCTACTGTGGTGAAACTACAGATAAGGGTGAATATGTTTTAACAGATTCCAAGATTTTTGCTCATAATTTACAGCCTTGGAGGAAAATTAAAGCTAAAACTTTTTTAAAGCCATTTATCTGAGAAATTAATAGATAAATCCCAATAATATATTCAAATGTATAAATATATATATATTTAGCTTTGTTTTACACCAGCTCATATGTTTAGTAACAATAGCATCTGCTTGAAAGATTGATTTATGGATATTAAAGTTTTGAAAATCATTCCTTTGGTTTAAGCCTGTTCAACCAGTTCCTCGCAGGCCATCAGTAAAAGGCCTCTGGGGTTTTTTCCACTCTTTCTGGAACCACCTTAATCTGCGAAACGGACGCAGAATACGTTCAACCCACCTACAGAACATGACCTGTGAAGTAGGAAAGTAATGCCTGGTATTGAGACATAGTAAAAGGTCTTTCTAAAATCTTTTAAATTCATCTGTGTCTCTCAGCTGTTATTGTTTCGTCTGCGTTTGAATAAATGGGTGACCCATAAGTGATGAACAGGAAGCCCTGCTTAAATGCAGCTCCAGAACAATAGAAACATTATATTTGGTTTCTAAATGGCACAAACTTTTACTCTCTTAAGAAACAAAAAGAAGTATAAGGGAAAAAAGCAGACAGAAAGGATAAAAATAGAAAAAGAGGGAAAAGCTTCAGTCAGGGAAAGACTTTGGCCCAGCTGGCATGGAGTCAATTTACAGTGAAGCTACTCCTCACTTTATTTTTCTTTATAGTCTCCACACAGAATGACCACTGAAGATTTAGACCTGTCCGGGGAATAACGCCTCTCGCCTAATCAATGCTGGGGCACCCGCTTCCCTGTAAACCCTTCCAACAAATAAAGGTATAAGCAATGGATGCATAAAACAAATAAATAGATTTCCATAGCTTTTCTTATATTGTTACCAAACAGACTAGAAGAGTAATGCTGCAGAAGATTAAGTGAAATGCGCTCTAAGCGCTGAACTAACCAATTTAAACCCGCCAGGCTGGTTCCACCTATTAAGAGATTAAAGAGATTAGAGATTATTGAGATATTTTTTGTCAGAGGTGGAGGTTCTCTGTAGTTTTGAAATGAATCATAACACTAAAGCAAATAGCTTGAGTAAAGCAATATACTTTGTCTTTTTAACACATTCAAAACTGTATAAATCATATAAATAGTAATTTTTCACATAAACCAAACTTAAACCAAGCTTCAATTTTCAGTTTCAGTTGCAAATTATGCAAAGATTTAAGCTCACGTGTAGTAAACGTGCAACAGAGTAAAGCAGATTTTTATAACTTTAAGACATTCTGCTCTTTACAAAATAACAGCACGAAGATAAAGAGAAGGTATTAGGTCATTATTAAGGTATTTTGAATTGTTTAGTCAGACCATCTGCTCGGCCCACATGCCTAACAAGCAGTGGGGTTTCAGTGGATGTGGAAGAGGTGCGTTAAGCGCCGTGCTTTCTGCCAGGCCCCAAATTCCACTGGGAGCATTTTTAGAGCAGAGTGACTCTGCATCGTTGGACTCTGAGCGTGCCAGGATTGCATCATCTCACTATAGTAGGTACATACAGGCTGTAAATGCAATAAACCAGTGAAGTGGTTATTAAGTCAGTAGTAACAAGGTCTCACCTTACCTTGTTTACTTTGGATCCAACATGAGTAATTCAATTCAAATATTTTTTTTATTCACTGTTCTGCTGTTGAATAGAGATTCTGTATAAAGATTTTTTTGTTTACATGAATGTCCAGAAAATGCAAATCAAAGTCTACACATGCAGTCTTTTATTTGTAAACTAGCTTTAGATTAACCTTTACATGCTTATGGGGAGAAGGCAAAGTTGTGTGTCTCTGCAAGTCATCTAAAAATCTCCTCTGTGATTAGAGATGAATACAAACTAAACCCATTAAATATATGTATTAATTTATATCAATATTGTGCAGAATCATCATCAATTAAAAGGTACAGTGTACAATTCTTCCGGAAATGTAGGTAAGAAAGGCCCAAGTCACTTTTTGAGGGACACATACCATTTGTGACACTTCCTCCTTCACCATTCTAAAAAATAATCTCCCAAATAAAACCTGGTCTCATTACGTTTTGTGAGGCCTTTACTTTCTTCTCATGAACTTGTAAGACAGCTTGCAATCTTTAACCTTCAGCCATTTTAAAGCGTACAGTGAAAGCAGTGGAGCTACAATGAAAGGTGCCGCAGTACCCATGTATGGAGGCCTTAGTCCTCGACGCGGGCAACCCGGGTTTCGAATCCGGTCTGTGTTCCTTTCCCGCATGTCTCTCCCCCTCTCTAATACCCCCTTTTCTGTCAGCCTCCTGTTGAAAAAATGAGCAACTAGTGCCGTAAAAACTGAAAAAACTGTTTTGTTTTTGCTGTACAAATTGGGTTTACCTGGTTGACTGTATGATAAAACAAACGTAACTACTGCAATGGACTAGCGACAGTGTACCCCACCTTTTGCCCAAACACTGATGGACACCCAGATGGACGGAGCGGGAGAAGATGCATGTACGGCTGGATGGAGGTACATAACATAATTAACCTGTTTTTAGTAGTAAATGTAAATATGAAGTTATAAAGCAGAAACTATGGCCAGAAGCATATAATAAAAAAAATTCAATGTCAAATATTTCTTATTTTTTGCTTACAGATTTATTTCCACCTCATCTGCAAGAGAGAATAGTAAAGAACCAGCTGTGTGTTCTTATTACCGCCACCCACTGGGCTGGAGGTGTGGTGCAGTTTTCCCTCGGAATTAATATCCTGAGGCTTTTAGGGTAATGGGAAACCACACTGAAGAATTCCTTGGGATTCCTGTTACTCAGGTAATAGAAATCATGGGATCCCGGGGCTTTAAACAGAAAATGGGCTAAGCACGTCTAAGAGATTAGCATGTGGGACAAACAGTTAAGATGATCCCAGCTGAACTGGTGAAAATCTAGTCTGATTTCAGTGTTTCATTTAGAAGACATAGTTTTTGTACTCTGTAATTTCCGTGGTGGTAGAGTGTAGATTGATCCCGAATCAGTTCTGGTGCCTAAGCATTTTCAGCCACTTGTTAATAGATATTGGTACCTGCCAGGCCAACCTACTGAATTTGCCACTGAATTTGACTCAATTTTAATCATATTAGTACATTAGTTAAGGTACCCCAAACTAGGCGGAAAAACTGAGTTTGTAGGAAATTGTATAACTTTAATGTTTGGCATATCTTGTTTCTCAGTCATCCAGGTCATAGCCAGTCCAAAAAAAAGAAGGTTTTATGCACTGTATAAAACCTCGAACTCAATGCCATTTCTGACTATTTGAATTGAAAAAACTTCCTGGATGGGAAGCGAAACATCCTCAAACTTGGGAAAAAGTTCTAGTGGATTGTTTTTCATTTTCTTTTTTGGTTTGACATATCTTGATTAGAGTAACTAGCCATGCCTAAACAATGAAGCCAAATACAGATATATATTTTGGTGCATCACAATTTGACCTTTAATCATTTTTTACTTGCACAGATTAACAATTACTTTTTATAAAGAAGGACCCCCCTAAGAAACGTGCTTCTTAGTCAATTCATATCTAGAGCACAAAAAAAAGTCTGTCTGCTTTGCAAAACAAAAAATATCACTCATGAATTTGCCTCATTTTAATGTATTTCATAGGAATTGCTGTGGACACCCTTTAACTGTCTCCCTTCAATTAAAGGGGCTTTTTTATACAATTAAAATGTAATTAAATTGAATGATTGATTTTATTTTGTTTCAGCAGCTTATACTGTTGATCTGTTGGATTAACTGTAAGGATTTTATACAACATACAGAACATTTTATTCTAAAGGTTCAACTACATCAACACAGAGGTGTGAAGTCAAGTAGTACTCTAATACCAAGTTCTTTGTACCATGCAACTTTGCAGAATAATATGAATAACTAAGCCGGGGTGGAAAAACTCTTTTTGTGGTGAAGAAAGGGCAACAGCAAAGTCTTCAGTTCTCAAGACCTAGTAGATGGTGACGTGATAAAACGGTTCTTGAGAAATAGAGACCACTCCCTTCAATCGAAAGACTGATTTCCAGAGATGAGCAATGACCACACCAATGCATGGCCCTTCATGTTGCAGCATGTAAAAGGTGACTAGTAATACATTCCACTTCTATTTGAACCATTCACGCAGACAACGTTCCTGGAAAAATTTAACTCGCATAAACATTAAATAAGCAAATTAAAACAGATAAGTCTTTTGGTTCACATCAATACGATCCTTTTAGCACATGTGTTCTCCTTACTGTAAAAAATTAAAAGCTGAAAACAAGGAGGGAAGGGAGTGTAAATGAGCCATACCTTACTGTTGTAATAAATGTCAAGACGTTGATTTATTGCGAGCAATAATAGAAGCTGCCTTGCGTGTTTAAAATGGGAAGGAGCAGTCTGAGAAAATATGTCTCCTGCTGAGAGGAGTTTCATTTTTAACCCACATAAAGAACGCGTATGTTGCAGTGTTGTGTTCACTGCAAATACATCAACACATAAGGGCGAAGAAACTTTGCCAACAAGCAGGAGACCTGCACTGCTTTTAGTCATCTGGGCTGGGGAGAAAAATGCAGAAAAAATAAGGGAGATGAACACAATTAAGCTGGTGACGTAGCTTGCAAAACTGAAGCCCTCAGATAGCAAAAGTAGAGGAACTGAAGAAAACAGAGAAAAGAAGGAGGAACTGTCCAAAGCTTTTACGGTAGTTTCAAAGCACCAAACCCTTAGCATTTCTTTGTTCAAACAAAACAAAGCCGCAATCTTTGACCATTAATTTAAAGAAAGGCAGTAATGCTTCAGTCCACCCGATAGAGGGAACATACAACTCTTTAAAAGCAATGGTTTTAGTACAAACATGATCAGGTGTTTGCCAGTTTCAGAAAGCATTTAATTCTGTCCTCAAGTTTACAAAAGCAGGAACCTGATTGCTCTTTTAAATTATTCCTCTGTATGGTTTGTTTTCTTAAATAAAGATGAAACAAAGCAATGGATGGGCTCTCTTTAGTTTGATTGCAACTTTAAAAATACGGAATGAAGGCTTTAAGCCTTTAATTGTCACACTGTTAAAAGAATGAAATATAACATAATAAATGTCATGTATCCAATTCATCAAGAGTATATACTGCTAGCAAAATAAGAAATGGGTATGAAAAAGCAACAATGAAATTAATTAAAATACATTAGAAGCAACGCTACCCTAATGACAGGTGGATGACTTTTCAACTGCTTCTTCAACAAGTCTGTGGAGTCCAAACAACAACATTATTAAAAGCTCCACAAAGCATAGAGATTACAACTCTATCAAGCCTGCAGAGGCCCTGTCACCTTTAGGCTACGTTCACATGGAGGGAGCTGAAAATGAGAAGAAACGTTCGAGTGTAAAAATTCAAATGCAAAAAGACAGTTTAAAAAGACTCAATATCGAAGACCACGAGGTAATTCGCTTCAATTTCAATACAGAGTATCTTGATTGTGGCTTGAACTCTGTAATTGCAAACAAAGGCTACTGTACCAAATAAAATTGGTTTATCTGGTGTTCAAATACTTATTTGCAGTTGTATCATACAAATAAATAGTAAAAAAAAAAAATCATACATTGTGATTTCTGAATTTTATTTTTTTTAGGTTATGACTCTCACAGTGGACATTCACCTACGATGACAATTTCAGACCCCTCCATGATTTCTAAGAGGGAAAACTTGCAAAATAGAAGGGTGTTTAAATACTTATTTTCCTATATATATATATATATATTAGGGCTGCAACTAACGATTATTTTAAAAATCGATGAATCGGACGATTATTTTTTCGATTAATCGATGAATCGGACAAAAAATATTTTTTATATTAACCTCTTTATTCCAAAATAAACATTTTAGACATAACACACAAGCACACAAGTACAGGTTGCTCATTAACTGTACTGGTGCAATATGAAAAATAAATGTTTGTGTTAAAACTACGCAAACTTACATGAGAAATGTAGATGTACATCCACAAAATATAGGGTACTTTGTTTCATAAAGCGCAAAAAAAGACATTTTTGTTTTTAAAAGCCTCTAAGGGGTTCAAACAATAGGCCCCCCCATTTCAAAAAATGAGTTTTTTTTAGACTAGAAGAGTTCTGCCTTTTAAGACAGGAAAGTACAGCAGTTAAAGTTGCTACTTGAGAAAATACTGAACCATAGAGATAAAAATAGCCCTGTGATTCAAATTATAAATTGTATTTGGAATAAAAATGAGAGAACTAGGGGTGCTAAAAAACACATCCTCCAAAGACAGATATTTACATGGGAATGTGGCATATAATTAATTGACATTACTGATCTTGCTGGATTTTATTCTGCTTTACTTCTATAAATTGCAGGATCATCTTTACTTTATCTTTGCCAGATTTAAACTTTAAAAGTCTTGCCCTCATAATTTGCAAGTTAATTTATTTATAAAGTAAATGTAAACGCTGCTTAAGCTAGTTCAAATGAAATTTAAAGTAAAATAAGTAGCCAACCTTATCACTGTCTGTAACCTACTAACAAGATAAGGAAAGCATCAGATGAGCTACCTGAGAAACTAACGTAACGTTTCCCCACTTTAAAACCAAACAAACATGGTGGTTCCGTGCCATGTTAATTTCTTTTGAAAAAAGTTGCATGTTATCACTTTTTTCACTTTACAAAGCGCAGGCTATTTTAATTATTGTGATCAATTTGCGCCGTCAATCCCGGTGCATGCGCGCTTCATTTGCAGTCTGGACGCTGAGGCTCTGACTGAGAGGGACTCCTGCGGGAAAACGCGGTTGGGGTGGGGGAGGCGCCCAACGGCAGAGTAGGAATGATACATGCTTTCACGTAAGAGTCTCCAAAAGCCACCAGTGACACCGAAAAAAGTCGCCAGATTTGTCGCTAGTCGCTTTTTTGAAAAATAGTCGCTGGAGGGGTCTGAAAAGTCGCGGAGTTGGCAACACTGCTCCTGCGGCGCTGACTCGCTCTGCCGTATTTTTTTTCCTTCCTCTTTCAGTCAAGAGGCAGTGATGACGGTGCAGCGGATGACGCAATAATCGCGCGACACAACTAATCGATGATGAAATTCGTTGCCAACGCTTTTAAAAGTCGATTTTTATCGATTCGTTGTTGCAGCCCTAATATATATATATATATATATATATATATATATATATATATATATATATATATATATATATATATATATATATATATATATATATATATACACACATATTATTATTGGTTATTTATTGGTTATACAGCAATATAAGGCTAAAAGCTATACTGTGAGATATATGGAAACTTTTGCTTTCAAGTTTTTAAAATAAAACTGTTCCTTTTCTTTTAACCAAGTAAGGTTTAAGTTATCCTGAAATGTGTGGATGCTTTAAACCAGTTAAAACACAAAGCAAGATCAGTATGCTAAAAGGTATTAAGTTGTGTTTGAGAAACACTGATGCAATTTATATGACATACTTGCAAAAGAACAACTCTAAAAATATTTTAACTCTATTAACTAAGTTCCTGGCCTCTATGATGCAGTAGCTCTTCTGTATGTCCCCCCCACCGTCCTGGCTGTCACGTAAACAGCCATCCAACCTCATAACTTTTATAACTTCGCCATGGAGTACCAACATGCTATAAAAATCTAAATTTACAGCCATTCTGTCATTCCAGCGTTGCCTCATTATCCTTGGAGCTTTTGAAATGCGTGTGGCAGTGTTAGCACACCGTCAGGAGGCCCACAGCTAAAAGACAAACAACAAAAACTAACCATTCTTAACTAATTTATATTAGTCTCTTATAATGATTCACCATCAATGAAAACCTTTTTTTGACAAAAATTCTTCACAACCATCCATAAAAGTGTATTAAAGCAAGCAGGACACTTGTTACATTTTCTATAAAATAAATATTGGTGACAAGACAAGCAAATTGATTATCTTAAAATTGTGTTTTGTTTTGTTTTTAAGGAAGGGAATAAAATACCGTTCTGGTACATGTGGAAGAATCACTCACTCATTCAGGTAAAAGAACTTAATTTTTTTTTTTTATAACTTAATCTGCTCTGATTATAGTTTTTCCAAAGTTGACCAAATCTGAAAGTTGCAAGAGTAGTTCCTGAATGGTAATTTATAAGAAAAAAAAAAAAAAAAAAAGGAAATCTCCGTAATACTTCTTCAATAACTAACTAACAAAGGCCTTTTAAGTTTATTAATGAATTGACCAAACTTCTGTTGTAATTAATAGAAATGAACATAAATACAACAAGCTAAGAGATTCTGAAGGAAATGTGGCCTTGCCTTACCACTGGCTGAGCTGAAAATAGAAAAAACTTCAGACATAGAGGAGTGTCTATTTTAAAGGATAACAGAGAGCCGATTGAGAGGTGCCTCCATGTTCCTTCATCAATAAATGAACCAAAGTAAAGGGATGCCAGAAACCTGGCAAATAAAAAAAATAAAAAACATTTCTTTAGCTTTATCTTCCGTAGACACCAGTCAAACACCAGTGACCAGGCGGGTCACGCAGCTGCTGTCTTAGTTTGTTTGAGAAAGTTTAAACTCTTTCTGCTTCACAAGTACTGACACCAACATATGGTGGATCCACATAACGACCACGACACTTTAAATCAAAGCAGCTTTAGGAGCTCAGGGACTGAGAAACGTATCACAAAAAGAGAAGCATGAACTCTTATAAAGAAGCACGACACCTTTAAAGTCATAGGAAAACGGCTGTTCAAACCGCTGCATTTACGAATTCTCCCCAGCAGTGACGGACTTGACACGAGTTAATAAAGTGATTGGTCGTTTGTCAAGGGGAAGGGATTGTTGTGGTGGAAGGTTTGTTGTGGTCGGTTTCTCGGAAGCATCTTGCTAACCAGTTAGCAACTTAGTGCTAGTAGGTTTTCAATGGGAAATTCCATTGGGACCAAGTAGCACTAAATTGGTGACTTAGAAACAACACTGTGGCTATGGACAGTGGAAACATGAAAGTTGAGTGTTGTTTTGTGTCGGAGGTCGTGGATGAGTCTTCTCCGTCATACTTTTTTTATTTAGAGGAGGAAAGCGAGGATGAAGATGTTGTGGAAGAGGATACAGGGCGGCAGAAGCTTGGTTTGGTGTAGAAGGCTTACAGCCGTAGATGTTTGAGCCCTTGCCTCCTAACTCTGCCAGTTCCGTTAGCTCTACGCCTGCCGAAGACACAGACGTCCATCCCCGTGAACACTGGGACAGAACTTAGTGGTAAAGTAAATGATTCTTATTTCAACCGTTGCGTATATTAGCTGCGACATATGAATCAAGATGCTATGGCCAAAAAAATGTGATTGACAGATGATCGTTGATATATGACTGGCTGAATTTAGGTGTACAAGCTGACTTATAACTTACTGGCTTGCATAAGATAACGAAAGAAACCCCCACAGATTTTAAGACAGGATTTCTTTTATAGAAATGTTCTAAATTTTGGGACGATATCATCTGATAAAGAGTACATTTATATACATGTTTAAGACAGAATGATTTGACGTTTAAACATGACTTCCCTACCAATTTAAAAACTATTTCAAACCATGATTAAATGATGGAGAACACATGTCCCTCAATCAACTGGTTAGTTATTGCTGGTGGTTCTTTTCTTAAGAATTTTGCAATGAGTGCCAGTAAAACTGTAACATTGGTTTATTTACGGAAAATGTAAGGTTTTTTTTTGTGTGTGTGTCATTAAAAAACAACAACATAAAACACCAAAGTAGGACTACAAGCAAAGTTTCTATTGTCCCAGAAACTGAAAACCAATTCTGGCAGGCGTTTCTAACGGTTTTCCATTTCAGGTACAGATCCTTTAAGTGGGCAGACACAAACAGCCGGCAGACGGAGGAGAAACACTGTACCAGCTACATCAAACACGAACTGAAACTCCCTATATTACTTATAAATTAGGCCACTGACATAATTTTTTTTAAAACAACCCGTCATGGATCATATAATTACGTAAAGAGCGAGACGGGCTAAGAGCTTCAGAGGTTCAGTGTTTGTTCTCTGCATGTACAGTAACCTTGCTCAGGTAAATCATTTACTCACCAAGGGCACAAGGTCCGCTGTGCTGCCTGCCTGGTGGCAACATATATTATAACCAAGGCTGATCAAAGATCCATCGATTTCGTTTTACATTCCACCCCACAAAAACATAGAAATTCATTAAAAAGTGTTGCAAATATATGTATAATACCCATTCAATACGGGACTATAACAATGTTTACAAACTTTTGCATGAGGGGCACATACCATTTGTGACACCCAATGAAAATCTCTTAAGCTCTGCAAAGGACTTTTATTTTGTAAAATCAACTAAACAAAAAGATTGGCAAAATAAACATCAGCATAAAAAAGTGGCATTTAAAAAAATAGCATGAAAACATTCTGAATTAATGTAGCTCATATTAAATAAAAAAAACTATTTTCTTTCTTTAACTTTATCTGTTCAGAATAATAATAAGACAAAAAATATTATAATACACTAGCTCCAAAATCATCTCTCATTTATAAAGACATTCAGTACTTTTAGACAAGTTACATGCAAAATTCAATGCAGTTTGCTCCAATTTAAAGACATAGCAAATGGTCTCCAGGTTTCACGAGCTTGCACAAAGATAAATACAAAGAACAATGGCTTTTAGCTGGAGCGGCTGGTTAAGTTTCTTGGACTTGAATAGGTGGCAGGTTGCTGTTCAAAGGGCTTGAACCTGTGACCCCCTGCTGACAGTCTCCTTGGTAACACTGTCATCCTGCTCACACTGATCATGTGTCAAGAAAACTCCTTAACCCTTGTTGCTAGAACAGCAGGGGTAGGAAAAGAAAGCCCATAATCCTGATCTAGGCCTCTCTCTCACATGTTGGGATACAATTCTCGGTAAATGCTGAAATCTGCACAAAATGCTATTCTTGCAAAATGGCCATGAGTTAATCATGCAGAAAATCATATTTCCACAGTTTGCTACTACATTTTGGAGAGCTCAAAAAAATATGCAAGAACCCTTAGGAGGAATGAAAACCCTTTTAATTCGAACTGCTTCTCCTTCTGGTTCTGCAGTGGAAAACAAACTGCTGAACCCTGAACTCTGGCTGTCAAACCCGGACACACCCAGACGAGTTTTCCTTTATTTCAACGTGAAACACTGCGAGGGCAAGTAAAGTGTGTAGAGAAAATATTTAGTTTTCCTCCTGCAGTCTCACAGGTTTCGCTTCTAGCTGAACACATGACCCTTAAAGCTGGCTACCCAAAAGCCGAGAAAAGTAGAGAATGTCTGGAGTTTTGTGAAAAACCAAACAGCATGGCAAATTGGCTGAAGAGGAAAAAATGAATTTGTAGGAAGGCAGAAAGCAATGCTTGCTTGTTTTTTTTCCCCCTTTTGCTTACAGGAAATTCCCTCACTTGACTCATGATCTCCAAAGCAAGTTAAATCACGTTGGAGAATTTATTAGAGTTGTGATAATGCCTAGTTAGTATGAAAGTCTGTTAGTGTTGTTGGACTTTTTCTCAGAAAGCATAACCAAAAGGATAACATTTCTGAAACTTTGGTTTGTTTGATCAGAATGAAAACTAATGGAAAACAGTTCTATCGAGGGAAGTCAAGACAAGTAAATGACTAAGAAATAACCACTTCAGAAATATTGTTTTTCCCATATTGAGAAAACATCCCACTGTTTGAAAAAAATTATTGTAGTTCTCCTGAAATAACAGAGCTTGGGATGAGTTACCAATCCAGGAACTATGAACCCAGCAGAAGGCAATCTATCTGCTGCACGGTGCAGCTAATTGTTCAGTATTGTATTTTTAACCTAAAGTTATCATGCATTTTCTGCTCATTGGTCATTAAAATTCACAAACAAAAAATTTAGTTTTGACAGCTTTTAAACAGTTTTATTGCTGTTTTGTGGTCGAAAGAGCAACAGAAATGCCAAAGTGTTTTCACCTTCCAAACACTGCCCATTTATATTTAGTAGGCAAACAACTAAGGCTACGTTCACACTGCAGGCCTTGAGGCTCAATTCCGAATTTTTTGTGAAATCTGATTTTTTTGCGTTACTGTAAATTTCCAAATACATGTGACTTTTATATGATCTCCTGTGTGAACTGCAGTCATACAACGCAAGCGTTCCTATGCGCAGTAGAGGACGCAATGACGTCACAAGCAAGCGTGTTCTGTGTTTATGCAAGTAAACATGGATGATAGTCCCAGAGCGCATCTAGCGATCTTTGTTGTTGCGATGGTTGTTGTTGTTTTTCTTGTCTTCATAGCAAGAACCACAATAGTGACCTTTGTCGGGTATTAATGGTGTTCCAAGTCGGATTGATGTGACCTGGCCGTTCAGACACAGGTCGCATCTGAAAAGATCAGATTCGGATTGGATTCAGGACCACATAGCCAAGCGGCCTGGGTCGCATTGGAAAAAACGGATCTGCGCTGTTCAAACTGTAATGAAAAGATCAGATACAGTCGCAAATGGGCCAAAAAAAATAAATAAATAAAAAAATCGTATTTAGGTCACTTCAGGCTGCACTGTGAACGTAACCTAAATGGCAATATTGAAAAAAAGAAAAATGTTAATTCCGAAGCCTATTATGTAATTAAAGATCTTTTAGAAATATAGTTGCAGAAATGGGATAAAACAGCTATAGAAAAGGTGTAAGAAAACAAAATGTTCAAGCAGTTAACATTCCTGACCTTCAGGGCCACATGTGCTATGCACCAGATGTACCAAAAAGGATTGCTAGGGGCCATTTGGTCCATGGTTTGCGATCAAATTCAAGGCAGACATGTTGCCACGTTGGACCTGCCACCTGTCTTCTCCATAACTATTTATGGAGAGATTTTTAAGCACATTTAAGGGCCGGTGAGGTCTAGGAAAAGAAGACAAAGACCTATAGTGTGCAGTTAGAGACTTAACAGCAAAGTTCCCCCAGATCCTACCAGAGGTGTCAAGTAACAAAGTGCAAATACTTTGCTTTAGTACTTAAAGGTATAGTGGAAAAAGTTGTTTTAAAGTTGCTATATGCATCACTCAAAAAACTTTACTTTCCAAAAGAAGATTTGCAAGTTTTCCACTCTGTCAGACTCACCACTAGTAAGGGAAAATTGTGACGAGCGCATAGGACAGCCTCACGTAAACATATCACCAGAATGATTGACAATTAGGAGGACCACTTATTTTGATGATCCACCTGGAAAAAGAAAATCCTCCACTATAACTTTAAATAGACATTTTGTTAAGCTTTACTAGACTGCTTTTAAGACAACATTTTTCTCAAACCCTTACTTTTTTGCATTTATCTCTACTTTTTATTCATTCATTTTAAAAATAGACTTGTTAGTTTAGTTTCATTTAAGCTCATTTTCGTTATGGCCTGTTAGTATAAAAAAAAAAAAAAAAAAAAATTTATGATCAACATAATTTGTTTCATCCAGACCATTTATTTCTTTGTGGTTTGACAGGGTACTGCACCTTATTGTTGTTCGCCACATACCAAAATAAATTGTTTTTCAAGATGAAAGTGAAATTTGAAACCAAGTCAAGTATGCAAACCACCAATAAAGCTGTCATTTTCCTTGGACTTCACATTTATTAACAATAAAATTAACATATGTTGGTTTTAATCTCAGAAAATATTAAATCTGTGTTTAAGTTGACACCTGTCCAAGGTGTACCCTGAAATTCACCCCATAACTGACGGAGATAGGCAACTATCCCAAAGCTACTCTGCAATGATAAGTGGGGTATTGACAATGGATGGGTGCAAGTTATCCAAAAGTTTAAGAGGCATTTGAATTTTTGCAAGGCACTGCATTATAAGTTGTTTTCTGATTGAGTGTTTTTATGTCCAAAAAATGATTTTAAAAATAATTGGCTTTCATAAATGAAGTTTAAATAAATGAAAATATAACATAAATATTAATATTCAAAAACACACTGCTGAAACATAACATAATTTATTTAATCTAAAACTTTCTTGTTTTATGTTGTTGATCTTTTACGTCTCTGTAAAGTCCTGAACAAAAGAAAGCAAAACTTTGTTAGAAAACATTGCTATTAGTAGATATTTTACTCTGATTTGAGACCCAAAAAACTAAAACTTGGCTTCAAATGTAAAGAATTTACTTTGTACAAAATTGATCAACAATGACAGAGTCTGTATTTTTATGGCATTCTGTGAAAAAAAGAAGTAGGGGTTTAATTTTGACGGTATGAGATAAAAAAAAAAAATTGTATTTTAAATTTAGGTTATTTATTTTTCAGGGACCATGTATAAAACATGACAGTGTTTTAAGATAAGATATTGTAAACCAGACTTAAATCTAAGCTATCGACATGCCGTGGGCACAATAAAACTATTCACAAATAAAACAATTCAACATGTAGTCACATAAAAATACTTTGTAACTTATTTAAAATGCAAGACACATCTTAAAATGGAAAATTAATGCACTTATATTGATCAACACTAAAAATACTTACGTTTATAAAAACGTAAACATAGAATTAAAGGAATTCAGCCTCAATAATAAAACCATTCTTCATTTGTTTTAGTTTCCTACAGAATGGTCGTTGGCTTTTTTGAGTTTCTCTTTTTTGCCATCGACCCAGTAACAAAGGCAGCGTTTCATGAGTGTGTGTGGTGGTGCGGTGATAGGTTGCACCGACACCTCCACAAAACCAGTTTCCTGTGGAAAACCCTCAGACAAGCTCATGTCTTTACTCCAAAATCTCTTTTTAAAACTTTATGTAAAAATGTCTGGAGAAGTTTCTGTTTCAAATATTCCAGATAATCCTAAAACAAGTGTGTACCAGGCTAAGCATTTCCTGTATATAAAACAAAAAAGAAGAGGATCTGATGCAATGCTGCAAAGTATTAAATAGTAATCTTAAAAGCACAAGTGAGGCATCAAAACTTTCTGACTGAATGTAACTTTCCCATCCCGATCTACTCAGATTATTACTACTTTTGCAAATCTGCCGTGGCAAAGAGATGGAGGGCCCATCAGACAGAGCCACTACAGCCTTTAGACTCGACACTTCCTGTTTCCTGATCGATTCATTGCCAAACACAACAAGCCCAATCCTGTTTGACGTACAGTGAGTGACTTGTTATATTTATGCTCACTGCAGACATATCCAATCACAGTTTACTTTATATACATTTTCTTTTCATATCAGCATAGTAGAGGAAGTCAAATACTTGCTGCAATTAGGTAAAAAAAAAATTAAAAGTACTATTGAGGGGAATATCAAAAAACGTCAGAAAATTTAAAGTTTTCTGAACAAAATAAGCTTTTTCAGTAACAGCTTCCATACATATTCATACACATATATATATATATATGCAGAATTTCTGCAAATGCAGAAAACGTGATTGAGCTTGGAGGGATTATGACAACAGATCTATCACACTCCACAAATACTTTCTTCACAGGACACACATTTATTTTATCCTTTTTCTCCAGGATTACGAATTACCTAGAATCTTTGATTCTTGGCAACAAACAACAGGAAATACTGTAAGGGATGATGGAAACGTAGTTAAAGCCTCAGCTTCAACAGTAAAATCAATGAGGCATGAAAATACTAGCCTGACGTAGTCCGACTCAATTCTAGGCAGAATATGAGTCTGATACTGCTCCATAGAGCTGTGATTATGGGGCGTGTTTCAAACGAACCAGGAAAAAAAATGCCTCTGCACTCAATTGGATAGACCTACAACCAATAAGAGCAACGGAGTGCGTGACGTATGTTAAGCGAGGCATAGTTGTTGTCCACAAAAATCAAAGCGTGCAGTTTCACGCCTATAATAAGAATATGAGACTTGATCGCGTTTCTCTGTTCCTCTTTTAAAATTAATTTGCTGTCGATATCTTCTAGAACAGACCTAATAGCAGAATCTACTCACCTCAACTCTCCAGCAGCAGCCATTATTGTTGTCACCCAAGCGCGCATTGGTCACGTGGTTGATTACGTTACTGTTTGTCATCTGTCCATCATCGTATAAAGCCCGCCCTGACAATTTGATTGGATCGCCTGACAGTGGGCGATAATACTCGCGCTACTATGGAGCAGAGCCAGACCGAACTTCCCCGACCTCAAACTTTGTGGGCGGGACTAAGTTCGGAATGGCACCCAGGCTATGAAAATACTGTCTTACAGCAATAATTAGTGGCGGCAAAATATAATTTCTCTGTCTCAGAGTCAAATGAAGGAGAACCTTTTACTGCACCTAATATCTAAATATCAAACATTTCTATAGAACCGTTACAGATGCACAGTATGTAGATGTGTAATAATAAATATAATTTTCCTTTGTACAATATCCCAACTGTAAAGGATGCTTAAGACATGTATTATATAATCATATATTTATTCTTTGATAAAAGTCTCATATACTAATATAGTTAAGGCATTTAAGCTTTGCCTGTTGATCATATACTTTGCCAGATACATAGACTAACTATTCTTAGAGCCTACACTAGAAGCATATATATTTAGACTAAAGAGCGACAAAAGAACTGAGTTTTATTGAAAAGAGAAAAGTTTAAACGAAAATGTCAGCACCATGACAATATAGTACAACAATTAAGTGTTTTTCTGATATCACGCAGCTCCAAACATCATATTAGTGGCTTAAAGTGACTTAAGAGACAAACGAAAACGGACTTATAGAGTTGAAATGGAAAATAATCTCTTTAAAGAGAAATGTACAGTTCTATTACTTTAATGCAGTTAAATCCTAAGGAGCAAATATAATTATAATGCAGAGAAAATTTTGCTTGCATAATCCTTGAACAGCTCTATAACATCTAGTGCTTTGGTGTCAGGTGTTAGGGGAAATGAGGGAGTGAGAATCAGAGTATGGAAAAAAGCTGGTCAGAAACAGAAGGAAATGCAAATTAATAATTCCAGCAAGAATTTGTTTGCATTAAAAGCCTCTTTTCTCTGACAAGCGTGACTTGTCCACTGTTGGGACTTGAGTAGGCTTACAAAAGTACGCTTAAAAGCTTAAAAAACAATCCATTGACTTTGTTTTCCAAGTTTGAAGATGTTTCGCTTCCATCCTGAAGGTTTTTCCAATTGAAAATGCCTGGATTAGCGTTGAGTTCCAACCTTTATAGAGTAGCCCAAACAAAAGCTTCGTTATCAGAGGCATAGGCCAGTATGGGGTATTCTAGGCCAACAACAACCTCAATGACTCCCGATTACTAAGGGGTGGACCTGTTTTTTTCGGTTTAATTTGCATGTTTTCTAAACCATAACAAGGCTGTTGTTTGTGCCACTCTATAAGCCTGGAACTCAACACTAATCCAGACATTTTGATTTGAAAAAGCTTCCTGGATGGGAAGCGAAACTTCTTCAAACCTGGAAAACAAAGTCCAGTGTTTTTTTTTTCTTTAACTTTTTTAACCTTTTTTGGAATGACTATGACCTGGATGACTGAGAATCTTCACTAGCATACGCTCTTAATTCTGTCTTAGAATGCTGGTTTGTTAGATACCCATCTACTTCTCCCAAACATCACTTCTCCTGAATATGTCGTCCTAACTGGATAAATCATCATCCAAATCTTAGCTTTACTAACTCAACTCATAGCTGGTGACATCGCTGGTTTTACTTTTGTCCTAAGTGGCTATTGTGTTAGGCATTGATGTTAAGTTTGGCATTTCAAACCGAATGTTTCAAACCAAATCAGTGTTCTGTAATCATCACCCTTTTATTGGATGCATCAGGCTGATTTAACATTTTAAATATTAAATATTTGCCATTACAAATACATTTATATATCATATAATATACATTTCTTTTAATTGTCTATTTTCAAAATTCAAATAAAACACATAAATGTCCTACAAACTTTTAAAAAAGCAAATGTAAAGTTTTAAAAATTACGAAATACATATTTTTCAATGACATCTCACTTTTAATTAAATACTATCTGTGTCCCACTTTAGTGGGCATGCTGTATTTTGATGGCTTTAGAAATAACGTGGTATGATATGCGAAGTGCTACTTAATAACTATGCAAACCACTTGATTACTAAAGATATCTGCGTAATAATCCAACATGTCCATTGTGGGTTTTTTTTTTGGTTTTTTTTCTGGAAATGGTAAAAAAAGATCGCTTTGTCATGTAAAGAACCTTAAATCAGTCATATGGCCTATACAAAAGAGGTTAATATGAACACAAGACCAAACAAGGTGATAAACAAGCCAGCAGGCAACAGAACAGCCTTATTAAAGGAAGCGGCTAGGCTGCTTAGAGGCCTCAACCTCCTTTGACTCTCTAACCTCTGACCCCAAACCTAAGCCTCCTTCAAAGACTCTGTACATGCAGCTCAAAAGAGGGAGGGTGGGTCAACTCCACAGAGACAGGCGAAAGATAAGCTTCAGAACAACAAAAACAAGAGCGGACCTTTTCATAAATAAAGGGCTGTGTATGAACGTAAATCGAAACAATCCTTTTAAAGCAACTATGAAAGACTAAATAATCACTTCCATGGCTCCTTTCGGATAAACTTTAGTTTGGATCAAGTTGGGCTGAAACAATCAATCAGATTAATCGCGATTAATCGATTATTGAAATAATTCATCAACTAAGTCAGTAACTGATTCATTGTTAACTGGAGTATAGAGACTGATTAGCAACCCACTTAGAGCAGTAATTATATCAAAATTGTTTAAATATATATATATATATATATATATATATATATATATATATATTTTAGGGGTGGAACGGTTCACAAAATCCACGGTTCGGTTCACGGTTTCGTGGTCACGGTTTTTTCGGTATATGTTTATTGTTACACCGAAAATAACAAAAATTATAAAAAATTTAATGAGAAAATTAAAATGAAAAAATCCCCAAAAATGTATGAACTGTAACTATTTTTAATGATCCGCTGAAACCATGGTTAATTTCCACATGTTTTGCTGCTTTGAATTTAATCATCTTGCGCATGCCCTCTACAATCTGGTCTGGAGTGCAGCGGGGCGGAGCGCTGACGGAGTATGTGGGATTTCGGGGTTAGCATGACATGTTGGTCGTGTTGCTGTTAGCATAAACAATACGTGTTGCACAATGCTTGCACACTGTTGCACTTTTATCCACAACTTTCTTTCCGCCGTCATCGTAGATCACTCTAAATGCAAAGTGGTCCCATACAGCAGACCTATAAAGTGCTGCTGGCGCGTCTTCCAACTCCTGTTCTTCCCCACTCACCATACCCACACAATTCTCCACAACAACTGATTTTTTTCTGCTACACCCGGCTAAGCTGCTTCGCTTCTTCTTCTTGTTTACTAGTGGTGGTTGGCTTTAGTCGCAGTACTGCCACCTTCTGCTCTGGAGTGTAAACGCTTCCTCTATGAGAAAAAGGAGCAGCACATGAACCGAACGCAACACACACGAACCGAACCGAGACAGTCGAACCGAACGGTTCAGACGGTTTTCATAAACCGTTCCATCCCTAATATATATATAAACATTTTGCATTTAAGGTGGAAAAAAATTGTCTGTCAATATGCTCTATCCAGAACTCTTTAAGTGGAAAAGTTTTAGATTCACCTGGCTTAATTTAATAAAAAGTCTTCTTTCAGGACCTTTGGTTATCTGATTATTAATCGTTCAATTAGGAAAAATAATCAACACATTAATTTGTTTGCAAAATAATCGTTAGTTGCAGCCCTAGATCAAGTTAATCTGCTTACAGAGAACTAACTTCAACATTATGGGGCACCTTTTGGATGGAATAAAGCAACTATGAACACATGCCTAAACCTTGTGGAGGCTGTTTTTAGAATATTTGAGAAATCACTATTGGAAATTGGACACCACAGACTGGGAATAAGCTGTCAAAGTCTCATCCAAGGGGTTATTGGTAAACTTAAAAACTCTCAAAATGTGCTTTTTTTTCTTGATTCTTATACTGTCAGGATAGGTGATATAATACTTAATTCCTAAAATGAAAATGGAAAGAAAAAATGTCTGAGTAATAACATTCACAATAAACAATCAAATAAAACACATATAAAGGCAGAAATGGATATTTGGAGCTGACAAGTGAGTAAAGAGCAGGTAAAAGTGAAACTATAAACTAAAACACAAGATTTAATAATGGGCAATAAGCGGAGTATTCCAGCATACAGTGAAGGCAATGCATTAACATATCACATAACAGGAACTCAAACAACACGGGTTAACTTTGGCAAATTCTATGAGATCCACAAATCAGGAAAGAAAGTTAAATAAACAAAATTGACCTAGTTCTGCCAGCACAGGGTTTCCTGATACTTTGCTTGGAAGACCTACGATAAAATTACAATAGATTACATATAAAAAAGGGTTTTACGTTTTTTTTTTTTATCTCAAAAAATTTAAAATGGTGTTTTATAAATCCCTCCTAAATTGTAATGATAAAATAACTCAATCAAAGGAGATATTTCTAGCAACAAAAATTGTGATTGAATAGATGCCATCTTAACTGTCTTCCTCAGGTAGGCCTACTTTATCATTCCATTATAATACAACGTACAAACTCTGAAAATACAGTTGCATGGTCTTACAAGATGACATCTGCAGTCTTCACAAGCAGCAACATGTGAAAATATGCAGCATTAGATGTTTCGGCTCAGAACTACAACAAAAACGAACAAGCGGCTCCGAATGCTGCCAAGGAAATGTTTTTTCAAATGCAACAGTTATAGTAAAAGGCAACAGTTCCCTTCATTGCTCAACCGTACTGCTTTTTAATTGCTATTGTATCAAGAAATATTTTTATTTCCTTCAAAACACACAAGACTAAAAATGGTACAATTATATTCCAAATGTCATATGCATACTACCATGTATGCAAGCAAAAATCCTTACACCAAACATCTGTTAGACATAGATTTAGAGCAACTAGAGAAAAAAAAAGCATGCAAAGCTAAGAGCCTGTTTGGATACTTTTAATATTTCCTCTATTCTGGGTTAGCTACTGAATTAACTGAGGATTTAAGGTTTAAGACATAAAAGCCAGTTGTTTCTTTTAGGATAAATATATATCTATTGTTGGTAATGTAGGATTGGGAGACATTTTATAGTTTATACGCCTTAAGTTTCCGTTTTTGTAATATTCGATGACTAATATGGGATTTGTTTTAGCTTCAGGAGCAACCAAATGGGAAGACAAAATAGTCTAATAAGCATGTCCTTATAGCAGCCTTGCAGACTACTTGTAAGAAAGGAAAATTATTTGAGTTTCTCAACATGATGGCATATGAAACAAAAAGTAATGCAGAAAGTGATTTTATTTGTTCTTTATTACGTCCTCTTTTTTAAAATGCTGTTTATGATGGTTAAGTGTTACATTCTACCATTAAAGATCTATTACGAAACGAATGTTTAACAGTTTCCCATTCCATGCAATCTTAAAGTTACGCAAAAAGAAAAACTTATAATGGGTTTTAAAGAGGTATGCTGAAAATCTGCTCAGGTAGGTGCTCGTTATAACTGGGAAAATAATGAACAGCAGTTGACAGTTTGTAGAGCAGGAGGCAGCTTTTACTTTATTGTAGGCCTGCACACGTGGCCATGCAGGACACGTTTGCGCACAAACACACACAAAGTCCCTTTTAAAGCCCTCAACGATGCAGAAAGCAAAGTAACAAGAGTCTGGAAATAGCCTGAATATTTTGACACTAGATAACAGAAAAGTTAAGAAAATAATAATCATTTTAAGCGGATTTCAGCTGCAGCACGCCTTAATGTTTACTTTCATTAAGCATGTATTAAACTCCAAAACTCTATTTTACTCCAAAAATCAAATATAATCAAGGCTTCTGCTAAGCTCATTCAAATTTGTTTTATATTTTTTGATTTCTTTGTATCAACATACCTAGATCAGAATACATTTTGTCAACAAAACATTTATTATGTTTCTACTTTTCTGTTTACGTTTCTAATTTAAGTCGAGCAAGGCTTTTTTTATCCTTTAGCTAATGCTTGATGAAATGACATGCAGCAGCAGGAAATCAAAGGGCTTTTAAATGTAATAAAGGTTTCTGTTACTTTTGTTTTAGTTCCCACATTGAGTTTAATTTGATGTATTTTGAGAGACGCATATGACATATAACGCAAGTTAGAGCAGATTATATTGCATTTGATCTTAACCTTGCAGGATTAAACCAGATCCCCCCCTCCTAATTCCACACATTAATACTTAAAACATCTATACGCTTAAGTTAATTATGTGTTTGCATTCACAGAGCTTTCCCTAGCATTGGGATCAAAGAACAACAGCTGGGAAATGACCAAACTACTAGATGAAGGTATTAGGAACGGCTCCATGAATCAAACTCAAGTACAAATATTTTTTCTTATTTTCCATTTTTCTTCATGGCTATAAATTTGGAAAATGTTGAATGGCGGACCTATGATTTTTAATGTAGTTTCATCAATTTATCCATAAATTGCCTCTCTATTATCTGATTTAAAGTCAAGCTAAAGGGTCCAGGAGAGACACTCAGACATCTCTCTGTGATCCTGTGATGTTCATAGGTTAGATTGTACATATAGTCCCTCCAGCAGTTCTGGGTCTTGCCCAAGATCTCTCCTCAATGGGACGTGCTAGGAAAAACCATCAAACAGAGGCTCCAACTGACTGATTTTGATGTGAAGAAGCAACAGTTCCACTTTGAGCTCCTTAGCCTTTCTCTAAGGCAGAGGACCGTCACCCCTGCAAAGAAGCTACTTTTTTTGAGCATGCATTTTTATTACTTTTTTAAGTACATCTGTTCTCATGCTAAATGAAATGCACAAAGCAAATCATGGTGCAAGCTTCTTCAGGCTATGTCCCCTAAATGCACCATGCATTACAACATTGCGTGAGTGAATGTGTGATTTCTTGAGACCAGGACTACTGCAGCTAGCCAAGAGCCAGAGACTACCGAGGTCTCCTTTTACAGCCCTTGAAATACATGATCTCAAGTACATTGGAGAATTTGAGTTAACATATTGATGCATGATCTCAATATGCCCACCAATAACAAAGCTAATTTGATGGTCGAAATAACCTTTTGCTTGAAAGACTCAAACATTTTTCCTGTTAACTCCCATTAGTTCCAAAGAAAGGTCTATATATTTTTTTTTTATGTCTTTAGACAGTCTACTTAATTAGCAGATAGCTCAAGTAATTGCCCAGCAAGTATGAGCATGTTATACACCTAGTGTTATACTGCACAGAGCAGAACGGCAACAAAATACAACATTTAATAATAAGTACTTCGAACCTAAAACTACAAGTTGTTCATACAGTAATGCATTCATACTTTATATTGTCTGTCTAAGCCAAGGCAACAACAATAGATCAGTAAAAGAACATTAAAAAAAGGGAAATATATGGCTTTCGAAGTAAAAAAAATAAATTGAATTTAAATATATAGAAGCTAATAAATCAGGACATAAGCGACTAGTTTAGATTTCTTTTGCAAATGCCATTATAAAGTGAAACTGACACTTTTCTTAAGTTATAAAGTACGTTTCCCCCCTTGTAGACGATGCAACGTTACAATCATTTCTATTCTCTGTATGCTAGATCTTGTATCACGAGGCTTCCGTTTAGCACATGAGTGACATGCATGCATGCATCAAAGAGACAATGTCATACCTATGATCTGGAAGTTTGACACAGCGGCAAATATTAGCCTGATAATTAAGAGCCAACAGAAGCTGAGCGCTTTGTTCATCTACTGTATCACTTTGTCAAACCTAAAGGAATGTAGCAAGGCATTATTACAGAGCACCGTTTAAATAACATCTCGTCATCTACTCTCCTCGACTCCGTCACAAAATGCCTCATAAAGCCTAAAATGAGTCTCTCTCTTTTCAAATGTTCCACTACAGTGTTTGAAAAGTTATTAAACAGGGCTGAGAGTGAGGTGTGCCCACCAGACACCTCTTAATGAGTTGCACTTCCTCAACTTTCTCACAGAGCTCATTTCCTTTGTGTTAAAAAAAAAAACCTTGCTGCATCTTCACCAATGTCAGAAAAATATGATTTAAGAAAAAAAGGCCTTTCACTTGTACGTCACGGTTTATGAAACTGTTAAATCTTTCAAATGAAACGGAAACTCTTTGTTTGGGTAGTATCTAGGCAGAGTTTCGAATGAATTTAAAACAATGACAATGAAACACAAGTAAATCCTAAGCAAAGATTAAAAAAAATATATATTTTTTTTTTCTGTAGCCAACTTCTAATCTGTCTGCACTAGTTCTCCGACTATGCCTGACCTCTGACATTACAAAAGGGGAAAAAGGGCCTAAAGTTCATCTTTGGCATTCCAAAAATGTGACACAATGGGAATAAAGCAGAGGAATGTGTGTCAAACTGGCTCTGCCCGTTGGGAGGTGATAAGCGCCAGATGCCCCGCACCCCAGGAGTGATCGGACTTTGCTAAAGAGTGTCATAAGCTGAAGCAAAGCTGAAAAAACATTCTTCATTGATCGAATTCTGAGAAATCAAACCTTTCCTAAGCTCATTAATGCAAGATAAATCCAACAGAAAACAGACAAACCAAAGGTGGACTGGAGAAATAACTCTGTTCATACCTTGGAAATCCGACAGAAAAATTCCCCAAAGCTCCAGGAGAGGAGAGGCGATCACTAGTGCCTTGAATTCCAGAGGAGTCTCCATACCTCTTCCCACCTACCCAGCTCTCTCCGACTCCTTGCAGGTTTTGGTACGTGCCAAAAGGCTTCTGGTCTTGTATGCCTACTGTACCAGGATTGGCTCTGTAGTGGTATCCAGTTCCTGCTCCAACATCCATGGGAGACATGTTTCCCACTCCATGCAGAGGGCTCATGCTACTCTGCAGACACTGGGACTGGCAGTAACCGGCACCGTCCTGCTTCTCCTGCTTAACCACACCAGGGGTATGGATGCGGATGAAATCGGGATCCTTCTCTTCCTTTATGATGACACTGGAAAGCATCGCCGGAGGTTGTTGCTGCTGCTGAAGCTGATGTTGTACCAGGGGGTGTGGAGACTGCTGCTGCTGCTCAGCGCCATTCAAACCGATACAGTTTGCCCCGTTACCCAAAAGGGACTTTTCAGGACCACCACCACCACCACCGCTACTCTCCTGGAGGATAGTATCCAAATGTGCCACTTCTGAATCCAATTCAAAAGCGCTGATTTCTGGCAGAGAGTTCGGAAGGTCCAGATCTTGCCAGATATCTGCATCATCCAGTACCGGAGCGCTTCTGTCATCCAAATTGTAAGCAGCAGCCCCTGTCTGTCCACCAAAAGTTCCTAACTCCTTATGCAGAGAGAAGGTCCCCTCCTGCTTAATTTGCTGCGAGAACAGGTCTGGCAAAGGTAGGTTGCCCAAAACAGAGTTTTCTGATGTGTTAATGACAGCGGCAGGCATCTGATCAAAGTCAGAAATACTCTGGTTCAGCAAAGGCAAATTGTCCCCATAGCTGAATAGATCCTGTTCTTGCTTATGTATCCTGCTCATTTTACCCTCCTTATCTGACTCAAAGAGTCCTGAGTGCTCCCTCTCGTCTTTGGTTCCCCCTCGTCCATTCGGTGCTACTGTGCTCTGATTCATAGACCCTGGACCGGGTAGATGCATTGCAGATTGAAGCCGTAAATCGGGTGTGTCCACTGTGTCTCTAACTACTTGCGGTCCAAGTCCTACAAATGTAAGGTTGTCGTTCCGATTACCATTGTGCTTTGGTCCTCCCTGATCCATGTCGTCATTCTGCGAACAAAATAATCAAAAAGCAGGTAACTTATAAGGAAGTGAAAATAATGAAATATCTTTGAAAATGACAACAGAAACCTGGAAGTGATCAATAAAGTTTCAATAAAATATCTGATTAGAGTTCAGCCTCTTGTCCATTCATCTTTACCTTAACAAATAAAAATGACAACACAGAGTTATCATTGCTATAACAGCGTTAAAGTAGGGCATCAAATGGGTCCTATGGGACTATTATAGTGCAGAAATGACTAATGTGTGCATGTTTGATCTTAGAACTGCAACCTCTTGTCTGGTTTAAGAGTCAAGAACTGAAAGACATGCCCAGGCGCAAACTTGCTTTGCAAGTGAAACTGCTGACTGTACCACTTACAGTGAGCGTGTGTGCAATAGCATGCATCTGTTGGAAGAGATTAACCAACTCAGGGGCCTTTTGCTGCAGGCCTCAGTGGGTGTCTATCTCCTTTAGCAAACAGAAGCATAACAGTCAAATACAAACCAATTTAGGTGGCATATCAGAAACCGAAGCTGTAGAACAGCGTGTCGGCGAAGGCAAACAGGTCTCATTCAATATGTTCTGATTTTTCCCCTTTGACTAATGGGGGATCATGTCAACCACTGTGAATTCATATTTGTTTAATACCAATGTTGCCTTTACTCCCTTGAATCATAATGAATCTTATAATTAATGACAGCAGAATAAAGAGAGTCCTGACATCTTTTTATGCTCTTTTAACATTCAGGTGATACTTTTGTTTAGGATTTTGATGAAAATATCTACTGTGACTCTAAGGACATCCCAATCACTGCTAGTTGAGTTAATTGGTTAAATTGAGGGTCTTTCAGAGCATTAAGATTAGTAAAAATACCCCCAATTGGGCAAAGATGTAATTATTTGCACTTTGCAGTAAAAAAGTATAAAATTGTCTTTCAAATATTGCATCACACACACATCTAATATATATATATATCTATATATATAGATATCTATAGATATAGATATAGATATCTATATATATCTATATCTATAGATCTATATCTATAGATCTATATCTATATATCTCTATATCTATATCTCTATATCTATATATATATATATATATATATATATATATATATATATATATATATATATACATATGAGATAAGTGCCTGGAGGAGCAAATAAAATGTACCATAACTGATTTAGTTGAAACAGAACAGACCATCAGAAAATATATAAGATAAATTGGATCTGTCAGCTAACTTAAATAAAAAAAAATAAAGAGAGTTTTTGCCTTTAATTTGTCTTCCTTCCTCCCTGCCAATCTGAGACAATATTACCAGCCTTCTAGTATGAATTTTTTTTTTTTTTTTTTTTTTTTTTTTTTTTTTTTTTTTTTTTTTTTTTAAGTATAAATTAAACCAGTGGGATAAGGGACAGACAAAAAGTTAAAAGACACAAATTTGTTTTAATCTAAAATACAAAAAAAAAAAAATAATAATAATAATACATAAATAAATTAAAACAGGGTGCATTTTCAGAATTTTTCCAGACTTCAGATTAAATAAATAATTAATAACAGTTAAAAAATTCGGATTTGAAAACAGCAAAACAAAAAGTCACATTTACAGGATCTAGTTTGTACTGTTTTAAGAATACACGATTAAATAAATACAAGATGGCTATTTTTGCAAAGCAAACAAAGCTATTACATAAGGTACAGTTTATAAATAAACAAAAAACAACATTAAAATAATACAAATAACTTAAAAATAGCATTTTGCGGGAAAGAGAGTCACGGAAAAGCGGTGGTTTGTAAAGTTTGAGGTTTCCCGTCTTTCCTACTGTACTTTTCCATCTAGCAGAAAAACCTTTTCTAGATTAGTGCAACCTGTTGGCTGCGGAGGGAAACTGCAGTTAGGGGGACGAACAAATGCTCAGAGATGTTGTTTTACTTCAAAAAACTAAATTCTACTTCGAACTTCAAAAAATAAATAAATAAATAGTGACTTCTGTTCCCCTGCGTGTTTAAGTGTGCCACTCAGCGCGCGGTCCTCAGTGCGCTTGTCACGCGCCACTGTGGACGCTCCTCATCGGCCTACTTGACAGTTTTTAACCCACCACCCCCCCTCCAGAGAGAAAGAAAAAGTAGCTGCACCTGAAAGTAGCCCTTACCTGTAGTAAGAGAAAAATATTATTAGGTCATCTCCTGTCTGAACAATTTTCCCCGAAATGAAACATGTTAGGCGGTAAAAATCGTCACTTCTTGCAGCGCTGGTGTTTCACGCTGAAATGCCACAGCAGTTCGCAGCGGCGTCTCTGACCGTGTGACAGGAAAACAATCTCCGCAATATTTTCTAACTCCGCCGCCGCGTCGCTTGAGCGCCGCTTCTTGGATCCGTCGACAACTTTTAATACGCCTCGTCAGCAACAGGGGGAAGAAGGGGAGAGAAAAAAATAAGAGCAATAAAAGTCAGTCGCTCCCGATCGTTTGGATTAATCCATAACGAATCGACAAAAATGCGACTTGCAACGAATTGCCGCTATGAGCGGTTAACGAGCCGTGAGAACATTAAAGTTATATAACAGAGCCGCGGAGCAGTGGCCCACTCAGCTGTAAACTCAGACAGGGCGATCTATTAGTGTAGTGGCAGCAAGCTAGCCGAAACTATCGGTGCGTTTCCGCTTTGGTATTTCAAAATAAAAGTCGAGTGACTTACAGTGTCGTTTAAATACTTTATTCACGCTCGTAAACCCTATCGTTAATCCTAACTGTTATCAATGTAAAACAATGACCACATTCATATTCACGTTTTGCTGTTTTTTCACTCTGATCAAGATTAGGTTATTTTACTTTGAAGGAGCAAGACAGATATCCTGATTTGTTTGGAAAGCCTGTCGGGAGCAGCTTTACCTCACTATGAGTTTGGCACTTGGCGGTTAACGCCCCTTTACCCACTGAAGCTCAGTCTGCTGCGGAATCTGTCATTGTCACCTCTAACCTAAGAAGGTGGAATTTAGGAGGCCGAGCGCATTCAGTCAAACCAGAGCCCTTTCTGTCTTTTAAATTTTTATTTTTATGAAATAAACTGAGGCTGGGGATTCAACTGCCTTTGGATGAGGTCACACACATACTGTATTTCCTGTTTCTCCATGTTGTATTTCTTAAACAAACTATGAAGAAGATTCTTTTCACAGATAAGTCCATAAAATCTTAGTCTGTGATATTATATGATTCATAATGTAAACATTTCGTAGTGTTTATGTTTTTCTTAGATAACACTCAGTTTAAAAGGAGGTGGAGGAGTCAACTTTTCTTACCAAACATTCCAATTTCAAAATGTTATAGAGATTAATGCAATATAGCCTACCATAATTGTTATTCACAGTGTTTTCACTGCGGATCCAGACATTAGAATTGAGAAAGCTTCCTGGAGGGGAAACGAAACATCTTCAAACCTTGGAAACCAAGCCCAGTGGGTTGTTTTTAAACTTTTACGGAATGACTATGACCTGGATGACTGAGAATCTTCATCAGCATAATTGTTATTATACGGTTAGATTAAATCTTAAATGTCTAGTGAAATTGTGAGCAGAATCAATCACTCCTGTTTTCTTTTTGTTTGTTTTTTAAATAAGAAATAATCAAAATAGCTATCTTTATTTTTTTGCTGACGTTCTTTAGAAGTGGTGTAGAATTTGTAGCAGTGGTTCTACGCATCAATACATCAGGTGGAACTTGAAAGTTACAAGGTTCTTTACAATTACTCTGAAATCAAATCAAATCATACAGATAATTACTGATAAGTCATTTTAAATGCATGTACTTTTGAATACATAAGTATTTTCAAAAATGAGTATTTCAATACTTTAACTTGAGTAGATGTTTGACCGATTAACTTAAAGTTGAGTAAGATTTAACTATGAGTATCAATGCTTTTGCTCAACTTCTACTGTTGTGTACTCCATCCACCACTGCTACTGTTTCATCAGGCAGTTGCTCTGACAGAAATACTTTACTTGCCCTGTTCTCATTAGGTGTTTCAATGAGAAAGATCAACTGGTGAATGACCTCACCGTTTCCCACATAAACAATTATCTTCTCTATAAATAACCATACAGTGCAATGGACTCAAACTTAATCCTCAGGGGTCAGAACCTGGCTTGATGAGTCTCGGGCTGAACTTACCCAAGTCAAATAGCTGAATTCAACATGTAGCTGAGTCCTACAAATTCCTGCAAATTACCACTAAACTTGTCAAGATCTGTCAAAGCAGATACAAATCTAAATGTTGCAACACTCCAGCCCCCCGGGGACTGAAGTTAGAGACTCCTAGTTAGAAGGTTCATAGTTGTGCATAGCGTTGGTATAAAACTACTGCTCCATTTTTAATATTGGAGTTTGTTTACAGTAGCATTTTATTTGTCTCTTCCAGCGCCTGTTTTTAAGCTCCATATAATCTGGATTTAGATTATATTATCATACCAATAGAGCCTTCTAAGGTCAGATTTCAAATGATCATGCACATTTTTTTAAGCTAAGATTTTCAAACAGATAAAGGTACTGAAGGGTTAATAAAGCCTTTTTAGGCCTCCAGACTAAAATATTTCCTCAATGCACCAGATAGTATTTAAAGCTGATTTATATATATATATACCCTGGTAAAAAAAAAATGTGCTTTATTGTATTTCAAGTATATTCATATTTCCTATAGTTTACTGAAAATGTACTTAGACAAATTGTACTTTTTGTAAATATATAAAAAGTATACTAACATTACGCTTTCATGCTAATACTTTTAACACACTTTAACATAATTACACTATGTTACACTTTATAGAAATATATTATTAAAAAAGTATACTTTAAGTGAAAGTTATGTGTAATTTCTAAAGTGTACTTATTTTAAATTTGTTTTTACATATATTTTTGCTATATTTTAAATTGTATGCTCAAAGTTGTCATTGTAACGTACATTGAAAGCATATTTTAAAAGTACACATTTTAATATCGACACTGTAATATTAAGTTTGAGTGCATTTTAAGTTACATTTGAATCTAATTATGAAGTGAAGTTATATACGCTTGTACTTCAGGTAATTCTTTTGGAAAGTGTTCAATAGTATAACTACAAAAATGCACTTAAACCCTATTATGCAATTTTGTGCTGTGTGTAAAGTACACAGATAGCAATTATTGCAGTTGTTATGTAATGTTTAATAAGTTTTGAAAAAGAAATATGATACAATACATCTTACACACAAAACCACATTGAACAAAACACTAAATGTTCACTTCAAAAGTACAGGTGCACAAAAATGTGTGTTCTGCTGAAAAGCAAGTGGTTTAAAGCTGGTGCAGTGCTACATTATGATCTAACAAATAGCATAACCCACATTGCAACAGAAAAGTTAATACTGGCCAAATGCAAAAGAAATAAACTTAACACATTACAATTGTCTCAAGTGTTCAAAAAAGAACATTTCATTAGTATTGTTTAATGGATCAAAGCAGGGCTACTGCAAACAAGACCAATTGGTGAGTGCACATATTTAAAAGTCGCTGACAGCACTTCATGCATATAGGAGTGATATGTGGAGGTTGTTTGGCCTTGATGTCTGTAAAGTAGTAGCTCCCCAAGAATTTTAGTCTTGGGGAGTTTTTGGTTCAGTACTGATATCAGAATTCCCATAGACTTTGAATGCACCACACCTGCACAGCAGTTAGTCACGGCTCCTCCCTGCTCAGAGCTAGCGTGCTTTTCTTTTAAGGCCTTGGTCTGCATGGAGAGAGGTAACTTTCAAAACATTCCCATTTGGTTTTGAAATCTTAAGATATCTGTATAAAACGCGATTTTGATTATTATATTTGTATTGTAGAAACAGGAGATGTAATCGGTTGAGCAGGAAGATTTGCTGTATTATTGTGTTGAAGAATATCCTGGTGAGTTCACATGAACCTGTGAATGAAATATATATATTTTTTGAGATGTAAAACCAGTCAGGATATAATGTTTTGTAATATATGTAATTTTACTAGCTCTTTTGATTTATTGAATGCATTAGCACAGTGAGAAGGAGGCTAACACACCCCCCATGTGCTCTTCTAAAAAAGAAAATGCACTTTCAAGCTAGCTACATCTTGTGTGATGTTGCTGTAAAACCCCCACAAGGGGTTAACGTAAAATTAACCCTTCATAGGTGTCCTGGATTGTTTTTTCCAGATACAAGTATTGACTACTGACCATAATGATTTCTTAGACAGTGAACCACATGTAAATTGATAATTTTACTTTATATTTTTGTCTGTATAAATGTGGTAAAAACCAATTTATATTATGGTGATTACATGATTTATTTTCCAATTGAAGTAATTGCTCTGCACATTTGTGTGCAGGCTGTTTTTTTTTTTACATAGTTGCAGAATCTGCTGTTACAGCTGAGCGGTTCATTGTATGGACTGGACTAGACTCCACCAGAGATGTTGATGCAGAATGTTCCCAATGTGAATGCCATCCGGTTCCCTGGAGGGTGGTAGGAAAAACAAGGAAACTTAAGGATTTTTCTTCCCTTTCTTTCTGCGGATTCATAATTTTTTTCTTTTCTGAGATCTCTGACAATTTTTGTTGTTACTTTGTTTAATTTTTTTGATCAGATCTGATAAAACCACTTGATGCATCAGATTTATTTAAATTCAACTGAAATGGACAATTTTTTTTTCTGGTGCACTTATGGACCCTGGTATATCATACTGATACAATTTGTCAGACTTTTCTGATGTACTGCTCAAAAATACTATGAATTTACAGTATCTCTCTGTTTGGTTAACAGACGCTGTTCTTCTGGAGTTTCCGTAGACAAGTGTCTCTGATGTGCGCACGGCCATCAGACGAAAATGTAACAATGAGCAGTTCAGCCAAAAAAAGGAAAATAATGTGTGGTGGGCGTGTTTTTGTATGGTGCGAGGGTTTAGGGGTGCAATAATAAGGAATGTTGTTTTTCATTGTTCAGTATTCCTCTGCGTTCTTTAAAGTTTATTTGTAATGTTTAGGTCTGCTGCCTGAAATTGACATATTTCTACAAAGTGTACTAAAGTACCAATATTTGAAAATGTGTTGTAAGTTTTATAATGAAAATGGTTAACGTCGATATGTAAATGTTTATACATTCTGAGATAGTACAAGTTATATTATTTGTAATGTACTATAATTTGGACATGTTTCAAATACATTAAAGTATATTTTTTCATCTGCACGGAAGTATATCCACAAGTCTTTCAGCATTTAGTATACTGTTAATACATTTGCAAGAATGTGCAAGGTAGAAAGTAGTATAGCAATGTAATGATAAAGTATATTTACTATTAACTGCAAAGTATGCTTTTTTAGTAATTGGAATAAGCCAACAGTATAATTAAGCATATTATTACCACAGTAAGAGTATATTAAAAGTATAAAGCTTATATATTTTTAAGACACTAACAAATCATTTTTAATGTAGTTATAATACAACCATAGTGCACTTTAATTTGACTAATTAAGCATATATTAGTACATATAAACTCATATACTTAAAGTATACAAAATATACTTTAAGTTGTTCCACTTTAGCACATCAAAGTACACTAAATACACTTCAAGTTGAGCTTGTCCACAATTTAATTACAATTAAAATATATTTAG
The DNA here is from genome assembly GCF_016077235.1 of Cyprinodon tularosa. Classification (NCBI taxonomy): domain Eukaryota; kingdom Metazoa; phylum Chordata; class Actinopteri; order Cyprinodontiformes; family Cyprinodontidae; genus Cyprinodon; species Cyprinodon tularosa. The sequence continues at coordinate 776,981 of NW_024039016.1, forward strand.
TACAAAATTAGTTGTTCCAAAATAGCATCCTTCAAGTTAACTAATCATAAACACACTTAAAGTATAGTAATGATTAGTGTGCCTTCAAGTACACAAAAGTATGCTAAATTTTAGTACACTTAGCACATTTATTTTTCAGCAGGGTATATTGTGAATATTGTTGTGAATTAATTATTACCCCTATCTAGGTACTGTCCTGTAACTTAATGCTAAGTTTATGTTTGAGGGGTTTGTGTTGGCTTTTTTTTTCTCCCTTTTATGCTGGAGTACAGGGCGCAGGGTCAAAGGGTAGGTGATCAGCAACCACCATTATGGAAACCTGAAACCTTATCCCTACAGCTAGTCCTACATGGTAACTCCCTGCATAGATAATTAGCTGATAGGTATGGTTTCTGACTGAAGGAATCTTCCTTGAATAGTTCTACATTATTCAGCTGGTTAATAAGTGTAAGCGAACCAATATTGAAGATGTACTCTGAATTCCCTCTTAGTTGCTTATTTACAAAGAGAGATCGGACATTATTGAAGCTATTGTGAAGATGCACTTTTCTAAGGTATCAATAACCTACTATCTTTTTTTAATGTAGGCCTATGACACCTTGCACAGGTATTTAATATTCTTTGTCAAAACAAAAGATTTAGGGGGACTTCATGAGATGGAGAGACAAAAATTAGTGAATAACTGAAGTGGAAAGAAAATTGTACAATAAAGCTTGAAATATATTGGAAATCATCTGCCAGTAAATTACATTGAAAATAACAAAAGTAATACTAAATAAAAATGATTTTAGAAAATGGAAATCATGACATTGATTTTGAATATACTATATATACCTGTGTATATAATAATAATAATAATAATAATAATAATAATAAAATGAAAATGTATAAAATTAAATTACTGAAAACGTTCAGTAATACTTCTGCATCTGTTGACAGGACAGTGCGGATTTTTTGCAAGTTCTCCCACTTAGAAATCATGGAGGGGTCTGAAATTATAATCATAAGTGCATGTTCACTGGAGAGACATAATCTAATGAAAAAAATCCAGAAATCAAAATATATGATATTTATCTATTTATTTGTGTAATGCAGCTGCGAATAAATATTTGAACACCTATCAGCTGCAATTCTGACCCTCAAAGATCTGTTAGTCTGCCTTCAAAATGTCCACCTCCACTCCATTTATTATCCTAAATTAGATGTACCTGTTTGAGATCATTAGCTGCATAAAGACACCTGTCAACCCTATAAAATCAGTAAGAATCCATCTACTAACATGGCCAAGAGCAAGAAGCTGTCCAAAGACACTAGAGACAAAACTGTACACCTCCACAAGGCTGGAAAGGGCTACGGGAAAATTGCCAAGGAGCTTGGTGAAAAAAAGGTTCACTGTTGGAGCAATCATTAGAAAATGGAGAAGCTATACATGTCAATCTCCCTCTGACTGGGGCTCCATGCAAGATCTCACCTCTTGAGGTCTCAATGATCATACGAGAGGGGAGAATTCAGACCAGAAATACACAGGAGGAGCTGGCCAATGATCTGTAAAGAGTTGGGACCATCATTTCCAAAATTACTGTTGGTAAAACATCAAGACATCACGTTTAAAATCATGCATGTCAAGCAAGGTTGCCCTTCTTAAACCAGCACATGTCAAGGCTTGTCTTAAGTCTGCCAATGACTATTTGGACGATCCAGAGTCATGGTATAAAGTCATGTGGTCAGATGAGACCAAATCTACAGGAAACGTTTGACTGGAATTGCAAAAACAGGGCTACTGTACCAAATATTAACATTGATTGTTTTGCCGGTGTTCAGATACTTATTTGGAGTTGTATCACACAAATAAATTGTTAAAAATTCATATATTGTGATTTTAGTTTTTTTTTATATACACTATATTGCCAAAAGTATTTGCTCACCTGCCTTGACTCACATATGAGCTTAAGTGACATCCCGTTCCTAATCCATAGGGTTCAATATGACGTCGGTCCACCCTTTGCAGCTAGAACAGCTTCAACTCTTCTGGGAAGGCTGTCCACAAGGTTTAGGAGTGTGTTTATGGGAATTTTTGACCATTCTTCCAGAAGCGCATTTGTGAGGTCGCACACTGATGTTGGACGAGAAGGCCTGGCTCTCAGTCTCCGCTCTAATTCATCCCAAAGGTGTTCTATCGGGTTGAGGTCAGGACTCTGTGCAGGCCAGTCAAGTTCATCCACACCAGACTCTGTCATCCATGTCTTTATGGACCTTGCTTTGTGCACTGGTGCACAGTCATGTTGGAAGAGGAAGGGGCCAGCTCCAAACTGTTCCCACAAAGTTGGGAGCATGGAATTGTCCAAAATGTCTTGGTATGCTGAAGCATTCAGAGTTCCTTTCACTGGAACTAAGGGGCCAAGCCCAGCTCCTGAAAAACAACCCCACACCATAATCCCCCCTCCACCAAACTTTACACTTGGCACAATGCAGTCAGACAAGTACCGTTCTCCTGGCAACCGCCAAACCAAGACCCGTCCATCAGATTGCCAGATGGAGAAGCGCGATTCGTCACTCCAGAGAACGCGTCTCCACTGCTCTAGAGTCCAGTGGCGGCGTGCTTTACACCACCGCATCCGACGCTTTGCATTGCACTTGGTGATGTATGGCTTGGATGCAGCTGCTCGACCATGGAAACCCATTCCATGAAGCTCTCTGCGCACTGTTCTTGAGCTAATCTGAAGGCCACATGAAGTTTGGAGGTCTGTAGTGATTGACTCTGCAGAAAGTTGGCGACCTCTTCGCACTATGCGCGTCAGCATCCGCTGACCCCGCTCCGTCAGTTTACGTGGCCTACCACTTCGTGGCTGAGTTGCTGTCGTTCCCAAACACTTCCATTTTCTTATAATACAGCTGACAGTTGACTGTGGAATATTTAGGAGCGAGGAAATTTCACGACTGGATTTGTTGCACAGGTGGCATCCTATCACAGTTCCACGATGGAATTCACTGAGCTCCTGAGAGCGACCCATTCTTTCACAAATGTTTGTAAAAACAGTCTGCATGCCTAGGTGCTTGAATTTATACACCTGTGGCCATGGAAGTGATTGGAACACCTGATTCCAATAATTTGGATGGGTGAGCAAATACTTTTGGCAATATAGTGTATGTCTCTCACAGTGGACAAGCATCTACAATAACAATTTCAGACCCCTTCATGATTTCTAAGTAGGAGAACTTGCAAAATAGTAGGTTGTTCAAATAATTATTTCCCTCACTCTGTGTTGGTTCACTGTTTATTGTTCATAATTTAGATCACTTCATTTTCATTTTGTAATTTTTTTTTTTTTTTTTGATCACTTTTTTTATTTCAATTGCTGTGCAAATTTAACTTTTCCTTTAATGGGGGTGCATCTAAGCTTTCCTGCTCAATTGATATGATTTTCAACATTATTCATGCATAAAGAATTTAGAAATGAATTTTAAATGGAATGCCTAATTTTACGATTGCACTGCTCAAGGTAGCTGTACCTTTAAGTAGATCTGTTAGCTTTATTCGGATATTTTTTATGTTATTTTTTTTTAAAGAACTCAGTTCATCTATTTGTGGATCAAAGTTTATTTTTCCCATTTTTTTCCTCTGCTTTTGAGGATGTGCTGCTGAAAGAATTTTATCAATATCTTTTCAATTTGGGGCATTAACATCTCAAAAGCTAAAATAATACCGTATTTTCACGACCATAAGGCGCACCGGACTAAAAGGCGCACTCTCAGTTATGTGTCCCATTTCTGTATTTAACACACACATAAGGCGCACCGGACTATAGGGCGCGTTTTTTATATACAGGTACATGTCCTCTACTACCTTTAAATACCTCTACTGCGTATTTAAAAATACAGCGGGGGCAAAACTGAGTATGATTGTGCTTTATTCATGTATTTATTACAAAGTATTAATCAAACCTGGCAGCTGGCCGTGAGACAGACACATCGCAGATGACACAGCGCTGTGATCACTCCTAAATTAACTTAAAATCCTAAAACCTGCCGACGGAATATGTTCGCTTTTATTGCCGGTATCCTGGTGCCTGCAGTTTAAATTATTTAGATGAAAAACACCTGCCAGCAGCCGCGGTGAGGCTGCTGTTGAAGGGATTTACTGTCGGCGCACCGCTGGTATGTGGGGGTCTGAGCGCCTCCGACAGAAATAGATAATCTGGATGAACTGACTGCAATTATTAAGTTTTCAGGTGGCCTTTCTCACTTAAAAACATATTAAAACTACTTAATTCCCACTGATCACAGCAAATATAGCTGCAAGATTTAGATTATTTAGATGAAAAAACACCTGCCAGCCACCGCCGTGAAGAGGAGGAGACCCGGCCCAGAGGCTGCTGTTGAATTAAGTTTTCAGGGAGAAAAATAGAGCGGGAGCAAAACTGAGTATGATTGTGCTTTATTCATGTATTTATTACAAAGTATTAATCAAACCCATCAAAGTCATCATCCTCTGTTTCTGAATAAAACAGCTGCGCTAAATCAGACATGCCAATTTCCCCTTCTTCGCTGTCAGTCACTTTCCGTGCAGCGCGGCTCCTGAGAAATAATGCCTGCTTTTGCAAAAGCTTGAAGAACAGTGCCAGCAGACACTTTAGTCCAAGCATCTACAATCCATCCGCAAACGGTGGCGTAACTTGCCCGGCGCTGCCTTCCACTTATCCTGAAACTGTGGTCTCCGTCTGTCATCCATCGCTCCCACGCCGCTCGCAGCCTTACTTTGAACCCCCGGGATAACGGCGAGCACAGCGTTCATTTGATTCACCTTTTTTTCACATCGGCTGTGAGATGGGCACGCAGCAATGGTGATGCGTGGAAAAAAGCACCTAGTCTTCTCAGATACACCTGCCTCAGCCACGCATCCACCCAGCCTTTTTCATTTAATATCATATGTCATCAGAGCGCTGTGTCTGTCTCGCTGTCAGCTCCCAGATCAGCTTCTCTGATTGGTTGATGCGGCGCGTCCAGCAGCAAAACTTACATTTTTCCATCTCGAGCAGCAGCAGCGCGTTGGCGGCGCTTCAGATGCTTAAACGCTCCCGACGTGCTGCACCAAAACGCGCTGCGGGACCTTTTGCTGCACCTATATGCGCGTCAACCATTGACTTTGCATGTAAACTCGCTGCTTCTGCTGCACCTGCTGGGTCCGGTTCACACCGATATCGAGCGGTTGAACAGCGAGCACAGCGTTAATTTGTTTCCCCATGTTTTTCACATCAGCTGTGAGATGGGCACGCATGGAGTTACATATTAACAGCGATGGTGAGGGGTGGAAAAAAAAAAACACCTGGTCTCCTTACATTCAGCCACTCTTTCATCATCTCCTCAATGAGGTGGTCTCAAAAGTCGCACTTACAACACACATAGGGCGCACCGCACCATAGGGCGCACTGCACATTTTGAGGGGAAAAAAAGACGTTTAAGTGCGCCTTATAGTCGTGAAAATACGGTACATTAACTACCTGCAAGTCCCAGCGAGTTGAAAAGGAGGCACCAAAGGATTTAGAACAGGAAAAGCAAGAGAAGGATGAAATACAAGCCATCTCGACCACCAGTCATTGTGAGCAATGTGAGATCTTTTGGGAGAACAACAAAAAAAACCTCAAAGCCCTAATGATGACCCAACCAGAATATTGGGATTGCAGAATTATGCATAAAACATTGCTGCAGAATCATATCCAGTGTCTGTTAGGCTTTCTGGCCATGTGAGTAGATAGAGATTTAAAGAAGGATGGAAAACTTGAGGGAGGTGGTTTGGCCTTGTGAACAACAGATGGCAGGATCCAGGACATGTCCTCTCTGCAGCCCAGATATTGAAAGCTATTTTCACCCTTTTATTTACCAGAAAAGTTCACTGGTGCTGTTCTACCAACTGTTTACATTCCACCTGTTGTTGATAGTCTACAGACAGAACAGATAAATATATCTGAGGCAATAATTTAGGTTTTAATAACACCTCACTCTGATTTGCTACTGTAGTTCCAACAGTTTGTCGACTGCTGTAAAAGAACAAACTTAACATGAAATTTGTTTCATGCAAATGCAGGAGCAGTCAAAGCCCATTTCACACCTTGGGCAAACTACCCAAAAGTACATATAAGAGCAACCTTTATTAACCCTTTAGAGGGTGAGTTAGCGTTTTTGATAACTTGCATACCCCTTACAAATTGAGCCCCCCCGTCCCTCTGTGATGCCTAGAAGCACAAGATCTATATCCAGCTATTCAGCAAAGATACTGCTACATGACTGTACATCTTATTTGGCATTTGAACAATTAGATGAGCCCTTGAATGATATATATTACCTACTGAAAATTAAGTTGGAAAAAAAGTCAAGAAAAAAGGTAAAAACCTCATTGAGAAGTTAAAAAGTAAAGTTAAAAAGTTAATAAGCCTAGTTAATAATTATATTTAGGTTTATAAACTAAAAAAATTTACCAGTATCAGTATTAATGCCTCGAAGGTTAATTTGGACCAAAAAAAAAAAAAGTGTTTTTCATGAATTTCTTATAGAAGTACTTTTCTTATTTTTCTTAATATATTCGGGCAAGTTGGTGTTTCTTGTTAGACATTAATTTTTGCCATCAAAATATCCATATTTTCCAAATGTTACAAAGGTCTTGTCCTGGATTCCAATAACAGTCTTGGCTTGAAATTTGGATTTTCAAAGTATTTCACTAAGTGCACTATAAAGGGTTAAAGGTAACTGTAGGAAGATGATCACAGGGAGCTAAGGAAGCAGTGAAAGGCAGTTTGAAGACAGCAGACTGGGATGGGCTGTGTCAGCCACATGGAGACCTTAATTCAATGACTGACAGTTTAACTGCCTATAAAAACTTCTATGTAAAAAAAGAAAACCCCATCCCCAATAGAACACAATGATGCTTCTCCAATAATAAACCCTGGATCACTATTTATCTGAAAGAACTACTAAACCAGAAATAAAGAACCTTCTATAAGGAAGACCGTGAATTATTGAATAAAATACCAAACAACTTAGAGTCAAGATAAGAGAAAGCAAGAAGACATACAGGAAGGAGCTAGAAAGCAAGCTCCAGCAAAACAATATCATAGATGTCTGTTTAGTGATGAAAAAAACAGGCTCCAAGCATAGGGAGGATCAAGCATGTGGAAGTCTGGACAGAGTCAATGAACTGAACACCTTCTTCAGTAGGTTCTTTTTAGGAATAATCTCAGCATCCATCTCTCTTGCCCACAGTCAGCTAGACATCCTGCACTACTTTGACCCAAAGCTTCCATCTAACACCTAAACTTTTTGATGTTCTACATCTTCCAAGGAACCTCTGTTTTTATGCATTTGTTCTTAAATAAAACAGAAGACCCATTGCCTTCCACTGGTCTCTCACTACAAGTCAAGGAAAGAGACAACTGGAGAGATAACAGGGCATCAGGGCTCTGTGGGATCTAGAACGCCCCTCTTGAAGTTTAGCCTGACCCTGGAGACGGTTGTAGTGACACCGAAGACCATCTGTCCTAATCAGGAACCAAAGAAAATGCAGTCATTAATCCTTAATGACTATAGACCTGCTGCCCTGACACCACAGCTCATGAAGGTCGCACAGAGACTTGTTGGTCCACCTTTGCAATCAAACAAGCAGTTTTAAGGACCACCCTGCAGAGGGCTTATTACTGTGGAGTTGGAGTTAAGGATGCAATCAAAAACCTGCTTTAAAAAACCCACTGTCATTGAGACAAGGCAGACAGAAATGTGAAGATAATGCTCTTTGATTTTCGAGTGTGTTAAAACCAATTCAGCCTCATTTACTTTGTCAGAACCTGCAAAAGCATCTACAGATGCCTGGGTGTAAGACTAACACCCAAAAATGTCAATTTCTCTTAGCCACTCTTCAAAATAGGAAAGACAAGTAAACATGTGATTCAAGTAAGGCATAAGGGTGTTATGATCCTGAGATTTCACTGAATGCATTAAGTGCTACGTACGCACCTCGCTGCCATGGTTGATTGCAGCCACTATAGACGCTTCTCTAAATTCCGTGGCTGCTTTTAGCTCTACGTCAATCTTGAGCACAACCAATCGTTCAGGCAGTAAGTCAGTTGCTAAAAAGCAAATAGACCGGATGAAGTTTCAAAGTTAAACACTACACGTTCAGACTGTAGATCGCATGTTTTTCTGAACCATCAAAACAACATAACAAGTAGGTCAAACACAGTCACTGGAGAATCACTTTTCATGCAAGCCATAGATGACAACATTTTTATTTTGGAGGTGGAAAAACACAACATTCTATATGATCTGTTTTATAAAGACAACACCATAAATGAAAAGGCATGGACTGTAAGGCAAGGTAAAAAAAACAGTCTTGCGAGACATGGGTGGTACAGGCAAGATAATTTGTTGATTGTTCAATTTAAAGCATACATGTTTACAACAATTGCAAGTTGATCAAATCCTTGGGTGATCTAATCAACTCCAAGATGCTCCGCTCATAAACACTTCCTGTGAAATAGGGTGTTTGGAAGAAACCGCGGCGCATACGATCCGCTGATGCTCTTTAGTGCTTGCACATTCAGTGGAACTATTGGGTAAGAAAACACCCACTTATGTAACCATACTGACATTAAAATACGTGATAAAGACAGCTGAATTTGGACTAAAGTTTGTAGCATGAAAAGAATTGGTATTTATCATTTTTACACTCCCCCATCAATGATGCCTGTAAACGTAGAAGATGATGTATTTTCTCCAAAATTGTTCAGTGGATGTTAGGAAAAAATAAGTTGCTTCAGATTAAAAGAGTTTGTGTGTGTGTGTATTATGGAGGTTAAGGGTCCAGTCTGTGCAGACAACCAAAATAAACAGATGAGCTGACTGGGACCAACAGCCAGAAGAAGAAAGGTAAATCGGCGGCAGGGGACTGGGGGGAGGGCATGGGTGGTGTTGATGTTGAGGTGTGGTCCTCCATCCAAGTCATTTGATTAGAAGGAACAGAATGTGTCCTGGGCATGCAGATGTCTCATTAAAAAGCAGTGGAGCTGGAGAGAGGGAGGAGCTCCCAAGGGCCTGTAAAAACCATGCTGTTCTCAAAACATCACAGAGAACACTGTGAGTTTTTAATGCCGAGTAACAATGGGTGAACCTATTTACCAATAAATAATGAAAACATTGGACGTGCCGTGCTCCATGCTTCTCTGGTTTTATAATACAGATTACATTTGAATGCCTGGAAGAACTCATTGGTTGAGTGAACGTGCTGCTGTAAAGACAGCTACTTATGCATATCAACTTATAACCATTTTGGCTGCTCAGGCTTGAACAAATTGGTCAGTAATGATGACGAAAATGCTAAAAGAGCTGAAACAATGCCATGTTCAAAAAGGTTCAAACCACTGAAACAGCTGAAAGCAGACCTGCAGACTGGTCGATATGAATATATATCTTCTCAGAGGATTACAGGTAGGTAAATAGACTACAGATGGAAATTTTAAGGTGACTATTAGGACATATACTGAGGTGGCCTAACTAAGTCCCTTGCATGTTGCTTGATCAGTTTGTTGAGGATGTGCAGTGGTACTAGGGTTTTGTGAAGTTTCAGTGAAGTAACCAGATATTTATTGAGGAGGAGCAGCAGCTGTGAACCGAGCCTCACACATCTGACACTCAGCCTGTAATTTAGGACAAACAGAAAGCAAGACATGCAGCAATGAAGCATACCTTGCAATAGTACCATATCTCCCATGGCTGCTCCTTGTGGCAAGAAATTAAGCATTGGGATGTAGGTAAGATAAATCTTGAATCTGAATATTGAATCGGTGTTGTGGCATACAATTATTTAGACCACAGGAACTAAAGCAGATATTGCCTGGGTTTCAAAATGTTATTATAAACAAATTCATCCCTTTGATTTACAAAAAGTTGAAGATATTTGATGGAAGTCTTGTTGAAGAAGGACAAAGTGGGCTTCCTTCCATACTCAAAAACATATTTTCCATACTGATACTCATAATTTTTGAATTTGAGAACATAGGTTCTAAGATGGAGCTGTTTTCAGAACTAAGCTGCGAGTAAATTGAAGTACAAACGTCTTGTTGTCACTAAGTGGTGAGTCATAACACTTGAATGACACATAGCTGAGGTCATTATCTAATTATCTCCTATATAAAAAAACATATTTTACAAAAGAAGTTATCCTGTTTCTATTTAACTGTAATATGTACAATTTTCGACTTGTAGACTGAAGATAAAGATTTGGACTTGAATTTCGTCAAAAGATTCTGCAGAGTGGTAGAGGGACCGCCTTCCCTGTCCAGGCTCAGCAGCGTCGCACAACCTTCCATCCTGAACCACCAGCACCGCACAAGGGCTCCAAAACTGACCGACAGCCTTCACGCCCGACCTCAGCCGCCACAGAACCAATCCGAATCCCGTGATCTCCTCTTCAAACAAAAGGTTAGACTCTGGTTTAAACTAATCAAAACACAGAACCATATGGAAAATGTTATGAAAGATAATGAACTTCCACTGACTCTGCGTAAGATTAAAAAACATTTAGCAGCAGTTAGTAAACCGGCGTGCATTAATAAAACCTCTGATTGCTTCATATTTGTCCTCTTTAAATGATAACTGCATCACAAAGGTGAATAAATATTGAAGCGCTATGTAAAATGACTACTTCCTGTCACGGCAGTGGGTCACGTGGCCGAATGAGGAATTTTGTGTTGTCTGAAACTTTTTATGCTATAAACAACAAAATGCTTGAAATTTTTTCACTTGTGATGCATTTAATTTTGTACATACTATCAAACTAGAAAGTATAGGTAAATGTTTTCTATTTGAACTTTTCTATTTGAACATTTGAACTAAAAGGACAGTGCGTAACAAATTTTTGCTCTTTATAAGTTGAAATCTAATATTGGTTTAATAAATAAATACATACTCTGTGATAATTAAATAATGTAAAAACTGGGAGCATTCACATAGTTTAGAACAAGTAGTTTCTAAGTACATAAAGAATGGTGCACCCGATGGGAGATGCCATGTTGTGTCAGCAAATTTTGATTAGAGAAGCCGAAAGGGGACAAACTTGGCCGACAAACTTGTCGGCCTTATGTGTTGTTGTGGGACGAACAGTTAAAAACAACCAAAAAGAACTCTATGATTCTATCTTCCACTTTCTATTGCAATGGAGGGAGATCCTTGCTTTTTGTCAATTGAGAGGCACAAGAAACAAATCAATAAAAGAAAGAAGACTTAATAACAAGTAAAAAAAAAAAAAATTGGTGCAGATTTTACAAGTTAAAGCTGTGTCCAAAAGTCTGCTCTAATCACTATACAAGGCACTATAAAGTGGTTACGACATTTTAATTGAGTGTCTGATCATGTAGTGCAGGGGTAACCAATAAAAAATCAGTGGGGTCCGAATAAAGAAAATCAACAAGCAGTAAAGGTCTGGAGACATTTTTAATTATAGTCTGTTACTTTAAATAGAATTTAACACTGAAATAAAATGAGCTTTTTATGCATCCATTTTATACATTGAATAAAAAAAAAATAAAAAATAAATAAATAAATAAATAAATAAATAAATAAATATATATATATATATATATATATATATATATATATATATATATATATATATATATATATATATATATATATATATATATATATATATATATATATATATATATATATAAAGATATAAAAAGGGCCAGAGCCGCCTCCACCTCCTGAGGAGGCTGAGGGCCTTTGGAGTCAGCAGGCCCCTGCTTAAAATCTTCTATGACTCTGTGGTGGCCTCAGCCCTCCTCTGCGCTGTCGTCTGCTGGGCCCCTGGCAGCTCAGAGCGGGACAGAAAGAGACTGAATAAGCTGGTGAGGAAGGCCACTTCTGTCCTGGGCTGCCCTCTGGACTCGGTGGAGGAAGTGGCTGAAAGGAGGATGCTGTCCAAACTCACATCCATCATGGACAACACCTCTCACCCCCTGCACCAGACTGTAGAGGAGCTGAGCAGCTCCTTTAGTCAGAGACTTAGACACCCTGTCTGTAAGAAGGAGCGCTACCGCAGGTCATTCATTCCTACTGCCACAAGACTCTATAATAATGCACTATAACAACAATAACTCCGGTAAAAACCCCTGTGCAGCTATATTATAGTTTTTTATTTATTGACTGTGAACAATATCCTGTGCAATATGCTGAATGTGCAATATTTCTCCACCTGTATATAAGCCATCCGGATTGTACATATTTTCATTTCTTATTTTTTTTAATTTCTTATTTTTATTTTGTTTTTCATTGTGTGCAATACATGTACACTTGCACCTTAATCCTATTTATCTTGATATACTGTATATACCTGGATATACTGTATATATATTGCTTATTCTTAATGCACCTTTTCCCTCCCTGTTTGCACCTTCTGTAACTTCTATGCCAATATGTGACGAGTGAATTTCTCCGCTGTGAGATCAATAAAGCTCATCTAATCTAATCTAATCTAATCTAATATTTTTCCATTTTAAAATCTAAAGTGTTTTTTCCTGGGGGCCATCTTTCCTCCTCCCTTGGTTGGGGGTCGGATTTCCTGGGTTTCTTGGCGGCTTTGCTCTTTGGGTCCCTTTGGGCGTCTGGGGCTTTGGGTCCTCCCCTCGGTGCTTGAGGCCTTGTAGGTTTCTTGAAACCACAATGATACTTTTGCAGAGCCACCTACTGCCCAGAAAGCTGCAGACAATTTTTATGCGGCGGATGTAAGTAGTCTCTGAAATGTGAAGAGGAAATCCAGCTAAAATTAAGCTGAAATTAACTGGGTGGCAAAGATTTTTTTTAAGGTTTTCTAAGAAATGTCAAACAGGGAATCCTTACTGTTTTCCTCCCAAAAGCTATTCATTTGTCAAACACAGTTATGCTGGACAGGAAGCACAGCAAGGAAGGAAGAATTTCATTTAAGACGGAAGAACCAAAAGGAAACAATGAGTACTTATTTAAAGCTGGCCAGGTAGAATAAAACTAACTGCCCTTCTTAACTGTGAGAAGGGGTAACTCTTTGTTTAATGGGTTGGAAACAGCTGAAGGAGGAAGCATGAAAAGGACAGCATGACTTTCTAAACAGACCGCAAACCAGTGATTTCTTTCTGTGAGGCTTATGTGCAGCAATTGCAGCCAAGGCAGCGGCAGTTGGAGAATCCTTTGAAGGCATTTCCTCTTTTACATTTTAGTTTGTGCATTTTTAGTTGGCAGAACAATAACAGCATGGAAAAAAAACAATTGTTTGGTTTAATTTCACAACTAAAAGCCTAGATGGTTTGGTGTACATTCATATTCACCACAACTGATTTAGTTTTGTAGAACCACCTTAAGTTTCAACCACCGCTGCTAGTCTTTCTAGGTGATCTTTATCAGTCACGGCTGATAATCTCTGAAACAGGGGAGGCTCAGTGGTGTTAATTTAATTGAAATATAGTGTATTGCTTTAACAAATTGTAAAACAGATAAAACACATTAATACAACAGTTTAAAAAAGCTGTTGTGAAGCACTCAAAAATGACAATCTCTTGAAAGAATGGAAACCGTGTGGCATAACCGGTGTTGGGCACGTTACTTTGAAAAAGTAATTAGTTATAGTTACTAGTTACTTCTCCCAAGAAGTAACTGAGTTACTAACTGAGTTACTCCACAATAAAAGTAACTAGTTACTTGTAAAAGTAACTATTGCGTTACTTTTGCGTTTCTTGCCCCCGTAACCCTCACCACCTAGCCCCCACCTTCTCGCCGTGTGTTTCAAAATCCAGCTGAATAGAGCGGATGACAAAGACAAGAACCTGCAGAGAGTTTAGCATTTATTGCAACTCAACATAAATAACATCAGGGGGGAACGCGATGTGAAGTTTTTTAACAGGGCATTCAGATCTGGTGAGTGTATAAAAATAATAACTGGGGATGTCTAATTCTGAAATCCTGTGTGTTTGGGTTGTCATAGATACTGCAACATCTATCTATCCACCTATCTATCTAGATCAGGAGTGGGCAATTCCAGTTCCTGGGGGCCGGTATCCTGCATCTTTTAGATGTGCCTTTGTTTCAACACACCTGAATCAAGTAATCAGATAATTGGGAGGACTCTGCAGGAACCGACTGCATACTGAGGAGGTAACTCCGCCGTTTGATTCAGGTGTGTTGGACCAAGGATGGATCTAAATGTTGCAGGACACCGGCCCCCAGGAACTGGAATTGCCCAACCCTGATCTAGATGTATACTCTGTGTGTGACATAAAATATGGATCTCCATCCCTGCCACAAAGGCCATCAAATAATGTTTAAAATAAAAAATACAGTAGGTTGAAAAGGCAGAGTATCCATCCATCCATCCATCCATCCATCCATCCATCCATCCATCCATCCATCCATCCATCCATCCATCCATCCATCCATCCACCCATCCATCCATCCATCCATCCATCCATCCATCCATCCATCCATCCATCCATCCATCCATCCATCCATCCATCCATCCATCCATCCATCCATCCAGATTTCTCCCTTTCTCCATATAGGCTATCATTTGATAGTTCACGCTCTCCATAGTTCTCCTGTGGCACGAGCACAGGGCGACTGTTGCGCGCCTTTAGCGAGCATGCGCGTTTCCTGACGCTTGCTCTGTGAATCTTGCCGCCTGCGCTGTGCGGAGATGCAGGTGAAACCGTATGTGATGGGGAAACGCAGCTCGATGTAACACCGGTATTTCCATCTGGAAAACTCTGTTTTGCTGCTGGAGTCATCCTCACTCTCCATCTCTCTGTGTGTGCTGTACGTTAACACTCACCAGCAGAAACACCCACCTACCCAACTGACAGACGGAATCTCACTATACATCAGCCATTCTCATCCTCCCCTCTCTCATGACAAGGCAAGCACAAGTCCTATCATGAAAAAAGGTTCATTGTGCGACCTGAGTAACGCGCAGTAACGGGGTGTCTGCAATGGTAACTGCGTTATAGTTACAGTCAAAGTAATTAGTTAGATTACTCGTTACTAAAACAAGGTAACGGCGTTAGTAATGCTGTTACTTTCAACGCCGTTAGTCCCATCACTGGGCATAACACGACTGTTCTGACTGTTTTTCTCTCTTTTTTGAGTTTCACCTGGAAAAACTCCCCTAAGTCAAATCTTTAGGCGTTTCCTGCCAGTCAGCATGGAGCAGCCAGTTTCCCAACCCGCCCTTAGCCCGCCCCTGCTCCATAGAGCCCATAAGAGGCTTAGCCTCACTGAAAGTAATGGATTTTTTTGTTTTTTATCCAATCAGGGCCCTACTTTTTTCACTGGTTGCTTCAATGCACAGAGGCTCAACCCTCAAAGCCTGTCAGTCTCCTATTGAGTGGTCTTTACCGAGATTAAGCGTATTATAAACTATGTTTTATTAAATGTAGTTGAATGACTAAATTTAGGAACTAAATAAATGCATATTTGACAAATTATTTTCTGAAATTTACAGGGGAGGTTTAGCATCTCTACTATTCACTGAGAAATTGCAGCTGATCTATATTTATGCTTTGCACATCTACTGACTGTACCTTCTGCCTTTTCTCCATCACATATTGTTTCTGAAGCTCATTTAAATTAGCTGGAGCAAGGTGAGTTTGTAAACAGCAATTTCTTGAAACAGATTCTCAAAAACATTTAGGTCTAGATTTAGACTATGCAACATGAGGCCATTTAATTAAATTTATTTACATAGAACCAACAATAAAATATTAAGATTATTAACCAATACACAATAATGTGTATTGTGGACACATTATTGATTAAGAATATGTACACAACAAAGTTATATAAAGACTTTAAGTAAAAACAAAAATAAAAAAAATATATATATATAAACTTCAGAAGAAAGGAGGATGTATGTACAGCCATTTATTTCTTATATGTAAAACAGTAGGCTGTGCTTGCTATGTTTCTCTTACTCAATCTGGGATCCTGCCCATGATGTGTGGGATCTGCAGAAATGTTCGCTGCTCTTGTTTTGACCTTAGACCTGTACAAATCTTGGATGGAGAGCAGGTCAGCTTTGATGGTCTTCTCTAGAGACCTAATTGTTCTTGTTGCAGTCTGGCACTCTCCTGCTTTGTGCATAAGGTAAACTACACAGTAATGGACAAACTAGATGGACTGTTGCCCTCCTTCCAAAGGGTGTCTATGGGTGAGGACAAGCATAGTTCCCTAGAATTGGTACTTCTAATCTAGTTGTCCACAGTAGAATCAGTGATGCTAATGCCCCATTCACACCAAAGGCATTTCGGGCATCAAAAATTCTTAAACGCCGAAAAACTGTATGCTGGACAAGTCGCTGGATCAATCTGTGGTCGCGTTGCTTTGATGATTCACTGGATGCTCGGCACTCTGGGGTTGTCTATCTGCTCCATTCAGTAGCTACAAGCTAGAGATGTTGCAACAGAATGCCTCAATACATAACCTGAACTTTTTTTTAGATAAAGAAGCTCATCGATTATAAGGAAAGATCAGGATTGATGACTCTGGCATTAATCTGCTAATGTTAGACAGTGAGGGAGCCATACCACCACCAGTGATTTGCAATTCATTGAGAGAGCATAGGCACCTGGAATAGTAAAATCAGGTTGAATGAAGGCAGGCTAAGCTGAAGATGTCCATATGCATAGGGGCAGAATTGAAGCCAAGAAACTCTAAAAAGGCAGAATCCTGAAGGATGTTTGGCTTATATGGGGGTGTGGAGCTTTGCCGATATTATGGAGCAGCTAATCGGGATGAATAGATCAGTGGCAGGTAAGGGCCTCCCAGTGTGATTTTGCACCTAGGCTTCTTTTAACATAGTAGATTAGAGCTAAATGGATCAGGAAATGTTAATGATATATGTTAGTGTTTATGAACCTTTTCTTTTTTTTTTTCTTTTTTTTTTTACAATTTTTCAGGTAAAACAACAGATTTTACTTTTTGCTTTATTGTATGTCTCGTACCATGTCTTTCGGTTGTGCGGTTCTTTTTTCATCTCGTTACAGGTGATGAAGCAGACTGAAAATGTTTTGTCATTGTCTCCTTTCTATCTCCTCTTTCTTTCATCTTTTCTCTTTTTTTTTTCTTTTTTCCTTTTTCTTCTTCTGTTTTTCTGCTCTATTTACATTGCAGTGTCCATATAAACTGTAAAACTCCCTGCATAATTATAATAAAGCAATTTATATGCATGAAACAAGTGGAGCAATAAAGCAATTGCCATACTGCTACACTTTTGAAAGTAAAATCTGTTGGGCTCTTTTTGTCATCAAGACAATTATTCTTATTGCCACATTGCCAGACAGGACACTGTAAAAAAAAAAACGACTCATGAAGTTGGACCAGCTAAAAGAGCGAGGCGCACAAGAAAGCTGGGACCCTTTTTCCTCCTGGATCCCAGCTCTTTTTTGCCCTCATGTCCATCCGTTGTTGCACAAACTTGCCCCCACTTCCTCACGGACTCGGTCGTATCTAGACCCTACAGCTAGTTCGTGATTGTCCCTCTTGCATTGTGGTATATTATAACATAGCGTAGACAATGCTTCAATATTGGGCATAAATCAAAAATATCAGCGACAAGCTCACTGCGACACATTGCTGCGGGACGATAACCAGCCCTTTAGAAGTAATTGTACTACTATAGGATGTTACTCATCAGTCTCACAATAAACTTGCTGTCAAAGCAGTTTATGTTGGTATTCATATATTTGGTTCTAATGAGGAAAGGTCTTACAGATAGGCAGTTTGCAAAATGTTTAGCAACAACACCAAAAAATTTGGAATTATTCAGCCTATTTCATAATTCTACCCATAAATAAAACCCACCTAAACCATTTTCCTTCTAAATATGTAAGAAAAATCCAAATTGTGCAGATTAATCTCCCTCTTTTTAGATCGTTAGTGAGTAAAAAGAATCATGAAAACCAAGCAAAGGTCAGAAAACAGCCAAATATATAAAACATTTATTAGAGAAGCAGTTAGGATATGACTGGTACCTGTGGGGGAGCTGCAGAGATCTCAGGTGAGAGAATCTGTTGAAAGGACAATTATTATTTGTGCACTCCATAAATCTTCCCTCAGTGGCAGAGTGGGGTTTTGTGGAATTGCCAAAATAGTGACAAAAGAATTCATCACATCCGTAAGCCACAAGTCGAGGGAATACATTTCTTAGTTTAGGCTCTCAGTACGGATGTGTGCATTAGTTAGACTTGGTGTGAGCATGAATGGGGACAAGAACAGGAAAATTTGGGAACCAGACCTGTTAGAGCAGGGGTCACCAGCATGGTTCCCGCGGGCACCAAGTGGCCCTCAAGGACCACATGGGTGCCTTCAGCGTCTCCTGAAAAGAGCAAAACCCACCAATGGTCTAAGTTTGAAAAGTTATTTTATTCTGATGCTCCTCTTTTTAATCACACTTACATTTATAGAGCATTAAAATGGAAATATCTGTAAGAAAATTAGAAATGAAAAGAAATATATAAAATCTGTTTATTATGCGTAAAGTTTTGGTGAATGTTGACTCCTCCATTCATAGGTCCGTATTAGTAGCTCTTCCCATGAATCAGTACCCATGAAGGAGCTCTAAGCCTTAAAAAGTGTGGTGATTGCTATGTTAGAGGCTACAAAAGACTTAAGCATTGTAATAATAGTAGATATTGACAAGTTTTAAAGGTGAAAAGGATATTTATGGCATTGCATCAGTTTATTATTTCAACAAAAACTAAAATAATATATTCAAAACTTGCAGAATATTGTATTTAGTTACATTTCAATAAATGAATCGAATTTTGTCTCAAATTATTATCATCCTGCTGGTCCTTCAGTTATTAAATTTTTTATTGTGCCCCTGCATGCATGAAATCATCTCATATGACCAGCAGTCATGAGAGTTTGTTGAACTTTCTAAATGCTAAGGGGTTTAGAAAATCTAGTATAGCCACAATGCATTCATTGAGCCTCAAAGACACGTGTTAACGACATTCGAGTAGAACTGCTAATAGATAAGGGGTACATCTTACTTAATTACTGTATAAGAAAAAACAATGGGATACCAAAAAGTTTACCCAGCACCCATACTATTTCCATTCTTTCATTATTGTTGATTTCCATCTTTCCCTTTCTCTCCCTCTCTTTCTTCCTCACACCCTCTCCTATTTCCTTTGTAGAAATAAATGTCCCAGTGTTGATCTCCACACTGAACACAATTTCTCTTAATGAGTTGAAAAAAAAATCTAAGCAAAAAAGATTTGGCTCCCCAATTTAGATCTCTTTTGCATACAGAAAAGAATGAGGCCAGCAGTTAAGTAAACTAAACAGACTGACTTTTGGATTGAACAGCTGACAAGGCAATATGATCTATTAGCTGCAAGAAAGGCCTTCAGAATAAAACAGCCTTACAAACAACAATTATCTGACTACAAAGTAGGTGTACAGTATAACAGAAAAGCTTACTAACCAACATCTTGATTCAACATTTTCTCGTTTTAAGCAGAAATTGTGGCATTATTTACTCTCATTCAGACTTTTCATTGCATGATAACATTACAACATTACACTCCCCTATATTATATCCATGCAGTCAATACATCGTAACTACAGAGTAATTTGATTAGAGACCACAGGTATTCACACCATTTTATGTTTAATTAATTTTATGTTTAATTAATTTAATTTACTCTTTTGAAGGGTAAATGGATAATCAGTGGTTTTACATTTGGTCAATGTACAATATCTAATCACACCCACAGACACTCATACAATTAGAACTGTTAGGAATCCAGTTTGTGTTGGTTGTTTTTTTGTTCTCTTTTTCCACCAATAGATGGTGCCCTGTCCTTATTTGGGCCTCCTCGCACACCTGCGACTCGTTGGGTCATCACCAGAGGAGTATTTGAGCAGCAGGCTGTCACCACCTTGACGCCAGAGTGTTTGCCAGTATTGGGTACTCTAGCCAAACTGAGATTAGCTGAGTCTAACCTTTAGCCTTGTCTTTCTGAGTCTACGCTTGCTTTGTCTTTGTTCTCTGGCAGGAAGCCTTCCTGATCCACTGGATAAGCCTGGACCTTCTACCCCTTTGAAAGGATAAACTGAGTCACAATTGAGCAAGGGGAAACCTCCACATATTCCGTTCAAGTCCTCTTCAGGAAAACCCGGTGAAAGTCCGCTCCATTGCTCCTCTGGTCCCAACGTTAGTCTGCCTGTCCTTCCTCCAATGAGTTCTTTTCATCTCTGGATCCAAAGATTAACCAAGAGTTCCCCAAACGTGAGTCCCGCTCCTGCAAATTACAAGCCTCAGTCACTTTTCCTACGGTCCCTGAACTGATCATTGTGATCTCCCCTTCAGAGGTTCTGGTTCACCAGTCTGCTGAGGTCCAACAGTGTTACCCAGCTATATATCTCTCAGTCTGTGTTTTTGTAAACCACAATAAACCTGTTAACTTTTTCCCTTGGCTTTGGAATGTGTTTCTGCATGTGGGTCAGATCCTTAAAGCCCATGATGACAAGAACTGAGGGTAACTCAGAGTTCAACAATCCTTATACGTATCTAAACAAAAAAGTAATTCTTAAGCATGTCATTAAACTGCTGCCAAATTATATCGTATTTCCACTTGTAATGTATTTTGCCTAAATTCATGTTTTATAGGGTTCCAAAACAAGGCATATTTTTCGAAATGTCATAGTCTGTATTTAACCTGGCTTAGGTTATCTGGAAAGGCTCCTGTGGAAGGTAAGGAGCAACAATCAGTGCTGTTTTCAAGCTGATTGGGTAAATAACCAGGTGGCACTTGCCTCCCATGTCAAGCTTTTAACCAATCACAGCAGCAGTAGCAGATGAGATGAATATACTTGTGGAGGTAACTGACAAATCATCCGCTCGGGAGGAACATGCAAACATCTTTCCCATCCACAAAGGCAAAAATCACATCCTTTTACTCTTTTTTAAAAAAAGAGATAGAGGGTGTTCCAGATAAAACCGACGCAGCCATGCTTGTGGTGCTTCAGCCTTCCTCTTCTGGTTAACATAATACCTTCACTGCATTTCATTGGTAAAATTTTTTGACTGAGGCTAATGCATCTACTAGCTTCTGTGAAGATGGATTTTTGGGACTTTGTGAATTCTTTAATCTCGCAACAATTAATCTTGCTTGCAAGGTAATATGAGCAAAACCCTGTAGTGTGCCAGTGTCCATGTTTCCATCCAACTGAAAACTTAAAAAGTTCAACAAAAATAAAGTGAAAATTTGTGGTGTCTCCATTTGGGTTGAAAATAATTCGACCGACCATCCATCCATCCATCCATCCATCCATCCATCCATCCATCCATCCATCCATCCATCCATCCATCCATCCATCCATCCATCCATCCATCCATCCATCCATCCATCCATCCATCCATCCGTCCATCCGTCCATCCGTCCATCCATCCATCCATCTTCTTCCGCTTATCTGGGGTCGGGTCGCGGGGGTAGCAGCTTCAGTAGGGAGGCCCAGACGTCCCTCTCCCCAGCCAGTTCGGCCAGCTCCTCTGAGAAACATAGTCCCTCCCACGTGTCCTGGGTCTCCATCTGGGCCTTCTCCCAGTGGGACGTGCCTGAAACACCTCACCAGGGAGACGCCCAGGAGACATCCTAATCAGATGCCCGAGCCACTTCAACTGGCTCCTCTCGATGTGGAGGAGCAGTGGCTCTACTCTGAGTCCTCCCTGGATGGCTGAGCTCCTCACCCTATCTCTAAGGGAGAGCCCAGACACACTACGGAGAAAACTCATTTCAGCCACTTGTATATGGGATCACATTCTTTCGGTCATGACCCAAAGCTCATGACCATAGATGATTGTAGGAACGTAGATCGACTGGTAAATCGAGAGCTTTGCTTTTTGGCTCAGCTCTCTCTTCACCACAACAGACCGGTACAGCGCACGCTTCACAGCAGGCGCCGCACCAATCCACCTATTGATCTCCCACTCAATCGTCCCCTCATTTGTGAACAATAGGAAAAATGTGGAACATGTAAACCAATACTGGTAATGTTGCTTCCTGTTAAAGCATTTTAAGGATTTCGTAAAATGGATTTCGCAAAATTTAGCTACTATAGCTAGGAATCAGTAAAAATACATGATCTATAATATTACCAACATTTGCAGTGTCAAATTTAATTTGACCCCATTATAAAAGCGCAGCACTCTTCAACACACCATTCTCTGGTGCGGCCAGAGCAGGACTGAAAGATGCACCAAGAGCTAGAGAAACAAAATTTATTGACTACAGTGTTTACAATACTAGAGAGGGATTAAAGATCTTATTAGGGAGGGAAAAATTAGTGCGTTTCTATTTAACCTAATTACATTTTTAGATTTTTCAGATCTTTTTGTAAGCAAAGAACTTAGAGTGTACCTTTTTTTATCCATACATTTAACTGGTGTATCCATTCTGACTGGGAATGAGGTTAGCTCAGGCTTAGCTGCTGTTTACATTCTCCTTGAGCACACAACAGATTTCACAGGTGGTGTAACCTTTAATCAGAAATACTGCGCTGCTGGTGCAGCAGACAGTTCAAAGGTGCAGAAATGCAGCACACTTGGCAGGAAGAGGAACAGGTTTCACTTTCATGGTGCCCTCTACACCACTTTTTAGAAATTATTTTAAAAAAAAGTCTAAGAAACCCAAGTAATTTATTCCTATACCTTATTATGCACTACTTTGAGTGAATCTAAATTATAGAATGAAAAAAATATGCACACAGGTTTGTTGTTTTAACATGACAAATATTAAGAAGTTCAAGGGGATTTAATACTTTTGCGATGTAGATATACTGTGAAAGCTTAATGCAGCCCTTGGTGTTAAACAGCGGATAAAAACAAATGAAATGATGTGTTTTACTGACAATTTGTTCCCCAGAGGCACATCATTTGAATGACTAGTATAGTGGATATTAATACATGTTTTTAAACTAAGTGCCATCAGGATTTCCAGACATGAACAGCTCATACAGAGTGCCTGCATAACATAGCATTAAAATTTATTAATGGTGTTATGAAGTTATTAAAATCTGTATAGATTGTATATCTTTCTGCTTGTGCAAATCTATATTCCAATAAAAGCCTCTGAAATGCTCATGCAATGTCATATTTCGATGTATCGGAAAAAACTTTGGAATTCTGAAGATCGTGTTGCACATGCAGCATCAAATGCATAAAAAGTAAGCCATCAGTAAAAACTAATGTAGGAAGGTTTGGAGGAACTTAACTTTTACTAGATGTGTTTTAAGGAAGTAGTTATGCTCTCTACTCATAGTCCTGACTGCATTTACATCACATTTCAAGAATAACAAAACCTATTCAGCATCCATCCAGCACTATTCACTATGCACTATTCCAGTATTTCTAAGCAGCATGTTGAATTACCGCCTTTCTATGGTATGCTCATTTTGCAGCTCCTGTGTGGAGGTTAATGGAACTGAAGGTAAAATAAACCTTGTGATTATTATTTAACTAGTTTCAAACTGACTAAACGTTGAAGCAAATTAGTCTTTTAGACTGAGTTTGATTGCTGTCTTGTTTTGTGACACTGAAAGCATTATTGAATAAAAATTAAACAAGTGATGAAGAAACTATTCCGACTGCAGTTTATCTTGTTTATTAATCGTATTCATGTGTTTCTGGAGCCTCATATTCCTCAATTTATTTGATATCCAAAGACATCGAAGCTGCTGAACCTATACAATCTTGATATTTTACAGTTTTAAAATAATCATGCATTGTTTTTAAAATCATAAAATCTAGTCTATTGGTATCACTACATGCAAAACTGAATCAGTAATTTACTTTGTATTAAAAGATAAATTCATTAATCTCACTTAGTGCTCTCACTGGTCGGATCACAGCTACTTTACACTGTTACTCGGTAACATGAATGTCAATGAATTTGTAATGAACAGTTTGTTTTGTTTCACGACAAATTGGAAAGGTTACACGCACGTACAACAGCTCACTATTTTTAAATCACCCCTTTGCTGCTAGCGGTTCTCTGTAGCTCCAAATAGCTTTTTGGTCTATTCTGTTTTTCCAGGGTTAAGACAGCTGTTGTTTTCACAGGTGACATGTGGCAAACAGATGTTCTATTTAACAGCCTGACTCACTAACCTGGCAATCAGAGAGGCAGAAGGAGAGGGCGAGAGAGGGAGATCTCACTCTCTGGTTCTTTTATGGAAGAGTAAAAGAGAGTGAAACAGGATCGGGTAGCAAATCCTCAGATTTATATAAATGGATTATGGAGGTTTGGCTGCCTTGCATCCAAAAAAAGGCAATCATTCAAAACAGGCACCTCATGAAAAATGACAAATATTGTCAGAAGCCAAAATGTTAAGAAACTAAAACTATTTTTTTTTTTTTTTTGCTTTTATTCCAATAAGTAAAAGTAAGACCTTTTAACTTTAGTTATAACTTGCTATGCAATGTTTTCCTTTGGTAGTTTGTCAATGTTATTTTATCTATTTTTCTTTCCTTTTTTGCAGCTATGGTCTCAGCTGACCTTACAGCCTTGTAAGCAAGAACATGAAGCTATGTTTGTGTGAAATAAGTAGAGAGTTAATTTATTTCTGAGATGATAAAATTATATAATCCATCATAAGGACTTAAAGTGAATGCAGCCCTATAAACACTTAAGCTGCAGAAAAACTTTTGGATTAATGGTGATTTCGCAAAAATAAAAGCAAGGTGTAGCCACTACAACATGATAAGCGTCTCAGCAAAAATTAAATTAAAGGAAATTAAAAGCAGTTTCTCCTTTCTTTTTCAGCAGCTATCGCTCTGGTTTGAATAAAATACAGAAGACAATATGACATCTTTTCTGAACTAAAGTAATCGAAACAAAGCTTATTTGACGTTTTCAGTTATCGAAAACAATTACATACATCAGTTAAATTAGTTTTTTAACTATTATGTTTTTTCTGTGTTTTGTCGGGGAAAAACTTTGTTCATCTAAAAAAAATCTGACAAGCAAGGTAAAAACAAGAGCTAAGGCAAAAAAAAAAAAAAATTGATATGCCAATGATTTTATTTATTGAGGGGGAGAAGCTAACTTAACCTGGAACTTTGTGAGAAATAGTTTTCTTGTAGCCATAAAACCAGTTGTGGCACCCTTAGTAAAAATAACAAAGATAAATTAGTTGAATTACAAATCATGTCACGGCATCTTCATCATACTTTAGTCCAGACTTTGGATTCGACTGTTCAGAAATGTCAGTTTGTTGTTTTTTAATTAGGATTCTCGATCTGGATTTTCTGGTAAAGCACATAATTAATGATTTGCATCTATTTGCCAAGGTGCTGAAGCAGCTTAACAGCTCTTGAGCCTTACACCATCACGTTGCCCATGTGTTCTTTTTTTAAATTTTTTTTATATTTATGTCAGATCATCCTTGTCGGGTAATATGATTTGTTTATCTGAAAAATTTGCATGTAAAAGAAGAAGTAGCAATCAAAGGAATCTGTTTTGGACAAATACTCTTTCACAGCACTGAATACAGGAAAGATGGATCAGGTCATTGTGGTCTCTGCAGATCGGAAAAGAGAAAGAATCAATAGGTTATTCTAGCAGCATCTTAGCTTCCCCAAAATCTCCACTATTCAGTCTCATTTTAGACATATTGTATTCTTACTTATGCTTCTTTCTATTCATATATTCAGCTACAAGCATATTTTTTTGAGCTCATTTAGATGAGTTTGCAGCTTTCATCTGGGCTCATTTTTCGACCAGTAAATCTGTCACCATGGCTACCTACTGTGTTGTGACCTTTCGAGGTCAACCTGTGATGTGCTAAGTGCTTGGTGTACACTGAACGCTGAGGATACGGCTTAGTGCATGACCGTGTTAGCACAAAAGGAGCAGATTCACAAGCATATATTCTTGCTCACACATAGTAGATGCTAAAAAACAATACTTAGAAACTCGCAAGGTTGAAGTTGGTATCATCCGGTATGCTTAATTCTACAAGTCATTCAATCTGGAATAATTTTTTTTAAGGATGAAATACATATCGAAGGCCATTGAGAAAATGCATGTTTGTTTTAAGCAATCTCAAGCCTGTTCGGTAAGAAGTGCTTTTCCAGTTATCTCTTTATTGTAATCCTGGCTGTGTATAATTAAAATAAAATATTTAAACGAACAAATAAATGAAAAGATACATAAATGAAAGCAGTGACTGTGTTTGAAGCTATGCTTATAAAGAAGGAGGGGATGATGGGAAAGAAAAACAAAGAGGGCAAAAGTCAATATGTTTACCTGGAGGGGTTTTGGCTCAATTGTTCTGGTGTTGAAAAAACAATGCAGTCAGAAGCTACCTCTTTGTTTCTGAATGTTATGCCATATAAAAGAGACTATTTAACACACATTTTGACTTAAAAATTAGGCAGATATTATTTTCTGAATTATAATGCATCTGTGTGATATTTTGTAATTGACATGGCAAATGCATAACCTTTATTAATTCAATAATGCATAGATCAAAATGACCTATTGGAGTGAGTGGAAATGACACAATACAGATTTATACGTGACACAATTGTCAACATAGGCATACGACCAGGGCAACTAAACGGAGATGCCTAAAATAACTTTTCATCATAAGGCACAGTGCTCGCTGAAGGTACAGCTCATTGAGGAAAAGATTAATTTAAAGGTAAATAGCGTCCCAGGGTCATTGTGAGAACAAAGGCGCAGATTTAGAAGAACATTGTTAAGCAGAGCAATGGATCTTTCCCTCTGCTTCCACACACTAGCTTAGAAAGTAAAAAGCACGATTTGGTGCAAACAAATAAGACAGAAAAAACTGCAGGATCTAAATTCTAGATAAGGCTATGGCTAATTGCATCATCGTATACAGTAAAACACATAGTTATTCACCTCATTTATCTGTTCATTCTGTATATGTAGTATGTAATATGATTATTTTATTTACATGTTTACCTAAAATGGGACAATGCATTTTGAAAGCATTAAGCACAAGTTAATACAAGTTAGTGTGCCTACTTGTACAATAGACTAACTAACAATAGACTGTTTATGTACTCATGAATGTAATGTCAGGTATACATAGACCTTGTACTGCTAAAAACAAGCATTTGCTTACAGTCTTTAAGACAAAAAATACTATTTTCCATTACTACCATTAAAACAGACTAAAATGGTCAATGTTAGGCTACAAAGGAGAACCAAATTATTTATTTTTCAAATAAATCTATGAATAAAGGCTTTTGTATAAAGTCTTTAATACATTTCAGTAAGTGTGTACTTTTCCCTGTGTCATTTCATTTTATTACAAATAACTTAGTTTTTGGACATGTATGGTTTGATTTCTTTGTACTGTATGTACATGGATTGTTACCGACATCTGGTGAAAAAGTCATGTCGATAGCACCTCTAAAAATATAGAGAAACATGGAAGATGTTTCTCAATATTGAACATGTTCAATACCTATTGCATCCACTGTATATATAATGAAAGAGCTAGTCCTAGCACTGATCCCTGTGGTACTCCACAGGTAACCCTGGAGCATTAACATGAACAAACTGAAATCTTTCAGATAGATAGAGAGATGTCAATTATCTTATTTTTTTAAAGAATCAATCTTATTTATAAGGAATCTCAATAAAATTTAACTGCTAAGAGTAGATGGGATGGACGATTCAACAGAGCCAAGACTATGGGTGAATTTGGCAACTGTATCAAAAAGATATCTAGGATTATTCTTATTCTCCTCTATTAATGACGAGAAATATCCTGCTTTTGCTTTACGAAGGATAATTTTATACAGCAGTAAACTGTTTTTCCAGACTAGGTATGATTCCTGTAGTCATGTAAGCTTTTGCTTCAAAGTGTGCAGCTCTGCATTAAACTAGGGAGCTAGCTTTTTATTTTTAAAGTTTTTCTTTTTCAAAGGGGCTACATTGTCGAAGGCAGTGTGCAGATAACTAATAACCCCATCAACAAAATCATCAACCAATGAAGGGTAATAAACAAAATTTTTGCATATGTTGCTTTATATTATAAAAGTGTATTTGCCCCTCCTGCAGTAAAACACATGTACAACATGATACAGCCACCACTGTGCTTTACAGTTGTATCATTTTTCTCAGACATTCCAATTTTCCCAGTTTATTTTCAAATAAAATAATGGTCATTAAGGCCGAACATCTCAGTTTAAGTTTTATCCGACCACAGAATATTGTCTCCAAACCTGAAGATCTTTTTCCTTTAGTTTCCAAACTAAGGGGTAAAATCTCTAAGGGGCCCTATTTTTTTTTTCCTTTTTCCTTTTTTCAATAAATTTGTCTTCTTTCTTTGACCCTTTAGCCCATGGTAGTGGAACAAAAATATATCTCACTGTGGATAGTCACGCTCTCATACCAGCTTCAGCTCGCATATGGCATGATGGCAGAATATTCCCTTGGTGTTTAAATTTCCTTATAACTATTTAAACAGATGGCTCTTGCACTTCAGGCATCTGGAAATTCTACTTGAGGATGAACTTTACTTGTGGAGGTTAACAAATGTCTATCAGAAAATATTCATTTTGATTTTTCCATAACACAAAAAGAAGCAGTAGATCTACTCATGCGACTCTATTTCATTAAAAAGCTGTAGGCTACATCAATCATAGGATTTAAAGAGATAGTAATCCTAACAATCTCACGATAATTTACACTCCTGCATTTGAAGAAAAGTAATAAACAACTATCTGAAAAACCTTTAAAAATTTTGATCATTTTAACTGACCAAGGATTGAAAAGTATTTAGAGAGGAACCAACAACAACCCGTTCAAATCTAGGGCCAAATGAGAAACTTACATCTTTTCCAAACCAACACATCCTGGTCAGAGGTTGTTCCGACTTTTAACTGTAGGTGAGCACTAGAGAGCACTAATGGATAAAACAAACTAGCAAAGTAGAAGTTTCTTTCCCCAGGCTGTCTTTCTCTGAGCACAGTTAACATCTCAAAGGCGGGGTAGTCAACAACAAACAAGACTGGTTGTGCAAGGTTGGGTGTACATAGGACTAATAACCTTTTTTTTATCTTGTCCTTTTATTCCTCTTAGTGCGGTTGCTGTCTCAACGGAGAGTATGAACAATGGAAAACTGACAAATTGCTTGATTCTTCTCTCAAATATTATCCATTAAAGTTGGCTCTGAATTGTGATTTACCTTGAGACAGCAAGAACATTAAGTTAAAATGGGCGAACATTAAGGTTTACGACGTAAAAAGCCAATCACCTCACTGTACAACCAATCTATTGAGATCCTGGACAAGAAACCCATGAGGTAGCATTACTGTGACTCTATAACGAAGCACAAGCTTTTTGCTTTTGAGAACTTTGTAAAGTTTAGTGAAATGAAACTAATTTTAAAAGGTGTAAACAATCTTCTATCCCGGCTGTTTTCTGTTCTTATTGTCAAACGTCAGGGCTGTCACAGTCTTGGTTCTGTTATGTTTTCTTTTGAGTATTTAGTTTTACTTTGCTCCATGTTTTCTAGTTTTAGTGGTTTGATTCTTATTTTGTTGTGTTTTCTGGTTATTTTTCAGTTTTTTTATTTGTTGCCCTCTGCTGCCCTCTGCTGCCCTCTCCTTTTTCCTTAGCTCCTTTCCTGTCTGCTCTGTTCACACCTGCTCCCAATCTGCTCATTAGTCCTCTCTTGTTCTGTCTTGTTGTTGTTCTGTCACCCATAAATACACTCCTTATGTGTAGAGTTTTCAGTTTTTTTATTTGTTGCCCTCTGCTGCCCTCTTGTGTTCTCCTTTTTCCTTAGCTCCTTTCCTGTCTGCTCTGTTCACACCTGCTCCCAATCTGCTCATTAGTCCTCTCTTGTTCTGTCTTGTTGTTGTTCTGTCACCCATAAATACACTCCTTATGTGTAGAGTTTTCAGTTTTTTTATTTGTTGCCCTCTGCTGCCCTCTTGTGTTCTCCTTTTTCCTTAGCTCCTTTCCTGTCTGCTCTGTTCACACCTGCTCCCAATCTGCTCGTTAGTCATCTCTTGTTCTGTCTTGTTGTTGTTCTGTCACCCATAAATACACTCCTTATGCAGTTCCCCAGTGCTGGTTCCTTGTCTAACTTCCTCCAACTCATTCTATCTTAGTCTTCCTCCTCGAGATTTTTTTTTTTACCCTGATGTCTCCATGGTTTCTGGTTTGTTTGACTTTTTTTCCCATTTAACTTTTTGGATTCCTGCCTCTGTTGTCTGTTAACAGTTCATTAAATCATCAAGAAACTCACCTCTGCCTCTGCATTTGGGTCCTCAAACCACAACCAAATCCTGACAAGGGTCTATTTAGACCATGCACCCAAGCCTCAGCCAGGGGTCACAGTACAGGAGCGATGTTTCGGACATCTTTTGGACAGTTTAGCTTCTCCTCTAAAGCAATGTTTCCCAACTGGTGGTACTCGTACCCCTAGTGGTCTGCAAGTGCATTGCAAGGGGTACACACAAATATTTTATTTTTTAGGTAGTAAAATAAAATAGCTGGGATCTGTTTAGGATTGTGAGGACCCAATTGAAAAATTATGTGTTTGAGTTCACCTTCAGCTTTGACAAACATCTAAACCAAGCAGAGGAACAGACTGGATATAGAGAACAGCCTGGTGTCTGTGTTTTTCACACTGAGATATCAGAGCTCGTCAAGCAGCTCAGGTGCATTGATTAAAAATAGGTTAAACTAATTATGTCAATTGGACTATAATTTTTGTTCCGTATTTTGTTCCAGCAAGTTAAAATGTGATTATAAGAGTGTTACTCAGAGGAGATTATAGATACAGATTTATAATATAATTTTATTTTGCATTTATTTTGATTCCTTACTAACTTCCAGGCAACATATTTATGTCCTTTTCTTTTATTTGAGATGGAAAACATAAAATTATAAAAACAAAATTAATGCTCAGATTAAAAGATTAAGTAAAATAGTATTTATTTCAGTTATTATACATTCCACTTTTGGACAGTCATCAATACTTTTAAATGAGAGAGGATACTCATGGTAAGATAAAATGCCCAAAGGGATACACAAGTCTAAAAAGGTTGGGAAACACTTATTTAAAGGACCTAGGCTGTTTAACTCTCCCCACTATACCGAAAATATATTTACATAACAATGTTAATACATGAATTAGCTTTAAATTTAATGCATACAATTATCTACTCACCTACATTTTGACCTGTCTGCTTCTGAAAATCAATGTATGCTGCATGATGCGGTGTTAAATTTTTTTATTTTTATTTAAAGCCTCCTTATGACTGGTGTTAAAAAATAGCACAGGTGCTAACACACTCAAGCATTACATCTGGTTTGTCCAATGCATACAGTATGTGATGTCCACATTAAATAAATGAATAAATGCAATAGAATTAATAAACAAAAAGAAAATGCTTCCCTGCTTAATTTTCCTTACTTTGACTCAAAGGTCAGGAGTATCCCTTTCAGTTTTTGTGATACAGATTTAATTTTTTGACACATAATAGGGCATAATAAGGGCTTTTACTGATGTAAAGGCGACCTGCAACACATGAACTTGTGCACCCCAAACCATCACTGCTGCTGACTTTTAGGCTGTGTGTTGAGAACACAGTGTAGGCTATTTTTCTTGTTTAACTATGAGGACACAATGTTCATCTGTTCCAGTAACCACTTTAAATCGTATTTTCAGACCAGAAGTTCTATTCTAAATAGCCTTAATACACAGTAATTCATGTGTTTTATCTGTTTTTGTCATTAGCTCAGGGACTACTTTATCAACAAAAAGCTTTCTATAAAAAAATGTTTTTAGAAGTGAGACCATTAACACAACAGAATCGCTTAGAGCCCAAACATTACAGCCATTTTCATGTGATAATATCCATCCAGATTCTTTTGATCTTTTAATGCATTCACAAAGAGAAAATTCCATGAATTTACATTTTTATCTGTGTAGAGAGTTTTATTCACTGTTTTTACACTGTCACATTATATGAAACTTAATTCCTTCCAATTCATCCATCTTAATTACATGCTGGATTTCTTTTTAAACTCAACATATACATTTTTTCCACAATGTTTTGTAAAGTATGTTGGGACATTGCGATAAATTCTACAATCAAAAAGTGCTAAAGATGACTGAATTATCAAAATCAGAAGATCATTTACCTCTAGCAGGTATTGCACACAGAAGTATGCTTGAATGAGCCAGTAAATAGAGTAGAACTTAAAATCCTCTTTAAATACACTAAAACAATTTAGGCAAAGCTGATTAAAAATGCTTTAGTTCAGCCTAATGTTGTTGTTGCTTACATTGTTTTTTTCACTAAAATGTGAAAAGAAACATTAAGAAAAGAAGCAAAATGATAATAGGAACATTATCTGATGCTGAAACAACAATCTCTATATTATATTGGGAGGAAGGTTTGAAAATGCAGCATATTAGATTTTTGAAATTATCTTATATTTTACCTGCCAAGAGTTAAAAATAACCCCAACTTGTACATAAGTATTTGCAGTGAGAAATACTTTCCTAAATACTGATCAATAAGCAGTAGTCGTTGCATAAACATTGTGCATAAAACTACACACTCAGTAAATTGATAGTTACATTTAAAATAATGTCTCTTAAAGACATAGCTGCTTATGATACACATAAGGTTAGAGCAATAGTAATAGAAAAAATACATCTCAAACTGTAGCAAACAAGGCTGAATAATGACCTGTGGTTTTGTTGCTAACATTAAAGGAGAGGTAAAGGATGAAAAGAAAAATATCCAAAGTACACAGCAAGAAAACTGCAGTTACATTTTTTTTTTGTCAAAATGCACTTACACTAAAAGATCAAGACTGACGTAGATAAAAAAAATGCTTCAGGTGGCAGGTGCAAATTTTGTTGAAAGGTCTTAAGAGTCTATTCAGATCTCCTAAAAGTAAGAGCTTTTCAAGATTAGAGCTAAAATAAATAAAAGTAATGATTTCATGCTACAAATAAGATAGATAAGACTCTTTTTGACATATACTGTATTTCAATTTATATCAGCTGTAATTTCTACATATACGTATACATATATACTGGACTGACTCTAAAAAAATAGTCCATGGAGGAGTTACTTCAAAGTAGGACCATTATAATTATTTACTATAGAAAGACAACAAAATACAGGCAAAAGCCTTCAGTTGATTGAAAACACTGGAGCCAAAGTTCTGATGAAAATTCAAGAGAGAAAGCTTGTATTTAGCCTATTTCAACTTCCCTTAAGTGGCTCTCTGTTAAATCCAGAATATAATGGGTGAGAAAGAAAGACGGTACAATAATTTAGGGGAGAAAGAGATAGAAACTGGAAACAGTGCATGAAAAGAGAAAGTTAGGCAAAACAGCACAAAATAGACAACACAGAAGATATATAGTAACTCCTAGATGTCTGCTTTCATACCTGTATGAGATGAGAGGGACACAAAACAGAGATCATAACAGCAAAAAGAAGACAATAGACAACCAAAGTAAACATAAAGAAAAGCTACAAGAGAAGCAGGTATCCCTTAGATATCCTTGTGTGCCAAAGTCAAAACCTATGGTGATTACCCAATATTTATCAGGGTGGTATATATCTGTAGCTGCAGCTTAGCACCTAGTATTAGTGTGTGTCCATGAACACCTGTAGCAAGATGCATGAGCATCTTCGTGTATAAAGGATTCACAAACCTTCTTCAGGGCCCCGGACAGAAAAAGAGGCGACGCAAGCCCCATATATCCAGAGGCACCCCAGATCACTGGGACACAAGCATGGCAGAGGGATGGCCACACCCACCAGGGAAGGGCAGATGAGAGCACCCCCGAGGGGCCAAACCCCCAAAGGCGCGCAGTCCCTCGAAAGCCCGACCCCAGAGGCTACATTGCTGAGGTCCCACAGGGCTGCAGCAGCAAGCCAATGGGCTCCAAAAGCAGTCAGTTGAGCCCGATGCAGACCCAGATAAGAGTCCTGGGGTCTTTGGCTGGGGAGTGCACCAACTCCCAGTGGGGACCCCACAGGGCCAGGAGCATGCACTTAAGTATCCAACCATGCACCTCTCATCAGCAGGGAGCATAAGAAGGGGGAAATGATAGGCTCTACAGTATTCATACTTGGGGCCTACAATAATTCCAGTAGACAAATTCACAACCATCCAGTCACATTCACACAATGCCCCCCTTAATTTTGTCAAAGTATATATAAAATGTAGGTATACATGTTTTATGGATCCGTATATGTACAATTAATAACAAATTTCATGCTTTAATTTTTTTTGTATAAATTCAATAACAAAATCACTTTCAACTTGATTTAGATTTTTCTATTCTAGATGAATATATTTTAATTCAACATTCAGGTCTATGATAAATTACCATTAAAGATTTTGCCACTGTGGGCTGCATGGTAGTGCAGTTTTGTAACGCTCTTGTCTTGCAGAAAGAAGGTCCCTGTTTCGATTCCCAGCCCAGGGTCTTTCTGCATGGATTTTGCATGTTCTCCCTGCACATGTATGGTTTCTCCAGCTTCCTCCTATAGTCCATGACAAAAATGACAGTTAGGTTAATTTTCTAAATTGTGCTTAGGTCAAGGTGCATGGTTGTGTATCTTTGTGCGTTGCCCTGCAGTGGACTGGCAACCTGTCCAGCATTTACCATGCCTTTCTACCATAGACGCTGCAGATATGGAGAAATATCCTTAACATTTTTTCTTAATCTGTCCTCTTTATTTGAAGGTTTATGTAACTGAAAAGTCATCCCAAACCAGAGGTTTCATTACCTTGCTAATTGTTGCACTAATAAGAGGCTTGTTTATCTAGCAGGAGTGATTAGATGTGTCATGTAGCATTAATTAGGCCCATGGTGTTTAATGTTGCATTAGGATGCAGACAGAGATAATGTTCCCATGCCTACTCCAGCTTGGACACATCGATTATAATTATTACACAATTTTCCCAAAGATGGATAGACTGACTGAGTGCTATTCTTAAGGATAAGAGGAGATGTAATAAATGTTGGCACTCAGTATGGAGCTTAATACCGGATTTCTTAAGTGTGTGATAGGGAATACAGCTCATAACAGACTCTGGTTGTTGTCATCAGCTGCTGTCTCTAGTGGGAAGCTTAGAAACCAGATTGGCTTAAAATGGGTCCTGATCACTAGATAGGCAGATACACAAAAATCCATTTGCAATTGTTGAAAGCACCAGATGTGACAAAAGTACCTGAAAATTGTATTTAAAAAAGAGCAGAAACACTAAATCATATTTGTACCCAAGTAAAAAGTAGCCAAATAACTCA
The DNA here is from genome assembly GCF_016077235.1 of Cyprinodon tularosa. NCBI lineage: Eukaryota > Metazoa > Chordata > Actinopteri > Cyprinodontiformes > Cyprinodontidae > Cyprinodon > Cyprinodon tularosa. Next base: position 812,336 of record NW_024039016.1, read on the forward strand.
ATTAAATATGATTAAAAAAGTGTTTTTTAGGAAACGCTACTGGAGAACTGATAAATATAATCACTTGCTATTAAAGATTTCAGTTCATTTCAGTTCAGTAGCTTTTATTAAGATTTTTCTGCCGCATTTCTAAAAAAGAAAAAAATGATTTGATCAAAGACAACATATCATTTTGTACAACTAAAAGACAGTTGGGCTGTTCTGCTACCATGTAATTATAATAATAATGTGTTCTCCTGCAGACTAGCTACAGAAAAGTGTGATAAATTTGTTGTTTTCATGTCAACAAATCTGGTTTTGTTCCTATTTTTTATGAGATTAACTCAAATCCATAAAACCTTTTCCAGATACATAATATAAACATTTCCCTCAAATATTGTTCACAAACCAGTCTAAATCTTTGATAGTGAGCACTTCTCCTTTGCTGAGATAATCCATCCCACCTCTAAGATGTGCCATATCAAGATGCTGATTAGACACCACTGTCCACAATAAAAGGCCACTCAGAAAGGTGCAGTTTTATCACACAGCACAATGCCACAGATGTCACAAGATTTGAGGGAGGGTGCAATTGGCATGCTGACAGCAGGAACGTCAACCAGAGCTGTTGCTTGTGTATTGAATATTCATTTCTTTATTCATTCATTTTCCAAAAACTGTCAGAAACCATCTCAGGGCAGCTCATCTGCATGCTCGTTGCCCTCATTATGGTCTCCACCTGACTCCAGTTCATCGTCACACCCAACTTGAGTGAGCAAATGCTCACATTTGCTGGGCTCTGGCATGTTGGAGAGGTGTTCTTTTGGTTTACATGGTAGATGGTAGACAGTGCGTGTGGCGTCATGTGGGTAAGTGGTTTTCTGATTTCTGTGTTGTGGATTGAGTGGCCGAAGGTGGCGATGGTATGGGCAGGTAACTGTTATAGATGAAGAACACAGGCGCATTTTATTGATAGAATTTTGTATCCTGAGACCAATCGTTGTGCCATACATACAAGAACATCGCCTCATGCTGGAGCAGGATAAGGCACAGCCCCATGTTGCAAGGATCTCTACACAATTCTTGGATGGCGGCTTCTTGGATTGCAGGAACTGGGTTCCATTTCCTGCAAATATCCAGCAACCTGGCACAGCCATTGAAGAGGAGTGGACCAACATTCAGTAAGCTACTATTGACAACCAAATCAACTCTATACGAAGGAGATGTGTTGCACTATCTGAGGCAAATGGTGGTCACACCGGATACTGATTGATTTTTCTGAGTCCCACCCCCCCAAAAAAAATACAACAACAACAATCTGTACCATTCAGAGTGGTCTTTTATTGTGGGCAGTCTAAGGCAAACCTGTGCACTTATCATGGTGTATAATCAGCATATTGATATTGCATACCTGTAAGGTGGGATGGATTAGCTCAGCAAAGGAGAAGTGCTCACTATCACAGATTTAGCCTGGATTGTGAAGTATATTTGAGGGAAATGCTAACATTGGGTTTGTGGGAAAAGTTTTAGATCTTTGAGTCCATCTTATGAAAAATGGGGACAAAACCAAAAGTGTTGTGTTAATATTTGTTTTGAGTATAAATCACACTGCTTTTATCCCCGGCCATTACTGTGCCCTGATCTGCCAGTTGTCTTAAGAAAACCTGGCAAAATAAATTATTAGCTGCCCATCTCTAAACTCCTTCCGTCAAATAAAACAGAAACACAGTGAAACTAATCAGACGAAGGAAGAAGACATTGCAAAAGAGTTAGAGTAGAAGCAATCATGGTGCAACATGATGGAGCAAACCAGTTTTTAGCACTATTACGTATACTTTATGTTAAAACCCCATATATGCAATAAATCAATAACACGTAGAGCATTTGTTTTGCTAAGCTAAATCTGTATTGCATCAAAATTTGGTAACACTGTCAAAGTAGTTGAGACATTCAACTGTCCAGTTGCTGGTGCCCAGCCGCCCGTGTCCTTATTAGAGGCCCAACAATCAGAGCACAATGATCTAATTTGCTCTCAAGTTATGTATCATGCATGGATGAACATAGTGAGGCCTTTCATGAACAGTACTGAGAGAATAAAGTAAAGACTAAAGCATTAATGTTATGTCATGCTATCATAATCTAAAACTGAATGACAATTATTTTGAATTTATTCAAGTACCTCGATAGATTCTGCAAATATTTGTACAATTCTCAGATGTATAGTTTCTTTCCTAATACTGCATGATGTTCACAGAGTTTTTTTGACAATGGAATCTATTATTACATTGTGTTCTGTTTATCTGATTGAGGCCAAAGAGGTGAAACATCTGAGAGCAACTCCCAACAACTCACTTATCAAAAGGTGTTCCCTGGCCAGAAACATGAACCATGCAAGCTTATGAATTGCCAAGGAACAAGATGGAAAGTCTTAGTTTCCAATCTTGCTCAGACTTTCTTTTTTTGTGTAAAATTGCAAATTTTCCATTCTTTAACACACTGTATTGGTTTTGTCCCGGTACCGTCTTTTTCCTTCATCCTAAAACATTGCATGTTAGTTTGTGTGTCTAGTCTACATGTCTGCATGGACTCTTTACCAAATACAGCTCAGAAAAACTCAAGCACACGTCAGGAACGTGGATTCACCAGGCACACATATATCCCTAAACATTTGACTTCTGCTCAATATGCTCTAATCTGATCTCCTATGTAGAGAACAGAAGACCCCAAACATATTCTCTATCACCTGAAAAAATGACCCAATAACACAAAACAAAAAACAGGTTTGAGGCCTTGAGGTTATTTTTCATATTGCACAGCATCTAACATTTACCCTCTCCTCAGCATCGCCTTTCAGCTATATTTGGGATCCCATTTTGGGATCCCACTTTTATGTTATTGTACATCCAGTATGTTTGCTCTACTGCAATTTCCCAGTTCTGCTGTGTAGGATGTGCACAAAGCATAAGTAAACGGCTTTGGTTATGAAAATCCAGTATGCTGCTAAGGGAGGGTCCTTTTAGCTGTTTAATGTGATGAATTGGAGTTCTTCTCACGACAGTCCATGTTATTCTTCTACTATATAAACCATAATGTAAAATTTATATCTTTTTAAAATCTCATGGAGTTTGTAACTTAGGAGGAAGCTTGTTTCTGATCTTGTTCTATCGGTCCTGATCCACTTCCCCTGACTATAGCTGATGGTCATAGCGTAGGCAGACCAGTAAATCAAGAGCTTTAGTGTTTTGGCTCCACTCTCCCAGACAGACTGAAGCATTGCATCAGTGCAGATGCTGCTTTTCTTAAAGGGAAGTCGCATTTTGAAAAAAGAAAAGAAAGATTGGGTAAGATTAGGAAAGAAAATACTGTGGATACAAAAAAAGAAAACAAAAAACAGATGTTCGAGAATTACAAAAAACACCAATGTTTGTGGGTTAAGGATGCAAACATGAAACCCAAACCAGAAATCAATAAGTCCGAAAATTTGGGGAAGAAAATCTGATCGAGGTGTCCACAGAATTACTTCTGTAGGGAAACTGGATTTTACAGACAACTGTTGCCACCTGTGATGCTAATACCAAATAATTTTGCAGAGAAATAATACAGGCGGAGAAAAAGCTTTACATATTATGCTCCACTTTTATGCAGAAACCGTATATAGAAGCTATTAGATACCAGTTGATTGCAAATGATTTTGTGCTGCCTCCTCTGTCTTGTTCTTGTTTATCTAAAATAACTAATCTGCTGCCAGCAAGGTGACAGATAGCAAGTGTTTTGCAGCACCAGGTTTCAGGCATTTGAGTTAGCTCACCCAAACTACCAGTTTGTTGACGCTGCGTGATTGTTTATATGGTTTGAACTGCCATCTGTCACCTTCAGTATTTCATCATTGTCTCCCATCAGCATGTGTTTCAGCCCAAAATATCTAACTCTAATCCCTGACTGCTGGCCCTTTAAATAAATTATAATGTCCATGGGGTTATGTAAGGTGCTGTCAGGACTTTTTTATTCTGCCTGAGCTCTTCTTTTTGAGTTATGCAGAGCATAAATTTCTTTGCATCTCTAGTAAATTTTGCCTATAACTTTATGGGTTCTGGAGTTTTTTTGTTCTTTTTTTTGTTTGATTTTCCATTGACTCGTCTCTTCACAGCTAGGCTCATTAATCCTATAATAATGTCCATGATAGAGAAAATGATGTCAATTCATGTCCTTCCCATCTTATTTATGCTGTTTCTACTGCAGGGTAGATTCCAGATGAAGGTTGCAGCATGTTATTGCACGTGTCAAATGTTAGTCCATATGCTCCGTTCTTTATTATTCTAGTAGTTGCCATCAGGATGCTAATAAACCAAGCTAGAGTTTAATGCATGGGCGTAGGTTTGCATAGGGACCATAGGGACATGTCCCTACCAAAATTTTGAACCGACCTAATTGTCCCTATGTGAGCAACATGTTTATAATGTGAGCAACATGATGTGAGCAACATGTTTATAATTTACAGCAGTAGTTGTTACAGCAGTGGCTTCTTTTCCTCTCGCAGCTCCTCTGCCTGGTCTCTCCTGTCCCTTTCACGCAGCAGCGCATGGAACTGTGCTGCGCTGTTTAACTCCACTCTCATTGGTTGTTCTGCTTTAGGTCCCGCCTTCTCTCTCTCTGATTGGCTGTTTTCTAGTCCTGGTGTGCTTGGAGCACAAAATTGAAAATTGATTCACACTAGAATGCTGCGGTTACTACAATTAATATTAGGCTACAAAACTAGTCCCAATTAAAAAAAATTAATATCATGTACACTAAAAAACAAAGACCTTTTTTTTTCTTTTATAAAGCGAAATATTCTGAGTCAGCCAGGAGTTCTGAAGACACAAAATTGGCAAATAAAGGATGTAAGCCATCAACATTTCTAATTCGTATCCACAGCCAACTAAAAAAGAAAATGTGAAGGTTTCCTTTTTACCAATATTTAGTTGCTATTACTGGCTTCATTTTTTTATGACTCTTTGAGAAAGTTCAGGTATAATTATTAGCAGGTGTTATTTCTCTTATAGAGTACAACAACAACAAATGGGGCCCTAAACATCTGCTGTTTTTCGTTTAAAAAGCATAATTAGGGTTCCACATAATAATAGTTCTATTTTATTGACTATTTATACTTCTAGAAATAGGATAAAGACAAGAACAAAAAAAGGAAGAATATAAACATTGATTTTATCTTACATAGATTTCCACACAGTCTATAAGTAAATTAGTACAAACATTAATGTCTGGTAAAAATGCTTGAATCTGGCTGTTTATTTTGGATACTGTGAAATTACAGATAAGATAGTGTTATATTGTCTTTTATAATTGTTAAAAATTATTTTATATTTGAATACACTTGGGCTCATTCTTAGTGTTGTGTTTGTAGATGATGCCACTAAAAAATAAAATAGACATACAGTAAGGAGCTATTTAAACAGTCAGACAGTAAGCAATATAGGACAATGATAAAAGGTTGTGTTACATTTAATCCTTTACTATTAAAAACACAGTTATACATTATATGATTATAGGAAACACAGATATCCAGTAATAATGATGCAGGGCAGCTTGTAGGTGAAGCAGCTGGCCCTTCAGTGCTTCAGGTGATGTCTAAATAAACCAGGTGAAACTAAAATATTTCCACATGGATGGAGAATATTGACAGACAAAACATTTTTTTTATCTTATATATTATATATATGTATATATATATGTATATATATATTTATTGTATTTTTACAATTTTGGTATAATTACTGATCTAAGTGGATTGCTCTTTAGGGGAAAGGGACATTTTACATTAATATTATGTTTTATAGTCTCCATTCTCCAGTTAATGATTAATCACATACTAAATTAGTTGACGATTATTGAAATAATCAATTAATACGATTAATTTTTTCAGCCCTAGATAAAATACATGAAATGGGCTATACAGAGTAACTACAGCCCAGATGTTCAACTTTTATAGTGAAGTTAATATCTTAATGAATGTATTATTTTGCTTGATACAGAGAGAGCATAGTAGGTAAAATATAAGAGTAGGGTTTAACTCTGCACAATTGTATATCTTCAAAAGAAAATACTGTATTTACCTTCTCTATTAGTCATGCAAATGAAACCATTTACAAAGTGGAAAACAGTCCTAATTTCACATTCATCAGAGCCAGTGATACTTCAAACATTGATAAACAGCATCTAATGAGTGTAGAGCTTATAACATTTTTATTAATGTAGCAAAATTATGCTTTTCTCTTTTAACAATGAATTCGTCTTATCAGTACGGATGCTCACATCGAGCATAAAAAAGGACATGCATATTGCAGCACCAATGACACCAGACCAATAGTGTCCCCACCGAAGTTCAAATCAAACCTACGCCCTTGGTTTAATGTATCACATATTTTTGGGCGATGGGAGATGGGCCTCAGTAATCTATCTCTGTAACTGTTGTATACTCTCCGGTGATCAGTAAATATTGCAAGGACATTTATTTGGTGTTTTCATTAAAGACAACACAGTTGTTTTGTTCACTGTTACTGTATGGTAGCATTGCATAACAATCAGGCCCCACAAAGTGCCGTCCAATAATAAATAAAAAGGCAACGTAATAAAGTAAATCTATTTTAAATTGGGACGGCTGCTGCAAGAAGAGTTAGAGGCAAACTTCTGCAATAAAAAGACTTTGTGTTAAGAGTTTAAAACAAAAAGCATAAATGTTTGTTTCCATGGCTACCATCCAGAAAAATACAGGCAGGTTTTTTTGGTTTTTTTTCCAGAAAAGCTTGCAAGCTGGCACAGTTGTGCCCGCTCTGTTGACTTCCACTAAGTAGGTCCTAGGGTTTAACTACCAGCAGGAGTTTTTCTCTTCAAATGTTCTTTCCTTCTCTGCTGGTCAAAAATTCATTATTCTGACACAAAGGTGTACCTCGGCTTCTATTTTGCCATGAAATATACTTTTTATTTTTCAGTTTTCTGCTATCAAGTTTTTACTCTGATTCTCGCACAGCAGCTTTTGTAGTCAGAAGAGAAACACAAATCCGATGTATAGTACAAGATCAGAGCAGACTTTAGTTACTTTCGCCTGACGACAGTGACTGCTGTTTGCTCAGTTGCTTCTATAACTTTACCAGGTGCTTTATGTTGTAATCAACTTCTAATCAATTGGTAATTATTAATAAGTAATATATAACATACCACAGAACATTTGGCAGAAACTTTGAAAAGATTTTTCTAACTTGGTGCAACTTGGTGATGGTATGTGCAGCAGGCTGTACTGCAGATGGAAGAACAGTGGGACTAACATGTTCCATTGGAGCCCTCATAAGTCATTCGCCAAGGCCATTCTTGGCTTATGATGCAGTAGTTTTGCGGGTTTTGGCAGCAGAGGTGTAGCCAGACAATTTTCTTCTAGGCCAGGCAGCAGCCAATGTACACTAAAGGGAGGGCAAAAATGTATAAGTTCTAGAACCAGTTCAGACTTGATCTACACTAATCAAACTTTACTTCCAAGAAAATGAACAAACACAACATTCCTATTTTCCTAATTTATCACTGAAGAGAGTAGATCTCCCTGAATCCCTTGCTAATACACATAATTAAGGATGGATTTACACATACAGGCTTTCTAAACTTAAGTTATGGTGAAAAAATCTTCTTTGGTTCTTTCACATGTCAATCTTTGGGGTATAGTGCATTCGCTTAGTGTGCGCACTTCTAGTGTTCATGCATCCAATGGGCTTCAGTTTCAGTCATTCAACGTAGCTCTACTGCTCTCCCCATTTAACAATTGTAGAGAATTGAAAGAATAAAACTGTTTTACAAGTTCATAACAAAAAGAGGAATGCCTCAGAAGAAAGAAATAAGTGCAGACTGTATTTTGTAAGATTTTACATGATGCCTGAAAAGCAGGAAGGATTATCTTGCATATGTATAGTTACTTAAACTATATTTACCTTGGCCTTTCTTACCTACATTTCGGTAAACTATAATCCACTATACCTATAATCAAATGTAGTTCTCCACTTTATCAATATACACACACATTAATGCATACATCAATAATGTTTATTTATCTATCTGCAATTATATATGACAATCCTAGATGACTTTCAGAGACACATATCTTTCCCTTCTCCACCATAAAAAAACAGGAATTCTTTATTTGTCATCTTTAATTTTAGTAAAGTGATGTGTGAAAACAAATCACTATTCTATTTTTGTTGCCTATTTATGATAAATACACCAATAATCAAAATGTCAAATTAGGAGTTCCCAATGAGGAGTATCATTGCTGCCCCCCTCTGGTTTAAATAAGAACTGTTTGCTCTGGAGTTTGTAAATTGAATCCACATGGGACTAACAAATCCCCCTGTAGGGTAGAGGACAGGTGAGGCCAATGAGTGGCCTTGGCCACCCCAGGTCCCCCATCTAGCTCCGCCCATCACTGACAACTTATAAATCAAAACACTAAATCACTGGTCTTTTGTTGCTATCATTTGGACACTTATAAAAGGTTCTAGCATACAGCTTAATGGGGTTGTTTAAGGTGTAACACCCCTAAAAACAAATTTCATTAAAAAAACTAACACTTTAATGGCCTTATAGCTCTCTTTAAGCCAATACTCCATCCTCTAAACCAAGGCCCTCCATTATAACTTCAACTGATATTTAGGCAATTCAAAGTAAATCAAATTTGGCAATATAAATTCTGACTATAGTATATTTAGATGTAGGTGAACTGACTCGGAAGCAAAGTCCTTTCGGTAGGCTTAAAAAGTTTTTTCAACATAATTCAGACCTTAAACAATTAATTGCATTAATCAGTTATTGAAATATTAGTCAACTAATTTAGTAATCAATTAGTTGTTAATTGGAGTAGAGACTGTAAAACATGCCTTTAGCTGACAGAGAAACCCACTTAGAGCAGTAGTTATATCAAATCATGATATAATCTCAATAATATCATTATGAAATATATATAAACATAAAAAATATAAATATAATATATATATATATATATATATATATATATATATATATATATATATATATATATATATATATATATATATATATACATATACATTTACAGGATTACATATACATACAGGATTAAAAACATAGTTTTTGGCTATCGATATGCTCTATCAAGAACTCCTGTGGAAAACTTTTTGTTTCACCTGGTTCAATTTCATAAAAAAAATCTTTAAGAAACTATTATTAATCAAAAAAATAATCAAAAGATTTATCAATTTGCAAAAATAATCATTAGTTGCAGCCCTAATAAACATTATAAATTATTCTTAAAGTGCTCACAATCTCGTAAAAAATGCTTGACAATATTGACTGTATACTTTTAACCTGACATTCTGTCCAGCCAGCAAATCCAGTTCTACTAAGCTGCAGCACAGCCTGTCAAAAGCTGTTTGGGACGATTTCAAAAAAACATCTAAACAAAAGTTTAAAGGAAAAAGACAAACAGGATGATTCACAGCTCTGCTAAAAACAGCACCAATGACATCAGCTAATTAGGAGATTGTTTTCCTCTGAGCTGTAACTAAATGCTCCCGTTTTGAATTATCACACCTATGCTATGCATTTTGAATGAGAATAACCCCAGCTGGTCCAGATGGATTCCCCGTCCTGTGCAGATGCTCCATGTTGCAGCTTAATCCGTGTGAAGAATTTAAAGCAAACGCTAAAAACGAAAACCAGTTTTATTATTCCTTTACTTTCAGGTCCATTCTCTAAACCTGAATTTGACACTAAAACAAGAAAAATCATAAATATGTACACAAGTATTAGAAGATAAAAACAATGGACAAATAAATAGATGATAAATTATATGTTTTGCTTATTTTTTGCTACAACCTGCTGAATAATCTTTTGAAGTAAAATCATTAAGACAGCTAAAAGGATTGTTTAGATTAAATGTGGTCAGATTAAATAAGCTACTTTTTATGATTGACACTTCAGAGGAGAGGATCTGTTGACAGGACAATGATCCGAGGTATTCTCTAAAAATCTCCTATTAACTGAGAAGTTGCTTGTAACAAGCCACTGTTGAAGCTCTTGCAGAGGGGATTGAACTTTCCCTCTTATCTGATCAAAAATTGAGTACCGGTATCTTTACTTGGATAAATATTCATTTAATTATTTAGAGTAATGTTTTTTGAGTCCACACCCCTAACACAAAAAAAAACAAGTATGTGCATCCGAAAGTACAGCTCGAGCTGGAGCGAATGAAGCAGCCATGATTAGAAATTGACTGATCCACACGCTCATGAACATATCAGCCATCTTCCTTCACCTCAGACTCTGCAATGTTTGCATTAGTTCATTGAGTTCTGAATCCACAGTTAGATGAGTCCACAGTGCAATGAAGGCTGACAATTAGCCTAATGAAGTGCAGGAGAAAATCACACTCAGTGCTGTGATAACAGTTGCTCAGTGAATATTCATGCGCTGTCGGTTTTGTAGATGTACTAAAAGGTGGTGCAGTGTTGCTGAATACCAATCATTATATTTCAGTGAGTCGCTTGTCTCAGCAAAGGTAACATCCTGATCAGCCTAATTTCTGTGAGGATATTATTTATTTATTTTTTGGTGCATCCAACCGATTAAAAATCAGCGCTTAATTCTTTAAGTATTGGCCGTATGCAGTCTCATCTGTTCTATTATCAGAAATAAATATATTTGTGGAACAGCGGCAGTTTTTTGTGGTTTTTATTTGAATCTTTGGGGACTAGGCATACAAAGTGCATTTTATTTAAAACCAAACTTTTCTAAAAGGAAAATGTTCCTTTTAAAGCCAGATAAACAATTATGAAAAGGTATTACTTATAGCTGTCAGGAAAGAGTTATAAAGCAGTTATAAGGTAGTTATAGCAGGGTTTTTATACTTCCAGACTTTATGGCAAGGTTTTCGTCTCACATTCTGAACACTGCACTGACACTTTCTATTAATGGTTTATAACATATTCAATGCTTTACTAATTATGGAGTTGTTTCATAATTTGCAAGCCCTTTAAGTTTTGCCTTTCCATTAAAGAATAACAGCAGCTTCACTTTGACGGCTATTCAACAGGTTTCAAAGCGGGCCTTGATGTTTAGCAGAAATTATATATATATAAATTTCTTCAAATAATTCCAAACTGCTTTATTCTTCACCTTCCATAAATAACACTTTCCTTTGGTCTTTTGTTATGTAAAGTTAGTCTTCTTTTTAGCTGTAAATCTGCGGTATTCTTTATCATTTTGCACAAATCTGCCTAAAAGGCTCAAAGAAACTTAAGGTTGACAATGTGAAGTTTAATAGTCTCCAAATAAATTATTACCAAAATACCATTTACCTTTTTTGTCTGTTTAAAATAAGAAAAATCTTGATTTTATTTGTGGCTTTAATGAGCAGTCTTTTAGGTTATGCAAACAATTTTAAGAAGTTTTAAATTTGCAGACTACTCTTGACCTTGGAATTATTTTCTCTCCAATGAAGGTGTAAATCAAGCAGTAATTAATGAAGGTGTCTTCCCTGTTTTAGAGTTTTTATCTCACCATTTTAGAATGTTCCCTCCTTCATGCTTAGCTGCTGTCCACTGGTCAGCCAGGCCAGCTCATTGAGGGCGGGACAGCCGTGAGTCACTCTGGCCAGATGGAAGTCAGATTATCCCCCATTAGATGACATAATGCCATGGTGGTCCCTTTTCCCAGACTCAAACAAAACAATCTGTTGATCCTAAATCGGGATGCATGTCCTGCATGTATATCTTTTAACTCATTTTCTGAGTCTGCCAAAATCATTATTTCAATTACCGGTAAATACAACTGATTTTCTCTGGTGTACTTTATCCTAATTTTCTAATTTAAATCAACATTGTTCCTCATAGTATTTTTCACTAAGCTGTTTGCAGAGAAAGAAACATTTAAAAAAATAAGCATCCAACAGTTTATTACAAAATCCTTTGAAAAGCAGAACCAGACACAAAGAACAGCAAATAACTTAGTAACAAGCAAGAACTCAAAGCATGATTACCAAGGTGGGTGGGTTTGGCCTCTTATTGGAGTTAAACTGGTCTACAGCGGGCTGTAAATTTCTTCATTCTGACTTAATGTAAAAAGAAGTCGAGATTTAGTCATTGCTCTGGGGAAATATCAGCCTGTAGCCAGTAAATAGAAGGAAAAAAACAACAAACCGATGGAACGAAAACAAGCTAAACACTGACACCCAGTGGCAGCTTGTTGCAAATGCAACATCTAATGAGAATATTTAATTTTTTCTGATCTGTGTGGAAAGTATAATATTAAACTGGGTCTATTAACTTTACATTGTCTAGGAGGAGCATACAATGTGGCAGATGCAGTGCTTGTATATATATTTCTACAGTATATGTACTGTATGAATGTATGTATATGTATATAGATAGACTTGTTTGCACTATTTTCTACCAATAAGTGCAAACCCTAACCCTTTTATAGACTGTGAAGGTGACTGTAAAAATGTGACGGATGTGATGGAATGCCCAAAGTAAATAAACCTTAAATGTTTGCAGATGGTAAATGAAAAAACAAGTCTGAAAGAATAAAGATCTACAATTCTGCAAATGAAATAAGCTGCAAATTGGCAGACAACTGTAGAAACATGATGGCATCAGTGTTAACGTGCTGTTAAATCCAACTAACCCTTTTATCTTTAGGTCATACAGGGTAAATACTGGCTTTCATGACTTCTGGCAAACATGAAATGGGCCTTATGGTTTTGTGTTACTTTTGTCTGAAAGACTGATTGTTTTGAACAACTTTAACTGGTTCTGGTAACAGAATCCTCACTTATTTTTTTGCCGCTCCTCCAGTTGTTACTGGCAGTTTCAGATTAACGCTCAGCTAAGGTGGAGATTTCCTGTTTTCTTCCACCTAATGCTGGTTAATTTTCTGTTTGTCTTTTCTTATCAAATCAAATCATTTAAAATTATTGCTTTGAACTGACAATATGCCAAACACCACCACCATGTGGACCAAAGCCTGTATATTATTTACTCAGATCTATAAAATTGCTTTTACAAAAGTTGGTCAAGATGTTATTTCTTTAACATACATTTAACATTTAATTTAAAATGTATATTCAAGCATCCATGGGCTGTTCTTTTGTTACAAACAGTAAACGGACCACATCTTAAATTACACCTTAACCTCCAGTGAATTTGTCTTTAATTTAACTCCAAGCACCATGACTAAATAAAGCACCTTGTAATCACAACTTTCAAAAGCAACTTTAATGTGGATAAGACATGTACAGAATACACAAAGCATACAAAGAGAGGAGTCTCTAAATTAAGTGAGAAATGTCAATAGAAACTGGTCTATCTGGAGTTTCATCCAGACCCACAAAATCATATCCTGGTTTATTTATTTATTTATCTTTTTACTTTGAGAATTACTTCAATCCTGTGCAAATACCAAAGTTCAGAACAAGCAGTTGAGCTGATCTCTCTCTGGTAAAGATGATCCATGGCTCTTCTCAGTCTTAAATCCTAAAAAAATTTTGAGTAGGAAAACATCCACTGAAGGAAAGCAGCACAAACAGCTGTAGACTAATTTAGTGAGAAAGTAGGTTCGTTCCCTTAGAGTTGCCATTTCAGATCCTGTGGCCGTTTGCCTAAAAAATCTCAACATTCTTCATACAAATAATTAGTGACATTTGTTTCTCGGCCCCTCTTCTAAATAAAACATGAGAATTATTCTCTTGTGTGTAAATAAAATATACTTCCTAGATGTTCCATTGTCAACTTCTATTTCATTCATGTCCCTATGCGAAAAAATAAAGACAATCATTAACTGAATGATGGCATACAGGGGTAGAAATGGTCCGCAGCAGTTATTTTCCATTAGGTTCACTCAACAGTCCTCTTCTTTAGGATGCATGACGGGAACAAGCTGCAGAGGGTTCCTAGATGTTACGATCCACTCCAGCCTTCATGACTTCAGGTCGGAATGTGGTGAAAGGAAGTGTTTGAAAGAAAAAAAAAAGAATCCTTGGTGCCATTCAAACGAGGAGGCTCCCATTTTTCTGTAGCAACTGTGTAATTAGCCAATAATTACACTAATTACAGTGACGCTAATTACACCTGAATTACAGAAACGGGGGAGCAGTTATTTTAAACTGATGTGCAAACATTTTTTTTTTTAAAAGACTGAGATGAGTGCAAAGACCCCATATAGCAAAGCACAGGGGTAAGCAACCAACAACTGCTGCCCATCCATGGCCAACGCTGAGATAAAGATCTTTGAGGCGGAGAAACTGCACCAGCCGATAATTGTTGATGTTAATATAATCCCCACCATACCCCTGGAGAGAGCAAGACATCATAATGTTGGAATCAGCAGTTAAAAACATAAGGCATAGTGGTTTAATTCAAGTGAAAGACATGACTGCTAGGTTATGCAACATTTTATATTGATTAAGCCCCATTCTTTGAGGATTCTGATCTGTTTTAAAGACAAAAATAAATCCCACATAGTGCAGTCCTGCAATACAGTTTGGCTTTGAACTTACTGTAATGAGAAGAGGACTCCAAAGCTGGAGAGGATGATCATAGGAAGGAGGCAGTATCCCAACACACTGGCCACGCAGCCAAAGGACACGCCGGTCATGCTCATGAGGTTCAGGAGGCAGTACATGGCGAGGCAACCGATCGCACTGATGCCGTACACATAACCAAACTGAATCTTCCCTGACTGTTATCGGAAAGGAACAAAAAAAGTGTTAGACAGAGCGTATGGGTTTATTGATTGAACTCAGCTCATATTGTGAAGACTGAAAAGAATAATTAAGTTCATTATATACCAGAAGCAGAGTTGCCCCAAAGGCCAAACAAAAGACCATTGGACCAGCCAGGTCTGTCTCATTCATGATGCTCCCATCTGCCGCCTTTAGAGGATGGAGAACTGTGAGGGTCTTCTGCCAGATATGGTCAAAATTGATCCCTAATTCTAAAAATAAAAAGGAAAAAATAATATTATTCAGTATTATCTCACCAAAAAAATATATTAGTATGTGTGGAACTTTATTTTCTGAAGATATTTTCCTGAATATTTTCTTTTTTACAGAAAACATTTTTTAAAAACATTTTTGTCCTCTTTTCAGAAAAAAAAACAAATGTCAAATTTCTTCTGGGCATTATCTTTAAAAGAAATGTGATGTTAGTTAATATTTGGACAGTTCTAATTGACTGGAGCACAAAAGGCAGTATATTTAAATTGCCATGGTAACATACAGGAATATTGTAGCCAAAACAGGTAAAGCAGGACACTAAGATCTAATTTATCCCCAAATATAATATAAAGGTGTACTAGCTCATTTTAAAATACACTCTTAAAATAATAAATAGATTGGAAATAGCATTGATCAAGGAAATGCTTTCACAATCTCAAGCTTAGGAATAAATATAATACTTTATTTTGTGAAATATTTTTTTGTGAGAATGAATTTATATCAGTGAAGGATGCGTTTATATTTGGTCGCATTGTTTTTCCTACCTAACACATAACAATTTTCCGTCTCCGTTTCATAAAAAAAGACCTTGATTTTAAAGATTTTTCCAAACATGGTCCAAGAAAAAGCAAACAGACAGTAAATAAATTGCATAATTTCATGTGTTTTTCCCAGGGAAATTCAGAAACCCGGCACCTTTTCTTAATCCAAGTTTTAAGATAGCTCCGTGCCTTGGATGATTTTCTCTAAACAGAAATCGAATACTCATGTCGACCAAACTCAGTATGTCTCAGGTGAAAAACATGAACACTTTCTGCATTTATTATTTTCCTGCCTGTCATTTTAAAAGAAATTCTCTGTATCTTCAGGCAAGGATGGAGCAAACTCAGTAGGAATGATGTGTATGATCTATAATAAGAGCACAAACTTGTGGTCAAGATTAAATGGCAAATTCAGAGACACAGCAACAAAGAATAATCTAAAATAAGGTAGATGAGCCTTAAATTTCTTTAATGATAAGATGGAAATCCTTTCCACGCACATATCTACAACAACTCACTAAAATTATTTTAGGTCTTGTTAAAACCTTTTATATATATATATATTTTTTTTTTACGGAGCACCATAGCCTTTAAATTTGGCTCTTTAATGCATCATATACAGAAAAAATACTATCAGTTTCATTATTTAGGCTAAAAATACATTAATTAATGTCTACATTTTATTTGGTGATGCTGTTGAAGGTGTTTGTAAATATAGCAAAAGATTTTGCAACATAATATTTGACATTTTAAATTCTGCTCTGGTTATGAGTTTTGTTACCTTCTAACAGAGGCGGCTCGTCGTCAAAGCTATTACTGTACATGGACTGTGATGCAGATGGGGTGTAGGTCTGTGTGGGCTGGAAGATTTGTCCGGTATACGGCTGCTGGGGTGGCATCATTCCTGGGGATGGGTAGCCCATGGGCTGCGAATAATCGTACTGACCGTACGGCCTGAGGGCGATATATATTTACAGTAAACAGCAGGTCATGAGATTTTTAAATAGAACTTCAAACACAGCCATAACAAATAACATCACATATGTTAATCTGTAGGCTTGAGTTAAACTTTTAAGATAAAGATTAAACAGAAATAGATATCAAGACTCAGAACGCCACAACTGCAGGAACTGGAAAGGCTTTATTTTCTTACTTGTAGGCGTTTTCAGAGTTGCCGTAGCCATAGCCGCCCTGGTTTTGGTCATCTACGCTGTAGCTGGACTGATAGAAGTCAGCGTTGAAGTTATCGAACCCCGACATTTCTTACTCTGTTTAGGACAAGAGACACAAAGGAAAGCTAAAAGCTTTACTGTTTATTTTAAACATGGCCAACGATCTGTCTCTCGTTATTTTTATGAATATAGATTTTATTGTGACAACTTTGAGGACATTTTATGTGCAGTAATATAAGGTTCACACAGTTAAAATGGTTCAATTCCACAAAGATTGTCAAGATCAAGTGTTGGCCCAGAATTTTATAATTTTGAAATTAAGCCGTTAAGATAAATGCATTTTAAATCTGCTTGGAAGACTTCGTACTTGGGCTGAAACTAAAAAATTTTCTTTACAAATCGATTAATCTATCCATTATTTTTTAAATTAACGATCGGATAGGCAAAGGTTCCTTAAAGAAGACTTTTTGAGAAAATACCAGTTGAAACTACTATATATATTAATATATATATATATATATTAGTTTGATATAATTGCTACTCAAGGTGGGTTGCGCTGTCAGCTATCGGTACGTTTAGAGTCTCTTAACTCCAGTTAACAATTAATCGATTACTAAATTAGTTGACGATCATTTCAACCGTCGATTTATCGCAATTAATCTGATTAATTGTTTCAGCCATGCATTGTATCCACTTAGACAAGCACTGACCTAAAGTTATTTTTTTTTTAGAAATATATTGTTTACAGTAAAACCAAAAAAACAAAGATTGTTAAGATCTCCAGTAAATCATATGCACCATAAAGGAAGCAAGTGTTTACAGTTTTACTATATTCACTCTTGTCTGTTGTATTGTTATCTTTAATGGCATCTTGCTTTAACTCTTTGTACTATATTTAAACTACTGGAACCAGATTTTCCCAGAAGGAATAATCCCAAGGGATAAATAGAGTTGACTCTAAGTCTAAGTTAAATCTGTCTGGACGCCATTATCTCTAATATTTTATCAGTAAGTTAACTGGCCCAAATGAAAGTGATGGACAAAATGAACTCAGGGTTCCTACAACATAAGGCAAGTTAAATTCAAGCCTTTTTAAGACTTTCTTTTGTCCCCTGAAATAAAACTTTAAGACCAACTTCACAATACACACAAGACACATTTAACCTGATGCTTATTTTAACATAAACCATTACTCTCTGGCCCAGTAGAAATGTTTACAATTTTAAAAAACTTTCCATAAAGGAAGAAAGCCAAAATCACACCAATAGATATATTTTTAACAACTAATGAATGGAGTTCACTTTCTTTTGATGCCTACTCAAAGTCCATAATAGCTCTGCTTTCATTGTAGACATACCACTAACATTATCTGGAGATTTGGTGCTACTGGTGATTTTTTTTTTTACGTCTCAGATGGCTGTAGAGGCCTTGCAGAGGCAAGAGTGGAACAGAACTGAGAAATAGCTGCTGCTTCTCTGTAACTTGATTTTGGTACTTTGTTTTTCACTCTTCGCATGCCTGACATCACAGCTTTGATTCCCATCGTACCGAGCTTGAATGACTTCTTGCTCAAAATATGCCACTCCTCATATAGATCACCTGGTTCTATTTTTAGCGATGCAGAAAACTCTCTGTTAGATAGCCAATTTACATTGAATTTACACTTCCCCATGTTGTCCAAATAAAAAGTTATTGGCGCATCACCCCCAAGGTCTGTTTGCAACACTGTTTTTATTGGTTCTGATGTCAGGATGAAACTAATAATGGTTACAGCTAAGCCTTTCTATAGTGTAAAAAAAAAAAAAATGATCGTGAATAATTTTAATTGTTGATATGAATTACAAAAATAGAATCCTATTTATGACTTGGAGCCAATTATAAGACCTATAAAAGACTGATTTAAAACATTTTAATACCAATTAAGTCCTTATTTTTATATTGAAGAATTCAATGCCTTTTAAGACTTTTTAAGGATCTGCAGGAACCCTGGAACTAGTAGCTGATATGCAATATGTTAGGTTTATGGGAATTAATTGACTTGATCGTGCCAATTATCCATCCATGGCTAAACACAGCAATGAGAATTAGTTTGGTTTTATTTTCTTTTGACAGAAAATATTGCTAATAGTCATTATCACTATATAAGCCCTATATAATAATATACCAACCCTTAAAGTTAAACTTGTTCATAATGAAGTAGACTGAAATGTCTTTAACAGCCAATGAAACTAACTCTGGCAGTGCAAGCATCCCTAAAATGTTATCTCCTGCACCTTAAATTATACACCGGCAAAACAAAAAATACACATTAGCGAATGGATCAGTTCTAATTCATGACATAATGCTAGCTTAATTTAAAAACAAAGAGGCAAATATACATGTTTCTGTATTTGTCGGTGCCCACTGCTTTGATTAGTTTCGTTTGACAAACCGTTAGCCTACTGAACAATAATAACGCTGTAAAATAATAATAATACAGCAGTATACTTAAATGATTTGAGTTTAGAAAACGTAAGGATAAAATGAGAAAACTGGAGTCCTAGCCTCTAATTATTAATAAGCTAACCTGCCCTGTTTAATCGGCAGCTAGTTTGTTAGCTTCCGCTACCTCTTACACATACTTAAAATTCTGACGTAAAGAAGCCAAATGAGGCTTTCTCATCCCAGTTAAGTTAACATTCATAAACATTACATTTATTTCAACAAAGCCTTACGGTTATAATTCCTACCTGTGATGTCAGCTGGACAACTTTAAGTTTAGCCCTGCCAACTCCACGGTAGTAGCTACGTGTCAGGAGAAAGACGGAAACTCGTTAGGGACATAGCATATTACTCGATGAAAAAAAATGGGGCGACTCCTGCTGACAGATTTTGGAATTGCAACTGTATCAAAATAAGTCTGCGATCGAAAAACCTGCCCCCGATTTCTTTTTTTTTATTGGAAGAGACCAACATAGTTGATGTATATAAACAGATACTGGAAGGGTCGTAGAAATTATAAATATATCTCTGTTTTACAATGTTTGGACGCATTACGTATTTGGAGCAGATGTTTAAATAAAAATAATTCAGTCCACTGAAATGCATATGGTAGCTCCACACCGAAAAAGGAAAAAAGTCAGAGGAAGAGCAAAAACAACAACAAAACAATTTCACTGTCATCTTGTTAGATTAAAAATTAATGTGGTCTTTCATTAATTTTAACCCCATCAATAACTTCTCAACTCTCTAATTTTTAGTTAGTTTGTTTTTAGTTTTATATGAAACTTGCACCAAAAGTTTTAATTTTTGCAATCTTCAACTTCAAAAAATCTGATAAATGCTGAAAAAAAATATTTTACTACTATAAGAGTGAAAAGAAGACTTGAATCTTTTCTAACAGGTCGTACAGATTCCGCAGCAGGGTAAAAAGCTTTTAATACACCATTCAATTTTCACAGCATCTTGAACGTCTCTCTGATGTTTTACAAAACTTTTTCAATTTAGCAAATTTTATGTGCTTAAGCAACTCATTTTATTTGCTGGGGTTTAATTCTATTGGGAATACTGGACTGCTCATAATCAGTGATGGCAGCATAAAGCAGGAGATACAGTAGACAGATGGTTTTTGGCTTTTTCACCCAGACCATCAAACCAACTCTGGTTTGTTGTGGTGAGGAAAGAACTGTCTGTAAAGTATTTATCAGTCTGTCTATGTCCAAACTTCTACCTTTTCTAATGTCAATGATCAATGATCATGACTGGAAGAAAGAGACCCCAGATAAGATCAGCCAAAATGAAATCTTTTCCTAGGGTGCCTTTAGAGATTCATCCTCCAGAGGGAGCGGGATGTATAGTCACAGGTCATCTGCATTAAAGGACAAAAGTTATGGTATTATTGGACATTTGCTCAGGATGCTTCCTAGTTGCCTCCATCTTGAAGTTTCCTAACAGCAGCCTTAAGGAGCAGCCCCTGACATACTACCTGTCTGGTCTATAAACACAGTAGGACCTCCTGTAATCTTGGTCTCCCTCTTGCAACTGCTTCCCTGCCTTCCAGATCTCAGATAAGCAGAAGTTAAAGGTGTGAAAGGCTGCAGATCCAGATGGCATCAGCTCCAGGCTTCTGAGATGTGCAGATGGATTGTGTAGCATCTTGTGCTACATGTTCAACTTAAGCCTGAGGCTATGGGAAGTACCAACACTGTGGAAGACCTCTTATGTGGTACCTGTACCAAAGACAAAACCTTAGAAGGAACTCAGCAGCTACAGGCCAGTAGCCCTGACTTACCCTCGAACGGCTGGTCTTAAACCATTGGCTGGTCTTACACCATCTAAGCCCCTGGGGAAGACTTAATTTGATCCGCTGCAGTTTGCCTACCAGCCTTATAGGGCAGATGATGCCATCCTCTTCCTCCTGCACAAAGCTCTGACTAACCTCGAGAAACCTGGAAGCACTCTGAGGATCATGTTATTTGATTTCTCCAGTGCTTTCAACACCATCTAGCCAGGACTCCTAAGGGACAAGCAAGTGCTCTACACTGCAGTTTTCTCCAACAACTCTCTCCGTTGACTCTACCACAGTTGGCCTCAACACGGATGGGAACGACTTAGAGTACAGCAGTGGACCCAGGACTTCCTGGTCTGGCGCCTGCAGAACCACTTCCTTATTGAGCATTTTTTCTTTGGATAAACTTCACATGCACAAGTGCACTCTAACAAACAACTAAAGGTGCTTGGTGGCAGGTACTTGAGATTCACTTCCATACAGAGAGCCCATATTCTTATCTTCTGGTAACACCGAATACATGTCAGATTAAATAATACTACTTATACTTTAGCGATAGTATCTAGTAGTTACTTTATTGTATGTCTCGTACCATGTCCGTTGGTTGTGCTGTTCTTTTTACATCTCTTTACAGGTGAAGAAGCAGACTGAAAATGTTTTATTATTATCTCCCTTTTATCTCCTCTTTCTTTCATCTTTACTCCTTATTGTTCTGTTTTTCCTTTCCTGTTCTACCTACAGTACATTGCAGTGTCCATATAATCTGTAAAATTCCCTGCATAATTATAATAAAGCAGTTAATATGCATAAATCAAGCGAAACACTATGGCGATAGCCGTACTGCTCCACTTGTGAAAGTAAAATCTGTTGGGCTCTTTTTGGCATCAAGACAATTATTCTTATTGCCACATCCCCAGACAGGACAATGTAAAAAAAAAAAAAAGAAAAAAAGAAAAAGCAAACCAAGGAGCTGGTGGTGGACTTTGCAGAAGCAGATCCACCCCAGTGACACCAGGGAACATCCAGGGAACAGACATTGAGAGAGTCGACTCTCATAAGTACCTGGGTGTTGACCTGAACAACAAGCTGGACTGACCTCACATCACTGAGGCTCTGTATAAGAAAGGTCAGAGCAGACTCTTCCAGTTGAGGAGACTCAGGTATTTTGCAGAGCAGGGGATACTCCTGAATATCTTCTTTGCATCAGCCATCTTCTATGGAGCTGTCTGTTGGAGCAATAGCTTATCTGTAGCTGAGAGAAAGCGGCAGGATAAGATGATCAGAAAGGCCAGCTCTGTGATTGGATGCCCTCTGGACTCAGTGCAGGAGGTTGGAAACAAAAGGATCCTAACCAAAATAACATCTCTGTCAGATAATTTCTCCCACCACATGCATGAAGCTGTTGCTGAACTGGAGAGCTCCTTTAGTGACTGACTGCTGCACCCTACAGTAAATGCACCAGAGAGCGTTGACACAGATCCTTCCTCCCAGCAGCTGTAAGACCTTATAACCATCATTGTTCCCAACAACCTTAATAGGTTGTTGCATTCATGCTGATTTTAGCCCATGTCTTAGTCAGTTGCATAATATGCTGCTGTCATTTTGGACACCTCTGATGTTGCTGCTATTTTCCCATATCGACTACTGTAAACATGTCAACAGCTGTATATTGGTTATTTATTCTTTGGATGTCTTTTTTTTGTTGTTGAAAACAAATCTTCCCTAATACTGGTTTCTCTTCTCCTGTTGAATAAATGCACCTACTGTATATTAAAAAGTATTTTTCCTCTGTCTTAAGATTAGATTATGCTTATGCAAAAAAAGATAGATTTTATGATATTCTTTTAACACATCTTCACCTGGGGTTCAAATCAACGTAGCTATCGTTCTACCAGGTTTTGACTGCAGCTGCCCAAAAATACAAAGCATTTAATATTAAATGAAAGCACAGATTAATCACCAAAATATCAAAGAAAACCTTTCTTTAGAAAGATGATAATATTTTGAATAGTATTATGGAAATGACTCAAAAATGATTACATGAAGCAGATTCAAGTCCCATAAAATATCTTGGTTCTGCTGTGTTCCCTATGAGACCTCATGATGTGATTAATACCTAGCTGGAGAAAACACAGGTCTGATAGTTGCTAATAGACACAAAGGGTAGATGATACCAATGATAATGAGAGAGGACATGTACTGGGATAGTGAAAAAAACAAGGTAGTCTCTTTCAACAGGAAGTAGAGGAGGAGATCAATCAGTCGGCATGAGCAGGAGAACTGCAGCACTCATGATGCAGGCGGATACTGGCTCTTTGATGATGTGCATTATGCAAAATAATGGGGCTCATGACCTATGCTGAGAGGGTGGTGGGACAGCAGGAAATGAGAATAACAGATGCCACTTTATACTATCAGAAAGAAAATAGGCAAGTGTAAGCAGGACACAAAAATAAGGATTTATTTAGTCACTTTTGACAGGCAACGGAATAAGAGCAAAAAAAATAAATTAGGAAAAACAGATTAATTCAGGTGACAGTTCACATTAACTATAGAACTTCAAAATATCTAATGACTAGTGACTGGATCCCTTGCCCGGAACTTATTAGATTTAAATATTTCCAGTCTCAGAGGTGCAAGAGCCACACTCACAGCCATTATGACAGAAAAATACATTAGACATAAATTAATTTCAGCGATGTGGAAGAGAAATAAATTATACTGAGTTTGCTCCATCCTGGCCTGAAGATACAGAAAATTTCTTTTCAAATGACAGCCAGGAAAATAATAAATGCAGAAAGTGTTCATGTTTTTCACCTGAGACATACTGAGTTTGGTCGACATGAGTATTCTGTTATAATTTCTGTTTAGAGAAAATCATCCAAGGCACGGAGCTATCTTAAAACTTGGATTAAGAAAAGGTGCCTGCCAGGTTTCTGAATCTCCCTGGGAAAAACACAGGAAATTATACAATTTATTTACTGTCTGTTTGCTTTTTTTTGGACCATGTTTGGAAAAATCTTTAAAATCAAGGTCTTTTTTTATTAAACAACAATGGAAAATCATTATTTGTTAGGTAGGAAAAACAATGCGACCAAATATAAACCCATCCTTTACTGTATTATGCATATCTCAGTTTAGGTTACAAAGTACTACAATTAAGAGGGCAACTCAGAAGCAACATTGCAACATACTGGACACAGTATTAAGTGATTACACAAAACCCATTACATCAGTACCCTTGACCTGCATCCTCAGAAAATGTGTCAAGGTCAAGGAACACAGTTTAAATCATTCTCCAGAGCCATAAAAAACATGTGAACCAGAAAACCAAATCCATGATTCCACAGCTTGGCTGATAGCCTAATAATTGGTTAAAAACATCCATTTAAAGACATTCGACTAAACCCTGGCATTAAATGGTAGATCAGTACCGAATGAATGGCTGCTGTAAGACTCACAAGTGGATCTACAAATGGATTGTTAAGCAGAATTGCCTTGACGGATGAAACATAAATGCTTAACCAAAAGAGCCTGTGACTAATCATGAGTTTAAATGGGTTATTTTCCCGTCATTGCTTTTCATTATATTTAGAGTTTTAGTCACTCTCGTACATGAAGAACACGTCCCTCTTCTTAATCCACTTAATTAAAGAAAATTGAAAAGTGCCAGAAAGGGTAATTGAATTTAGGGCAGTGTATTGCCATATACTGTAATAATTGCCTTCTTTAATATAGCCTCTGCTCTAATCCTGCTGTCGCTTTCTGCGTGGATGAGAGGATTAAAGCAGTGAATTTCCTTTATTACACCAAACGTTCGTCGAAAGCCACCTACTGTTCCTCAATCAGGATTTCCCCACCCTGCCCCCAAATTATCAAGGAGAGAAGAAAATCATACTCACTTTAATCTAAGATGTAGGTGGCCATTTATTTTATCAGTGCATATGAGCAAACTTCCTGTTAGTGACACACATAGCTCCATTTACAGCGGATCTAATTGACACATATTCTTAAAACATTTCTAGGATTGAGCACCTTTAAGTTATCAAATTCTATTTCCTCCCACCCTTTCAGTTAAAAATAGCACATATCATAAATTAGTGGGTGTCTTGTATTTCCAGGCTCTTTTCTCAAAAGCAGCTTTGGAATGACTTACATAAAGCTCTGAAATAACACTGAACAGCTTGTCATTTTGTTTTGGCTGACGAGATACCCAACAAATTAAGATGTTGGAAACAAAAATAAAGTAAAGGTCAACAAGAAAATATGAGCCCATCGGTCATGCAGTCATCATATTAACAGAATATTATTTACATCTGCCCAGACCAGCTGAGAGACTGTAGCCTCTTTTCCATTGCCACTCATTGCCCTGGTCGAGTTTCCATGTGCATTTACTGAATAAATTCACTTCCCCAGGGCTTTATGTTCCTGGGTCTTTGGTCCCTGTAGAGACCCTGTACTTTGTGGGTTTTTAGGGCTAAGATGTTCACAGCTGCAATGCTTCACTGATGAAGGTGATTGTGCAGATGTTTTTTTTTATATATATATACCTTAGGATTGTCACGAAATACCTTTTAAGATATTTTAAAGTGAGGAATTTCACTTTAAAACTTCATCTGTGTAGTCAGCTTGTCAAAAAATGGCCTGTTTTAAATATGTATCAAAGCAGGTCTTCAGGGGAAGGCTGATATGGACTGCTTAGTCAGCCAGAATATGAAGTGGGAGCACCAGCTAACCATACTCTTAATGTTGGTCATTCAGTATGCCATGATCCATTAAATATTTTAACACAAAAAGTCACTTTGAGATGTACTTCAGTAAGATAGAACACCTTAAAACTTCACCCGCACAGTCACTATGTCAAGAAATAGGCTACTTTTAAATCAGTGTTGATCTGGTTAGAGCTGTTCAGGCAGGTATGAGCTGTACACGTCAAAAATTAATCTATGTAGTTTGGTGATTAATTTTTGACCTTACTTTTAAATATTTGTTGCAGAGTCCCTCTGATAGAGCAGTCAGGCTGCTAGGATAGTCAAACTAACTAAGTGGAGGTAGCTGTCAAACTTGGCCAGGCACTCAGGTCTTTCCTGCTGCCTGTATTTGTCTGTAGTGACTGAAAGCCTGAAGTCACTACATGTAAATCCCTTTATTTTCCCACAATGGGAAAATCCGTTCTCAATTCTCTGCATTTTGATCCATCCCCCTGGGGAGCAGTGGGCTGCCATTGAGTGGCGCCAGGGAGCAATCAGGGGTTAAGGGTCTTGCTCAGGAACCCAGAGTGGAGGCTGTGGGGATCGAACCAGGTAATTGCAACCTTCTCAGATCACAAGTGCTCTGCTCTTAACCACTAGGCCAACACTCCCCTTGCATATCGTTTAAGTAGTTTAATATAATTGAAAGCCAGGACCAGAGTTTGAACGACCAACCCTTTGATTGAGGGGCAAACTCCAGCATCCAACACCACTGTTCTTAATTTCAATTATGAATATTAACCGTCTATGAGTTATGTGGTTAAAAACTGAGTGTGAGAATATCAAATGTATTGTTTTCACA
The DNA here is from genome assembly GCF_016077235.1 of Cyprinodon tularosa. Lineage (NCBI taxonomy): Eukaryota > Metazoa > Chordata > Actinopteri > Cyprinodontiformes > Cyprinodontidae > Cyprinodon > Cyprinodon tularosa. The sequence goes on from NW_024039016.1 coordinate 838,853, forward strand.
CAAAATTCTGACATTGTAAATCAATTTAGGTATTAGTTCTAAACTGTTTTGCCACAGTTTAAAGGAAAACAGGGACTCTTTCACTTTTCCTCATAGAAACAAGAAATATACATTCTTCATTTGTACCTAATTTGGTAGAGTGTAACCATTTATATTTATGTAAAAATACCCTTAGAGGAAGGATACTGAATGACCACTAGTTTCCACTAGTTTCCAAATCACAGCTTGTAGCTGTATCTTCTGCAATCAGGTTGTAATTACTGATGGTATGCATTTTTTTTCAAGGGAGAAAGTCGACACTCCACACCATAGCACTGCCTCCACCATAACTTGTTTTGCTATGGCAGAGAGGATGTACCCTGATATTCATCGATGCAACAGAAATATTCAACAAACTTTCAACAGGATGAAATTACCTACCAAAAAACACTTACAAAATGTCAATTAGACGGCTGTTCACCAACACTAAGGAAATGGAGCACAGTCTTTATATCACTGAACTGCTTAGTAATAATGCAATACGGATGTCAGGACTCTTGTTTTGTGTCTGTGTTTCTGTGTTTGTCTCCCTTCATCCACCAGGAGGCCCCTGGTCCTGGTCCGCCTCCTCACACACCTGCGGATGGTTTCCTCATTAAACAGAGTGTTCTTAAGCTGCTGACTGCCACTCACTCAGTTTCCACATCCAGAGCATCACTAAATCTGCCTTCTTTCATCCCCGTAACATCTCAAGACTCCGGCCGTCACTTACCGACTCAGTCACCGAAACTCTCATTCATTCATTTGTCGCCTTCCGTCTGGACTACTGCAATGGTGTCCTGTCTGGGCTGCCCAACAAAGCCCTAGACAGATTGCAGTACGTCCAGAACTCAGCTGCCAGGGTGTTAACCCACACCAAGCCCTGGCAGCTCACCCCCATCCTCAAGAAACTCCATTGGCTGCCAATCAAACAACGCATCAGCTACAAAATCCTCCTCCTCACTTACAAAGCACTTCATTCTCTGGCACCCAAGTACATCACTGACCTTCTTCACCCGCTCACTCAGTCACGGTCCCTGCGCTCCACCAGCAAGAACTTACTTTCCATCCCCCGTACCAGACTAAAGACCTTTGGCGACAGGGCTTTCTGTGCAGTGGCCCCGGCTCTTTGGAATGCCCTCCCCCCTCCTATTCGTTCCGCAACTTCCCTGACACAGTTCCAAAAGCACCTTAAAACACACCTTTTCTCTCTTGCCTACCCTTCCTAAACCCCTCCCTGTCCCTACCCCCCTTACTTTACCTCTTGAAAAGCGACCTTGGGTGTCCTGAAAGGCGCTATATAAATCAAAGTTATTATTATTATTATTACTACTTCGACGCCAGAGTGTTTGCCAGTTTAGGGTACTCTTGCCAAACTGAGTTTACTGAGTCAAGCTGAGTTTTTTGTCAACCTGAGTTTAACTTTGTTTTGTCTTTGCCTCTTGGCAGGAAGTTGTCCTGCTAACTGGATCTCTTGGACCTTCACACCCTGGAAGGATCAACTGAGCTTCAAACTGAGCTGGGATTCTAACAGGAGGTTTGGATCCACTTTTCCCAAGAGATCGTTTGAGCTTTCTACTGAGAAAAGGATTATTCTCCACTACGACCCGTTCAAGTTCCGCAGGAAATCTGAGTGGCAGTCAGTTTCTCAACCGCATTCTGGGTAAAACCTGTTCCGCCCTCCACCGAATCAGTTAAACACTGGAACCACGGCATACAGACAGGAGTCAAGGATACAACAACTTCTCTGGAAACGTGAGTCGGCAACCAAAACCTCTTCTATAAGTTTCACGAGTCAAATTCCCCACTGAGCCTGAACTACCCGCTGTGTCTTCCCCTCACTTTGCAGTTCCGGTTGAGCTGTGTTCAGAGCAACACTTCTCCCCTTGTTTTACTTCTTCAATAAAACCCATTAAATATTTCCCCTGGTCTCTCTGTTTGGTTTTCTGCATTTTTTGGGTCAGTACTTTGTAACATCATGACAACGGACTTGTTATCAGTGTATTCTTCTGGATTAAACCTACTTTGCCTACCCGGAACCAAAACCTAAATTGGATAATCAGTTTTTAGATTTTATGCTCCACTTATCTGAAATAAACTCCCAGAAATCTGTAATAGTGCTAAAACCCTAAGTTGCTTTAATTAGAGATTAAAGAAGTGTATGTTAACAGCATCATATGACTGTGTTATTTAAACATAATCAGTTAAATTTCAGCCCAACTTTCCGTTCATTACCACTTTTATACTTTTTATGTTATCATCTTATTTAAATTATTCATTTTCTATTTTTTTTTAATATTTGCGTTACCTTTATGACATTATACGGCACTATCCTTTTTCTTTTTCTCATGCACAGCACTTTAAAAGTGCTACGTAAATAAAATTCATTGCCTTGCATCACAAAAAAGAAGGTGAAAATGTAATTACTTTTTATGCATATGTATGGTTTAATTTTTAGAGAACTAGTTTTGTGTTTGGGAAAATAGCAATTAATCTTCTGCACAGTAGGACAGATATCATGAATCAGGTGCTGAACTACACCTGGAAATTTGATCAACGTGACTATAACATTTTCTAAAATACTAAATCAGTTACAGATTTTCTTCCTGTTTTTTTTTTGCAATAAAAGGCTTTTTGATCAAGTCCTTATTTATTCTTTTACAGTGAGTGTGTAAGTGCAGTACATGACATGAAAACACACAGGTAAGTTAGTGGAATGAATGTAAATCCAGATAAAAGCAGATAGGACATATGAATCTCTCTCAAAGAAGAATACACTAGATTTAATGATGGTGGAGCTAAAGGAGCAAAGGATGCCAAAATAGTTTAAAATTGGTGGGATGTACCTCCTGAAAGAGCTCAAGACAAAAAAAAGCAAAATGATCTCAAACTTAATAATAAAAATTAACCTTTTTTATGGCACTATTTTTTTTTAAATCTGTGAGACTTTTGTAGAGATTTTTAAATCACTGAAATATAAATGATTAGGTTGGATATCATAATTAGTACATTTGAAAGTCCATGTCTTATTGATTTACAAATCTTTTACTGCTAAAAAAACATGTTTGCTGTATATGTGAAGATGGTACAAGCAAAAAACAAACAAAAAACAAACATATCACAAACAAAAAATAGAGTCCAAAAACAAGCAAAGACAATAAGAGTTCAGTTGGGCGACCAGGATATCATCCTGATCAGGCAGCAGTTCAGACGGGCAGATAGGAGGTCTTCCCAGGCAAAGAGGAATCTCTTGCAAGCAGCCATTCCAGGTGACTCCAGGGGCCATTTTTTGGAAGTTCCAGTTTTCATGGCCAGCTATTTAGAGCTTATGGAAGTTGGTGATGTCTGAGACGCAGAGCCTCAAGTCTGAGAGGCTTGGGTGTTTGGAGGAGACTAGACTCACTGTGAGTGATAAAACAGTTTTCTAGGAGGCTGACACAGGGAAGACAACCCTTGGACTCTGGAGAGCGAAGAGAGTTGTTGTGCAACTTTAATATATTTATTGCCAACCCCATTAGGGGTGGTAAATATGTTATTTAATCAGATATTATTGGGACTTTCATATATTGTATTTAAAATAATATATGCTCTAGCTCAGGTCATTGTTAAACAGATATTTCTGTACATATATGGAATAAAGTTACAACAACTCCCGTTCGAAATATAAGTTTACTAACCAAAATCATTCAGCTTCAAGTCAAGTCTATTGCAGATAAAAACTCTTGACTAAAACTAGTGAACATCAACTAACTAAACTACTTTGTACAAAGATGAAGGAGAAACGTGGTTGAAAACCACAATCAATTAAATTAAACAACGATATCACAGTTTGCCTGGATTTTGTGTTTGAGAACCAAAGTTTCTTGGAGAATTTGGGATGTGATCAAATGAGCTTTTCACTCATTTAGAGCGAATGGAATAAATTCAAAGCAATTCACAACGACAATCCATGAGGTCAATAAAACATTATTTAGCCAAATAATGTTTGATTTGATGATTTGCTTAACCAGGAACCAATAACATTTAGTTAATTGGCCCAGGATCTTTCTGCATGGAGTTTGCATGTTCTGCCTGTGCATGCTTGGGTTCTCTCCGGGTACTCCGGCTTCCTCCCAAAGTCCAAAAACCTTACTGTTAGGCCAATTAGCACATCTAAATTGTCCTTAGTTGTGAGTGTGTGCCCATGATTGTGAGTCTTTTTGTGACTCTGTGTTGCCTTGGAATGGACTGGCGACCTATACAGGTTGTACCCCGCCTTTCGCCCATAGACTGCTACAGATAGGCATCAGGTTCACCACGATCCTGATGGATTAAGTTGAAGATTTAGAAGGATGGATGTAAAGTGCACCTTTTGTCCATATGTTAATCAATGAAAGCTATTTTGGTTTCTACCATCAAATTGTCAATAAATGGAGAAGTCTGTAGCTGGACCCAAAATGCAGAGACAGAGGCATTTATGATTTCTTGCGAGTTTATTGCAGCCAAAGCATAAGTCCAAAAATAAAACATCCAGGGAACATGGGAACCAGAACAGAATTAACAGGAGGTGAGTGACAGGAACTGATAAAGACATGACATAATATTGACGATCCAGCAAAGCCAAACTGCAGAGGAGGTCTATATATACACTGAGGAGTAGACTAACAGGACCAAGATGGGAGTAATGATCAGGTGTGCAGAGAAAGAAGTCGAAGAAAACCAGTGCGATGAAGGTGACACTAGGGGGCAATGAAGGGTAACTATATAACTTAAAGATAACTAAACAATGCATCACAAAATAAAACTAGGACAACGACTAATGAATGCTGAATCAGAGATAACTGAAAAACCACAAACAGGAACAATAACACAAGGTAGTAACAACATAAATCCAAGCCTAACTGAAAACCAAAAGTCAAAACTAAACAGATACAAAAAACCTAGAACTGCAAACCATAACACACAAGACCATGTGACCGGAGGCAGTAGCAAAGTTCTAGACAATATTTAGCATGGGGGCCAGGGTGGGGCCGATATATTTAGTTGGAGGCAAAGAACAAAATTAATGATTAAAAATGTGGCTGTTTTTTAATGTGGCTGAAGCTTTAAGGTGACTGTAATATTTAAATATCTGTACAATTTTAAAGGTGAAATATCAAATTGGTCCAAAGGACTAATCAGTTACACACTACAAAAACTGTCCATCTAACCAGGCTCCTCTCAGAAAGTCTTTCCAATCTTGCTTTGAAACTAATGCACTAAACAGGACCCATATTTGTTCCATTATTCTTAAAAGAGGTTTTAAGATTGTACTCAAAATAAGTGCAATGATTTTCCAGTGCAGTGAGACAAATGCACTTTGAAAGACTTCTTGAAATCTTGATATTTTCTGAGCAAGAAACATATCAATTTCAAAGGAAATTAAAAAATACTTTTTAGCTAATTCCATATTGTACACATGAAATTAAACATGAAGTTGTCTTCTCTCCTATTTTAAAGGTAAATCCTCCTACTCCATTAGTAAATCTTCTTACCTGCTTACTCAAATCAAGGGAAAAAAACAAACATTATTTTCAAGAATATTTCTAGCTCAAGTGGTAAGTCACCGGTTCTGCAAACAGGAAGCTTGGGTTTGTATCCCAGTTGGCAGGAAGCTGCCAGTGTGGATCCTTAGGCAAGACTGTAGCGACTATCAACCACCTTTTTGTCGCTTGTGGGTGCGGGGAATCTGGGATTTAACGCGCTTAAAAGAGGATGTCGAAACCAGGATATAAGGTATGGGTGTTCCCATTTATTGTAGTACATTTGTATATGAACAAACTTTCCAAACAATCCGAGTGGCGGTCTTTACAACAAGTGAGATGGACAGGTAATTATGGAGAATGTGAATATAACAGAATTTAACCAGAGGACGCAGGCTATTGTGTGCCAAAGAAAGCGGTAAAAACCGTATGACCTCCCTTCACCCAAAACCCGTTCTGCCCTCTCATGTCTTACCTATAAAGCCTTCCCCTCCACACCGCCTCCAGTGGTAGAGCAGAATATAGGTCACCACCACCCAAAACAAATAACCCAGAAACAAACCATACCTCAACACCAACAACTATAAATGGCTCCTACAAAGACCATTCAAGCTAATGCCTGCTTTGGGGAGTGGCGGCCTAGTGGTTAGGGTATAGAGTTTGGAATCCAGAGTTCAAGCTGAGTTCAAGTCCTAACCCCATAGACTGCCACTTTGGCTCCCTGACAGTGTAATGACAATAAAAACGCTAGGAATTTTTTTTTTAAATAAAATAATAACACGTAACCCCCTATCTTGAACCGCCCATGACGGAGGTACTATATTGTACATTTTTGCACTGAGTAAACAAGGAAGTAAGTTGCGCATTTCGAGCGTGAAAAGAAAAAACACAACATCATACGGCTTGAAATTGGATTAGACGAGGATAAGACACCAACAGCATACAGTACATTATAGGTGGAAAATTCATTTTAGGCTCAACAAGGACAAAGTAAACACTATCAGGATTAACTCTTGGGTTATACTGCGTTATTCTAACATGAACATGGTTTGGCAGTCTTAGCACGTGACTTGGCTCTTTGAAGACTAAACTTTTGAGCTTTATAATTTTTTTCTCTTCAGTGCCAGACATGTTTTGTTTGCACTTATTATTATTAATAATAATTATTAATAATAATAAATTAATTAATTCATATTAGCAAACTAATACTGAAAGACATTATTTTTAAAGGTATTGGAGACAGTTCAACAACATAGGTATGTCCTCTTTTTGAAACTGAAAAGAAGCACTTGTAGATGAGAAAAAAAAAATTGATTTTTCCATCACATAAAAAACGGTAAATAGTGGCCTATTTTTACATAGTTCTCACACCCCAAAAAGGCTAACATTGTTTTTTATTATGCAACTGCATCTGCCAACATCTGCGAAATGTCTGCTTCTTGTCAACTGTCATTCTTACTGCATTGTGATTTCCCACTGGATGCCTTGCTTTCCTGACGAAATCAGTAATGGCAGGAGTGAACAGACCTGCTGCATGTTCCATTTTACATCTTCTGCTCACTGTCACATTCGCCTGACACTACCAGATGCTGCTTACACAGAATGGATCATATGAATTGAATATTAAGTCTAAAAACCCTTCTAAAATGTCAGGTTATTGTGATGTAAAAACAAAAGAAACTTTAATAATCCTTTTAAGAGCCTTTTCCACCTTTAATTCCCAACTTATCCTTCCAAGTTTCCATCCATCCAAGAGACACATTTCAAAAAGATACATGGGTGGACAGGTGCCTGAGGCTCCAGTCATTGGAAGGCACTGTACTGGTCTAAGTAAACCAGGTCAATGTGCTTAGCAGAATGCATTAGGGCTGTCAAGGGGTACCCACCCCAACACACACACACAGAAACTTGTCTCATGATCTTTGCAGGTCCTTTCCATTAATTTCCAGTCATTTCTACAGCCTAACCATGACCCTACCTTAACAATTATAGGCTTACCCTAAGCCCAACCTAAGTTAAATTCAAACCTTAGTCCTAAACATGACCCAAAAACAGCAATTGGTCCCCACAATGTGCCATTTTCCCTGAAAATGGGCCATACAATATATTAAAAACAAGAGCACCCCCCCACACACTCGTTAATTAAATCATATATAAATATATGAATTAATTAATGAGTTTATTTTAGAGAAACCAGATAAAAGAAAAAATAAACATCCGCATTCAAATATTATAATAATGACATAAACAATTGTATATACATATTTGAATGCCAATGTCTGGAAAGTGGCTGTGATGAATGTTGCAAAGCTTGGTAGTAGTTAGCAGCTTGTATTTGGGACCCCAAAGTCATGGTTGCTCTACATTAAATGGATCCTCTGAGGTGTACCACGTAAATTTAAGAGACAAATATTTGCACATATGATATGTCACGCCGTTTCAGATGTATATGGGTAGATTTCAAATTGAGCTACATGTATTAATCTGGATTATGCAAGTTATATTTAAAGAGCCTTTTTACCAAAAAAATGGTATGGCTTGATTCATTTCTTATAACTATATATTCATTTTTTTGAACATGAAAATTTCGGAGTTCAGATTGAAAGTGAAGTCAACAGAATCCTGTGTGAGTTTTTTTAAAAAGGGCTGTAGATGATAGATTTTTTCTCCCATACAAATAACCTTATAAAACTTGGCTTGATTGAATCAAAAATATGACTTGATTTTTCATATATTTTTATATATTTTCTCTAAAAGATTATGTCATTGTACAGAGTAAGAAAGTTGAAAATAATAATCATGACCAGACATTTTGTCACTGTTGGGATCTGGAGATTCTCCACCTTCTCCAGCAGAGTGTGCTGTGGATCTCCTGGGCTGGAGCCCTCCAGCACAGCTGACGTTCATCAGCCCATCAGGAGACCTGCCTATATAATCAGCAGCCAGACCTTCCTTCAACGCCACAGTGTTGACCAAGTTTGGTTAGCGAACCCGAGCCTCTGAACTACTGGAATCTTTGTCTCTAAGAGAAACCCAATTCTAACCTGCCTCTGTCTTCTCGCTCATAGGAAACCTGTCTCTTGTCTGAAGCTCTGGATGAGCTTAACCTGTTACCTGCCTGCCTGCCCTAGAGAGCCAAACCTGAAGATCTCACTCTGGAATCCACCAGCTGCTCTTAAGGAAAGAGCTAATCCCTCAAACCAAGGTCTGTCACTAGAAAGTCAGAAGCTAGACGCTGCTGCTGCTGAGCACTCTGCTGAACCAACAGTCTCTGGACCCAACCGGTTCCCTCTCTCAGAAAAGAAAGCCTAGACCTCTTCAAGGTATTTTCAGAAACATCCGAAAACTCAACAACTAATCTGTTAACCTCGCAAATCAAACTATCCGTCTCTGCAGACGCCTGAGAATCCTGCCCGGACCAGTTTCCAGAATCCAGTTCATGTTATCTCTGTGCAAACCTTTAATAAACTCTGTTGAACTTTTTATCAGTCTCCAAGTGGTGTTCTGCATGTGGGTTTGATTTCTAAACCAACCATGACAGTCACAAATCCCAGGCCTTTTAAAGAGCTGTGTCAACTTTCACGGATTTACGCTACCCTGTATCTTTTTACGCTCTAACTTTCTTGTACTGTACAATTCATTGTAACTATGTATAAAACAGTCCTATATTATATGAAATTCACTTTATAAGCATTTTGTAAAAATCATATATGTCCTGAAGCCTGTGTATGAAATTCACAAATGAAGAAAAAAAAAACTTTCACCTCTATCATTGCATTTCTCAACCTTTTAGCTAATGTGTGCTCAAAATGCTCTGTTTGAAATATCATGCCCATTTTGATGTCATAAGGGGAAATAAGCTTTCCAGAGTAATCTGTAGCAGCCCAGCAGTCAAGCTAAGGCCTTCATCTTATGTATTATTTCTTGCTCCTAGACTATTTTTACAAACTCTGACTGGTTGTCATGGTTGCGTGTTTTGGGGGCTAAGCCTTCGGAAGGACAAGGGCATCCAAAGGAGGGCTGAATAAGTTATTGTCCGCCTAATCTAGTAGGACTTTAACCATGCTCAGGGTACCTAATTATTGATATTTTCTATTTTCATATGTAGAATAATAAAATAATTGCTTCAATTCGGATAGAAGCAATTTGTATTCTCTACTTGAACTTTAATGCAACCATTGTAGTTACATTCATTGTTCCTAGATATATAGCAAACATGCTGTAAGCATCTGCAACAGAAATGTTGGTTGACTAGATGTGTTGGGTAGTGAAATATTAGTAAAATATCTTACTATAGCCCTATAAAGGCTTTACAATTCAATAGACCTGCAAAGATTTGGTCCCTTCAAGTTATTTGTCACACAGTTAAAATCTGTAGAAACTATTCTTTAATCCCAAGAATATGTGAAAACTGCACATGAAAAACTGGCAAGAGAGAGATATTTTATGCTGTGACAAGGACACACTCCTACACACACTGACAGAAACTACTCACTGTGGGAGAGCTGACTGGGGAAGTAAACGAGCACAGATATCTACTCCTTTGCAGAGCTCCCTTGTGAACCTGTAAGCCGGCTGAGGGAGAGTGGCTGCTTAGCAGCATCTCATCTACATAGTTTTCTACGAAAACAGGGTGATGCTCCCTTTAGGCTTGATGAGCCCTGCTATGGTATACACCACAGAGGAACGGTGTTAAAGATACAAATACTTTGAAGAAAAGTAGTCCGACAACAACAAAGAAAATTTGTATTTTTGTTTCAGAAGCTGTTAAAGCAGTTAGGATCGTTTACAGCTATAAGTTGCCCCTCTGCAAAATAACAAGTATTAACAATTTATATTAAATTCCCAAAACAAAAAAATATTTTGTAGAGTTTAATTTTTTATCAGTTACAGCTCATGAAACTTGATTTCTACCAGCTTTGTACTTTTGAGAGATTTTTTTAAATAATTTTTCCTTTTGCAGAATTCCTCAAATTGAGTCAGTTCCTAATGTTTGACCATCATTTTTCAAAAAATTCTACATAATTGCAATCCTCTCTAGTTCTGGTCTTTGATTGGACCATTCTTTGATTTTTGTCAACTGTTTGCCAAAAAATCTGAATGTCTGAAGAGTGTCAATAAGTTGCATTTTTAAAGTCTTCAAACAGATTTTGAATTAAACGTACCATTCTTACAAATGTATATGTATACAAATGTATATGGATCCAGACTTTGAGGAGGACAGCGGCCCCCTACTACAAAACGCAAATCAAAGGATGGATCTGTGCAAGATGGACCCAAAAACATTATATAAAACTTGCACAAAAGTTCTAAACAAGAGAACTCTCCACAACAGGCAAACAAGCGTCTGGGTGGACAAATTCGGAGGAAAACCTCAGTGGAGGACTTTGTACAAGCCTCCCATCAAAAAACGGACTGGTGACCTTCAATGGAGGATACTTCACGGCGCCATTGCTTCAAACTCGTTTTTATCTGTCATCAGACCTGAGGTTTTAAAAAAATGTCCTTTTTGCAGTTTGCCTGAGAGTGTGTTTCATGTTTTTATGGATTGCGTACGACTGACTGGTTTTTTCAATTTTTTAATGAACGTTTTTAGCCTTTTTTGTGTGGTTTTTACCCATTCCGTTTTTGTCAATGGTGTACATTACAACCGAGCCACTGCCTTCAAATCTAGAATTTTAAATTATCTACTCTCTGAAGCCAAAATTGCTATTTACTTAACGCAAAGAGACAAACTGCAGGAAGGACCTCAGCTTGATGCGGTGGCTCTGTGGAAGTGTAACATCAAGGCCAGGTTGAGGCTGGAGTTCTGCTTCCACAGAGCCACTGGGGATTTGAAGGGTTTTTTACAACTGTGGGGTTTTAATAATGTGTTGTGCACAATTTCTGACTCAGAAGAGCTAAAATATAACAAGCGGCTATTATAATGATGTCCTATGTTTTTTTAACTGTTTGTTGTTAAATCATTGTTTAATAAATGTTTTGTTAAAAAAATTACAAATGTAAATGTTAATGATATAAAGCCTTCGTTTTTAGATATGGGTATTTGCTAGGGGTTGTTGTTTGCAGAAACATGAATCTCATCCTAATCTCAAGTCAGTTTTCTTTTAGAACTGACCTATATCTAGTTCCATAGAGAGAATGCTTGGGGCTCCTCCTCTTCCCTCCATTAAAGACATTTCATCCCAGCGCTGTGTGCCTGTAATATCATCAGCAACCCTTCACACCCCCACCATGGACTGTTGTATCTGCTGCCCTCTGGGAAGAGGCTTCGCATTCGATGCGGCATCAGCAGGTTCTGCAGCAGCTTTTTTCCCCACTGCCATAAGACTGTTGTACTGTTGAAACTCTTATCAAGTCACAAATCAAGACTCTGTATCACACTTGTAAACATATTTGCACTACAGTGCGAATTTTCAAATCCCTTTAAACACAATTCAACTCAATATTTCTGCTGCATTTTGCACCATATTCTTCTGATCACTGCTGCACTTTATAAATGAAAATGTTCATTTAGCTGCTGTAAGCGGCTCATTCACTGTTAAAAAGCTGTATGCATCGAGATTTCGTTTTAGTAAGTCAAAGTCCATTGTTTGACAAAAAAAATGACAAAAAAACAACCCCAAATCTTGATGCTTTGACCACTGCGTTTCATGAGAAGATTGCCTTTTTTGGGGTATTGTGCATACATATGCTACTTTGTATGCAGGCCAAAAAAATAAACAATGTCTCATTTTCCTACTGTTACTTATTCAAAGTTCTGTTGTATCCACTGCATGTCATGATAATGTTGTGGTTATCTTTTTCTCCTGCTCCTCATCTCCCGCTTTCATCTTGGCTCCCACCCCCACCCCCCAGTGCTGCCTAATTTTGTTGGAGAATTAACTCCAGTTATGTCGTTTAAACACACAATGGTCAATGACAGGAGTGCCAATCAAGCTCTATCTTTATGGTCCCCGGGTAATTACAGTGTGTGTCCCTGTATCTGAGCCTTACCTCTACCATTAAAACATCCTTAGGTTTCCATATGGTAAGACACACCTTTACCTTTAAATCAACAGTGATGAAAAATAACAGTCAGACCACTCAAAATAACCAAACTGCCCAAATAATGGATTAAAACTAAAAAAATCAGAAAATCTCATAACAATATTTCTCCCAATGTGACGTTAAAAAAACACCTCTTTACTTCAAAGGTCCCATGGGGGAACAAAAAAAAAGTAACTTTCTTAAAAACTTGTGTTTTAAAACAATATTTTCATTCGTATGAGTTAAAATCCTTTTCTCTCTGACCACGTGTGTGCATTTGGACCTAAAGTAGAGCATACAAACAGGACACTATATAGCTGAAAGAAATGGAAGTCATCAAAATGTTTTCCTTTCTCCCTTTTCTTTCATCAATGTCAGATATATAGACAGCGCCACATATAGTGGTGCAGTTAGTCGTTTTTTTTTTTTTTTTTCAGCTGAGCTCTGTATATCTGCACCTAGGTTTAAATCCAAAAAAGCGAAAAATATTTAGTCATCTGGAGTTGTTTTATTTTTTCTTAGGTGACAAAATAATCAAAGGGTATGTAAACTTTTCATGGCACTGGACTTTTTATTCCTCAGATGAAGCATCTAGAGTCTGAGTATGTTGGACTTGGCATGGATCCAGTCCCATTCTGGGTGCTATGTACATCTCATCACAGCTCATCTGCTTATCTCTATAGAACAACGAATCAGGACTGGCCACAGTCTGAATCACTAGATGATTTTGTTTTTTTACACAAATAAATGAATAATAATTTCTTCCCTCTCTCCGGAGCTATCACATCCTGCCATCCTTTCACAACACCCACAACTTCATTATGGCCAAATGCTCTCCAAGTGCCACATGCTACAAAGTGAATTCATCTATCACAATCGTAAGTCAGTAGGGAGATTTTATCTTTATGTTCAACATTTAAATCATCATTTTGTTTTCTCTCTTTTATTAAGACAGATAATTCCTTCCACTGTTTGGTCATCTCGTTAAAGTACATTGTTACTGGAACTCTAATGTCAACTTAAATGTACAGCCATTTGCAACAGTTTAGAAAACTACAGCATTCCACTAAAGTAATCCTTCAGTAAAACTACTTTATGTATTTCAGTAACTATTCCCCAAGCGAGGTGCATTATACAGTGCAAATATGATGAATTTTGCTTTTGCCAAATCAAGCTTTATGGTTATAATGTACATTGAAAAGTTATTGAACATGACTTTAATTTGATTTTATATGATAGATCAATATGAATTTGAATGTAACTGTGAAGTGGAAGGAAAACTATGCACAGTATTCACATTTTCATAAAAAAATAGGATTTTTCATATGCAGGCAGCCCCCTTTTAATCAATTAATTAATCAACTTTATTGTCAACTACAATTAACATTGCAAACAAGATTTCCGTTTCAGTAGTTTTGTCAGAATTGGTGGAAGTTGGTTGAGGACCCAAATGCAGAAATGAGTTCTTGCAGATTTAATGGATGTAGATAGCAACAGACACACAAATCCAGGAACAATAAACAGCTAATCAAACCAGCAGACACCAAGGGGAAACACACATGAGGATCAAAGCAATGAAGAGAAAAGAGCACTGATGAACTGCACAGGAAGAGTATATATGGGACACAAAACAAAGACTGGAGTAATCAGCTGATAGGGAACAGGTGTGGATAGAAGCAACCAGAAACTAGGGGGAAAGGACACTGGCACAAGGGGGCAATAGAGAGCAACACAAAAAACACAATACTGCTTAATTAGAACACAACTACAATGACACAAAATAGAAAAGAAACCACTGACCAAGAAAACACAATGGCATACATAAAAATGTAAATGAAAACTCAAAAAGAGACTTAAACAGAGTCAAAAAGTCCACAACGGCATCATGACACCTTTATCTTTTTTTGACCGCTTAATTAAATCTAATACAAGGAACTGTTTATTTTTATAATTAAAAAGGTTGTGCACTATTTATCTTACCTAAGAAATATCTAGTTTATTGAAGTTTCTTCTTGAAGAACATTAGACACCAATGGTAAATTTTGAAAACAATACCCCACACTTCGACATCTCATAGAGAAAAGTTCAATCAATCAAATAAAAGGGTATGGCACACATACAAAGACATGGCCAACTATCTAAACCGAATAACGAAGCAATGATGGCATTAATCTGAGAAGCAGTAAAGAGACCTGATGTATCTTTGTTGACAGACCATCGATTACTTGTACATGGTATAAATCTGGTCTCCACAGTAAAAAAAAAAAAAAAAAAAAAAACTGTTGAAAATCGCAGAAATGCAAATGACACATTTAACATTTATAATTAATTCCTTTGTTATGATATAAGCAAATTACTTTGCACAAAAATACTTGCAGTAATATGGTGGAAGTTTTTTTTTTTTTTAAGCAGGAGCAGAGGAGCTGATAAAATGTGAATTGAAGATTTGTTTAAGCTAAATAGAGGGTAATCATAAAAAATACAACCTGGAATTTTAGGGAAACAACTGTAAACATATTGTACAGACAGATTTGAGAGGTTTTTTTTTAAAGATCAAAGCATTTTCATACACTGAGACGCACATGTCTTTAATCTTATTGAGAATTTATGGCAACACATGAACTGTTGTGTTAACATTCTTCCTTCAGCTTTACTGAGCTTGATCTTTTAACCACATTTGTAATAGCAGCAAAATCTGGTATTTAATTAAGGAATTTAATAATACTTTAAGGCTAAATTCATGCTGGACTTTTTAGATTTCACCTTTACTTATCTTTACTACTGCTTCTACTCAATCATAATGAGCTACAGTGCATTGGTCACCTTAAAAAGCTCTGCCAAATACATATCATTATTGGCTCTTTCGGTTGTTGGAGCACATTTCACAGGTTGATTAGAGAAAATAGGAACAAGTTTTGCAATTTCCTTGCAATGCTCTGTATATGTATATAATTCATGGTAACTGTATTAAAAAAGGATTTCCTAAGCAGCTTGAAATGAAGATTTGAAATAACTTTTCACCTGCAGAGTGGTTTAGGGATTGAAGTACAGGAACAGCTCCACTGCAGCCAAGAAACAAGTTCAGATGTTCAACGTTCCTATTTTTTAGCTTTCCAGTTACTGTGGATCTGATCAACCTGCTCTGCTCTAGCTGCCAAAGCCACAATAGTTTTCACTGGACCTCTAGTTAAATAAACCTGGTTCAACAGCCGCCAAGTCACAATAAATTAAGCCAAACTATTATCTTGAACAAACAAAAAATAAAGTTGTCTAAAATGCTCTGTTGCAAACATTAGCAAATAAAACTGAATATCTGTCCTGATTCTTGTAGAGAGTAAACCAATAGAGATTTCACCCTCTAGAATAACAGTCATTTAAAATCTAAAAGCTTCATGTGAATATTTGTTGGCTATGGTGTGCAGGAAGAATTTTGGTTAAGTTTTCTTAGATGTTGTTGTTAGCTAAAAATAGTTTATGCATTGCAAAAAAAAAATCTGGGGCAGCAAGTTTGTTGCTGATTCCCACAGCGACTTCATGGAGTTACGTTTGAAGATCAATGCGGCGTACAGCAGGCATGCCGTAATGATTGGGTTTGTTTGTATACCTCAGGCAGGAGGCTGAAAAGCCCTCTCAACTCACATTTACTCGCCACTGCTTTATGCTTATAAAAAAGGCTTATAATCCACTTTTTTCTTTGGTAAATACTTAAAATAATAAAAGTACAAATATGATGAACTGATATAAGCTTTTCCCCTTTTTAAAGGAATGTTTCATTTTGCACCAGCCCTATCATTATGGTTGGATGTGCAGAAACAAGTGAGGACTATGAACCTCTGCTTCTGCTGACTGAAATTTTTGAGACAGATCGAAATATTTATCCAGCTGTACAAATTTGAACATTTCAACAATTTTTGGATTCTCCCATTGTATGCCGACATATGATCCAACAAGGTAAGTTTGCTTTCTGAAAAATGTAGACATGTGTCTATTTAATTCAAGTGCATTTGTTCAGCTGTAAAAATAAAAAAGACAGTATTTTATAGTCAAACTTAGATTCATTCCAATAATTTCTTATAGAATTAGTAGAAGAGACACCAAATTCATGGTTTATACTTTCCTTCATATTTTTTCCTCACAAAATGGAGAAGCTTTCCAATACAACTACCGTACATGGTTTCCTTCTATGGATTCTCCTGCCTTGTCACACAGAGGCCATTTTACCTATTTAGTCTTTAAGAAAGGAACGACAAGTGTCATTCAACTAAGGCAAATGTGTGGATATCCACAGCAAGAAGCGGACTCAAAATTTCTTTAGAATTTAGAATTTATTTTAATTCTTTTACATATATATTTAGCAGTGTTAGTTATCTGATGTAAAAAAAAGAGCACGGTAATTATTTGAATAAAAAAAGTTCACAGATAAAAACACGTAGATACAAACAGAGCGATAACCAAGTTCAAAGAGGTATGCATAACTTGAGCTACTAGTTTGATTAAACATGTTTTGACTCAATTTAAACATTCAGTAGTTTTTTGATGGCCCATGCACTGCATGTCTTAATGTGTAATATCTGCTCACCATAATGTACTTCGCAAAATTTCTTCTGCTCATTCAGATTATGAGGACATCTTCTTTCAGTCACTAAGTCCCTCTGGAATCTGTCAAGGCCATTACAAGTTTTTTGTGAAATTAATACACATAAATCTTTGTTTCTGTGCTTGTAATAGTTTGCAGATTAAAAAAATTTGAAACCATCATCTTATTTTTTCTCAAATGTGGTATACTGTTCTTTTTTTTTTTTTTTTTTTTTTTTTACTGAGGTATTTTTAGCTTTGCCCAATTACACAACCCATCACATTTACATAACATCTTTCTAATGGTCACTTCAGCACCTCTCAGGCCAGAAAGGACGTCTGTTTTAGTTTGTTTTGCATTTCAAGTTTTTTGCAAATGAGAGCATCATTAGACTTGTTTCAAAAATCCCATTACAGACATAGGATTTTTTAAGCAAATTATCTTTTAACTCATGGACTATTTAAAGTGAACATTAATTTGCATTCCCAGACAGAGGCTATGCAAATGATCATTATCTGAACCTGAGAAATATATGAATGAATAAATAATCATCCCTATCCCAGAGCACAGAGTTATTTTAGTAAATACTCCCCTCTGCGAGTGGAGGGGATTTATGCATTGAATGTCCGCTTGCTGTACTTGCAGATTTCTCATCGCCTGGCATCATTCAGTGCGCGGTGGTAATGAGAGATGGAGGTGGGAGAAGTATACTGTTCATTTCAACCATCTGTGACTAGCCTGAAAATTCCCTTTTAATAGATTTTTTTATGCAATGCAGGGGAAGAAAATGACTCACTACGAAATAATTTTTTCTGTCAAGAAGAGAAGCACTCATGATTTAACTTGGAAGTGCAATGAGTCGATTTCTTTTTCAAGTGAAAAATTAAAAATCTCTCTGATATGCTGGTGGCCTTCATGGAAAAATAATAAATTATGAATTTCACTGCTGTGCTTGGGGACGGAATATTTTATCATACATTTATAGCAGCTAATACAAAACTGATGAAATGAATTGTGAATATGTAAAATAAAAAATGTCAGAGAAAACGGCAACGGGTGTGAAAAGATACAGTGCCTTGACAAGGTGTTCCGTACATATCATTTGTTTTGGCAAATTTGTTTGTTACATTACAATCACAAACTTCCATTATTTTATGAGGATTTCATTAAATTGACTAATTTAAAGCAGAACATAAATATAAAATGGATTTCAATCCTATCCTTTTCTTCTATTTCCACAATGATTTGCTGGTCTATGACCAAAACATTTGTTTTCATATTACCAGTTTGAAAAGGTTGATTGGGTAGAAAGTTTTTCTGCAAGGCATGATGTGATGTTTTATAGCTTGGAACTGTAACACTTTTAGTGTTTTTATAGTTACAGTGTTGGAGGAGAGACTTAGGCAGGATAACACAGTGGAGTGGGCACATCTATTTATGATGGAACGACCAGCATGCCTATTCCTGCCTCTTCTGCTGTGTGTATTATTATTTTCATATTGAACACTTGTTTCACTGTGCTCTTTCCTTTTCTGTCCTATGAATTGATTTATAGAAATAAATAGGAAATTTAGCAAAACTAAAAGAACTTCGATGACAGTTATACTCAGGAGGCATTTGAAGCACAGCTAATTTACCCTTCTATCTTTATGGATATAGTGTGACTTTTTGCTTTCTAGGGATATCTTTGCATTGCTTGCATAACGGATTACAGTTGAACTAAAACCATAAAAAAAAAATAATTAGAAAGACAAAAAATGTTGAGCCTTTTGGGCATTTTAAAACCACACTTGACCTGAACAAGAAAGTCAATAGCACTGAACTCGGAGTCATATACCCCATAAAATGACACCAGTTACCCACAAATTAAATCTTTTAAAATCAGTATCTATTGGCCTAAATTTTCTCCTGCTTCTCTAGACGGTGTAAGTACATGTCTACTTTGAATTATTAATTATTTTAAAACATTTTTATCTTTTTCCTTACAATAAGTGATCGTACCTTACAATGCTTTGGTCTATTGCACAAAATTACAGTACAATACACTGACATGTGTGATTTATGGCTGAAAATTTTGATTTAGGAGTTGTAAATACCTCAGCACGATACAAAGTGAGTACAGACGATTGTGTTGCATATTCAAATTAATTCATATCAGCAGATTGAAATGAAAGCAGATTATGTATCTGTTTTATTTCTGCAGGACTAAAGTCCATATTTTTCTATGCATAGTATATAGAACCTTCAAAATAACTTAATACCAATCAACTAAGATAAACTGTTTTTGTCTTTTGACATTTATTGGTTTGATTTGCAAATCAGGCCGACTTCTGGAGGATCCTATGTAAAACTGAAGATGCAGTAAAACAGCTTAAAGTACTATAAGACTATCCTGCAGATTACAACAGAACTACAGTGGCAAGTACCAGAAACAGTTTCTGTAATCAAAACATCTGTACGAGTGTGTGTGGGAAAATCAGAGGAGGGCGCTGTTGAGACATTTTTCTGTACCAAGGAGTTCCCACTAAATTCTAAGAATGGCTCATATGAGCTTTAATTATTTTATCGCTTTTAAGATAAAAAAATAATAATAAAGAAATCAATATATGTTAAATCAATTGTAAAACTGACATTATTTTGAATTAAAAACTTAAATGTGATTTGTTGAAAAAAGTTTAAAGCAAGGCAAATCAAATTACAGGTCAAATGGATGCAGTTTTACTGGTTCACAGATGGATGCATCTCATGAAAACTTTTGTTTGAACAAAAAGACAATTATATTCATTTATTTGCAGCGATATAGTCTTAGTAACTGATGCATATAGGAATATACATGTGAGAAATTAAGGATAACATTTTTTATTTTTTACAGCGTGTGATTGTGAGTTTGTGTGAGCGCGTGAAATAGAGGAAGATGAGGAGGACAGCATAGCAGAGGAGAGAAAAGAAGACACCACCCAACTCTATCGGAAAAGGGAGGCGGTGCTTGCAGAGGAGGCTGAGGAGGAGATCAGCACCACGGACAGCTCCCTGTTCAGAGCTGCAGCGGCTCTTCGGACTTTTTGGCTCCAAGAATATTGATAAAAAAAAAAAAAACAACACATGGATTTCGATTTTTACATTATTTAGGAGAGCAACGCATATATCTTTGTTTGACTGTATAGACAGAACACATTCAGAATCAGCTACGAAGTTTCCCTTCACCCCAAGCCTTTTTCTCTGCATCTCTTTGGACTATAACCTAAAAAAAAGTTGACTTCCTTCGTGTTTGTGAGAAGCTTTATTTTCTTTGTTGGAAGATACTGCTGGGAACAAAAGATAAGCATGCAAGGAATGTTTTTCTTTTTTCAGCCAATGCATTAAGGCTTCTCTCAGCAATTTTCCCCAAAGGCTGTAAAGAGTCGCTAATGTGAGCCTCTAATTCAGCTCTCCACTCTCACACAGCACCGACTCCTCTTTCCTCCACCAAAGTCACCCACCAGGCGCGCTGCACACTCAGCAATGGATAAACGAACCTAGTTGGTCGCTGATTTAACGTCAATGGAAGAAAAACGAAAAAGAAGATCGCTCTGAGATGAAGCTGGAGACTCTGCCACCAAATAAAGGAGGACGCTTCTTTTGACACCACTTAGTTTTATTTTTTTCCCCATCATTTTCAGAGAAAATAAAAAAGAATGGCGCTGAGTGGAAACTGCAGGACTAATCCCAAAGACCTGCAATCTTCAGTCCAGAACAGTTTTCCAGATGTTGTTGAGCTGAACGTAGGGGGACAGGTTTATTATACCCGCCACTCCACTTTGGTGGGGACCCCGAATTCGCTGCTCGGTAAACTGTTCTCCTCCAAAAAAGAGGCGTCGAACGACTTGGCAAGAGACCCCAAGGGTCGGTACTTCATCGACAGGGATGGGTTTTTATTCCGATATGTGCTGGACTACCTCCGAGACAAGCATGTCGTCCTCCCGGACCACTTCCCTGAGAAAGGGAGGCTCCGGAAAGAGGCAGAGTACTTTCAGCTCCCAGACCTTGTGAAACTTCTGACCCCGGAGGACATCAAGCACAGCCCGGACGACTTTTTCCACAGCGACCACGAAGACGGTTCCCAGGGTAGTGACCACAGACAGTGTCCACCCCCCTCTCTGGTCCCCGCGGACAGGAAGAGCGGCTTCATCACAGTGGGGTACCGGGGGTCATGCACCATGGGGCGCGAGAGCCAGAGCGACGCCAAATTCAGGAGAGTACCTCGGATACTGATCTGTGGCAGGGTGGCTTTGGCTAAAGAGGTGTTCGGGGAAACGCTAAACGAGAGCAGGGACCCGGACAGAACCCCGGAGCGGTACACCTCCCGGTTTTATCTCAAGTTCAAGCACCTGGAGAGAGCTTTTGACATGCTGTCAGAGTGCGGCTTCCAGATGGTAGCCTGCAACTCCTCAGTCACAGCATCGTTTGTCAACCAGCACACAGAAGACAAGATCTGGTCCAGCTACACTGAATATGTCTTTTACCGTAAGTGGGGATGTTTTTTCTTTTTGCTTTTTGTCTGTTTTAATGTTCTGCAGAGGGCAGTGGCGGAGCAAGGTTGAATGGGGCCCTGGGTGGGCTTTAATTTTTGAGGGTGGTAATTCCAGTTGGCCCATCAAACCTGGATAAAGTATAAACCCAGCTGCTGCTTAGAATGTTTCCAGGCCACCAGGTGGACCCTTAGGCTTTATCAATCTATAACACAGACTACTGATGTAAAAACATGAGGTGAAATATACTATGAGTTTAAACAAATAACACATTTAAAATGTGTTATTTTATATCACATATATTGTATATTCAGATCTATAAAGGGATATATGGGGTTAAACAGAAGTGATTTATCATTTAGGGAATTTTCACAGTTTAATTATGTTAGCAGTTATACAATTAATTTCTAGTTAAAACATCTTTTTATGTTAGAGTACTTGAGGCCAATTTCTTGCACACAGTGACTGGAGACTATTCATCAGTTTTCTGCATATACTAATTTGAACAAACAATTAATTTGGACCCTTTACTTTCATACATGCAGCATATTAGTCATGACATGACTTCTAAAGCAAAAAAAGTCAGAGAAATTTATATTTAATAATTTCTATATTCACTTAATCCTTACAGAGTCTCTGGAAGATTGGAGCCCTACATGCACACACAGAACATTTTTGAAATGACCATTTAACCACAGAAAATGTCTTTGGACCATAGGAGAAAGCTAGAGTACCCAAAGGGAAAGCATTTCTGCATACAGACTCCATGCAGAAAGGTCCACAGCAGGATACAATCCTATACATTCACCCTAAAAAGCAAAAAACAATTGCAGAACATTGTGCAAATGTTCAAAAAATAGTTTAAAATTCTCTCAGTCTTACAAAACACATTCAGAGTTGGCAGGTGGGGCTTTAACAGAAAGTGTGACACTGTATAAAATCATGCCTGGGGCTTCATACCATCCTAGGCGGCTCCACCAACGACCACTAGGAGGTGTACCTGATTTGCCTTGTGATTCAATAAAAAGAAACACTTTAAAATATCTGGTTATTAGAGAAGCCTTTTTGAGTCAAAATGCTGAAATTAATATGATTTATTTTGTGACTTTGTGGAAAACCATGTTAATCTCTTATAAGAGATTTGGGCATACAAATGTCTTACACGTTAATGGCTTAGTGACCTTAGGGTGTGTCTTGTAGGCTGCGGGCATGCAGAAAATATTTTCACGCTTGGTTGGAGTCTGACGTTTGTTGTCTGAGCAGTGTGGAACAAAACCAATTAGGGATCACCTCTCATAATTGAGGTTAAAGCAAGACGTTGTTATCACTCAGTGGAAGCAGCAAACACTTAACCGACAGGCTAATTTCTGTTTTAATCTCAGACCTATTACAGCATGTTGCACTATTCCTCTGCCTTTTTTTTTTTGCAAGAGTTTATATTTCACAAGATTTAACCAGATTTTAATCAGTTTCCCTCAGAGCTGTGGGCTGTCAGAGGCGTGATCTGTCAGGGGCTCTGCCTTTTCTCATCACTGTGCAATTTGCTTCTCCCCTTCTCTCTCTTTTACTCAGAAAGCACTTCCTTTCAACTACTTGAACTTCCTTCTGCCTCTGCTATGGCTATCCTTCCAATTCTCCATCTGTGCGCTCTCTAGCTGCTTTATAGGAGTCCTGTGGAGGAGGGTGTAGAAAAAAAGTCATCATGGGTTTGTTAGTGGCTCTTGTAAGATTTTATGGACCCACAAAATGTCCATATTCCTTAATATAGCAGTGAATGACTAAGCTTAAAGTTTTTCGTGAGTTTGTGGCACTGGTATTAAGAACAAAGACAACATTTTCGCTTAAATCCAAAGAGGTTTTAGCAGTGAGCAAGTTTAAAAACTAATAAGGAAAACTAACTTAGGAGAAACCTACATCAAAAGGAATTGGATGATGTCATAAAATGAGCAAATGGATTTTTTTTTCTTCCCACAATGAAAAAAGATGTTGTTTTCTTTCGACATGGAAAACACAATGCATTAAACACACAGACACAAATATGGCTCTTTGGATTGCTTTGCAGAAGAATTAACAGGTTTTGATCGCATTCAGTTGTCTATTTCTATGTGATAATACAATAAAATAATACTTTGTAACTGTAGTGAAAGGAAAATAAAATGCAGAGATATATATATTTTTTAAATGGATGCAAAAAGTATGCTGTATATTTTCAGTCACTCCCTAATTATATCAAGAGGCCAAAATTTGTATATGTTTCTTCAAAGCAAAATTGCTCAAGTTCAGTCAAGTTGGATGGAGAGTAGAAATGTAATAATAAGGTTCCTAATGGACTAAACATTGTGTAAATCTAAACTAATTTCAATGCAGCTTTTCCTTTATGCTTAGCGTTGTTGTCCTGCTGGAATAAAGATGTCCTCCTCTTTTTCTATGTGATTTAAGCTATATGTTTGAATGACAAACCTTTAAAAGCTATTTGTAGATATTAGATTTCGTATTATTCACTATATATATATATATATATATATATATATATATATATATATATATATATATATATATATATATATATATATATATATATATATATATATATATATATATATATATATATATATATATATATATATATATATATATATATATATATATATATATAATGTATACACTACATGCAATACACAGCTGAACTGCTGCAGCTCAATTTTAACTGGTCAAATTTGTCTGATGCACACCTGTGATTAAATTATAAACATATATAAATACCAAAAATGTTTTCATTCTACATTTAAATCTATGTATTGATCATGTAGGAGGGGAGATGTATTCTAAGGTGCTACCTGTGATTTAAAAGTTGAGTTTTGGACTTGTCAGTATCTGCAGTGTTTGGCTGACCTATTTTTGTTGAGTTTTGGTGAGCCTCTGAGAATTGTTTCTTGGTTTACTGTTTGCAGAGTCTTGCCAGATCTCCTCTGCTGCTATCGCCCACCTACTACAAAGTTTGACATGCTGTGAATTGTAAGATGGTTTTACTCGTACCTTAGTTGTAATGATTACATAAAACAAATCTTTGCATTATCCACTGATCTGCAAACGTGATTTATGGTAAAAATCTCTTTAGATAAGCAGTTTTCTATAACACTCAGATGTGCCAGCCTGAAGGCACTGAGGCGGTTCTATAAAATCACCTGAAGTTATTTCTGTTAACAAAAAACTGAAAAGGTGTATCTACTACAGTAGCCAGTGAGCATATTTACAATATATTTTTATAATATTCACAAAAAAAAAAAAAAAAAAACAGAGTTTGTTGCTTAAATATTTTAGAACCTTTTAGGTCAACAGTAGTAAATTCTATTAAGTTTTTTCACATAGTTATATGCTTTACAAGGGTTGCAAATTGATGCAGCTGTTAACAGTGTTTGACAGTAAGAAGGTACTTGCTTATCAGCATTGAGTTGACAGATTCGCCCTGGGCCTTGGTAAAGACACCTTACACCCCCATTCAGGGTATAAAAAGCCGAAATGAAATGACCTGACATTTTTTTTAGCATTATTATACCATCCAGAGAACTTAATGATAAAAAAAGTAAAGTGATTATCGACTGAAGACAAATTTGGAGTATGTCGAGCGACTAAAACAAAAAAAAACTTAATTTTTGAAATAAATCAGAACACATTACAAAAACAAACATCAAAATACTATTTTTGCATTATTTTGTTTTGATTTAATGGTTACATTTTTTGATTGATGATTTTTGTTTTAGTCTATTAATCAATTTGTATTTATCTGATTAAAATTATACATATAGAATAGAATATTGACTGCCTTTGGTCTTACATAGATGGCAGATAATCATGCGTTTATTGAACAACCAGGAGGAGAGGAAGGGCATGGGCTGGATCCAGGATAATTGAGCTCTGCATTAATGTTCTACATGAAGCATAATGACGAGATGGCCCTTGGCTCTCATAACTCCCAGAAGTAGCTCTAACAGGGTAAATCAAGTAGTGCTGAGAGCTGCTAACAGGAGAAGCAAACACAGCGTGTTGCTGCATTACCTGGCAGCATATCTATGGGCTGCTGCTGCTTTCTCTTGCTTACTGACAAAAGTAACGGCTTCTTGATTTTGTCAACAGACCCTCTGCTCATTAAAATTGTCTCTTTCCTAGGTGAGGGTCTTTACCTCGGTGCAAGAAAAGACACACACACCTAGCAAGCATAGAAAACACACAAAGATTAACATGTAGTTGTGTAAAAACATACATGCACCCCAAGAAGCATGAAAGTAGTTTGTTTAATGCTGCAGTGAACTAAATTAAGACAGTTTTTTTGTCTGACTTCTCTCTACTCCATTCTATCCTTCTTTTTCCTAACCTGCTTTCAATTTTCTCCCTGCTTTCTTCTTTTATGTGTTGTACTTTCACTCTCGTCAGTCACCATCCTCCTTTCTCTTCTGCATTGGTTCCCATCTTCCTATTCCCCTCTTTGCTCTGTTGAAAGGCAGAGAGTACCAGTTGCCTTTTAATGCCTGACTGCACCGTCACGCCTTCCTTCTTGCTCCTTATTCATATCTCTGTCTGTCTGCCTACCGCCACAAATTTTACATTAGCCCTCAACTTCAGCTGTCTTGTTTCACATTTGGGTAGTCTTGGGTCCTTTCTTTTACAAAATGGATCTGAGCTCAAATTTTACTGAGTTGTGGGGTTTGGGAATTAAAATAAATCTGTAAAGAGGTCTTCACTTGTGTACAGATGGCACATTTCTTGTCTTGGTGGTGAAATACTTGATTGTCCTGTTCACAGCACTGCCCTCAGCCTTATTGATCAATTATGGCATAAATTGCTGCATCCGCTGTGATCTGCATCTTTCTAACTTTCATCTCAGGCATGCAGTTGTTGCTAAATGGGTGTAAACCACCTGCGCTCTACTCAGAACAGATGACTCAGGTTAATATAATTGCTTTGTTTTGTTTAGATCTCCAACAAAACATGCCTTTAAATGTTTTCATAATCTTTTTCATGTGGGTGATACTCTAATACTGGACTTGATGGTTGAATAACATCAATTGTGTACTGAGACTGAACAGAGGGTTTATCAGCTGGCAACACTAAACTATAATTAAGTCAAAAGTTCACATGCATTAATTATGTGAATTTATGATTATTTTTAATTCTGGGCTGCAAAACAAGACATTTTTGGAGAACTCAACATTTTAGGGAGACAAAAGCCAACAAAATAAGAGTTTATGGCTTTAACTTTATTATTTAAGTTCTGCTTACAAGTTTGCGGAACTTTAAATTCCATGTTATTTTAACTTGAAATGCTGAATATTTCTAACTTATGTGAAAGTAGCAATGATTTATAAAAGTTAAAGAATAAGTTATAAATCTTAAACCTCCTGCTTAACCCTTTAAAGCCCGATCCAAGAATAAAACAAAACAGAAAATTACTTATTTTTGGTTTGAAGTCCTTATTTGGCCTTTTAAGAAAATATGTAAAAAGAAAAAACTGAAATAAATTTTTGATATTAATAATTTATTACTAAGCGATAAGTCAAGATTATTTTTTGTGTAGTCTTCTGCCCTCTGTTATCAGGTATATCTGATTGTGTACAATAGGATTTTGAGCAAAGTTTTTACCATTAAATTATGCAAAAGGTGTCAGACGCAAAACATTTCAGAAACCGTATGTATCAAATATGATACATTTGGCATTACAGGGTTAAAAAAAAAAATCATACTTTTTTATTTGGAACCTATTTTCCAAAATTTGTAATTTGCATTAAACCTTTTTTTTTTTGTCACGGACAGTTGGCAATCAGACTTTCGAACCGCCAACCTTTGTGGTGTCTCTAAGAAGTAACCATGAGTTCCCCCAATGGCAGCCCCAAATCCTGACATTTGACAATTAACTATGATTTTTCAGTAACTTCAAACCTAAATATGAAACTTTGTTGTTGTACTGAACATATAATAACACTAATTTGAGTGGGAAAATATTTTTAGCAGCAGTTTCTATTGTTAAAATTGAACATAAAAAAAAACAAAAAAACATTAAGCATCTAATTCAACTTTTCCATAATTTAATAACAAAAAACATGAAATGTAGCCTGAAAAGTTCCTGGAAACTCCTTAAATTAAGTTAACAATTACATTTACTGTGGTTTCCTAAAATTATTAAGTCAGAAAAAACAGCTTTAGAAAGCACTTTTCCAACCCAAATAAGTAAATTGTTTTTTAAATATTATTTTTGGTTTTTACATTATAACAATGTTTTTTCATGCAAGGGTAGAATCGGTATACAATGTATAACTTATATTTAGATGCATGTCCCTCATCACAGGCTTTATGTAGGAGGAAGTACGACCTTCCACAGGAGCTGCTGGTCATATTTTACACTGCCTTTATGTAGTCCGCTTTATGCACAGTCATTACTGTGTAGATCTGTTTTTCTACAAAACATGATACAGGATACGATACCAAACTACAAGCAAAAATTTGGTCTGTAGAGAAACTCCTCAGGGCTGACCTTCTTTCCGTCAAGGAAAGGGCAACTAATATATCCGTATACCCACACATCATCCACATAAAGTGTTAACAGTTGTAGAAGGGGGCTAGACAGCATAATTTACAAAAATCAGCCAGCCCCTAGACAGCTTTTTCACCTATAGTTTTAATCTTATAATTGATTTATGTCATAAAATGGGACAGATTGACCCAGTATTTAAGGCGAGTCGGACAATGGGAAGTTTCAAAACGTTTAATAACAGAAAAATAATAAAACAGGACGGAACAGAAATGCAGGTTGCTGAGGATAAGCGGACCGCAGCGGCTGCAGTAGGGATAGCTGGGCTGAACCGTATATATAGCAGAGGAAGCAGGTGAATAAGATCAATGATAATTAGAGAGCAGGGAGGAAACAGCAGGCGAATGAAATGAGTGATTGGATCAGCTACTGGGGCTCTGATCATGACACTTTACAGCCAGAGTACCCAGATCAATACGAACGTGTTTGTTTTTTTTATGAGATATGAATGTATACATGTTTACAAGAAAAACATTTCTGTTTTTGTTCTGTGAATTTATTCTTAAATGTCTTTATTGAGCACAAAGTTGAACTGAATTTGAATGTCCCTTATTTTGTTATCGACTTTGCAATATTCTTTTACACAGTGGAAGCGACTGCATGAAAAGTGAGATTTTCGTCCCCGTAAACCCCCGTAAACTCCCGCAGATCTGCCTGATTTTCGTCAGTTTCCGACAATTTTCAACCCGTGCTTGTCCGCGTTTGTCGTGCCACAAATTGTCGGAAACGGACTCTGACGTATGTGGAGAGCGATCAGCTGTACTAATGGCCCTAATTAGCATATGAATACAGCAAACCCGCGCGGCTGGCCAGGTCTGGCTTGAATAACCTTCTCAGTATTGGCTGAAACCACTATTCTCAAACAAATGAAATCGCTCGTGATTGGCAGCAAAACCACACGTGGCCACGCCAGGCTTTAATTTTCTTACCGAGTATTGGACGGAACCACTTCTTTTTAAACAAGTAAAGTCGCTCGTGATTGGTTGGCATATATATATATTTACATATAAATTTACATATATATATTTATTCATATATATATATATATATATATATATATATATATATATATATATATATATTCATTCATATATTTATTCATTCATATGGTCTGTATTTATGTTATCCTACACTACTACACAATTATTATGCTACCATCAAGGACATGAATGAATTTATACAGGAAATGAAGATTTGCCAGGAAGCTGTTTATGCAAAGAAAGAGCTTTATTGAAACACACAACTATATACAACGCGTATCCAAACACATGCGTTTCTAAAAATTAAAACTCCATGAACGGTCCGTTTGCTTCCTCGGGGTTGGAGGTAACTGGCAGCATTCCCTCCGAGGCAGGTCCGATGTGCAGACGCCTACTGTGCGCGGCCCTGTACTTCGGCATCGCTTCTAACCGGGACTGCAGCTTAACACAGAGTTCAGTGAGATCCGGCCTACGAAATGGCGGCGACCGTACAATCCATCCAGAGACACTGCTGACGACGGCGGTCTTCAAGAGTTCCACTTCCTCATCTATTAATGCACCTGAAAAATAGTCACCAAATAAAGTCTTACCCTCTTTCTTCTGGCCCGACTCCGAGCAGATTGCCTCCGCACGCAGCGTGTTGGCTGGCTGCGTATATCTGAAGCTCCTGCGTACCGTCTGAAAATACGTCTTACAGGCAGCTGGAAAACAATTAATTGAGAGTGGTATGAATAAAAAAATCAAACGCAAGTCACAGTAACAAGGAAGGAGAAAACATTAAAACAAGTCACTTACACACAATGTCGTCTTTATCAACATCGTGCAAATCTGGACTTGCTGATATGGCTCCGAGAAAATAGGTCACCGCCTCATTGTGAGGCGACAGTATTCTGTGAAAACAAAATGTAAAAGCTATGATCAGTATCCATCCGTATCCATTGCCTTTTACCGCAGAATGAAAGCATATTCTTTAAATCTTACCCTTGCTCCGGTTCATAGCGCCTGCAATTAGTCTCCGAGTTGTGAAGACGGCGTACTGCTTCCTGTGAATCACAAAAAATACACTTTAATAAAGCTTGTTCTTGCAAGGCTACTGTTAGGGGTAGCTTTAGGCTAGGCTGCTATTAGCCGTAGCTTAGGCTAGGCTGCTTTCAGCCTAGCAGGCAGTAATCGAACATATATTTACCGCTAGCATCTCTGCTTTGAGTTCGTCTTGTTCGATGCAGAGTCGCCATCGCGTCCAAGAGGAGTTTTACCCCGAAATCCAGACGCTCCAGACCGCCTGCACAAAGCAAAGCATTCACCCTCCACTGTGGCTGCACACCGCGCCGCTCTTCTTCTTTTTCTTCTTTTTTTTTTTTTAATGGCGGTTGGCAAACAACTTATAGGTGCACTACCGCCACCTTCCAGAATGGAGTATGGATCAGACAAACTATTATATTCTCCCTAAAATACCCGTTCTTCTTAGAAAATTAAAAATACTCCCAAAAACTACATCCCCAGATGACCTTTGCAACAATTCCCTTATATCTAGTTTACTTTTATTCCTGTCTAACTCTCTACACAACATTTCTCTTTCCTGAGTATATTTATTACATTCTAAAAATATGTGTTGGACAGTTTCTAATTTCCCACAAATACAACCCTGTATTATGCTTATTCATTATTTTAAGAGTACTATTTAATCCTGTATGTCCAAACCTTATTCTAGATATAACATCTTCTTCTTTTTTAATTCTATTACATTTTCCTAAATGAAACATTAATCCTAAAAATTGACTGAAGAATATCCAATATAATATCTTGTCTCGACTCTGAATTAAATTCTAGAATACTTATTAATGCACTACTTGAATCTGAACAAATTAAAACCTCCCTGTCTTTTGTTTCCTCAATCCATTCTAAAGCCATTAAGATAGCCATTAATTCACCTGTATACACTGCCAATTTATCTGTTATTCTTTTATTCCTCATAATATTTAAATCTGGGATTACAAATGCTATACCTACTTTTTCATTTAATGTTTTAGAAGCATCTGTATAAATTTGTATATACTCTGAATATTCTTTTTTAATATAATTTTCCACCGCGCCGCTCTGAGTTTCTTGGAGATCGTAAAGAGCATGCGCGAGATGAACCAGGGTTTCCGCGGATCAATAAAAATAATTAAAAAATCATTCATTTTTTTTAAATCAAGGCCTTAATTGGCACTAAAATTATTTAAATATGTTTATCGAAGTATTTATAATTCTTTAATAAAAAATGCTTATAAAAACAATTTCGTCAGATATATTATATCGCTCCAGGCGGAGAAAAAGCTAGAGGATATATATATATACGTATATATGTGTGTGTGTGTGTTTACATACATACAGGAGTCATGGAACTGTGCTTGCAGCTTCTTCATATTTCATGTACACTAATAACTTGTGTACATGGTTCTTGTTGATGGCATTAAAATCATTTCAAATAGCATTAAAATAGCATTAAATTAGAGTCACTCATTCCTGTATGAACCCTGTGAGCGCTTAATTTAAGATTAAATATTAAAAACATCCCACCATCATCCAGCATATGTTCAGTTTCTGCCCAAATATATATTTATATTTTTGTAGATTCTTGTAACGGGGATAAGGATAATTCAAAACTGCTTTTTTTGAATGAACTTGTTCTCTTCTCCCAAACATCTCTTTTCATTCCTGTAATAAGAAGTTTCTTTTGAATGGATTTGATTAAAGTTTAAGTCCCTCGGTATAAAATAAATATTTTGATGGAGATGAGAAATCTGCTTCCTCGTTGGTGAATAACCAATAGTTTGGATCCAATCATTTAAATAAACGGTGTAAGTTTTTTTTTTTAATATATAAGAATTGTGCTATAATTTCTAGTCACCGATCTGTTGCTGCTATATTTTAATTTGACAAACCGGAATTTGTCGATGTTCTTTTTCCTGTTTGGTGCGATTGCAATTTCGGATCTTGACCTGGCCGGACCTTATGACCACAGTGTACCAATCTTCTGATGGCTACTTCCAACAGGATAATGTGCCATGTTATAAAGTGAATCATCTCAGACTCATTTCTTGAAACTTTTCCACTTAAGTTATTGTGAATTGAGCATATTGACAGACAACATTTTAGTTTTTATCTTAAATGCAATTTTTTTTTTTTTTATAATTACTGCTCTAAATGTATTGCTCTGTCAGCTAAAGATCTGTTTTGGTCTCTATACTTTAATTAAATAAATCAATTCAAGCTAAAATGTAAGAGGCTATACTGAGCCTGATCTCTTTGTATCAGAGATTTTCTTACCTTTCAGAAAAATGTCACTTGGAGTAAAACCCCCCCTGCAACCCTGATTTGCATTTGTATAGCTCACAGCATGTTCATTTACATGTTAAAGCCTCCCCTAGAATTCCTTGGGGGGGAGGCATGGGGGGAACACTGCCTAACAAAGTCCACGTCAATTTCTGACAATTTACGGGAGTTTTCGGCGAAGCCTGCAAATTGTCGTAAACTGCCGCTAACCTGAAGTTCCACGACAATCTACAGTGCCGCATATTGACGAAAATCCCACTTTTCATGCAGTGAGCCTGTAGCAACAGTGGAAAGCAAAATTCTCCTTAACATGAAGAAAGTAGAATTTGGCTCTCTAGGAACATTCCCCTGTTATGACTGATTGAGTTTCTGAGAGGAACAACATAACACATATACAATAACCCTACACTGCAAGATCCATTTCTGGAAACTGGCAGAAATAAATGAAAACTTTAAACACATTCTGGGGTAAAATCTTGAATATTCTGGATTTCCGGCTTCAGAAAGCCAGATAGTCGCCATTCTTAATACAGCTAGTTTCTCCTTAAACCAAATCTGTCTGTAGCAGGAAATGTTGAACTAATCCTGAGTCTGTCACACATTTGAGCTCAGACCTAACATGAGGGAAGAGTCAGAAATGGTTCGGCGTTTTCCGGAGGAGCCTAGAGATATTGAGAACAAATACTCATTATGCTCCACAAGATTAGATGCATTTTTATTCCCAGCCACAGATCACTCATATGACACAAAGACACTTTCTTTGTACTGCTCTTCATATTTATGCTGAACTCTATGCAAACTGTCAGGAATGGAGGGTTAAACCATTAATACACAGCTCAGACAGCCATCAGATTATAATAATCTCAGCCTCCTACTTTGGTAGACAGGGATTCGTCTCTGGATTCCCACCTGCAGTGTGATAAATGGGGTTTTAAATTCAGGCTGATGTCATAGCTATCAAAAAAATATTTTTTCTCTTTAATTATTTAAAAAGTTTTTTTCATTATATTTATTAAATAAAGCCAAAAGAGGTTGTTCAATTCAGGTTTAACATAATGATAGCTGAAAACGTACCTAATTTGACTGTATTTTTATATTTATCTTGATTTAAGGCTATGTCCTTTTTCGCACGTGCTGTGTTACACCTAGATGCATTTTGCAAAAAAAGGACAAACATGCACACACACAACATTTTCTTATGTTAATCAAATCCTTTGATCCTATGCAAATAAGACAAGGCTACAATAATATAAAACTTGTGCAGAAAGTTCTTGTATATTAGTTTTTATTTTAGGATTTGTGTTAAAGTCTATTCACTACCAAATGCAAGTGATTTAAATCCCTAAAGGATAATTATTTGTAAAATATTAATTTCCATCATAGTGGATACTGGTTTTATGGAGAGGAAAACACTAGTGTCCCAAATAGATACATTTGGGAAATTTTTTTATTGATTTGATTTGAATTGATACATTTTTTAAACAAAATTAAAACATTTTTTTAAAACAAAGAGCTTTAAGTTACCCAGTTAAAAACTGCTAGCAGAACTCTGCATTGATCTCATTGGATATGCTGTCTGAGAGTTTTTATTGTAATACCTGCCTGATATTTAAAAAAAATCCCAGATAAAAAAAAAAAGGTTTTTATTATTATTATTTTTTTGTATCTTCTTTTTTTACATTTATGCAGTTGGGATAGAAGAAACACAGACATATTTGTCACTCATTTTTTAAATGAACCTATCTCTTTTTTGTCTTTATCTGTTTAGATCTACAGTTACATATCCTCAGGCTTCCTGGACTAATTGCTTAAAAAAAAATCAAGTTTCTCATTCCTCACTAATGGTGATAAATTTGAAATTTAGGAGATCTTTCTTGAATTACTTTTTAGAGGCCTCTGCAGCACTCAGATGAGCTTGCTTACTTAATGTGAAGGAACTGCAAGGATAATAAATGAAGAGCATTTATCCGGTGAAGGCGAGGGGTTTCTTCTCAATTTAATAAAATACTAATTTGTCTCCCTGAATTTAGTTTTTAATGAGCGTGGGATCATTTATGTTTCACAGGTCATTTTAAGGTGTTAACCTCTAAGTGTACCATGCCAGAAATGTATTTACATCATTTCAACCTTTGATGCATTTTATTTGAATTTAATATGACGCTCTACAGCACTCTTTGAAATATACTGTGGTGCTTTCATATATCTATGAGGTCATTTAAGTTATTCAAGAAGACAGAAGCTGTTAAAAGAAAGCTATAAGAAGTTAGAGACAGAGGTCAAAAATCAGAATCAGAAAAGGCCAACAGCCATTAAATAAAATAATTTTTTACACTTTGTTCTGGTGATAAGATGCTACACACAGACAAGCAAACATACAGTTGTCTTAAATAAATATGGTATTAGATGTTATGGTACAAAAAAATCTAAGTTGTACAGGAAGAGCTTCATGGCAGAAATAAAAAATAACGAGAAAAGTTTGCCCCATACTATGACCTACACCTATAGCTAAAACTCGCGCATAATCATGAATATTACCAAATCTTAATGAATAGTTCCTTGTACTGATGTCCGCCTTTGATAACAATTTTCTTAACATCTTCTCATAAGTTTATAATTAAGGCACAGCGTGTGTCTGCAGCCTGTGGTGTTTGTTCTGCTCTCAACTTCTTCATTCACTCTTCTTTTTTGAAAGGTGAGCAAGGCATAGCTCACCTTTCCTGTGTTTTTGTCTTAAGTATAATAATCATAGTCATCAGTAGGTGTAGAAAATAATGTAAAAGAATCCTGCTTCTGGATTATGATGTGGATCATCATTTAATGAATTGTTCCTTGGTAAAAATGTAATTAAAATCTGCTCATAACTTTTCAAGTTATCCTGTACACAGATGGACGGACAAACACACACACAAACTTGGCTAAAAACCTAACCTCCTTGGTGAAGGTAACGATAGTATCAAGTTAGATAACAAAATATGCACATACAGAAAATATGTGCTTCGATTATCATTTTTTTTTGTCTTGTCTTTTCATTTTTACTTTAATTTGAAAATGTTAGTGAGTACACAGGGCTCATGGATTAGGCTGGAAGCAGATGAGAAGAAGCTGTTTTGTGACAGGAGGTTTTGGTCACAATAGACAGTAGACAGCAGCCACCTTCCAGAGAGGAAAGTCTGAAACAGTTTGTGTCCATGGTGGGAGGGGTCAGCTGAAATCTTACTTGCTAATCTCTGGGTTCTGGGCGTGTACATTTCCTTAAGAGATGAAGGTTTTCAACCAATTACCCTTTTAGCAAAGCAAATGATACACTCGGCCTGGCCTTGTCCCTGGTTGTAGCAGTAGAGTCACAAGTACTGTCACAAGACGTACATCCTCTGCGGTGCCTTCCTGGTATGGGGGGTTTTGTTCAGCTCCCATTTAAGGCCCTGAATGCTGATGGGGTCCAGGAGGGGGAAGGAGTCCACACTTGCGACTGGAGATTGGTCCATACCCTGTCTCCATCACATATTTCACACAAGCTCTTTGTTAGCATCAGTAAATACCTCGAAGAAGCTTCTCTGGTCAGTTTCCAACCAGGTTTAAACACTTTGTCCCAACAGCAACAAATTATTTGTACCTGAAAATCAATGGTTTAATTCAATTTCAATTCAATTCAATTCAATTCAATTCAGTTTATTTATATAGCGCCACATTCACAACACATGGCATCATGTTTACATCATCCTTGGCAAAAAATAATGGTGGCAGTATGTGGGACTGGTTGTCTTCCACAAGGAAAAGAAAACTTGTTAAATATTAGGGGGAAAGGCTGTAAAGACTTGAGACTGTGGCAGAGGCTCCCTGCCCAGAATGACACTGACCCTAAGCATACAGAAATCATAAAACTTGAGAGATTTAGCATAAAGCAATTTAAGATATAAATCCAAACAAGACATTTGGACTTGCTCTCAAAAGCTGTCTATTTAAACTGACCAAGAAAGCTTTTTTGAAAAACAAAGCAAAGCTGGTAAAAAGATAGATGTATATTTTTTAATAAACTAAACTATAAAAAACATATCCGTTTCTTCCCATTTCTCACTAATGTAGTACTTTACCAAGGTACTGTGTGTCACATAGAATCGGCATACATAAAATGTAGAAAATAGAAAATTATAGAAAATTATGGACAAAATATGGACAGGTTCAACATGTACTGATACTTTTGTAAGGCTTTCTTTGCATAAGGGAAATATTCCTCTTTATTCCAGATAGTTTACGTACTGGAACTCAGATTTTTTTTCCAAATCACCACACCAGTTCTAAAATTGTCTGATTGAAAGATTCAATACTTTCATGCCAACAAGCTAAACCTATTTGTTCTATTCTAGCTTGTTATCGACTATTCCGATATACTCCATTGATTGCTATAAGACTATTTATTTATTTTTTATTTTTTTTGGCTTTGGCCTTGTTTTGCTTATGACTATTTAAATCTTGTTTAAAAGGTTAACTGTATCTACAAATTTGTGGTATGCATGTCTGCAGTGGGTGACAACTGATAATCTCTGTTGACAGCTGCTTTATTAACTCCCCCTGAGGATCTCACAGAGAAGGTCACAACAAAATTGTTTTAAAATAAGCATGGCACCACAGAAACATTTCCAAAATCTGATACACAAATATAAACATTATTTTCTGGCCCAGGATTTTTCCCCCCCTCCTTACTTACAGCAAAATGTCATTAGGTGAAGTAAGTGTCATCACAAAAGGATGCCTTCATGTAAGTATCTGTGAGCCACTCTGTACCATTTACTCATTATAGCAGATGAGTAACTCCTTGGGGGCAGTGGGAGTTTGGCAGGTGGAAGTGGTTTTGGTGTGACTGCTTACTCTAATGCATGACCCATGCTGTGCTACTTGAGGCATTTGCACACCCGTTGAGCCATCCGCAAAACACACCTGGACTGTACCAGCCGCAGGCATGCATTTATCCTCGCACATTGCCGAGAAACCTCACTCATGAGCAACTAAAAATGCATGTTTATCATCCCTGCAAGCTTCTGCCAGACATGTCAGCGATGACATTAGGTGCAAGTGCTCCATTCTGGAAACCTGTGAAGCTGAGGCTGAGACAGGCCATGACAGCTCAAAGGAGCATCTTGATGGAAACAGGTGCTGTAACAGCCTCAACAGGAGAGAGCAACAGTTCATACCTTACCGTAAATCTGCAATGGTTGGACTGGGTGCAGATATAGAGGGATGGAAAACACAGCTTGATCTGCAGCAAAGACCACTGACATTCTGTGCTTTTACTACCCTGGAGCTTTGACTAAAGTAGCCGAAGACTGTATGAGGCAAGGCAAGGCAAAGCAAGGTAATTTTATTTGTATAGCCCAATTCAGTACATGGACAATTCAAAGTTCTTTACACGAATTAGATAATCCAACAGAAGAAAAATAAAAGCAGAATAAAAACACAAATGGGGCAAAAATGAGACCAAAAGCTGATCTGAGGCTCATGGCCTGTTCTTGGTGGGTAATGCCCACCAATGCCAGATGATATGCCTTCCAGTCATAACTAAGTCAATAATAACTTGACTTTGCAACCATCTAGTTGTTACAGACAGGCTAAATTATGCCTAAGTTTAACAATGCATTTGCACAGGGGTAAAGCTAGATGGGGGGCCAGGGGTGGCCATGGCCACCCTTAGCCAATCATTGGCCACCCCTGTGGCCACCTCTACCGTTTTCTTCCATATAATACAGATGGTGGCAGCAGTAATACTCTCAGGTGGAATATTCAAAACATTGACATTTTTCATTTATTAACAATTACTTGGCAGCAAAAACACTGTGGTTTATTATGCACATCAAAAAACTAGTACAGAACAAGTACAGAATTAATTCTCTTTACAGAACTAGATTTTGTGTTATATGGGGTAAAGAGAAAATCTTGGATTCTTTAGTTAAATCATACATAAATATTTTAATAAAAATATATTAAATAATAAATTTATCCATTGAATGACTTTATTGCTCTCAGAGTGGAGAAATTTACTTTATGTAGATATTAGTACTTGTAACTATCAATTTTATGCAGAATGATTATTGATAAAATAGGTAAGTAATGACAACGGAAAAGGGGTTCCCCCCAAAAACTCACACCTCAAAGAATTTTATCCACTATACCATTTATCTAGGAAGTATGGATGCTTAAATATATGCATTTATTTATAAGCAATTCTGTAGGAAAGTATAGTTTGTCTTTATTTAGAAAATATGGATGTTTTGCTTGTTAATTTTCCTGTTGAACAGCATAGATTGACCATAAGGTTCTGGTGCCTATCCACTTTTGGCCACCCCTCAATGTACATTGGTTATTGCCTGGCCACCCTTATAAAAAATTTCAGGCTACGCCTCTGCATTTGCATTGTTACATCTGCATTTTCATCTATTTTCTTTTTATTAATTAATTCTGTTTAATTCTGAATTTTTTAGATTTTATCATTTTAAGAGAGTCTTCAACTTGTTGGCTCTTGGTTGGGTTTGTATAAGTAGGATTCTTCAAAAAAAGACCATGAAACTAATGCATTTGTGTGAACAAGGTGGCATGTTGGGCAACTCAAAACAAATGTAATACAAAATATTTCTATTATCTCTAGTACTGATAAAGGCCCAACGTTTATTGAAGTCTGCATGTCCACATAGGTTTGAGAATAACAACACTCTCTATTTTAATGTCAGACTTTTATTTTGCACTTCTCTGGTTTAGATATTAATAACACTGTTTAACTCTGTTGGGAGTTTCCCATTGTGCTTGTTATTTTGGCTAAGTTTAGGGATCCCAGTGAGGCAGACAAATCTTAAGTGGGGAAGCTTTCTTACTCTGCACAGGCAAACCTGAGGTGCTTATCATTAGTTTACAGAAACATAATATGTCAGCATTTTATTGTAATGACTGCTGCAGCGGTAAAAGGTAAGGCAAGAAGGTGAAACAATAAATGATCTGTAAGAAAAGCAAAGAGGAAGCAAAGATAATTTCAGGGTTAAAAGAAGGTGAATTCAATATTTACTTTACAGCTTGGATTACCTAAACTTCAAAAGTTATTAAAAGTTCCCCACATTTGATTGTAATAAATGATTTCTAATTGGAATCATGTTTTATAACTTTTTTAAAATCTATTTTCTTTACAAAAAGGAACAAAAACAAAGGGAGGTTGAAGAGATCTGAAATAAATGCAGGTCCAGCAGCAGAAACAAAATAAAATAAAAAGTGGGTTAGACATGGAGAAATTACAGTCTTTCCTGTTTGTCTCGCCTCCCCTTGACCTTCTTCCATTCAGGCTTAGTGTTGCTGCGTAACGTAGACTCCCATAATCTCCATCCCCTGGAGGCAGGAGAGGACTAGGGAGCTCTGACAGAAAGAGACCAAGGCAGGGAGAATTAATAAGGAAAACAAAGTGAACACACACAAAAAACAGGCTTCCCATAGTCCTCTAGAACAGCCTACTTTGGTTGCCTTCTATCAGTTCTTTCTTTTCTCCTGTGACTCTTGACTCTCTGTTCTCTCCCAGTTGGTGCTTACAGCTGATACAATGCTGATGCTCTTCCCCCTGTTGTGTTGGAATAAGTGCTCCATGGTGCGATGAGGTGTGGAGCGTTGCTATAATGACAGAAGCTGCAGCTGGAGAGACTCTTCACAGGCCCAGCTCAGCGGCTGGCTGCTGCAATGCATCAATGCTTTAATGGGCCTGTGTTTTTGCACATCCTGATTGGCTGGAAATGTCACAGACACAATATAAACGGTACACAGTTCCACTGGATTCAAAGTTGCGTTGCTTAATTATAGCAGCATCTGTTTCCTTTGTCGCAGCTCAGAGCAATGTCTCCTGCTGTTTGGATCTGCATCCATGGGAAAGATATAGATAGCAAGAGGGAAGGTTCAATAACATCAGTTAGATTATCTTAAAAATTAGAATAAGCGTTGTTTTTCCTGTCATTTTGGGAATTTTGAAATATGTCACAGATCTGAAGTTTTCTAACAGTGATTATAAAGGCACCGATCAGGCTTTTTAAGGCTGCTTCCAATATCCTGTTGAATCTGATTTTTAACAATTCAGATTTTGTTTATGAAGGCTATTACACATAGGAGAGAAAAATAGCCATATCCATAGTTAGTTAGTGATGTAACTGTAGACCAAACGTCAAGGGATTTATTAGATTTGATGTAGTTGGTGAACAGAGAAGAAATGCATTTAGGTGCCAAGCCATGATGCCAATTTTGGGAGGATTAATCAGAGCATCTCTAGCAACAGTTTCATTTTATTCTTTCTGGGCCTGCTGCATGTAGATTGTTAATGATATTATTACATATTTGAGCTCTGTTTTCTGTTTCTTATAAAAACTGTCTGTAAACCTAATTCATACCGACCATGGTTGTTTAAAATTACATAGCTCTCCTCATGCATGTCTAACTCTCAGCCCTGACTCCCCAGTGCACACTAGAAGGTGGAGTTTTACTGTCCTGGATGCAGAAAATTGAAAAGATACTTTTCCACCATGCAGAGCTTACTGGTTTAAGGAAGCAAAGGAAGGAGAGGATAAGATGTATAAGATAATGAACAAGGGATATCTGAGTCAGTAGGGAAATTACCTGTGCAACTTGTAAGTTCTCTAGATGCTGATTTTGTAAAAAAAGTAGGAATACAAAGGGGTGAATGATTATCAGTAGGTTAATAAGTTAAAACAGCAGAAAGGAGGAAAAGAAGGTAGGATGTATATGAATATGGGTACACTGGGCAGGTGTAATAGAAAATTGATCAATTATGAGCCCTTATCTTTGTCAAATATCTTAACCATTTCTAAATGAAGGGCGTGTTGATAAAAAGACTCTTAGGGAAACAGAAACAGGATGTGTGTGGTGGAACTAGAAAAGACGAAACATAAAGTATAGCTAAAATGACAATAATACATTAATACAGTAATTATTTATTTTTCTTAAGGAAATAGGACCTGTGCAACTTTAGGTTGTCATTTCACTGAATTTATTAAAAGAGCATGCCCTGGCTAGTTATTAAGCATTTCCTTTCTTATGATTTATTTAACTCAATAATCAGGGTGATGTGTTTCCCTTAATCATAGATCAAACTCTTGCTGAGCCTGCAGCAAACAAAGTCCTTGTTTTTAAAAATGCAATGATTATGAAAATGGTTTAACACTTACTGAGCTAATTTATGCAAGTTTGTAAACTAAAAATGGGTATTTACTTTTCCAAAACCCTAGGAGAAAAATAACAAAATGGTTACCGGTATATACAAAAGTATAAAAGGATTATATTTAACCGAATCATATATGTTATAATGCTCTTTGAAGTCTGATTTGGTTGATTTAATTAATTATACAAGGTAACTGAAATTCAGGTTTCAATGCTGAATCGCCACTTAATAGGATTTAAAGCGAGCAGCAACTGTGGTAGTATGCAACAAGCTGAGTGTTTACTTATAAAACCACAATTTTTTTAAAGGGGAGTAACAATACAATCAATTTATAGGACCCATGAGTTAGTTTGAATTATTAAATAGACCTACTGACTACTGAATGAAAACCTTGGATCAGGTTAGACTTAAAATTTTCTTACACCGTCTGCCCTTTGAGCAGTCTG
The DNA here is from genome assembly GCF_016077235.1 of Cyprinodon tularosa. Taxonomy (NCBI): domain Eukaryota; kingdom Metazoa; phylum Chordata; class Actinopteri; order Cyprinodontiformes; family Cyprinodontidae; genus Cyprinodon; species Cyprinodon tularosa. The sequence continues at coordinate 881,002 of NW_024039016.1, forward strand.
TGATTACTCAATCATATTTAATGGATATACAGAACTGTTCCCTGTAAAGTAGTATCTTTTAATTGGCAGGATATAAGGTAATTTGAGAGATCTATTCCATAGTGTTGCTTATTTTTGCCATTTGGTTTTGGAGAAAACAAATGGTACAATTTGCATTGCTCTGTTAAACATCCTTCACAAATTTATAACATTTGATATTGATTACAAATATGGATTAAAATTTTCTCAAAAACAAAGTTCTTTAAAATTATGTGTATAACGACAATTTCCTTTAAATGGGTCATAGAATGATTAAATAGGGTATTTGATGCTGGTCCTTAAGGTCCCTGAATAGAATGTGTAACAATGGTTAGGCTGAAAATGGCATATTTGCTTTTCTATGAGCCCTAATGCAAGCCAGGTTAAGAGCCGCAGAGTGTTCTTCCTTTTATCCAATGCTCATGAATATTTAGATGAGCTGTGCACTGATTGGTGGGTTTACAACGAGTGATGCTGCTGAGACAAAAACGCATCATAGCAACGAGCACCGTTTTATGGTGGAAGTTTAGAATTTGGAGATTTGCAGAGAAATGAGGTGTCGATGGGGTTTGAACGTCTCTGTACGTCCATTTCACCCACTGAAACATTGTTATGCATCTATGATGATGTAAACTCGGTTTTGCATTCTATGACTCTTTTAAGGGAGCCAGAATTAGTTTCTTGTTTTGCAGCTACCTGCTGTTTCACTATCTGGTGACAAACTCTTATCACCACAAGCAAATTATTTCAGGTCTGTTTAAAGAACTTTGGGTGACCACAAGCAGGTTTCTGCAGCTAAGCTAGTTTTATTTTTTGGAATAAATTATGTTTTATTTTGTACCCTTTCACATTGGGATCAAAGAGTAATTTCACATGCAGCTTTACTTTTATTAGAGCAGACATTTTAACCAGCATGTTCCTCAATATGATCTTTTTTGGGCTTAATTTCACCCATTAATTCATTTTTAAGTCACTTCTTATGTGAGCCAATTGAATTTGAATATTTTAAACACATAAATACCAATGGCATAATATGTAGTATTAATTTCTCCTTTCTTAACAACAAAAGAAGTATGATTAATTGGACGAAATGTAAAAGAGTCAACAAGTTTTAATGTTTCTTGCAAAGCACCGCAGGTCTCCATGATTACCTGAATCCCTCCAAAGATCAGTGTCTGATTAAACAGACACCAGCTCTTTAGAGACAGGTTCTCAGAACTTCAGAGAAAAACTTCACAGTTTGATTGTTTTTGCATCATTTGTTCCTTCTTTGTGCCTCATTAGAGTCACACGTTGTCACTTTCTCAGCATAGGTCCACAGCTTGATGGAGCATATGGTCATACTGCTTTAATTCCCTTCCACAGAGTCTTGTAGCTTCCTGGGGCAAAATGTCAGTGGCATTTCATTTTGGAAACAGCAGTGAAGTCTTTAAGTCCATTAAGAAAGCCAGTGGCACAAATGCAGAAACTCCAGGGAAATTAACTCAGACAGAAATTACAATACAAGCTTGTGATACATGCCCACTGTGGCCTTTTGCTTCTGAAAGTAGAATGTTAAGACTGGTGAAGAAAGAAAAAACACCTCCGTTTGAATCTATTTTTATCATTGCAATAGGAAATTTAGAAATAATTGAGAAGTTTTATTCTTACATTTCATATTTTCATACATAGGCAGTGAAAATATCAAATATTCCCCTCATAAAGAGGTTTTTCTTCTAACTATTTGCAGGACCTGCGATTTATCCACTGCACAGGAGCAGACCCTCATACAAAAAGACATATAACAGATCTGAGAAATCTGGAATCAAATCACCCCTTACAGCTATAGACAGATACAACTAACAGATTAGTAAGTTAAACAAAAGAAGTCTGACCTTAAGTGATAAGCTTCCTTAACCTGCAGTGCAGAAAGGTGAGCTGGGAAGCTGCAACATCAACAGGGACCTCTGAGGAGGTTAAAGGCTGGAGGCTAAGGAGAACAGCATCATGAAAGATAAGCAGATAACATCCATCACAGGAAGGGAATAATCAGAGGGCAACAGTTAGGTTGATTACAAGGAGAAAGATGAGAGCAGTAGACAAACTGCGGACATCTACATGCACATGGAGGTTGATCATCTGGCGAAGAGGCACAGCTGGAGGAGGGTTCATGGAGTACTGTGCACAGGGGAAACAGAGAGGCATTGGGCATGGCACAGGTGGACTGAATAAGGCTCATTGAAATGAGGAACATGGCTGGAAGAACATGGATATGGGATGAAAAAAATTAAAAAGTAATCATAGTCCAATCAAAAGGTTGGGATATTCTCTATTCTATAGTTTGCGCAATATGAACATTTGCATGCAACCCTAAGCTGCCTAAGGCTACAGAAGTTACCATCTCACTACTAAAGTGGAAAGCCATTTTTGGTTATTTTAAATCCTCTGTACTAATGCAGATCATTATCAAGTAACCTATATCACTGAAAATTTATTATTTTAAGCAGAAAATGGTGTCATCTTCATTAATTTTGTAAAAACCTTACACTGAGAGAAGCACATAAACCACAGAATGAATGCATGATTATACCAATGAAGAACTAAGTAGTATTAAAACAACATTTCACTCATAAGGAGAAACGACTAAAAAGTTATGAGACACCTGATGTCATCACTCCAAACTTTAGTTCTTTGTCTCGTTAGTAATCTCCTGGATTCATTTTAGTCTACCCAGCCTACTGTAAGAACATTTTATCATAATTTTTTTAATACTATGTAACTGTGAAGTAGTTTGCTCATTAAAATATTTTCATATATGACAGGCTTGTGCACACACCAACCAAGCATAACCCCTCTCTCTACCCAAACATATACATAGAGGTTACCTCACACAAACAGTTCAGAGATGAAAAATGGTTCTCATTAGAGGGATGATTATAATTCACTCTCCTTACTTGAACACACTTCACTGTTCTGTTGTGTCCCCTCTGTTGATTTATGTGAAGTAGGGTTGATTTTGATTAATGCCCCAAGATTCATGACAAAAGGCACAAATTGTTACACACACAATGACCCATATTGAGCTGCACCAGAAGCATCCCCACAACATAAAATTTTTGCTTCAATATGCCTTCTTGGCTTTCATATTGAGCAGTTTTTAAAGAAAAAAAGCAGATTTGTAGATTAAATCTGCACCTTAACGTGTGAGTTGTGAATACATAAAGCTCAAGTATATATGTGTGGGAGCCCTAGGCTGAATCCTGGTCCTGGAATGAAGAGTATTGATAGAAATATGTTTTCATATCAGGAGTAAATCCCCTCATTCAGGGACGGGCATCTTCAGTCTTCCAAGGCCAGTGTCCTGCTACTTTAGTATGTCATTGGTCCAGCACACCTGAATCAAATGGTTGAAAAACATACTTAGTACGGAGGTTCTCTACTGTCCTGGTAATTATCTAATTATTTGACTGAGGTGTGTGGAAGCAGGGACATATATAAGTTTGTCAGGATAGTAGTACATTCATAATAATAATAATAATTGGACATCATTCAATTTTCAATTCAATTCAGTTTATTTATATAGCGCCAAATTCACAACACATGCCATCTCAAGGCACTTTACAGTTCAACCAGATCATACAGTCAAATTGATAGAAAGTTTTCTATCTAAGGAAAACCAGTTGATTGCATTGACTCATTGACTCAAATACAATCCCTCACACTAAGCATGCCAGAGGACGAAGAGAGCACATCCAGCTAGTCAGAGAAACAGGACTACACTGGAAAACAGGCCGATCTCCAGCATCTATAAACAAGGGTTTTGATGGAAGCAGCACAGCTGATATTTCTCTCCTGGATGGAGTCACAGCCAAACAGGGACAGATGAGGCAAAGCTACTATGAGAAAAAGCAGAGAGAGCAGAACGTTAGAGATTGAACTAACAGATTCTGCAGAGTGGGAGAATAAAGAGAGAATGAAGCAGAATGATGAAATGGGGGTCCCTATGTCCTTCAGCAGTCTAAGTCTATAGCAGCATAACTATAGAGATAGCTCAGGATAACCTGAGCCACTCTAACTATAAGCTTATCAAAAAGGAAAGTTTTTAGCCAATTTAACAGGAAGCCAATGAAGAGAAGCCAGGATAGGAGAGATATGATCTCTCTTTTTAATTTTCATCAGAACTCTGGCTGCAGCATTTTGGATCAGCTAAAGGCTTTTAATTACAGTTTGTGGACTTCCTGATAGTGAAGAATTACACTAGTCCAGCCTTGAAGTAACAAATGCATGGACTATTATTGATCTCACAATGGAGAAATCCACTTCTGCTATTAACCCATCCCTTTGGGGAGCAGTGGGCCGCCAGTGTGTGGCGCCCAGGGAGCAGTCTGGGGTTAAGGGTCTTGCTCAGGGACCCAGAGTGCAGGCTGTGGGGATTGAACCGGGTACTTGCAACATTCTTAGAGCACAAGAGTGCTGCTCTAACCACTAGGCCACCACTTTATTCATTCAATAAACCGTCACTTTTTACAAAAAAATAAAAAGTGCATTTTTTTTTTTTTAAGTGGAGGGGTGGATCTTCACAAAATTCACCAAAATCCTCCGTTATACCTTCAAACGTGGCATATAAATACCTCATGCATCTCTGTCATTGCTACCAACAGTTCCAGGGTAGAGTAGCATATGATTATGTAATTTTTGCAATGAATCCATCATTAGCATGACTTAAACTGAACATTACAACAGTGGCTTGTGATCAAAGCAGGTCATTATTCAACTTCTGTGATTTGTTTTTGTAAAACATGGTCTAATTTCTATTGCTCATTAGGGGGTTTGGGACATAAAAGGAGTTTTGTTTCTCTAATACATAATGAGGAAAACATGACATCTACAATTATGGTTTTGCTTGGTTAAACATCTGGGGGACTTAAAAAGTTCAAGTTTTTTCTTATTTTATTTTCAGCCAACAATGAACTATAAAGAAAGAAAGAAAAAAAATAGATTTCACCGTCATTCTATCAATCCTGCACCACTGTTTGTTTTTCATGCTGTAATTGAGAGATGCTCACAGAGAACTTCATATTCGTAGGCCGTCCAAAAGATGCTCTGGAAAAATAATGGGTTGCTAAGAGTGATCCTATGCATGCATACAACCTCTATTATGATCCCAAAACCATCCACAATAGTATTTGCAGTGTGTGGATAATGATTCACCGGCTGCGAGTGTGTGATTATGGTCTCCTGTTTGTAAATTTGCTTTGCAGGACAACAGCAAGTTTATCAGGGTGTAAACATCTGATAACACAAATTCACACAGGTACACACTCACAAACATTATACAGATAAGATCAGACTGCAGTCCAGCTTAGAGGCACATTGTTTACTGCAAGATTAACCTGGCTGAAGCTTTAGACGGATTAGTAAGCAGTGTGTGTCCTCCTAAATCAACACAGCAGCACAAACCATCAGTCGATTCTGTAAACTCCAGCCATACAATAGATTGGAAGACTAGATCTGATCCCTGAAGCGTGGTAATGCTCATTTGGCCGTGAACATACTCGGGTGTGCTGGGATAGGAAACAGGCAAATAGAGCAAGGCAATTACATACATCCATCGCATCAGAAACTTGTTTGGCGCATTAAAATCATTACTGGCTGACATTTAGATACACTGATCCTATAATCACTGAGAATGTCACACCACTGTTAAAATGGTGGAATTAAAATACTAATGTAACTGTCACATAGAATAACGACACCTTCTCAATGGAGAGCAGATGTCATTCAACCTAATTTACCCGATTTGCTTTTTGTGTGTTCTTGTGAGCCGGTGAGGCGGCCTTTTTAGATTTGATGTTTTTTCTTTTTTACCACAACACCCAGGAAATAAAGCCCCAAACCACTCAGACATCACTCACTCCCAGATCCTCCTCTTAACTTCCCACAGCCCTGCCTCTCTGTTACGCATGGTTTAACTAACAGCTTTGTTTTTTCATGAGATTGTACAGTCGGAGAGATGCGCCAGATTGCACAGACAAACAATGTAAAAAAAATACATTTGAAATGGAGAAAGTCAACCAGTGAGATAAAGCTGAGGATTTAGAATAAATATAAGAAATGTTTCTCACACATAGACTTCATCATACATGAATATGTTTTTGAAGGCACTGATATTAACTATTTTAAGGATTACAGTAGTTTATACTGCAGGGTTTGGAATAAGGTAAGAACAAAATGTATGTAAAATAAATATTAGATTGAGGAATTACAATACGCTGAATAAAATGAGCAATTTTCCCACAATTCATTTTGTGATTTCAAGGTACCTTCTAAAGCTCTTCCCTCCTTCTTTGTTCCTTGTGTAATTATCAAATAAAGTGCTTTATAAAGAGGTTTCATATCAAAAGTAAGTTTCTACATGTTGTTGCTAGTGTGTATTGTTCTGACTTGAGTAAGGGAATTTTTTTTTATCTTTTTCAGCTGATATAAAACGTCCAGCATTGATTTGTATTTGTACTCAGCTCAGTTAAGTCAATTCTTTCTTCGTTTTGTCTATGTCACTATCAGGGACTGAAATATTAGCTGATTTGTCTTTGCAAAATCCCTGATGTTCGGTATTGGATGGGAAGTGTTTAAGAAAGGTTATATTAAGGTTGTGACTTTGACAAGAACAGCGGTTTTAAAACGTTGCCTTCAGGACTCACTGTCCTGCATGTTTTAGATGTTTTTCTGCACCAGCACACGTCCATCAATGATTGCACTCCCTCCTCAGCAGCCACTTCAGGCTGAGAGGCCTGCTAATCACCCATTTAATTAAGTCAGGTGAGTGATGATAGGGAAGTACGCAAAACATGCAGGACAGCGGGTCCTAGATTTGAAAACCACTGGACTACACCATTCTATCGCATGGATATGCTTAGATCTAAACCCTTCTATTTTAATTCAGTCTCAAAGTTTAGAATTACTGTCGTACTGGAATTTGAACCTCGGCCCCATGCAGTCTTGGGCCTTTTCCATCTCTAATGGTGCCTTCAGTGGACACAAGTGATTCAGATGCACAGTGTTTACCCTCTGGACGGCACCATCAAATAGGAGCTTCAGCTGCATGAAACGGACACCCCACTGACATGAAAACAACTAAGCAAATAGACTGAATGGTTATTGCTTCTTTAGTGCATAGTAATTTGTAAAAAATGAAGAAAGAAAATAGAGTAATTAAAAAAAGATCACAATTGCTGATGTTGTTTCAGAGATATTAAAGATTATTTTTTAGGTCACCCAGAGGTCAACTATTCCCCCATTAAGCTCCGAATTGAATCAAAATCATGTAACCTACTTTTTTAGTGCTACTTCATTTGTGCTGGTGAAGATTCTCAGTCATCCACAGTCATTCTAAAAAAAGTTAAAAAACAATCTATTGGACTTTGTTTCCAAGTTTGAAGATGTTTCACTTCCCATCCAGGAAGCTTTTTCAAATTCGAGGTTTTATACAGTAGCCCATCAAAACCTTGTTTCATTTGTGAGTGTGAAACTGTCGTTTGTGCTGATTTGTTTTTTTAGGTTGAATAATTTTTATTTACGGCCGACGTCACCGTCCCAGCAGACAGTGTTACACTCGTTTCATGATATAAAGCTATTACATAACATCACATGTCATTCTTGAGCTAGTACTAAATATAACAGTGGGCATGTTAACCTTATTTAGTGGCTGGAATGATTGTTTTAATATTTAGTTAATCGCCAGCTTCTCAGGCCCTCTGCTTCGTACCTACCATAACCCTTGGAAACATCATGTCATTTCCTCTCAAGATCTCGCTGTCGGTATTTCACAGTAAAAGCATAGGTGACACTTAACATCACCGCTAAATTGTTCTCTATGAGCAACTTTTGAATCACCTTGGGGAGACCATAAATGTTGGAAAGTCCCCACAAGCTTTGAAAAAAAAAGAGTCCACTTTTGTTAAAGAGTCCACTTTGGTTCATCCAGAGCGGACTGTGCCGGTACCTCTTTGTAAATCTACTCACGCAGAAAGCAATGATGCTGGGCAGTGGGCAGTGACAGACCGAGGTCTGTGGTAAGGGAGGATGATGAACAGTCCTTCTAGGACTAAATTAAAACAGCTTTTTTTGAAAGTCACTTAAAAAACTTTTGAGGGCATTCCTTATTTCTACCTTTCTTAAGATTATTTATTTCTGTATTCCATTTTAAGTGAAAAAAGCTTTGCCTACAACCAGTCCTTTGATTGGCCGCCGTGTCACGATTTCATAGAAAAGTTGAGCTCATTTCAACTTCAAAGGTCACTGTCTGCTCTCTCCATGCGGTGCTGTTGTTTGGCAACATCTCAGCTCTATCTAGTAGGACCAGGTGAGAGATGAGCAGTGAACGCTCTCACCGCGTGGGATTTACTGCTGGCTGTTGCCCCGCCCTCACCTGGGCTGTTTGTATGGGAATCCACCATACTCGCTGCATCCACCGTGTCTGGATGGTCTGAACGCACCATTACATTTTTTTCCCCCAAGATCATACTGCATTTAGCACCATAACACATCCCATTAACTCTAACCACTTTCCCTGTCCCTCCTGAAATGCTTCCTTGAATGTAAACAAAAATTTTTAAAACTAAACAAAACACAAAAAAACATCCTAGGACTTTTGACTATTTTTTCTAATATAATTATTAGATCTACCTATCTAATCTAATCTATCTAATTATAAAATCTACCTTTAATTTCCTTTGCTATTTTCCCAATTTGATTCAGATGTTAGTTTAAGTGGCCTTAATTAATTATTTGAGCCTTTTCTAGAAATGCCTGACCAGTTATAGACAATGGTTTCTGAGTATGGCTTGCTGAATAAAACAAATAGACTTTATTTATTTTTTTTACTTCCCTTAAAGCCGATGAACAGGTTTTTAAAAATATCAGCATAAACCCAGATTGAGTCATAGCGCACATAGATAGCTGTTTTGGGTTAAAATTTACAAGTGGGCGTTAAATATGGATGCCAAAAGCATTTCTTTTTTCCATTTGTTTGTTTTTCCTCTTTCAGGGTCACACCCTCCTGTTCTGTATTTGCTGCGTTAAGCATTTGATCCTCAGCCAGACAAGCAGATCACAAAGTTTCCTCTGGAGCGTTTGAAATACAAAAGCAGTATAATAGGAGCCTAGTCCTATTATTTTGCTGAAAAATACCTGGTTGGTAGTTTACTGAGTCAGACAGTAAACAGAAAAGCTTGCAGTGTAGTTGTTTATTGCCTTTTCTTGTAGAGGATTTACAGCTCTGAGATTTCCTGATACTATAGTCAAATCTCTTATTAATCCTATTTGACTTCCATATTTCCGATTCCTGTGTCCTTGACATGCAGTTGAAGTTCGTTCGATATTACCCTCACTAGTTTCTTTTTTATTTCATCTTTCCTTGCTATACTTGAGCATTTAGTAGTTATTTGGCTCAATTCTTTTTGCTATAGCTGTTTCTTTAGAAGCTCTGTCCTCATCTTAGTCTCTCTATTCTTTTCTCTCCAAATGCCCCACAGGACTAAATCAGCCACAGGCAAGGCATTTTTCATTCTTGTTTTTCATTTTCAGATTACCTTACTTACTGTTAAGGGGAACTTTAGCATACAAAAAGCATTTCTAGCCACCTGCCACTCTATAATATAAGCTATATTGCTTAAACATAGAATCTAATCAGCTGAATAATTTATAAAAGTAATGTCCCCTTTCTGGACAAAGCATGTCAAATAACAGAAATTAGGAATAACTAGTTTTGAGACTTTTTTTTCTCTTTTCTAAGTACACACTTACTATTACAAGGGATTTTGTTATAGTAAGATTACTTAATTGTCCTTGTTCAAATTAGGCAGGGTTAGTGAATAGTTGTAAGGATAATTCTGTCTAGGAGGGAATGTTTGTGTTTGGCTTGGGCTCCATCAGAAAAATGTCCACAGCTGTATATTTATAATTTATTCTTCAGATGAGTGCTAAGTATTTATATCTGTAAAACCACTGTACAGTACAGTATTTCAATTCTTTCACTCTGCTTCTTATTCTGTTATTTTATGCAGTTTTTAAGGTCCACATTTGTGTGACTTGTGCTGTAATGCTTTACAGTAAAATTGTAAAGCCACAATTTCCCCATTTTGGGAAGATAAAGGGATTGTCTATTCTATTCCATTCTATTCTATTTATTCTGTTCTATTCTGTTCTACTCTTGTATCATGATAGTCAGAATCAGAATCTGAAATACTTTTATAATCCCAGAGGGAAATTAGTTTTGTTACACGGTCCAGTTACAGTTTTATATATATATATATATATATATATATATATATATATATATATATATATATATATATATATATATATATATATATATATATATATATATATATATATATATATATATATATATAAAACTGTAACTGGAGATGTGTCTAGTAGCTCCCATTGATTTTGCTTGTAAAGCGGGGAGAATGGCACTAGGCTTACCGCACAGTGACATCACTGCTGGAAGATGTCAGGAGTGGGATGGTACTATATTTGGGCAAAAAATGGCAGCTCCCAGATGCAGTGATCGCAACGGAAATTATTATTTTCATTTGTTTACTGATTATTGTTAAATTCATTAAATGACCACAAATATATTAGTTTTAGGTTAAGATAATGATCCATTGATCATTCCTTGCTGACCAGACTTTTCCTTTAAGATGGTTTAGGATCTTTTTTGGAGTTTGTTAAACTAAAATTCTATTCACTGGTTTGTTTTAGTGAAACTGGATTGCATCACCTCTAGTTCAGTATCTAAAAATGTAACCATACTGTTTTCGTATCTTGTCATGCCTGCTGGCCTTTTGAAAGAATAAAACATGTTACTAGTGTCTAAACTTATAGAAACAACGGGGATTCTTTTTTTTAAACTGTCTTATTTTAAAAGTATATATCTTGATTGTGATATTCTGCTGCTCTAAACAGCAGGCATTCGGTGGGATGAAAGCCATTGTGGGCCACTGTGTCACGATTGGGTGTGTCATTTTTTCATTTTTTTTATACCAATCATTTTTTTTCACTAAAAAAATTAACTGACCATCTTATAATGCAATTTCTTTGCCATGACTGCCTAGAAGTGCTCAGGTAATTTCTGAGTCAAATTAATCATCTTTATGGGAAACATTTCACTTTCAATTCACTAAATCTAAGATCCTAGGTGTCTGTTTGTTATTAGGCATTGCTTTAATTAATGATGACATTGGAGATCTAATTGCATTGGTTACAAACAGTGGTATGCGACTAGTTTTTGAGGTGGTGGAATGCTTTTCACTGACATTTAATATTGTTAACATTATTTTTTTATAGTATTTCTTCCAAGGTAATTGAATGAAAAAGGTTTTGCACAATAGTATGTTGAGAGTATAAAATATTTGGATAGAGACAATGATAGACCTATTTATTCTAAACTGATCACAGATTATTTAAATGATTTGTGAAAACGATCATTTGCTTTTCATAAAATGCCACTAAAAATAGCTTTAATTTCCTCCTGTTATCATCGGATGGAGCCATGACTACCTTTTTTACTGTACTACAGAAGAACTAACCTCACACAGTTTCAGGTTTCAAACAGACAAGGCTTGCTTGCAGTATTGAACAAAATAATCCAGATAACACAGTTTTAAAAGAATGATTTATCTATGTAGTCCATCCAAAACAACCCCAAGCTTTGATGTCCTTCTGTCAACCTGCGTCCTCTAGCTCTGGGCGGATTCTGGGGTGTTTCCAGAGCAGAAGAAACATTTAATCTTTCAATCATGTCTTCCGTCTGCCTCTGGGTCTTCTGTCAGGTTAGCGTGCTCAGAATACCTTGGCAGCTGTGGTGTCTTTTTAATAAGAAAAAGGCCAGTAGATTTTCTCTGGATTTTCCATCTTAAAGTAGATCAGATACTCCCTTAATCAGTCAAAACTACAGTAGACACCCCTTGATGTTTTTACAATTACCATATAAATACCCTTGAATTCTGAGTCTCTTCATATATAAAGAAACTCATACGGATAATGACATGAATTACTGTGTTCTTGGTACAGTTTGCAATTGCTTACAGCTAGACCAGAAAATATAAATAAAGGAGATTGTTGTGCACTTGAATAAAGTGCTAAATGGACACAACTAGCTAAATCTAAAATAAAAAAGAACACAGAAACAATCAAACAAACAATAAATTAAGCTGTGATTTGCATACATTCTCCTCAAATACCACAATGTTAGTGTTAAAAAGGAGAGTTTGTATGTTTTTACAGACTAATGTTTATAAGGGTTCTCCAGGAAATGGATAGAAACCTAATGCTTTTTTGTTTTTGTTATTGTTAAATTAAAAAAGAGCTATGAGACAGTTTGAAAGGCTGTAAATGTTAGAGCTGCAGGTGTTAGGTCTTCAAAAGCACAACTTTAACTATAAAATATATCAAATTGTTCGTTTTAATTAAGACTTCATAGATCAGTGCAGAGGTTACCCTAAGTGTAAGCTTGAGATAAACTGATTAAACTGATAAAGTTTTAGATACAGAATTCAATACATCAAACACATGAAAAATTTTGACACCAGGTGGGTTGGTTTGACAACCCAAAAAAATTTTGACACCAGGTTTTCCACCCAAATATCTGACTTATACCTTTTCCTGCAACTGTTTAATGACAATGCTCTTTTATAAGAAGACCATATTTCTCTAATAGGAATGATAAACATAGGTTGGAAATAAGAGCTACTTATACCTTTTTTAGTCTTTTGTTGATTATGCCAATCTTCCCTCTTTTCTTTTTCTTCCCTTCTCTTCTTTTCTTCCCTTTTTTCTCATTATTGTGAAATCACAATAAAAACCTAGAACAGCAGTCTGCCAATTGTATCTTAAACATATCGCTAAAACTCGCACATGTTCTGGATCATTACCAATATTTATTAGATTGTTCCTTGGCATTAGGGACACCTCAGATAAAAATTTCGTTAAAGTTATCCTGTACTGTACAGACACACACACACACAAAGCTTTGTTTTCATGACATATGGGGACATTTCATTGACTTGCATTCCTTTTATATGGCCTTACCCATCCCTTAACCTAACCCTAACTATTAGCAAGATGTACCTAATCCTAACCTAAAATGAATTCACACCTTAGTCCTAAACCTGACCTCAACTCAAAGAACAGAACTTTACTATATATGGACCAGTTGAATGTCCCCATATGTATATGTAAATCCTCGCATGTAGGATATTTTACAAAATACTTACCTCACATTGTAGGTAAAACAAGACCACACAGACACACCAACACACACACAATCTCTATTACACTTGAAACATAACCTCCTTGGTGGAGGTAGAAAATGTGTTGCAAGGTGAAAACACAATTTTTTTTTATTTTACTGTTGGAACAATGTCATATTTTGGGTAACTGAAGTAAGAAATTATGTGGAAATCTCGTGTTAAACTCAATGAAACACTTTACACCAAATATTTATCTCAATTTAGCCATTTTACTTTGTAGAAAATGTGTCTGAATCAGCAAGAAAATATCTTGATTTTTCTAGTAATGTGTTTTGTCACTGAATCACGTCCTCTGATAAAGACATACGTACTTAATATAAAAGGGTGAGGACAAGTCCTAACGGCAGTGACATGATTTATGCATGAATTTCCAGCTATATTTCATTTCTGTTTTACTTTCTTTTATCTTAAAGTGCCAGTTGTTTAAGTATTCATACCTTTATGCTTCTTGTATGTAAATCACTTTGAATAATTGCTATGCATATTCATGAAAAAGAGGCTGAGGCTGAAAATACTTTAAAAAGGGTAAAATTTAAAATACAGCTGCTACACTTATAGCTTTTTTGAGTTGGACTTGGCAAATAAGAAACTATTCAGGAACAATTTGCATTTCCGGTTTTCTCCATCTGTTTTCTAATTAGCTCTGACTGGCCTCTTCATGTCAAAGAGCATGATTTCCACAGCATGATTCATCCAAACCCATGTTTCACAGCAGGGGTAGTGTGTTCATTGTACAAGGTTATTTTTACACAAGGCATAGATTTTTTGCATGCAAGAAACAAAGTTTAGTTTTTGTCTCATCAAGCACTTTCCTCCCAGGTTTCAAACTCCTTAACAACTTTGAAACTTGGGAGAAAAGTGCTTGATGAGAGCAAATTTCCTTAACAACTTTATTCTCAAACTGCCCGGTGTTTTCCTTGCCTTTCATGATGCTATATATCAGAACACCCTTTTTATTTTATTATATTTCATTTAAATCCACTTAACCTAACTCAAGCTTTATTTTTTAGATAACTTTTTGAAACAACCAGGGTTGACCAAAGTGCATGTTAAAAAGGTTAAACAGTTGGAATGAAGAAATAAAATAATACAAATGAATAAGAAGTTTTAACTGAACAATTTTCCAAGTGTCCACTTAAGCTTGTTTGAAAGCTAGAGAAAAAAAAAATAGTTTTTAGGGAGGATTTAAAAACCCTAACTGATCCTGCAGTTGGAATTTGCCAGGGCAGGCTATTCCAGAGCCGGTAACCTTTGGTTGTTAGTTTTGTTTTAGGGGCAACCAGCAGCAGCTGACCAGAAGATCTTAATACTCTGACTGGAATACTGACTCTAATGGCCTCATATATAGCAAGAAGAAAATTGTATCATGCATGGAGCATTGAGGGACCCCAGAAGTAAGCGAAGCTGAGGGTCAGGTAAGTTCACCTAGCTCCACAGAAAAACTCTGATCAGTCAAGTAGGACTGTAACCATGAGGGAGCAGAACCTGTAAGGCCCACCCACTCTTCTAGCCGTGCTAAAAGGATCCCATGATCTACAATATCAAAAGCAATTATTATGCACAACCTTGTGTTGGTCTTTTCCCCAAATGTCATATAAAATACTTCTTAACTTTTTAATTGTTTCTTAATTGCTTCTATGTGGAAATGTATATTTTACTCATCTGTATTTTGAGTTTTTGAATTCTCCCTTATTCTTACTTTTCCCAATACTAATAAAATGCTTTAAATGTATAGTGTAGGATGTTCTTTATCCGGGTGGATCATCAAAATAAGTGGTCCTCCTAATTATCAATCATTCTGATGATATGTTTACGTAAAGCCTTCCAACGACTTCCAACGAGTCTAACATAGTGGAAAAATAGCAAAACTTCTTTTGGAAAGTAAGCTTGTTTGAGTGATGCAAACAACAACCTTTAAAAAGAGTATGCATGAGGAGAAATGGTCTTGTGCATGCTCTCACATATGTTTAATAGGCGTTCCCTCTCTGGAGCGGGTACAGGGTTGTGCATGTGAATTTTTTTTTGTGGAGAGGGCAGGTCCTCCACAGTGTCTTCAATTCAGAGCTGCTTTGCTCATATTTTTCTCTGTCTGTTTATATTTGTTCTGTATGTATTATCTATTTCAATATTGGGATCTACACCTTCTCATTGAAGTTAATGTGTCCAATGAAAATGTCTTAATATAATTTAAAGAATGACTTACTACATTTCTATATCAAACATACAGGCACAGGGAATCCATAATCTGTAAAGAGAAGCCCAGAGAAAGTGACTGATGCCGTAACAGTGGGTGGCATGCTAATATGAATGGATGCCTCTCATATATTTCATGCAGCCACCAGTCAGCTAAAGTGATGACTTTGTGCATTCACACTGAACGGAGACGACTTCATTGTGGGGTGGCGAGGTGCTGCAGGACGTGATGAGCTGGTTTCTGAATTCAGTAGAGAACAGCTCTTTGACTGAGAGCGGCTGTAGGTCACAGTCCTTATACAGGTAAAGGATTGGTTCCAGTTGAGTTTTTCTTTCGATGATATCTTTGGGTTCTTTTAAACTTGATATTACAAAATGTTTAAGGAAATGTAAGTAAAATCTATAAAAACTGACATGGAGGAATTAAATTACTTTTCTTTAACTTTGTAATGTTGCTACCAATCATGTATACTCAGTGTAAAAACCACTTTTGGAAGCATTTTATTTTTACCCCAACAGATGATGTTTTTGGTCAAGCCCTATGATTAGGCTTAAAATAAATCCATTTATTTGATATACAGATAACTATTATAAACAGTATGGTGTTATTTCTTTATAGTTTGGGGATTCTGAGGTCGCCTTTTTAATGTTGCCCATCATTTACCAGCAAAGAAAAAGTGGCACCATAAATCCATGCAGTCCTAAACAGTAATTACTCTCAGAAAAACTAAACCTGATATGGATATACAGGGAAAGTATTCTCTGTCAATCTGGCTCAACTCTTATCTTTACCTTTGATGAGGGGCCAGTTTCTTGAAAATAATAATCACTTTATTTTGTGACTGTATTTTTGTACTATTTAAATTTCTGCCTTGTGTTTACCCCAATCTTTGGTCCCCAAGGCAGGCCAGCCACGCCTGCATGTACATCCATGAGGTCCATGTAAAGTAGGTAGCTTAGACTTGTAGCTAAGCTTGTTCATGCACAGAGAAAGCAGCGTAGCGTAGGAGCCCCAGAAGTTTTCACGCTGCAGTGCTACATGCTACAGGAAATTCTGAGTTACTTTCTTCTTCACTAGGTGCGTTTCTCCAACAGGTAGTGCTGTTTTACTTTGTATTTCTGCCTTTACCCTGAAGGCTGAGTTGCAGCTGGAGTCAAGTTAGAGAGAGGTTTCGCCTGTCACATATATCTGAGTGAAAAGATCAAGTGTTACTGAAATGACCTTTATTTCCAAATCAGACTGATGCACAGGTGGTTTGCAGAACTAAGAAGTAAGGAGGATAGGCAAGTCCAAAAATAATTTTCAACATCCCCATTTATCTATATATATTTTAGATTGTTAGTGAAAATAAGTATAATAAAAATTTATAAATACTATGGGGAATGATCTGATTTATTAAACCTAATTAATTATGTTTAGGTCCCATGTTTTCTCTAAACTGCGGAAACCATTTATTGTAATGTAAGAAAAGAATGTTCATTCAATATACTTTAGTCAACTGGCAAGGGCACAGTAATACCTTGAGCGTTTCCCACTATTTAAATATATATATACACTATATTGCCAAAAGTATTTGCTCACCTGCCTTGACTCACATATGAGCTTAAGTGACATCCCGTTCCTAATCCATAGGGTTCAATATGACGTCGGTCCACCCTTTGCAGCTAGAACAGCTTCAACTCTTCTGGGAAGGCTGTCCACAAGGTTTAGGAGTGTGTTTATGGGAATTTTTGACCATTCTTCCAGAAGCGCATTTGTGAGGTCGCACACTGATGTTGGACGAGAAGGCCTGGCTCTCAGTCTCCGCTCTAATTCATCCCAAAGGTGTTCTATCGGGTTGAGGTCAGGACTCTGTGCAGGCCAGTCAAGTTCATCCACACCAGACTCTGTCATCCATGTCTTTATGGACCTTGCTTTGTGCACTGGTGCACAGTCATGTTGGAAGAGGAAGGGGCCAGCTCCAAACTGTTCCCACAAAGTTGGGAGCATGGAATTGTCCAAAATGTCTTGGTATGCTGAAGCATTCAGAGTTCCTTTCACTGGAACTAAGGGGCCAAGCCCAGCTCCTGAAAAACAACCCCACACCATAATCCCCCCTCCACCAAACTTTACACTTGGCACAATGCAGTCAGACAAGTACCGTTCTCCTGGCAACCGCCAAACCCAGACCCGTCCATCAGATTGCCAGATGGAGAAGCGCGATTCGTCACTCCAGAGAACGCGTCTCCACTGCTCTAGAGTCCAGTGGCGGCGTGCTTTACACCACCGCATCCGACGCTTTGCATTGCACTTGGTGATGTATGGCTTGGATGCAGCTGCTCGACCATGGAAACCCATTCCATGAAGCTCTCTGCGCACTGTTCTTGAGCTAATCTGAAGGCCACATGAAGTTTGGAGGTCTGTAGTGATTGACTCTGCAGAAAGTTGGCGACCTCTTCGCACTATGCGCGTCAGCATCCGCTGACCCCGCTCCGTCAGTTTACGTGGCCTACCACTTCGTGGCTGAGTTGCTGTCGTTCCCAAACACTTCCATTTTCTTATAATACAGCTGACAGTTGACTGTGGAATATTTAGGAGCGAGGAAATTTCACGACTGGATTTGTTGCACAGGTGGCATCATATCACAGTTCCACGCTGGAATTCACTGAGCTCCTGAGAGCGACCCATTCTTTCACAAATGTTTGTAAAAACAGTCTGCATGCCTAGGTGCTTGAATTTATACACCTGTGGCCATGGAAGTGATTGGAACACCTGATTCCAATAATTTGGATGGGTGAGCAAATACTTTTGGCAATATAGTGTATATGCTAATCAATACTTTCTTTATGTTGTTGTTATTATTTTGCTTTTGTACGATCATAAAGCTCAACTGACCTCAAGTGATTCAACAAATCCATCAAGAATCCTGTGTAAGCTGTCACCTTGAGGAAACATTATGTTGTCCCCTAAGCTCCCCAAACTGCGTGACAGGATAGATGATGTGATTTCAGTGTTCAGCTACAGCTGTCACCTTGGTATAAATATATATTTATATATGTCTATAATATAAGCGTTTGTATTCTATTAATTGTCTTTTATCCTGTTTCTGCGGAGCTGACAGTTTTCTCATTTGCCTTCTAATATGGGTTCTTGGTGAAAGATCTTTATCTGCAATTTGCATCTAAACAACACCATTAGGACAATTACCATTTAACTTGTGTGTTTCTCAAAGGCACCTCAACTGTGGCAGAAAGAATTACACATTCACTCCTACCCCTTCATTTGCTTTTATAGTAGGCAGCAAAGCAAGTCTATAATCTTTGTCTTACTAAGACATTTCTGCAGGTGCATCCCATGCATTTTCTGCACCATAAATTGTAAGGTCATGTCTGATAGAATAGGGGTCTGATCCGCTATTATCAGGTGATATTTCTACTCAGTGGGCTGACTTTCAGTGCTGCTTCGCTTGCTTCTGGATCATCAGATAAAGAAGCTCTCTGACGAGGAAAATATTGGTCCTTTGGAGGCACCCCTCACTTCATAAAGGCAGCAGTAATGACACATTTTTTAAATCAGACAGTGTAACTTTTGACATAAATGCTCAAACATAGATTGAAATTCACAAATACGAACTCCCCTTTTTTAAACAGGGTGTAACCTTTAAATCAGTGTGGTACACCACTTTGAAGATTATCCTCATTTACTCATGTAAAACATTTAAAAACACCTACACTGACTAGTTTTATTTACAGAGGTAAAAAAAGATGATAGAAGTACAAAATAAAAAGACCTTATACACCAATATATTTCCTCCTGTGTTTAAAGCCACAATCTCTTTTTAAATTAGATTTTAAAACATACATTCAGAGCCTGCTTGATGTATAGGTACAATATGTTCCTGATTTAAAGAGTTACAACCTTAAACTCTTGATCACCACTGAAAACCATTTCAGACCTTGAGCACGGCAAAAAAAAAATATATATTACTGTATCGCAGAAATCTCGAGAGTGAATAAGGCTGCAGGAGGTCAGACAGATGCCCAGAAGCCTGTCCACTCAGTGTCTCACAAGTCAACTATAAAACTTTAAAATCAATTCTAGAATGACCAGCGTACCAGTGAAGAGATGCAATTACCAGGGAAATATTTTCACCCTTTTAGTTCGGGTCAGAAGACAAGCTGCAGTATTCTGGACCAGCTGCAGTCTTCAGAGGCAGGCGTGAAACTAACAGTTCAAAGAGTTACAGTAGTTCAGATCGGAGTTATTAAAAGTATGTCTTTCCCATTTAACATTTTTAACATTTTTAAAAGATAATTGAAATAATTCTTCATACAATAAAACCCTCTGTTTGAAAAAGGATTGCTGGACAACTGAGCAAATCAGACATTCACAGGAAAATAATGGAAACGTGTTAGGCTATATGAAACTGATTGTTTTCAGATTCATTAATAAAAAAGGCAAGGCAAGGCAAAGAAAATATAGCACAATTCAGTACAAAGACAATGCAAAGTGCTTTACATGATTAAAATATAGGAAAATAAAACACAATCAGAGCAAGTAGAAGAAAAAATGAATAATAAAAAAGATGCAGAAACAAGAAAGATCATTAAAAGCAGCTGGACTAAAGAAAAGAAAAAAGAAAAAGGGGACTGTAATTATGTGTAAGTATAAGAAATATGGATATGGACAATTTTATCATGCATTGAGGTATGTTGAAATTCTAATACAGATTGAGATGTAATTAAATATAAAGTTTATATGTAAATGAAGGGGTTTGGGTGGAGATGGATATCTTAGGAACATTTTAATGCATCCATGTACAGTAACACACGTGAGATTGGGATTAATAATGGTGTAGCAGTTTTCCTTACTGTTCCTCTTTCCTTGTTAACCATAAATCAAATCAACTCTAAAATTTTAGCTGTTGTGCACAGAGGAGTTGATGACTGTTAATGACAAAATTGAAGGATAACATACTTCTGTTAAGGTAGGGTAGGTACTTTTCTGATGAAAAAAAAAATGTCATGGTTTTGGTTATATTGTGCTTTACTTTGCTCTGTTTCCTAGTTTTATTGGTTTAATTCCTTTGTTGTAATTTCTAGATTTGTTAGTTCTCATGTTTTTCTGTTGCCCTCTTGTGTGTGTGTGTGTGTGTTCCTTTCCCCTTGGCTCCCTCGTTGTCCCTCTCACACCTGCTCCTCGTCAGCTCATTAGCCCTCCCTTTGTCTCTGTCAGCTATATATGCTCTCCCTCTGCTCCCATTCTTTGTTGGTTCCTTGTTGTTGCTGGTCCTGTCGTCGCCGTTGTCCTCTCACCTCGTCTCTCCCTGGCTCCTTGCGCGTGATTTCCCTTGATGTCTCCACGGTTCTGGTCTGAGTTACATTTTTTGTTGGATTTTTGGATTTCGCCTTTGTCTTGCCCCATTAAAAACTACAAGAATTCACCTCAGCCTCTCTGCATCTGCATTTGGGTCCTCAAAACCACAACCAAGACGTGACAAAAAATGTCTTAAAGGTACAGTGTGTAATAATTGCAGGGATTTACTGGCATAACTGGTATATATGCTGTAAGCTTTTTGTGTGTTATTTATTATCACCTATTAACTGAAATTCTCCATATTGCTTGATGCCTCCACGATGTCTGTTTGCCAAAATGACGTAATTTTCGGCTTCCACGCCCCGTCGCGCACACTCATGATGGACAGAATTTCCACACGGAGCACCTAGAAAGCGGACGGATCCACGTGTAAAACATGGCAAGCGAGCTCCTGCTGACAAGGGTTGTAAAGATTTAGAGACATCCTTTGATTCAGCTCATAAACATCACTATAAACAGATAATGTAGAAACTCTAGGAAGGAAATTACTGTCACTCTCGGACGGCATGAAGAGGCTTTGATAAAGTTGTAAAAGTCTGTGTTCTCTACTTCCTTATTTAGTGTAGTGTTGTCAGCTTGCCCCCCCCCCCCCAGCCGGCGGCCAGGAACAGGGGGAAAGTTGCACAGATTATTGTTGAGTTTGAATCCATAACCTCTCACTGATTTAGATTCATCTTCATGTGTCAAAGATCTGTTATATGCATTTATTATCTAAAGCAAGAAGTACTGAGAGCCAAAAGTTGAACCAAACTAAACAATTTATTAACAAGACAGTAGTAATACTATGGAATCATTGCTTGTGTCCTTTTGAACTAAAACTGAAGCTGATCACATTGAAGCTGGCCATCCATCCATCCATCCATCCATCCATCCATCCATCCATCCATCCATCCATCCATCCATCCATCCATCCATCCATCCATCCATCCATCCATCCATCCATCCATCCATCCATCCATCCATCCATCCATCCATCACGGTGTGGTGGTGATCTCCAGTCTATGGGTCTAGTTGTAAAAGTGAGATTGACACATCAAAATCATAGCTATGGCAAAAAAATGTTTGCAACTGCAGAAATATAAAATATGAAACTGTTGGTTAATGTTAAGAAGACTGGAAAAATACGTTTTTGAAACTCATTTCCAATGTTTTTATATCAGGAAGAACGGCTGTTGAAGCTCTGAAAGACAAAAGCCTTTATCTAAGACACCATCATGTAGCCCATAAACACATCTTTAAACACTAAAGTTTCTTGTGTGATACCCAGATATGCATCAGGTGATTCAAAATCTGTTGGGATATCACGGAAAAGCAAGATGAAGAAAAATCACTTATTCATATTTTAGCATATCTTCGTTTAACGGCTGTCTGGAAAACTAAAGAAAGGTTGTTGCTGAACCTTTCAAAAGACAAGGCTTAGAGGTTTGTCTCAAAATGGTTTCTCTGAGTAATTTTCAGGGATTAGGTCTTTGAAGTCTTTTGATTGTTATGGCTGAAATGAATTTGATGCGTTGCTGAATATTACATATCCGGTGCTGATGGCTCCAGAAAATGACTGATCCCAAATGGAATTCTCTGTTGAATTCAATTTATGTGTCTCACTAAGCTTTGGGGACTTCTAGCTTCATAACATATTGTGAAATGCAATACTTTGTAAAGTGTCATTCTGATTTCAGTATATTATAATCTTGGCGCCCAGAAAGTGAACAGAATTAATCTGGTTTAGATGGTTAATAACCGCAAAAGAGTTGAAAGGTGAGTCTTTCTAAAATCCATGTGTTTATCTCAGGGGATGATTTCTATCATAGTGGTGCCAAAATGCACGGAATTGTATTTCAAGTCTCATTTCATTCATCTTATAAGCCCCCACCCGCCCCCTCATAGCCCCCTATGTATTCAGCAAATACATAGACTCACACAGCTTGACAGGAAGTGGAGGAAGGTGGTTTCAAATGAGAACAAAACAAAACCATCTGGCTTATGTGCTAAATGCTATGTGTAACAGTAGAGACACTGCTAATCACCCAGAACACACCCTCTCAAGGGTGAAACATTGTGATGGCTATATTAGCCTGCATTGTGCCTTTCTTCAGCAGGGACCGACAAGCTAGATCGTAAGCTAGAAAATGTATTTAATATGAATTTAGAGTTTAAAATACAGTACAGTTGCGCATTACTGCAGGGCTCTAAGACTTTAGTCTAGAGCAGATGTTGACTCTCCAACAGCACAATAAAAGTAACCGTTCACTGGAATGATATTGGACAATATGTATTCATGTTTTAGCATAATCAAGCCAAGAGTCAGACCTAAATTAAATTGGATATCGTGGACAACAATGACAAATTGATGCCTATAGGCATTCTTTGACTGAGCCTTAGCAATTTTCACAAAGATGAAAGGGGGAAACCTCTGTTTTGGTTACTTTTGTTTGAAGACGGTAGAGATGTTACCCAAAATTACAGCAAGAGTAGTTGCTAAAATATTGACTTAGAGGGCAAAAATATATGCATGGCACACTTTAAGCTGTGTATTTGGTGTCATGATGGGTTCTCAAAGAGCGACCCAAGTATGCAGAACACCACTGACGGACACAGGAATAAAAGTTCAACAAGTTTATTTTGTTACAAGCACACAGAATGTACTGGTTCTGGCTCGGGCCTGGATACTGGTTCACCGGAGTCTGCGTGAGAGACAGTTCAGTTAGCGTTGCAAGTTGGAGCTAGATTTCTTGATGATTACTGATTGTACCTTGAGGGTTCTTGAGGTTAGCTTGGGGAGAGCCACTGTTGGATCTGGAGAGGAGTTGATCAGCAGAGTCCGCTTGCTGCTTCAGCGTCTCACGTCTATTAATGAACAGACCTTGGCTTAGGGTTTTCCAGCTCTTAGTCCTGAGCTGCATGGAAGTTCTCTATGGTTCTTCGGGTTTGGCTCTGAGGGTCGGCTCGGCAGGTTAGCTCTTCCAGAGCTTCACAGAGGAGACACTGGTTTCCTGGAAGACAGAGACAACGGTTAGAATCCAGGCTGGATTCAAAGTCACAAAGTAACACTGAGAGTCTAGGCTTAGGCGCTGACCAACTGGATCAACACTGCGGCGTTGAGGCAAGGTCTGAAGACAGCTTATGTAGTGGATCCTCTGATGATCTTGATGGGCTGCAGCTGTGCAGGAGGCTCACTCAGAAGGATCCACGGCGGACTCTGCTGGAGAAAGGTGGAACTTCTCCAGCTCCCAACATTTGGAAAGGAAAATAAAAAAAACTATAGATTTTTTATCTAACATTAACATTTTGTGTGCTTATCCAATGTAACCACAGTAATACATTAACACTAAAAAAAGCCCAGAGATACAAGAATTTTTATCAGCCTCCAGTCCCTCCAGAAGTACTTTATAACTCATGAATCCCTTTTCAGATGTAAATGCCCCACCATTAGCGCTGTGGCTGTAGAACAATTCCACCCCCTTCAGTTGCGGTTTTAGCTCAAGCCTCTCTGTTGGAGACTGTCGCCAACACGGGAATGTTCTCAGAAAGCGGTACCACCAGCACAGCGATCAGACGATAACTAATCTGTACAATGAAAATAGCTGCATGAGCTGGAACGCTGTAGAGAGGGAAATTATACAACAATGACCATCTGCCCTATTTACTGGGGGCATAACTCAAGTTACGATCTCTCCTCTGCTGCAGCCGAGACAGCATCATGAGACTGCCCTTAAGTTCACAATATATTCACAGATTCGGCTTTTCCGAATTAATAACTCATCAGTGGATGATTTATTCTATAAAACAGACACCTCTCCGCAACCACAGCAAGACAGACATTTAGCTACAACCATAGTTTCCTCAAAACAAGTCTCCTATCATGCTGGGAGAATTACTTAGGACCCTACAGTATGCAGAGCTCACTCCTCTGCAAATGCTTAGGGACCGTCTGCAACTTGCAACTAGTTCATACTACTAGTTCATACTACAACTCTTACTTTGGGAAAATGTGCTAAACCCTATTTTATTCGATTTTTTCATTGTTATTATAAGCAGGCCAGGTGCGCAATCTCTGCAACAGGAACCACAGCACTGAGCATTGTGTGCACTGCACAAAGTAAAACTGTCACAAATGCAGAAAGGACTCACCTTGGGTTTGTGAAAACTGCTAAATGGGACAATTCTAGCTTCATATTTAGTGCTTCTCCTGTGGTGAAATAAATTTTACTCCAATACTGAAATCATACTGTTTGTCTTTTTCTAAGCTGAAATGTTGAATGACATGAAAAGGCGAGACAAGACAAAATACAATTATTCTCCAAGTTGTTCTTTCTTTCATATAAGTGAGCTCTGCAATATAAATGAGTCTGTTGGTGAATGGACAATATAAAGGGGCTCTGCCTTGCCTTGTTGGAAAAGCATAGCTATGACCTGTTCTGAGCTCAGGAACAAGGACCCATATGATATCTGGTTGTTCAATAGGTTTGCCTAAATAAAAGCTTTAGATATGACTTATCAATATTTTCCTGCAAAAAGGTCTGATGTTGCAGGGGCAGGTAATGAAAAGTGCTAGGAACATGCTCTTGTTCTGATGCCAGTTTTTTCAGCCTTCATCCAGTCTTATGTAGAAGGGCTGGTCATATCACAGTTATTTGCATTACAATAGGGACAGTTAGCAAGGTAGAAAGAATACACAAACTTGAAGAGGGGAGGGGGGCTTGCAGGAAAACTGAAAATCTCTGGGATTTATAGTGCTAAAAACCTTTAAATAAGACTTACCTTTAAATAAGTCTTAGGAGAAACACTGAAGACATAGGCTTTTATATTGCATAATTGTGCATTATAACTGACAACATATGCACGCTTCTATACATCAAAATAGAAATAGTATAAAATAGCCAAAATATTTCAAGTTCATATTACCTCAGGGCACTATCAGTGTTGTCTGTCTACTTTGATGCTGGATGGAATCTACACTTAATAAAGGAATTCACACAATTAGGAGACTGTTTTGAGAATGCCATTTTGTAGAGCATAACTACCCTGGCAGAATTGGCAAATCTGTTATAATTCCACACAAGGCATGTTAAATAAAAAAACATAGATATATATATATATATATGTATGTATGTATATATATATGTATGTATGTATGTATGTATGTATGTATGTATGTATGTATGTATATATATATATATATATATATATATATATATATATATATATATATATATATATATATATATATTTTTTTTTTTTTTTGTACACTTCACAATTAATCTCATTTTTCTGTAAAACTGAAATCATGTATGATCCCATACAATTTTTTTAATAGTGTAGCTTTCAGCTTAACTATGAAACCATCTTGGTCTGGATAAATCATCTGCACCCAGCAAGAGGATGTTAAGCTGAGGGAATCTCACAAATTGCTACCTGTCTTAGTTGTCACTGTGATTCTTGAAAAGAAAAAAAGTGAAAGTTGCCTGTCAAATTCTGACAAACATGCATACTGTGAATTGGATTTTGGAGTGTATCTTTTACATCTTGCATCTATTTTCTGCTTTCCTTTTTTTCCACCCCTTTCCCTTCCTTTCCTTTCCTTAAAAAAAAAAGGGGGGAAAAAAACAGAAAGACTGCCACTGCCTTAGGTTCTTTTTAGGCTAAAGTTCACCTGCCAAATGCACTATTTATGTCCTAAAAACCTGGATCAGTCTAGAGCAAATTCCAAAGCAGAGCTTATCAGGGAAATTATACCCCGACAGAAGGAGGAGAGAGATAGACAATAACAAAAAAAAAAAAAGAAAAGAACACTACATATTCTTTTTCCACATTATTTTATGCTTTCATATCCCTGTAAAATTAAAATAGCTCTTCCTGCAGGTTCTTTTTGTTCAAACATAAAACAAATTAGGACCTAATGAACTAAAAAGGAAAAGTTCAGCAATCAATTCAAGTCATAGTTAAAGTTTTTACAGTATGTACTACAGAGGTATGAAAAACTAAATACTGATATAATAGGATCAGTTTAATATGGATATATGGTCTAGATAAAAAAAAAACATTAATATACAGCATTTTTAAAATGCTTTTTAAAATTTTTTTTTAGTTTTGTAAAATTAGACAACAATGACGTCTTTTATTGATCACATTTAGTTTAACAATTTTTGTTTACCAGCAATGCTCACAGAATCAAATG
The DNA here is from genome assembly GCF_016077235.1 of Cyprinodon tularosa. Classification (NCBI taxonomy): domain Eukaryota; kingdom Metazoa; phylum Chordata; class Actinopteri; order Cyprinodontiformes; family Cyprinodontidae; genus Cyprinodon; species Cyprinodon tularosa. The sequence continues at coordinate 908,039 of NW_024039016.1, forward strand.
TTTGAATTATTTTATCTTGTGGTAAAACGAGCTGTCACTTTGTATCATAAGACCACATCTATCAGTCACCATTATTGGGTATTTTCAATGTACCAATGTCCTGATATCACCTACAAGACATTTAATCAATAACTGTCTCCTTATTTAGATACCAACCATCCATCCGTCCATCAATCCATCCAATATCTGTTCTTGCTTATCCTTGCTAGGCCACAGACGGGGAGGGGTGGGGGAGCTGCCATCTATCTCCAGGGGGCGAAAGGCAGGTCACAGCCTCGGCAGTTCGCCAGTTTATCACAGGGCAACACGGAAACACATTGGAAAAGTAGGCATGCATACACATTCTTACATCTACGGACTTCATTGAAGAGCAAACACATGAAAGTAACGTGTGAAATGTGAGGATTAATATCATTCATCCATTGACTATGATCCATTGTTAAGGCTTGGGGGTTAAAATGAACAGAAATTCATCTTCAAGAGGACTCTGAATATTGCACGATGAGCAAGAATTTTTCATTAAAACATTTCTATGCACTGGGATGAACAGAGACAGACAAGCACATCCAGCATGTTTGGAGAAATAAAATTGTGTGAAAGCTGAACAGCATTTTTAAAGCATATTTGCAGCCAAGACCTCTGCAAGTGGTCAAATCCGCCTGAATCCTAAAGGACTGACAGCTAACTCAAACTGTATGACATTATCCATCAGCTTTTTACACAGTACATTTTCAACCAACATAAGATATTTTCAGAACTTCTGAGATTATACGTTGACTTGCAACTAGTCGAATGACACCTCAGTAAAGGCCAAGGGGGTCTGTATCGCTTTTACCGGCATAAGCAACTTTGAGGAGGCTGGCAGTAGCCGTGCCCACAAGACAAATACAGATGTGCAGGCAGATTTACAGCATATGTCACTTTCCCCTTTCCCTATTCATAATAAAGATGGAAGTCGATGCAATTTAATTTCCCTGAGAGACTGTATATTTGTGCTAATTGACAGGGTTGATATTCAGGCAATGCAACACCTTCCTGCTGGTGTCTATACATGTGTTTAGTTTGGAATTATCAAACATACCATTATATTTATCTGTTTCATGGTTTTTTAGCACATCAGTTGCTCACCGGGAGATTAGGATTTTACCATGCTATGCTGTGGCCCTCATGGGAAATGCTGTCTTCATTCAGTCAAAACAATAAAGATTGTCAACTGAGCAGAGCCAAAATCGACCAAAACTGTAAAATTGTTGAATATAAATTCTTTTTATTTTATTTTATGTTTTAAATAACGACTCATTTTATATGTCACTTCACTCTCTGTGTAAGTCAGTGAACTTGACATTCCTATGTTGACATATGATGACCAGAGAGGGTCAAGCATCACCTTATATTATAATGCTGTGGTGCTGTGTAAAAAGGGCCAGATGCTGACTGAGGGCTTTGGGGGAAGCACCTCCTGGCAGACATTTTGGATAAAATGAAAAGCATGTGGAAGCTCTCTACCATTTTTCTGGTTCCTCAGCAAATGGTCAAGGAGAAAACATGCTTAAGATAGTAGGTGAGGCTCGTCCTCTTCAATTTCTGCTTATATCAATGATTTTGTTAATGATGACTGGAATAAATTCTGTTAATGCTTAAACATATCTCCTTCCTTGTGTATAATATCTTTATTTTTGCTGTAGAAAGAACAGCTTTCATGAATAAAATATAAATATTGAAAGTGACATTATAATTCTAAGAAATATATAAGGGATTTTGTTCCCTAAATAGATACATTTGAAAGCTTTTAGTCCCTTTTAAGGAGAGAACATACTGACATATGTCTTTTTGTTTTTAAAGACTGACTTGAAAAGTTAGATTAACAAAGTGTCCAAATCTCAGTTTATTTCTAGCCATTATCAGACTGGGTGAACTCCCATCAAATCCAATTGGGTAAATTTGGATTTAGCCGATCACTGTGACAAATATTATGTGTTAAGCAGCAGGTGCCATCAGAAACCACAGTTACACTTATAATGCTGTTGTTGTTCTTCTTTCAAAGAGAAAATCAGGTGTTTCGACAAAACAATTGTGATAGCAGTAGCCATGCATGTTTCCTCCTGAGCTGCCATATTTATTATGCCTCGGCTGTGGGCTTGGCATGTTTTTTTTAAACACAGCTATATATATATATATATATATATATATCTATCCTGCCCCAAAATATATTAATGCAAAGAGTTTGGTTCGCATGTTTATCTGTCAACCTTGAATAGTTGTAGTGGGAATGAGACAAGACTGATTCTTGTTTGTGAACAGACAAGTACTGCAAGAATTCAGCTTACAGCCAGGCTTATTTAAAGACTTGATGAAGAAAAAGCAAAAAATATTCAGATTTTAAAATGACTTTGAAGTCCAGATTTTACATATCGGTTCTCAATTATAAGTTCTCAAGAGACTAATGTATTCAAATAAGAATACATCCGGTTTCATATGGAGTTACCGTACTGCATGGACTAACTGATCATTCAGAGACTCTAATCTAAGGAAACAGTGGGAACACTGGCAGCCATGTCTATGTTCATTGAAAATATATGGTTTAATATGATCAATGTTGTTTCACTCCTGGTTTCTCCTAATAAACTACATTGTTTAATATCTTATGGGTAAAACAGTGTAATTTGGGGATTACTCTTTCCCAGCATGACTATCTCTTTCAGCTTGAAAAATATTGCTTTACTTTTTGTAGAAAATGTTTTTAGGTGTAGCCTCTCTGTAAAAATTGAGTGACCTTAAACTTGACCTGGACTTTAATCTTGAACTTAAACTTAACCCTGACCTAAACTTGAACCTGATTTTTCCAGTTTGAGACATCAAAACAAGAACGAAAAGGCAAAACAGAAACATGAGGAGCCAGAGGGGTTATAGGAAGGAGAAAATGGATATTCATGGGTAGGAATAACAAGTCTTGCCCTAGAAGTCCCACAAAGAGCGTGAACTCACATGAACTTATTTTCTCTTGAGCACCGTCTCTGCAGCCAGAGACGCATCTGGGCCAGCCGGGTTGCAGTGTTCAGTGTGCAGCACATTGCAACTCAGCAGCACTGAAGCCGTCTCTAGTGCAGTGTGTGCCTGGCATAACAATCCCACATGCTTTTTGTTTTAGAGTTTTTGTTTACCTATTGGTTGGTAAAAAATAAAACTAAATATCCAAAACAGGGGTGGAAAATGAATTTATGAATAAATGAGTGAATGAATGGAAATGCAAATCATTCTGGAGGCCACGTTGTTAGAGAGTAGGGTCACCTAAATCTGGTTCTCGAGAGCTATCTTCCTGCAACTTCTAAATGCATCCCTTGAGTATTTTAGGCAGGAAATGGGCTTGAGCATTTTCTGAAAGAATTGGGGAAACTTTACTAGGCTGGTATAAATATTACTTATCTGACAGATTTCAGGTCGAGCATGAGAAAGATTTATCTTTAACATGAACACAACATATACAACACATGTGAACACAACATGAACAACATGAACAAATATACATACCGTACATATATATATACATAAATATTTTGGTAGAATTATCAGTTAGCATGGAACAAACTTTCAGTATCATATACTGATGATACACAGCTATATTTGTCCATAAATCCCGATGACATATAGACTGCAAGCATGTCATGAAAACAAAACCATAATGACTCCTTACTTTCTGCTTTAGATTGCAGACAAAACAGCGGTTATTTTCTTTTGACCAGAGTTCCTGAAGAAATAAGCTGATTTTTCAGTCATTTAATTTGGATGGGATTAAATTGATCTCAGATAATACAAACATTGGTCTTATTTTTGATCAGAACCTATCATTTAAACTCCATATCAATGAGGTTTCTATAATTTCCTTATTTTTTTTCCAGAATATTGCAACTATTAGAAATATCGTGTCAACAGAGGATGCTAAGAAACTAGTCTATGCATATGTTACTTCAAGACTGGACTATTGTAACTGTTTACTATCAGAAAGTCCACAATCCGTAGTTAAAAGCCTTAAGCTGATCCAAAACGCTGCAGCCAGTTCTGATGTAAATTCAAAGGAGATATAATTATCCTATCTTATCTTCCCTTCATTGGCTTCTCGATCAATCCATAGTAGAATTTAAAACCTCCTTCTCACCTATAAAGCCTTAAATGGCCAAGCCGAGTCTTATATCACGGATCTTATCATTCCTAATGTTACTAACAGAGCACATCACTCCCTATCTGCAGGTTTACTAGTGGCTCCTAGATCTTCTAAAAGTAGAATCTTAGGCAGATCTTTTAGTTATCAGGCTCCTTTCCTGTCAAACCAACTTCCAGTTTAAGTCTGTGAGGCAGATACTCTGCCTACTTTCAGGGCTAGGCTTAAAACGTTCCTTTTTGATAAAGCATATAGTTAGAGTGGCTCAGGTTTTCCTAATCTCTCTCGATACTTATGCTACTATAGGCTTAGACTGCTGGAAGACATAGGGGCCACTTTTCACCATCTTGCTATATTCTGTCTGTATTCTTCCATTCTGCAGTATTTAATAGTTCAACTTCTAACTTATGCTGTCTCTGATTTTGCTAATCATAGAAGCTTCATCTGGTTTAATCCTGTTAAGCTTTGTCACCACCCTGGAGAGAAATATTAGATGCCATCAACACCTTTATTTATAGATGTTGGAGCTTGCCCTTTTTTTCAATGTAGTCCTGTCTCTCTTACGGTGACAAACTGTCTTTCATCCTCTGGAGCTCATCTGCCTGGCTATGTGTTTCCTGGAGGGGGCCACATGTGGAGCTATTGAGCAGTTACCTGTTGTATCTCTGCTTCTGCCGTGTTTAACTCCAGCCGGCCTAGGCAGATAACCGCTCACACTGAGCCTGGTCCTACTGGAGATTCCACTTGCTTAAAAGGCAGTTTTCCCCTCCATTGTTGCCACATGTATTCTTGGTGTGAGTGATTGCTGAAAAGTTAATGAGCCGATGCAATCTGCTGGTTTTCCTTGGATAGAAAACTTTGAACAAATCTGACTTTATGACCTGGTTGAATAGTTTTTACAGATGCCATCTCAAGTAAAGTGCCTTGAGATAAGATGTCATGAAGTTAGTATATATTAGGGGTCCTTTGAGTTTTTACTTTAATTGTTAGTTTAATGTTGTTTCTAGTTTGAGTTTGAGGTATTTTTTTTCCTTGTAAGGTTTATTTTTTACATTGAAAACTTTGGTTTTGTCTTAAGCCTGCTATTAGTTTAGCGAGTTGGGCTTGTCAGTTTTGTTCATTTTTGTCATGTTCACATTAGTTAGGTGTGTTCCTTTGATATCGAGTTTATTCCTTAGTTTCTTTTCTCTAAGTTCAGCTTTTTTTTTTCAATGTTGGAATTTATTTGTCAGACTAGCTGTCTGTTCTGTGATGGCGTTGTTGTGTCTTTTTCTGCGTAATTAGTTGAATCACATTCAGTTGCTGCCTTTCTTGCCACTAATTATCCTAGTCAGTTCACCTGCCTCAGCCTTTGCTTTGCTCATGTCAGGAGCTTCAATAACTGTCAGTCCTCTTTCACCCTCCGTCTGTAAATACTGGTTCCATGCCTCATTTCTCTGAACACTCCATGCAATGAATACCATGCTGTTTTACCATGCCAGTTTGAAGACCTCATCTTTTTGTGAGCTTATTTAACTTAATAATATTTGTTTTAACTCACGTTTCTTCTTTCATCTTTCTGTCTGCGATTCTAACCAAGTATTATGGTTTTTTACATCTCCGGTCCAACATGCTTCTTTTGTACATTTATGATTTGATCAGAATTCCTACTCATGATTATTAATGCCTGTCGTAATCAAAATATAGATATTTAAACTACAATAGGGATTGTGGTTTTCACCCAATCACTTAATAATTACAATAAACAAGTAGAATACAAATGCAATTATCATTAACCAAAATCAACATCCTCTTGTGGAATTGGGTTTGTTTAGCTACTAGTAAATGATAATGATTGTGGTTCATAGCTGCAATTGGAAATGTACAAATGTTTTTTTCTTTGTGGGAATTTACAAAACATATTGTTCCCATTCACAATTACATGTTTAGACTGTGACATCATCCAAGCTAAAGAAACTATCAAAGTAATGTATTACAATAAATTATTTTACTTCATTCAACAGTTTATGAGGCCTGCTCAGTGGTGCGGTGGGTAGCACTGTTTCCTTGCAGCAAGAAGGTTCTGGGTTTGATTCCCGACACGGAATCTTTCTGTAAGAAGTTTGCATGATCTCCCTGAGCATGTGTGGGTTCTCTCTGGGTACTCCGGCTTCCTCCCACAGTCCAACAACATGAATGTTTGGTTACTTGACTTTTCTATATTCTCCTTAGGTGTGAGTGTGTGCGTGTCCCTTATTTGGCTTCTCTAAATTCTTCTTAGGTGTGAGTGTGTGCTTGGATGGTTGTATGTCCTGTTAGTTTATAGTTAAATCTCTGCACCAATTTGAGCTTAATCCACTCTTTAAGATACACTTTTAAAGTCATAGCAGGATTTGTCACTTTTGTTGTGATGTCAGACCAGATTGAGAATGTATTTGTATTTTTTTCTTCTACTTGGTCAAATCCAATACCTGAATCACATGAATGCTTGTTACCAGGCCTCTGCTGAGACAAAAATGCATTTCAATTGAATGCCCTCTAAATTTGGAATTACAAGTGGGAAAGTCACCACAACACCATGGTTTCCATCTTCTATATTATTAACTGTGATTTGCAGTTTTTTAATATGTACAATGTGTACAGTGCTGCTCTTGTAAAGTACATAAAGAACTCTGGGGGTATCATCATCTGGACCCTGTCCCTGATTAGGTTCAGTTTCTCCAGTTTTCTCTACACCTAACTTTTGGATACAGATTAGTAGAAAGCACAGGGAGTAGCACCATCTTATAATTTAGTTTATAACAAATGCATGGAAGCAAAAGGGACCATTGTCTGTTGCTTAGCAACAACAGAAGTGATAATATCGCAATCAGCACATTGATAACAGCAGAGGGTGGAATGTAAACAGTTGCCAAAACAACACTGTTTAACCCTCTACGTAAATAATATACAGTAGCAGCCATTCAAAATGGCCCTTCCAGGCAGAATGGCGGCCCAATTCCCTGCAACTCCCAGCAATATCCTCTCCAACTTCCAGCCCTCTCTTATATTTTTTTACTCTGACTAAACCCTTTCACTGAATGTCTGACCAGGAGATGATACTTCTCTGTAGATCTTAATGTTCACAAATTAGGACAGAAAGAATATTGTAGTACAAAGATTGATGTTTAAAAATAAATTGTAGCGGACCAGCCAAGGACAAGCCAAGGGCTGATCAAGAAAAGTGGGGACATTTTGAATGGCTACTACTATACACACAAAATGACTGTTAACAGTTCAATATCTAGGCTGCAGAGATGGAAATTTGAAGTGGTAAGTCCTCAATGACATGATTAGTGTTCACGAGGTCTGCCAACCCACCTTGAATTTTCCAGGCTTTTATCTGCACTCGTGGTCGGGAATCCTGGCAGAGCGTGGAGCTGGGGATATGATCTTGCACTAATGTTTCAGTAAAACACATAATACTGTATTCCCAATATTCCCGCTTGGTCCTTGCTAAGACTTGGAGTTCTTCCAACTTCTTTCCTAAAAATCTCACACTGCCCATAATGATTGATGCTAGGGAGGTCTTGTACTGTATTTCCTCCTTTCTATTCTCCTGCCTGCTTTTCAACTCAGCTGGGATCTATGGGAGTTGTTAGATTGTTATTCAAGCTCTTGAGCTGGCGAGCCGCTCCTGGGTGGAAGAAAAACAACTTTCTACAGTATGGTTGCTATGGGTACAGATCATAACAAATGTTCAAAAAGATAATCAAGTCAAAACTCCCTTCAGCTGAACAGTATGGACTTCGACTCCCCTGTTGCCAAATTCAATATAGTAGGAGCATACCTGAAGCTCATTTACTTGTATTTCTCTGAAAACAGTAAAGAATATTCACAAAGCTTTGAAAGGAATTTTAGTGCTATCAAATGAAGAACTTTTTACTGTTTTTAGAGAAATACAAATAAATAAGTTTCAGGTATTCACCTACTAAGTAAATATAATAAGAGAATACTTGAAACACATTTACTTGTATTACTCTCAGAACACGAAACAATATTCACAAAGGTTTGAAAGAAATTTCACTGCTCTAAATGAAGACAGTGTTGCTGTTGGACACTCATTTTCACATAGCCCAAGCAGAGGATAAACACACAGTGAATAAAATATTATACTTTTGTTTATTTAAAGCAAACTGTTGCTAATATATTTGTACCATGTGGTAATCCCCTTTCCTGAAGTGACATGGCTCCTCTCTATAATCAACAACCCTCATTTATCCAGGAATTTATCTTAATTTTACTCCTCAAGCATGCTCTTTAAAGCGACACAATTTATATTCATGTCATCAGCTGGGGGAGGAATTTCTGTACAAGAAATCACTCTTTTGCAGCTCAGCCAGAGCAATCAGAAGCTCTCTGGTGCTCTTAAGAGCACAATACTGATAACTACCCATCTAACCTTTGGGATAAACCTTCAGGTCAAGGAAATTGTTTTGTAAATGCCACCTAAATGAGAGTCAATGTGGTCATGGAGAAGGTTAAACAAAATTACAATATGTGGGGAAGGTAAAGATGGATGCCATGGAAACGTACTTTCCCACTTTTTAATCATGACCAGTTACTCATACTTTTTACAAGATCAAAGAAACACATTTTGTTTTAACTTTACAACATCAAAAACTCAGTTATAAAGCTTTAAAGGCAGACTTAATACACAACAAAGTTATATATGAATGGTTTTCTCGGGACTAAATCATAATTTATAAAATATATGTTTAGATCATATAGTAGATGAAAGCCACTGTATATCTTTGCAGTACCATGTCTTTTCCGAACATGTTAGTATCATGAGATGGATGATACTGTAGTAACACAGTAGACGAGGAATGAGGAAGGATACTTAAAAACCTGCACCTAAAGCATGTGCTTTAGTGGTGGAAGCAGCAATTGTGAAAACAGTATTGCCAGATCTATAAAGGCATAGGACACAACAAGTACAGAATACCTTGTCTTCTTTAACAGACCTTGACAAATATGGAACTAAAAGATGTTACTGTTATGTTACACTATATTAATTACCCCATGTTTTTAGTCTGCTGTGCACATCCCACCAGAAAAGTTTCAGAACTTGCTTGAGGGATTCTACACTGTCTGACCTTGAAACTCCTTGGGATCCTTCAAAATGAGCTAGAGAATGTTGGTGGTAAGAATCAAATGGGTTTCCCTCTATATCTGTTCCCCCCCGCAGTCTGATCCAGGATAAGTAAAGACAATGACTGATTGGATGCGTCTTGGTTTTATGCATATTCACTTAAAAAGAAGCGGTTGATTTCTTATTTGATCTTTAAAGCATTACCCAAAAGTCACAATAGAAAAAGTACTGTGATTTCCTGAAAGGATAAAATCAATATACATTTTTTTTTAACTATGCCTTAGAGGCCTAACAGATTTGCAGATTTACAAGCCATATATCATGAGCCCCGACTGTATGTAAAAATGAAATTACAAAAAAAAACCTCAAATTCAAAATACTCAGATTTTAGCACCATTCCATTAGAAATATTTAACAACTATGTGCTTTCTATATCTGCTCTGCCAACTACTATATGTCTGCAACTGAGGCTGCTATCTGCTCTTAGCATTATATGAACTGTGTTGATAAGTGTAGGAATGTTAATTGGAGAAGAGAAAATATTAATATTTTTCTGTCTTTAGTTTTCTGTTCTATTGTCTAAATGTTGTGTCCATCCATCAACCCATACTTCATTTTATTTTTTCAGTCAGGTCTTTATATTTTGTTTACGACGATAACCTATTTTAATGCAATATAACGCCTACATTAAGCATTTTACTTTCCCTTTCTTAAGGGGTTCTCCTCAATGAACAACTAGAGACACTGTAAACATTTCTTGGAGGGCTCTCTATATTGCTCATTTTTTTACGCTTATATGGATCTTATGTCACAGTGATGTTGATAGATTTCAGTCTCTCAGACCAAATCAAGTTTCTGGAACAAGTTGCCATAGTGAGTTGCCAGCGGGGGGTTTAGCGGCGATGAGTTCTTGAGGCTCAGAGCCTTGTGTTGATCGACAGGGATTCAAATTATGCAGAGCATTTCTCTGTTTCAGTTCAGTGCATTGCTGCCTCTGAGCCAAAGTCTGTAAATGAATAGGGGACTGGAAGATGACACGCAGAGTAAAAACTGACCGAAACAAGAAGACGGAACACTCATCCCCCAAAGGGAAAAAACAAATATATGCTTGGAATGAAAGATAATGATAGAAAAATATATTAACTTCAAAGAAACAGACTGTGTCAGATACACAGCTTAGCGTTGGACCAAAGACGTGGATGGATGGATGGATGGATGGATGGATGGATGGATGGATGGATGGATGGATGGATGGATGGATGGATGGATGGATGGATGGATGGATGGATGGATGGATGGATGGATGGATGGGTGCTTTGGCACACTGGTGTATGAATAGATCACGATGCATGTCTAGAGCCAAAACAGTCATAACTAGCACAAAGTAAGGCCTTTTTTCCTGCTGTTAAGATAAGGACAGCTATTGTATTTTAACAGGAAAACTTGGTGTTTTTTAACACCTGAACATGGAATTTGAGTAAAACAGCGAAGTAACGGTAAGAAAAAAGAAATTAAATACTTTATTTTAATGCATTATTCTTTTCTTTAGGAATGAAGCACAAAAATGATTTCCTTACCTTCAGATATTGCTGAACATAATCATGTGGATCCATTAGCTACTATATCTTTTTCATGTAATCATTTTGAGACTATTTGTGGTGTTTTCACTCATGTCATGCTCACAGGCGACACAAACAGCAGTTTGAATGAATGACCAAGTGGCAGCCATAATTGTTACTAGACAGAGAAATGGGGAGACTTCAATCACTCAGTCATATTCTGACTCATCGGTTGCTATGGGAATCCTTATTACAATCAGTAACTGAAGTGAGTAAATGAGAACATGATAACACAATAGAAGCATGATTATTTTTCCTTTACTAAGACAAGTAAACAAAGTGAAAAGCAACACCTACAACACGCACTTGTTTTTAACTGATGTATGAATCCAAGATATTCAGTATGAACATTTTTTTTTTCAAAAGGAGCATATTGTGATGGTCTGTCAAACAAAAGAGGCAGAAGAGCAGGAAAAAAATCTCAAAAGAAGACTTACAGTAATCTGCTTAATATCATTACAGTTTCTGTATATTTGTTATGAAGAGATAAAATATAAACTCTTATATTTTTTTAAAGGAGCATTGTTTTCTTATTCAGTTCATGTATGTGTTACACATTGTTTCCACTGTTTAAATCGGGATATTCCTGATAGCTTTAGTTTGGTCAGAATTTGAGCTATGACAGTGGATTTATACTTATGGACTGACTTTTAGATAAACAAGCTCCAATGCAATTATGGTTACAATTGGGTAAATTGAACAGCATGATTTACTTTAGTATTTATTATTTTTTATTGTAATTTAAGAACAAGCTTCCTTTGTAGAATACTTTACACACCTAAAATTGATGCATGTACTAAACAGATTTATAAACTAAAAGAAAAACCACACATAAATGATGGAGAGGCACAATTATCACCAATAAAACCAATAAATCCATCCATCCATCCATCCATCCATCCATCCATCCATCCATCCATCCATCCATCCATCCATCCATCCATCCATCCATCCATCCATCCATCCATCCATCCATCCATCCATCCATCCATCCATCCATCCATCCATCCATCCATCCATCCATCCATTTTCCGCAGCCTTTAAGGGAAAGCTATCCCAAAACATTCATGACATTTAGCCCTAATGACTTCTTAAATCTCTAGAGATTAAATACTTAATCACTTCACTGTATGATGAATTTTGTCTATAAAAAGTATAAAACTTAAGTATTATTTTTTATTACTTTGACTTTATGTGTAACAAATTTAATCTTTTTTTCTCAGTTCTGATAACATTCCTAGATACACAAGATAAGTGTGTGGTTGATATAATACAATGAGTATTAATTGAGGCTTTGGACTTGAGTCTTGTTATCTTATTAGTAAGACGAAGTTGCTCAGGTCTGTTTTCAGTTCTGCCTGAGCTAAATTTGCAAAGGTTTTGTGATCTAAGTTTCTAAAATTCTTTTTGTATTTTGCCTTGTTCAAAGATTTTGTGATTCTACTATTGTGTGCCTGTGAATCTGCTGGAAAGTGGGTTATGATCCAATGACGTAACATGATTACATTGTTTTTCGAGGGCAAACACCCAACATAAACTTCTTGAGAAATTACTCTGGAATTGGGACACAGCTCTATCTCTGTGATGTGTTTCTCCACGGTACTAAAATATTTAAGCACCTCATCTCTGTGCCGTTGAAACATTTAAAAGCTGACTGTCTTCACATATGCAGACTGGTGAGGTTTTTTTTATGTCTTGGAGATTTAAAATGAGCATATGATTGAAACATATGCAAATGAACTGTATGGTGCATGTATGGTTAAATCTAATAATCTCAAACATAGCGCTAACCTTTGCTTTGAAATGAGCTTTACAAATTCATTGCAGATTCCATTGCGTTTATTTTACAGAGAGAAACTCTATGCTTTCTGCCCACCCACACACCATTAGACTAGATTGCATTCTGTCTTCAAATGTTTCCTCCTCTGTTTAGGGGCCTTGGGAGGGAACAAGCCTCTTTCTTCCTCAAAGTCTTATCCACATCAAAGTAGTCAGGTTACAAAAAGATAGAGCCAGACTAAGTGAAAGCGACCACATGACGGAAAGCAAGAGAGGGTTTTGCCAGTTTGCAGGCGGATTGATTTTTGTCTTTACTTTCTCACATGTTTTGAGTCATGACACACCGCCTCTTCGTTCGACAACATTCACTCCTCTCCTCACATATGTTAACTGAAGAGCACAATTGCATAGAATATATATCATTTTAAACAACAGCACTATGATTTTGGAGTCTCTAAGTGGGTCCAAATACAATGCCTTAAAGGATATTGGACTAACAAGTCAACCCTGCAAACAAGAATCAGTGGAGCAGCATGATCAATTGTGGATTTTTCTATTTTCACTAGTTGCTCTCTTTTTGTGTATGTATCTGACCCAATTCAGCTGTCTTATCCATTGTTGAGTCTACTCAATGTTCCATCTATTCATCAAGTTTTGTCAGTACCTCTGCATCTCCTTTTTCATTAAAACTTCTCAAACTCAATCACATAATACTCATGCTCAGCCCAGTGCAGCACTTTGCCTTGACACAAGCTGTGTTGAAAATTATTATATTTGCAAAGCAACCTATTCTGGACATTCAGCCTTATAGAAAATGATGGAAAGGGCTTTAAGCCCAGAACTTTTCTGGTCAGTGGATAGCAGTGGTGGAGGTGGTAGTGGGGGCTGTTGATGTGTGTCCAATAGGAAGGTGAAATTGGGAGGGTTAAAACTCTTTTATTAACTCTAATTAAGAGAAACTCCAGAGGGGAGTTTCATAAAACTGGGTTAGTCAGGCTTAGTTGGCCGATTCTGGCTTATTTGTTGTCATTTCAACCATACTTAGTGTGAGGGATTGCATTTGAGTCAATGAGTCGATGCAATCAACTGGTTTTCCTTAGATAGAAAACTGAATCAATTTGACTATGATCTGATGAACTGTTAAGTGCCTTGAGATGACATGTGTTTTGAATTGGCGCTATAGAAATAAACTGAATTGAATTTTGGTTTCTTAAATCGGACTCCACTGAGTCTCAGTTGCTATGGCAGTTAACGCAGCTAATTTAAGCTGGTCAGGACCATGTTACGAACCAACCAAGTTCAGACTATTTGTCTCCTTTAAAAAATATATACATACACAAATGTGGAATTCTTCATTTATGTATACAAAATATCTGAATCTCTTTTTGATTTTTATTTCTACTTGGAACATGTCTGGAAGGTTGGGGTAACTGTCATGAAGCGGTGTTTGTTTGGAGGACCCAAATGCAGAGACCAGTAGGCAGAGGTGAATTAAAGTCGGTTTATTGAGGTTCACAGGTCCAGGGGCAGGAATCAAAGTCCAACAGAAAACAATTCCGTAAAAATTCAAAAAATATCCACTGGACTTGGTTTTCAAGATTTGAAGACGTTTCGCCACCTCTCCAGGGAGCTTTCTCAATTCAAATGTCTGGATCCGCAGTGAGTTTGAGTCTTATATAGACAACGCCTTGTATCGCTTGGAAACAAGCAATGGTAACCGATGAATGGGTCGTTAGTTCCATCGTTAGCCTGTAATATCTGAACCTGTCTATGATTCTAGGGGTCGGTCGTTAAAGGGGGGATTGCCATTAAGGGGGGGATTGTCTCCTGTAATACCTGAAACCTGTCTATGATTGTTAAGGGTTGGTCGTTAAGGAGGTATTGTTCACCGGCTGGGGCGGGTAGGCCCCTTGTTCCTCTGTGATGGGGTGGGGGGTTTGGTGATATCTGGAAGGGATCATGTCTATGATTGAATTGTATGTTTTTGGAAGCTGGAATCTGAGTCCACCACCTCTGTTTAAAGCATGGGTGAGCATGGAAGGGGATGGAAGCCTAAACATTGAAGTGTATAGGAAACCTACTCACACAGACCAGTATCTTCTTTTTGACTCACACCACCCACTGGAACACAAACTCTCAGTCATCAGAACCTTACAACACCGGGCAGAACATGTCCCTACTAAAACAGATGGGAAGCAAAAAGAACAGAAACACATCAAAGATGCTCTCCGAAACTGTGGATATCCAAACTGGGCTTTTATCAAATCAGCAAGGAAATCCAAAAGACACGCAACAGAAGACAGCGATGGGAAAATTAAACGCAAAAACATCACAATCCCTTATGTTGCTGGAGTGTCTGAAAAGCTCAAGAGGATTTTCTCCAAACACAAGATCCCAGTACATTTCAAGCCAAACCAAACCCTTAAACAGAGGCTAGTGCATCCTAAAGATAAAACCCCCAGAGCGAATATGAGCCTACCCGCCCCAGCCGGTGAACAATACCTCCTTAACGACCAACCCTTAACAATCATAGACAGGTTTCAGGTATTACAGGAGACAATCCCCCCCCTTAATGGCAATCCCCCCTTTAACGACCGACCCCTAGAATCATAGACAGGTTCAGATATTAAAGGCTAACGATGGAACTAACGACCCATTCATCGGTTACCATTGCTTGTTTCCAAGCGATACAAGGCGTTGTCTATATAAGACTCAAACTCACTGCGGATCCAGACATTTGAATTGAGAAAGCTTCCTGGAGAGGTGGCGAAACGTCTTCAAATCTTGAAAACCAAGTCCAGTGGATATTTTTTGAATTTTTACGGAATGACTTTGACCTGGATGACTGAGAACCTTCATCAGCAAACAGAAAACAACAAACGCACCTGAACCAAGGAGACATCTGGGGTAAACCAAAACTAGGAGCCAGGGAGAGACGAGGTACACAGACAGAAGTTAGACGAGATGTTAGACGAGGATCCAGCAAACAGGAACTGAAGAGGGAGGGCTTTTAAAGGGGACAGAGACAAAGAGAGAGCTGACGAGGGAATTGAAAACAGGTGCAGGCAGAACAGAAAAACAGAGCAAGGGAGGACACACGAGGGCAGCAGAGGACAACAAATGGAAAATCAAGACAAACAGGAACAAACAGACCAAGACTCTGACAGTAACACAGCATCTCATTTCTTTATGGATCAAACTTACCCTTTATTCCATGACACATATCCGCATAATTGCCTGAACATTAGACATTTGTAGACTAGGGTTAATTTGTTTAACCACCTGAATTGGTACTCAGCTCTACTAGCTCAAATCAAGACTAATTGTTCCCCAGATATTTTGCAGAATCCTGCGTTCCTTAATTTTTTTTTTTCTTTCCACATGTTACAAGGTGTTTATCTCACTGTAGTCAGTTTAATTTCTTGGATTGCAAAATAATGTCTTTTTTTGTCCAAGCAAGAGTCTTGCTGAAAAAAATCTTACCAAATCTTAATTAAAACAGCTCGGTACTAAAGCTATGACTAGGATTTCCAGACTAAAACTAAACTAAAGTGGGACAGAAATATTTAACTAAAATTTTATAAAAATCATCTACATTTCATTGCTAATCTAAGTATTGTCTTGTTTCATGTTCTTAGAGAAAATATAAATATTGTGTAGATAGTAAAAGTAGCATCACAGGAAAGAAAAGTCTTATCTGGACAATTCTGAAGGTAAAACAAAAAAGTATAAACATTTTTGTATATAGCCATCTATAACTGCAACTGGAGCAAGCAGCCACACTGAAAAAATAAATCTAGGATCTTTTAAAGCATCTATTGTTACTTAAATACTATTATCTTATGCACTTAATATAATTTCATAATATTGAATGGATATCTGTTGGATTAAAACTTAATGAATCAGTTCAAATTTACTCTTGACAGCAGGTATTCTACAATTGAAAATTAAGCATTAGGCTGCAAATGTCAGAACTCAGAAATGTGGACCAAGAATTTCAGGCATTTATATTTTTCATCAGAAAACAAGACTAACAACTATTTAAAATGTCAAGATTGAAACTGCAGAAGCACTTTTAATTTGGTTAGGGTTAATCTGATGAAAAAGATGACAACTAATGCATTTAATCTATCAGAAATAAGCTTTCATCCAGATTTACTGTTCTTTTGGATGGTAACAGTATTTTCCTTTCATTTTTTTATGACATTTTGGAGCTTGCAGCTTTCAAGCAATAAAATACGGTGCATATTCACATTTTACGATGGTTTCTCAATGAACTTTGTGATTTCCAGGGGTGGTCTGCTGAAGTGAGAAGCAAAACTGATTAGTTATGTCTTGAATTAGTAGCATTAGTAGCTACTGTATTACTCTTGAAAAACTCTGAAGATTGAGAGGTTTTATAAAGGACGATGCAACTCTCATGCCATGCCAGGCCATTGTTTCATACTTTCCTTAATTTTTAAAAACAGTACCAATATTCATCTATTTATAGTTCTTTTTCTCAGTCTTTTTTTTTTACTTCTCTTTTCTATTTCTTACACTAAGTAGACAATGTAATATGTAGCCACAGTCTAAACAAAAAGAAATTAGGTAACAAAAGACAATTTGAGAAAAGACCTTAAAAAGTCTGGAGTTTTACTGGCGAAACCCACTTTTAAACTTACAAAGAATTCCTCAAAACTTTAAAGAAATAAAGCACTGTCTCTAATAATAGAGCACTCCCTTTGCAGTGATTTTCAAATGCTCTTTATCAGGATTATCCGATGCCTAAAATATGATGGGTGTCCTGTTTGTGTTATCTTATAAGGCATTTTCTCAAGTTGTCTTTCATACCTCTTCCTGGTCTGTCATATACTCTTTCAAATGAACCATTTGAGTTCAATTAGTTGCTTCTTAAACAAAGAAGAAATAATAATCTGAGCTGCTGTCATTGTGTGTTGTGAGTCACCGCCCATCTTTACTGTTTTCTAATTAGCTTTGTTGTTCCTGGGTGAATGTAAATTTCAGGGTTCATCCTGCATCATCACATCATTAACAAATATTGCAGACTGTGGTGTGTTTCATTTAAAAAAAAACTGAATAAATTGTTCTTGCAGCTAAAGCTTAATTACCCACCTGTTAAGATTTCACTGCTTCTACAGTAAATGCAAAACATACACATTTAAGACAATTCAGCAAGCTAACTACAGCTGTTTGTTTTATTTATTTATTTTTTAGCAGACTTGAACATTTGTGTCTTTTGAATTTTAAAACTGAGGCCTAAATCTAAATCTTCTAATGTAGCATCACAGAAAAGAAAAGTCTATCTGGACAATTCTAAAGGTAAGACAGGAAAAGTATGACCATTATTTTGTCTATAGCCATCCATAACTGCAGCTGGTAGCTACACTGAAAAAAAGAAATCTAGGATCTTTTGGATCTTGTTAAGCACAAACACCATTATCTTATGCCCTTAATATAATTTCATAATATTGATTGGATATTATGAAGACCAAAATAACTTCCATCTGTTGGTTTCATATAAGCATTATTTTGTTGATATTGTTTCAGGAACTTAGGGAAGATATAAATATTGTGTAGATGGTACATATGAAAAATTAGCATGTTGCATGTTCAACTGAACTTGATTAAAACTGAATAAATCTGTTAAATTTTACTCTTGACAGCAGGTATTTTCTAAAATTGAAAATTAAGCATTAGGTCAGAAATGTCAGAACTCAGAACTGTGGATCCCGAATTTCAGGCAGACAGACTGATGTAATTTAAAAAGTGTTTATTGACAACTCGTCTAATCGCGACTTAGTAACTAGGAGAAAAAGGCCAGAAGAAATCCTTGCCACCCCTGTTGCCAATCCGCTGAAATAATTATCCTGTTTGAATTTTACGGGAATTCACAAAGAAAATGGTTAAATTTCCCTGCGGCCTTGAATGCATCCTAATGCAGCATGCTTCTCCTACACTTTTCATTGGTTAAGCTGACACACAGCATCTTCATGCTCCAAACGGCTCCAAAACAGTACTCACAATGGCTCACAGGATCAATGAAAAGCATTCCTTTGCTGTATGTACGTTTATTGGTACCAAAATTTTAAACAAGTGCTGTTTTAATTGACACTGCCCCACAATACTTGTTCTTAGTATTACCTATAAGTATTACTACTTCAATTGCTAGTCTCATTTCTGGCTCCAAAGTCCATATGAAGTGGCTTGATGCTTAAAAAGAAATGTACCCATTTGAAAAGACAGGGAAACTTCAGTGACTTTCAGATGTTAGGTTGGCTTGCAGGTACATGGCATGTAGAACTATGAGAGACACGCTTCCAGCAATTTTGAGGATCTGTTAAGACATTTCACTAGAGAAGAATAGTGGGGACTGGAAAATATGAGCAAAGGGTCAGTTTTATAGGACTTTTATTCACTTTTTGTAAAGTGTTTGGGAATGTGAAAATCCTATCTGACATGCTCCAATCCAGAAGTCTTGATCTGGTTAGAGCAATCGGTTCGTTCCCTTACAGACATGTTAAAAAAATACAGAAGTGATGGTACATTTGGTGAATTATGGAAGGAGAATGAAGTACTTGTGCACCACTGTAACATTGTTACTGACAAATGAAACAAAAGTTGACCAAAGACCAATTCCAGATTTCTGGACTGACTTGTAATGAGCACTGTTGGACAGAGGCAAATGTGAGTTTGAAAATAATGAAGCGTTCAACAGAAGCATTTTCTATTAGTTACTTGATTACCGGTATCTTGAAGCACAATAGAGGTGATTTTCCAAAAAGAACTGTGAGATAATGGAAGGGGTGCAGTCTCTTGACCCTAAAAGCTCATCATTCCTAAAAGAGGAGCCTCTGCTCTGCACTTAAATGAATAAAAACCCTCCTTATGACAACAATTACAGATGACAGATTAAGTCACCTGGGCATCGTCAGTGTTGAGACAAGGGGGGCACATTCCCTAAATGTGGAAGACTATGTAAAACATTTTGCTTCATCACATCAGAACCGCAGAATTTTGCTGTTCTGATTTTTTTTGTGAACTTGGTATTGTCATATCGCTGGGCAGTGGTCAACTATAGTCAGTTTTAAAGGGCAGTATGTTTCACATTTAAATTTGCACCGCTGCTTGTCCTGCCATGTTTTGACAGGTCCAAATTTACCTCTAGTTTTTGTTTACTACTGGATTTGATTAGTCCAAGGAGCACATTGAGTACTGGTTTATTTCCATTTTTGCTGTATACTTATTTTATAATACATTGTACAGTACAAAACTGTATACATTTTGGAAAACAAACAACCGTAATTTAATTAATATACATTTTGCGGAAAATTATTATTGTTTTTAGTGTAATTGACACCCCCAAATAATACCTTGCCACTCGTTTGCCATCTCTGTTTTTAAAGTCTAACTCCTCTACTGCTGTAGATGGGAAAACTCGGCACACAAGTCCAGAGAGTTCCTGGAGCCGAATACAAGTCGAAGTCAGAAGACAGATCCAGGTTTAGTCCACAGACAGAAACCAGCAGAGGTCAGAAGACAGCTCAGGCAAACAGATCAGAACTGGGGCAGGCAGGCTCACAGGTCATAAGGCAGAAACTGGTCAGGATCAGGCCATTAGAGCAACACACAGGGTACACTAGAGAAGTCTCACCAGCGGCTCAATTAATCTGGCACAGTTGGCTTGGGGCAACCAGCTTAAAAAGGGACAGGATCAGGTGGATGAGATGAACAGTAATCAGAATCTGGGCAGAGCTAGGCATAAATCATTAACCTAGTCCTTGGTGCCAAGATAGTGTCGTGAAATTTTTTAAGTAAACAAAACAAATTTCACAAGGGAGCCTACCCAGTATCTATAGGTCCAGATTCATTGTACAAAGATCTGTTTAACATTTAATTTCCCTTTCAAAGAAAAAATATGCCCAGGCCTAAATAATTGGATTCA
Source organism: Cyprinodon tularosa (assembly GCF_016077235.1). Lineage (NCBI taxonomy): Eukaryota > Metazoa > Chordata > Actinopteri > Cyprinodontiformes > Cyprinodontidae > Cyprinodon > Cyprinodon tularosa. The sequence continues at coordinate 928,651 of NW_024039016.1, forward strand.
AGCTCCTGTTTGATTTTACTTGTCATTGTTTGTTTCCTTCCAAATTTCAAGTCTTTTGCACACTTGAAAAAGTTTCCTCTCAGGACTACTATGTATTCTCCAGTTTAACTAGTTTCACCATCTCCTATAGAGAAGCTCAGAACTAGTACCTCTCTCACCATGTTCAGTTTCCATCTTTTGTCAGACCTGCATGCATGGTGGCAAACTGAAAGCATCACTTATTTTTATTGTTTTCCCCAGTACACGGCCTTCTTTTCATCACTTTTTTAAGGAATGACAGATATTTGGGGTTCATTACCAACAGTTTCCCATTTTACATCTATGTTTTTTCATTTGAGCTATAGATCTTCGCAGCTCCTCCAAAGAAACTATGGTTGTATTTGCTTTTATTTTGCAGAACTCTGTAACCTTTGATTGATGGCCATGTAGTTAGCTTTCTTGATGGACCTTACCAACACTTTTTTTTAAGATGATGGCTTGGATAAAGCCCTGTGAAATGTTTGAAGGGTGTGATATTGTTTTGTAAACTAGCCTTGAACTAAAAGTAATCACAGCTGTGTCCCTGTGTCATTTATCATTCATTATGGTTTTAGTTTACTGCTGTTTTACAGAAAATCTATGAGGCCTTCCTATCTTTGAGCAATCATATTGTAAATAAGTTACACACAGAGCATTTGATTGTGATGGAATCAGTCACACTACATTATATTTAGGGCTCCATGGATAAAAATGGGCTGAATACAAATACATAGATATTTTACATTTGTAACGCATGTATATTTGTTCTTGTGCTTCATGATTATTGCCAACATTGTGTTGTCTTGTTTCATAAAAATAACGGTACAGCTGTTATGTGTTAGTATAAAATGTATGAGGTTTTCCTAACAACACAGTTCCAAGAATATAGGAAGAAAACACAATCGTATAAAAAAAATGTGTAAGGATATTGTAAACATATGAAGCACACTCAAAGATAAAATTATTACAAACTAATTTTGCTCTTGGAAAGCAACATATTCTGTGCCTAATTTTTTATACTGTACCAGAATATTGGTAATCGCCAACATTTTTTGTGAGATTAACAAAAATTGTACTATTTATAGTATAACATAAAACTGTGCTGGGTTCATTCCCATGATACTGTAGCCGTTCACTCTGGTATATACTTATGAATGCTATAATATACTCCAATACACTTGTCTCATATTAACTCAGTAGTCTCATAATACAGAGAGCACAAACATTGTTAAGGGGATATATATAGATAAAAGCAATTAATGGATTCTTTTTTTCTTTTTCAGCAGCTTTCATAACTGACAAAGGTCCGACTAGCCTGAATGTTGAGTGTTTCTTGCTGTTGTGCAGCTCGCTTTAGAGCCATAGTATAATTCCTTTACATCCAATAGCAATCTGATTAGAGTTCTAAATAGCCTCTCCACTGAACCTCTTAGTACTTTAGTAGTTTCTCTCTTAAAACCTTTTTGTTTTCTTTTGACAATCTTTCTTTTTCCTTTGTCTGCCTCATTCATTCTTTGTCACTATAATTACCACGTCTTTCCATCTCCTTCACTTCCTCCGTTTATCAGCCTTATCCACTAACCACAGCAGTAATTTCTCTAAAACTGCTCCATGTCTCTCTTCATTTTGTGCTTTCAATTGAGTGTCACTTCATCTGACTCTCACTGTCTTTTTGGGTTTTTTTTTTTCTCTTATAAATGTCCCCCATCCATTTCCTTTAACTTTTTGTCAATGCCACTTTTGTTTCTGAAGTGATTTTTTTTATCCACAACTGCCAGAGTGGAAACTCTTCTCTTGTTCTTTTCCACACTCTTCCCATTAGCCCATTAGAAGCTGCAGCAAGATGTACATTATTCTGCTCCTAGGGGACAGTCTATCACTTTCACACAGTTAGAGAGCCACAGAGGAAGGCGTGTACTGAAGGCAAGTGCTTCGGCATGCTTTGTTAGGTGTGTCTCAGGCTTGAACGATTAGCAATTACCCTGTCTGGCTAAACTTTAGGAGGAAATGATGGAGTCAGCACGGTCAATCAATCAGACTCAGAAATAAAGACATTTTCCCTGTTAAAATTGATAAATATCTACTCATGTAAAGCAAAAATATTGTAAAGATTAGGATTTGCTGTTTGTTTTTATTTGTGAAAATTTAGAGTTTCTGATTAAGAATTTAAACAGGAAATTAAATATCTGGTGATGACCAAAATTTTCACCCAACAGGCTAGACTTACCCTAAAAAGATCTAATTAAAGTGTTGTAGTTTTTACTGGAGGAATTGGACTTGAAGTTATCGATTCTCAGAAGCAGTGACATGTTTTCAGTGACATATTTAACATTAAATATGAAGAAAGCTATTTAAGTTTAAAGTCTTACACCAATCAGCTGTTTTTTCAGGTTTCTGAGGTGAAGGGCTAGATTTTAGTGTGGACTGGTCATTTCATTACATTTTCCTAGTTTTGGGGTTTTGTTAGTTTTGTCTTGACGCTATGAAGAATGAACAAATTACAGGATGTCTGGACTGTTACATGAGCATGATTCTGTTTGTAACAATGCTTAGCATTTTATGTTGATAAAATGTCATGATAAAATGTTGTTGACTTAGGAAGTCCCATGAATAAGTAATATTTCACATCGTCAGGAGCTAACAAACATTGCTCCCCATGCGTGCAAATACTGTTTTAGGGTTAGATTAGGTTTTATCGAACTTTATTGAGAAAGTTTAATGGAGAAATTTACCTCTGCATTAACTCATCCCATTGGGAAGCTCGAGGCTGCCATCATGGGACACCCGGGGAGCAATGTGGGGTTAAGGGTCTTCCTCAGAGACCCAAAGTGACAGTCTGTAGGATTGAGGCTCGAACTCAGAACCCCATGATTCCGAGCTCTATACCCTAAATACTAGGCTGCCGCTCCCTTAGAAGGTTAGATGGGATTAAGGCCTAAGATGTGAATAGGTTGGCATGACGATTAGGTACAGTATAAAGAAGTAAGGGTTAGGTTTAGGGTAAGGGTCACAGTTAGGCTGTAGAAATTGGTTAAAAATGAATGAAGGTCAATGGAGAGTCCCTAAAAGTGTAGAGAAACATGATTGTGTGTACATATTTAGCAGCGACACAGTGGTCTGAGCAACCTGGACCTGCTGTGTGTCTTTTGCTCTCTCCGTATCTCTGACAAGTGTAGAATAAGGCAAGAAAGTGCAAGGATCCAACTTCGGGTGTATTAACACCAGTCCTGTTTAGTCAGCTTTTATCAAACCATATAGTAATTAATTTGGTGGGAAAGTTCAGTTCATTTAGGGAGGTATGAAAGCTCAATTGAACTCGGGTCTGCTTCTAAGCTTAGGTATCGGCTCGGTTGAAGTGAATTCTGGAATGTTTCAATTAGAGATGTGAATGCCAAGCGAACTAGAGACCACCCCAAAACCTGTAATTGTACTTTAATTGCATAATAATAAAAAATTAAGTTACAAATTAACCCACTGTGGAAAGATACCTATCTGGCAAACTTGCCAAAAGTCAGCATAGCAAAAACACTGCTGGAATATTTTGCCATTCCATGATGTTTACATTTTTGCGGACAAGAAAGTATTCTTTGTGTTGTTTACCAACCATCTTTCTACAGTGGTTCTTGGTGCAATGCAACCACAGGCGAGGGGATAAACAGGTGGGTCAAAAGGTTTGTTCGGTTTGGTGCCATACTAAACCTGACTATGAGTTGTAAAAACAATATTAGTTTTTTATGTTTTTGTAAAGCTAGAAAATAAATTCATCATGATGCTATTCATTGTGGGAAATTAAACCATTTATTTATGAGAAGCGTAGAGACTGACACAGGAGTGGATTTTCACTCCTGTCCCGTCCCACTCCCACAGAAAAAAATTGTGTCCCGTCCCGATCCCGGGCCAGAGTAGAAATCTAAATCCTGTCCCATCCCACTCCTGGTGAAATTACTCCCACTCCCATTCAGAATGACTCCCGATCCTGCAACACTCCCATTCTTGTTGTCTTCAATAAGATTTCTGCCAGTACATTGAATCTGAATTTCTATGAAGGGTCAGTTAAGTTCCTGTTTCTAACTGTAGTAACTGTTGGTTTTCCATTGTTGTTTTTGAGCGCGGGTGAAAAACTCAGAGCGGAAGCACTGTTGGTTTTTGGGTCGTGTAGTTTTTTTTGACTCGCATTATAGTGTAGGCTTCAAGGAAAAAAACTACAAAATGGCGGCGCCAGTACTGGATTTTTTTTTCTTTCTATTTTCTTTCATTTTTTGGCATCGATCCTGGGTTTTTTTTGTTACAACTGGTTTGCTCTCGCTCCCATCTGCTCCCGTTAATGTTTAATCCTGTACCGTCCCAATCACGTGATCGTTACTAATACAGACTTCCATCCCACGGGAATCCCACGGGAATCCCACGGGAATCCCGTGACCCGTGGGATTCCCAAAAAATGTCAGTCTCTATAGAAGCCTAGGAATAGAAAAACTAAACTATGAATCTGAGTCCACCCTGCATATGTGTAAACTTCTCATGATTCACAGCTCCTCCATTTGAATATGTGGGATGACATAAATACGGGTGGTCAAATGCTAGGATAACCTGTTCAGCACAACTAAGGTTAGTTCCAAGGGTTTCAGGCTTATGTTATTTTCAATCATGGGGGGATTTCACAAAGAGGAGACACACCAAGGATGAGGTGAAGAACGCCCAAAAGGGACGGCTTCATGAGGCTTCTTCCAGCAAGCAACATCCCTCAAATAATACTGGTGTCTGTCATCAGCACTGTAGAGTGTCCTGGTTTACTGTCTCTCTGCATGGTTTACCAGCTGCACAATTGTACAGAAGAACTTTACAGCGTCATTAATGCTGCTCGGCAAATAATCAGCTATCTGCTCCAGGCGCTACCAGAATTGCACATTTCCTGCTGTCACAGGAAGGTCAAGAAAGTCCTTCAGGATACATCACAACCAGGACCCACACTGTAATATCTAACATATCTGATTATCTGACATCATTGGGGTAGATGTGTCAGATCCATAAAGACTAAAAATACCAGACTGTGAAACAGTGTTCATTCTTTAACCATCACTATGCTAAAAGCTGCTAGTTTTCACCTGACAAATAGTTTAATCTGCAGGACTGCATCCAAATTTCATTTGAGGATATTTTAATGTGAAAATGATCAATATTCTACTGGATGAAAATCATAAGAGGCTGTTCTGAATCTAAAGGTTTAAGTATACATAAATCTTTAGTTATAGTTATAAAGGAAATTATTAGAGGTAGAATCTGTTTTATTATTGTCAGAATATATTTAGATTAAGGATAATTTCTTGAGTTTTTTTTTTTTTTTTTTTTTTTTTTTACTTTACAAAGGGCACCATACCAATGCGCTCTTTCTTGTAAAATCCTTCATGTAGACCTGATGACAGTATATTTAAAATACACACTATAGTGTCTTTTGGCACAAAAATCCATATGAACATGGAGGTATTTTTTCATTTGAAAAGAGACATCATATTAGTTGTTTTAAGGACTGGCTTCCCGAGTATGGCCTTAGAATTCATAGTATTGTTTTTTTAACATATAAACTTTTGTAAGATCTGAACTTGAAATATCTGCAAGCTTGAGGATGAGAGGAAAATTTGATCATAAGGACATGAGACAAAATCCACCTTTTTCTTGACCTCCAGCTTTAATCATCAGACCGCTCCCATCTCTGACCAGCTGAGCATTGCTAAGAATAATCCCTCCATGAGAGAAACAAGACTCCGGATCATTCCCATCCATCTTTCCATCTAACTCCGTGGCTCTGCTGTCTCCTCCTCAGCACTCTAGTCTGTTACCTGAGCAGCAAAATTATGGATTTGTTTTCATCAGACCTTGCAACCTCCCCTCTGGTTGCGCACTGTGTTGGCCAGACTGAAAATGACATTTAGCCTACAGCTCTCCACCCTGTCTCTGTGAGGTCCACACATGACCTTTAAACTCTGAATCCAACTGGCATATTTACTCTGCTGATACAATACATAGAGAAGAAGGGCAGAGCAGGAGACTGGATGAAAAGGTTTCCAAAGTGCAATAAAATGTGTAATTATTCTGTCTGTTTTTTAGTTGCAGTATACCATGCTTGTTATTTTATGGTGTATTATTTTCAGCATCTTTGGTGGAATCTAAAGATCAGTGGACAAGCAGACAATATGCATTCCAAAACGATTGATGCACATTTCTGCATCTTGTTTAGCAAGGGCGTAGGTTTGATTTGAACTTTGGTAGGGACACTATTGGTCTGGTGTCATTGGTGCTATGCAATATGCATGCCCTTTTTTATGCTCGATGTGAGCATCCGTACTGATAAGAGGAATTCATTGTTAAAAGAGAAAAGCAACATTTTGCTCCATTAATAAAAATGTTATAAGCTCTACACTCATTAGATGCTGTTTATCAATGTTTGAAGTATCACCGGCTCTGATGAATGTGGAATTAGGACTGTTTTCCACTTTGAAAACGGTTTCATTTGAACGACTAAGAGAGAAGGTAAATACAGTATTTTCTTTTGAAGATATAGAATTGTGCAGTTAAACCCCACTCTAATATTTGTACCTACTATTCTCTCTCTGTATCAAGCAAAAATAATACATTCATTAAAATATTAACTTCACTATAAAAGTTGAACATCTGGGCTGTAGTTACTCTGTGTAGCCCACCTCATGTATTTCATCTGGGGCTGAAAAAAATGAATCATATTAATTGATTATTTCAATAATCGTCAACTAATTTAGTAAGTGATTCATCATTAACTGGAGAATAGAGACTTTAAAACATACAGTAATATAAATGTAAAATGTGCCTTTCCCCACAGAGCAACCCACTTAGATCTGTTATTATATAAAAATTGTAAAAATAAAAACAAAAAAATGAAAACAGTAATATCAACTTAATATCGGTAAAAAGGAAACCCTCACATTTTCTTTTTTAGTTGGCTGTGGTGGCTAAGAATCAGAAATGTTGATGGCTTACAGCCTTTATTTGCCCATTTTTCCAGCAGTCTTCAGAACTCCTGGCTGACTCAGAATATTTCGTTTTATAAAAGAAAAAAAAAGGTTTTTGTTTTTTAGTGTACATGATATTCGTTTTTTTTATTGGGACTAGTTTTGTAGCCGAATATTAATTGTAGTAACCGCAGCATTCTAGTGTGAATAAATTTTCAATGTTGTGCTCCAAGCACACGCGGACTAGAAAACAGCCAATCAGAGAGAGAGAAGGCGGAACTTAAGGCAGAACAACCAATGAGAGTTGAGTTAAACAGCGCAGCACAGTTCCATGCGCTGCTGCATGAAAGGGATAGAAGAGACCAGGCAGAGGAGCTGCGAGAGGAAAAGAAGCCACTGCTGCAACAACTACTGCTGTAAATTATAAACATGTTGCTCACATCCAATTATTGGTCGGGACAATTAGGTCGGTTCAAAATTTTGGTAGGGACATGTCCCTATGGTCCCTATGCAAACCTACGCCCATGTTGTTTAGAAACTTCCTTATTGTATTGTAATGTATAACTGTTGATAAATTTAAGAAGCATATCTATGAGCCGGCCTAAAGGAAAATTTTGCCTTTATCCTGTCAAGCCCTTAGGCCTTAGATATTGTTCTTCTATCACTGTTCTGTCTCTGGTTTTCTCTGTGGATTTCAAAGTCCCTTTATGACAATTTTTCAATCCCTAAAGCTTTATTGGCCCAGGCAAGCCAGTGCAAACATAACCCAAACAAATGTTAAAAAGAGATGGGTGGCATCTTTAGTTCCGCTACCTCGAGGTCCCACTCAGCAAAATACCCGTACTGGAAATGTCAGACATGTTCACTGCTCTTCCCTTCTGTGTGTTTATCTTGCTCTCTTAAGAGGCATATTCTAGTTCTCCATTTTTATGCATATCCCACTGGCTGTGGATTTGATGTTTGCACAGCCTGTTTATTCCTTTGATAGGAAAACTTGTCAGTGATGTTTGATCTAAAAGTTTTTTGTCATTCAAGTGTGCAGAATTGAGACATTTGTGATGCAGGTCTTTCCTTCCGGTAATTATATCTTTTTGTTCTGTTCCAGGTTAGCTTTATAGGACTTTGAGAAAAGAAGCTGTAATATCATTTTTTTTCTGCACATAGAGCCTTTAGGTAATTTAATATGGTATATTATAACCTGCAACAACTACTGATGCGTTATATATCAAACCAGACCTATCATCTGTTTGTGATCAGTTTGTGCCAAATCACAAAATACTGCTTTGGTATAATACTTTAATGCTATGATACAGGGGTCTCCAAATCCAGTCATTGAAATCTCCTCTGCTTCAACACAGCTGAATCAAATTAGCAATTATCTTCTCAGCATGCCCTAAAGTAAGGAAAGGGACCTGGTAATGATCCACTCATTTGATTGCAGTTTTCTGGAGCAAGGATGCATCTATAAAATGCAGAGCTGGAGTTGGAGACCTTTGCTAAAATATCTACAGTATGATGACATGGTTTAATCTCTGCTTGCCAATAATGGATTTGGCAACTGGAAGGACCTGGCACCGTATCTTCAACATTCTGAATTTACAGAATTTGAGTACCTTCAACAAAGCTTTTTTCAATCATTTTTTAGAAATGATCATACTTTACTTAAAATGTTAATTTATAAAACCGTTTGTAAAGATTTCCATAATAAAGAAATACTTCTTAACAGTAACATGGAGCAAAATGCCAAAGATAGCGATTCACATTATGATTCATTGTTATATTTTCTTTATTTTTTTTATTTTTATTTTTTATGCATGTGTGTGTGTTTTTTTGTGCGTATGCAAAACCAAAGCTATGAATACTGTAATTTGTAGATACTGTACACATAGTGAAGAGCACATTGGAAACGCATATCAGTTTACTATCTTTAATTTCGACAAATTGAGCTGTCGAAGTGGTAGAGTTCATTGGGATAATTAAAATTTTTAAGTCTGAGATTTAAGATTTAGTTTTTTATTGAAATCAAATAAATGTAGTTTGATTTATGATACATATCCTTCACAGTGACATTATTTTATCCTGCTACTATTGCTACATGTAAGAGTAGAGTAAAATGCTTTCACATGAAGCTACTAAGCAGAGTTGTTTCATGGAGCAATTTGTCCTATTTATTCAGGTAAACCATGCTTAGTGAAATCTGTGTTGCACTGAAACTGTAGCGCACAAGATGGGGAAATAAATCAGCTGAAAAACTGTGCCCAGGAAGTATGGATAAAGGTTCCTATTACTAAGCAACATTAATTATTATAAATGTTTTACTTTTGGTAAGTACATTCTAAATGTTTCTACATTTCTACATTGATCCATAAGATGTTTTTGCACATATAACAATTTCATAGCTCCCCATCAGTGCCCTGGAGTTTAATGTTCACCAAGTGGTAGAGCTCTTTATTGTTATTCCATTTTTTTATGTCACTACTTTTTTTAGATAGAAAGCCAGGGTAATTTAATGACATTTAACATTTTGGAATGAAGTAATTCAGAAAAATTAAGGTTAACTCACTTTGACATCATTCATGGATTTGTGGCAATGGGCAGGAAAGTTTTATTGGATTTCTAATGTTTCATGTTAAAAACATGCAACCTTTGCAGAATCTGGCCTGATACCAAAATGCCAAATGCTAAAGATGGTAGCAATTAAAATATTTATTGTTTTTCTTTTACTTGACCAGCATTTCTCAAAGCCAACTAATAATCATATCAGTGGCAAATCAGTTATTGCTACAGTAACTTAACATTTTCTTTCATGTCTAAGTTATGTACTAGCAAATAACTTCATAATATACACTGAGGGAAAACAGTTCAACAGTATGTAGTAGCAACACTTTTTACCATTTTCTTTCGAAATTTATCTAGTAGCAGCACTGGTATTTATTTATAGGGCTTTTACAGAGAAAGAACAAAAGGAAAAAAGGAGACAGATTTGCAGGAAAGGTTCCAATGTTGGGAATCAGACCGCTGGCAGAAACATTGAGGACAAATAACCTACATATATATGGTATTGCTCGACCACCCTGCTTCAAAGCACCACATTTTGCCATTTGATACATCATTTATTGCAACAATAAAATGCCCATGTTTATGTACTCTCAGTTTCTTCTCTCTAAATGATCCTGCCGCATGCCTCTTTTATCCTGCTCCTAACATTGAAATATGTTGAATAAGAGTTTGAAGACACATGATACTTTGCTTTCTTTAGTCTAGAAGCCCTGTCAGTTCCATTTGGAGATCCGCAATGCATGAACAGAAGAGGCCCTAGACAACCTAAATGTAGAGTCCACAAATTCTGATCATAGTAGTGTTTAAGAGTTTTTTTTTTAAAGATAAATTGATGTTGCAGGAATGGGAACTAACTGGGGCTGGAATCACTATTACAACAATCAAATATGCATATAGATGATTTCATTTTTCTTATCAGTTTTATGTATTACTACTTTTGTCAATTTCATTTTATTTTACTGTCAGCTGATTTTTTTTCTGTATTTAACAGAAGGGTATGTAAACCTTTAAGCACAACTGTATATGACCTCAACTTGTTACAACAGAATGAAAGTACACCAAAATCACACGATGCAGTGGCTACACTGTGTTATGCTCAGATTCCACATCCTCTGCTCCTGTCTGTGTCAGGTCGGCTGCAGACTTCTGTAAGTCGGTGTAAGGCAACATCTACTACATCCCTGGTACATGGTCAAGCTCAGTTCCAAGTTCTTTGAAGAGTGAAGAGAGCATGTGTGAGAGGTCCAGCAGGAGCCGAGCGGAATCGAAGCAGAAGAGATAATTGGAGATGCTCCATATTTGGACAGGGAAAGACAGAGAGCTCATCTGTGGACATTGACGTTTGGTTAGGTGATGAATAATATGGAACTATTCTCATTAATTAACATAACGTAGTTGCTCTGTCAGGTGGAAGTGAGCGTACATGAGCGTAGTGGAGCAGAAATGGAGGATATGGAATTTGCGGGTAATGGTGGTAAGTCAAAAATGACTGGTATGAAGACAATGAACTAGTTGAATGTTCACTGATTACAATGTCAGAAACAAAACATTGTCTTTCAAACCTGAAATGGTGCATATAGTACTTACCTTTTACAAGGTACATGCAGCAAATGCATCTGTTTGTCATCATGCAAATATTAAACAACTGATCACTTAAGTTTTCATCCATTTTTTTAATATCCCCCAAAAAACCATTTAAAATCTGTAAGCCTATATCAACGAATTGCAACTCCAATTACATGAACCCTGATATCTAGATTTGCAGTCAACTAGCTCAAAAGGACCCTTGCTGTGATTCCACTCTGCTCTTGTACACTCACTCCCTCCTCCCCGACTGAGTATTTGCTTTTTCCATTAATCGCATCTAAAAAAAAATACAATGAAGAGGGTCAAGTGCCTCCTAAAATAAATCTTACAATTCACTCTTCCTATCTGGTAATTTATCAGTAGGGAACTAAGAAAAACAGATAAAGGTCACTGATCTAAACATAAGAAGAAGTAGAAAAAAACATAAGAAATGAAGAAAAATACAGAGCCAAGAATGGAAAATGGTAGCATAATAAAGAAAACAGGGAGGAATTCACAGAGGGGCTATAAGAGCTGCATGCCTCATTGAACTGCCAGAAGCAAACCTGCAGGTGTGACATCCAAAGATTCACTATTAATGCTGCAACCCTGCCTCCCTAAGTCTACTGATATCTACTTGCAGCTAGCATATTGAGGTCAAGGCAGCTGTTTTGCTGGCAGCAGAGGTTGCACTTATGGCCACACTCCAGATCCTCTGGGCTACAGATGATCCCAGAGCCCAATGCTTGGCAGGAGGAGTAGAGAGGTATGGCAGAAAGACGAATTCACAGTGACAGACTTAAGCAGTGGCCTTGCTTCTTATCGCTCAAACACAAATACTCTAAAACCACACAAAGAGAGAATTCTGTTCTATTTTCTTTCATTGATGCTTTTATACCGTGGGCTACTGTTTAACGAGAATAAGTTTTCAAAATTGATGACTTAGAAATAATACTTGTGCTATAAATGTTAACATCGTATCTTATTTGCTTTTAAATAGATGACCAGGAGATGAGCATTAATTTTCTTACTGGTATCACAGTATATTAAGAGTAAATCAAACTATAAAACAGCAATATTCTGCACAACCCTTCTTTTTGTTCTGATTACTAACATGATGCCTGTTTTTGCCACAGCCTATAATAATCATACTGATGGCTCTTGTCCACATAGTGCATGCAGTGGTTTGTGTAATGTCGGCTTAGGCATGCTAAAATCAGTGAGGAGAAGAGAATATTTAAGCTCATATAGTTCAGTTTGCTTTACTAAACATTTTGATGCTTCTACAGTAGTTAAAGGAATAGTACACCCAAAACATGATTAGCCTTCATTTTCTACTCACCCCCATGCTGAACAACACTCTGGAGTACTTTTTTGATATCTCAAATGCATCTGGAGATCTGGGAGGCTTCAGGACGCTACGGAAGCTGGCAGACCAAACCAGATGAAAGTGCGCATTCAGCGTCTGCTCTGCCGATAATGCAAGCGTAGAAGAAGAAATGTGCTGTTTACCTGTGCAAAGAAAGAAACAACGAAAGAAAAATGTCTGAGGACTTCAGTGTTGAGGAAGAGCAGGAGTTCTTTGCCGAGCTGAATGCGCACTTTCATCTGGTTTGGTCTGCCGCGGTTTCCGTAGACTCGTGAACGAGCTTTTAGGAAATCCTATACACTACTGTTTATGCTCTAAAAACATTCTAAATGACTTCGTTTCGAGTAAATTCTGGATGCTACCCACTCAGGACACTTGGAATACATTGGACGAGCAGTATGGAGGAATATTGACACGTTTTTGTGGACTTTTATGGATCTTTCTGTCTCGGGCACCATAGACCTCCATTATTTGAATGTCAGCAGACAGCAAGAAGCCTCCCAGATCTCCAGATGCATTTGAGATATCAAAAAAGTACTCCAGAGTGTTGTTCAGCATGGGGGTGAGTAGAAAATGAAGGCTAATCATGTTTTGGGTGTACTATTCCTTTAAGACAGGACATGTTTGATATGGCTCTTCCAGCAGGTCTTGTAGTTAACAAGCCTACAATTTTATCTAATTTTCTCATTCCACCTTAACACTATCTAGTTTGACTTTCACATCTATATTTCCTTTTTAATTTCCTGATTAGTTTATTGTGATCATGTGTCAAATGCTTTTTTAGAAGCAAAAACTGATATTTTTTTAGAGCAGGTGATTTCCTCGATTAAATCCAGGCCTGCCAGAGCTGCAGATCACTGAGATGTAAATCCATACCGAAGCAGAGAAATATTCCTATAGTATTTTGATTTGTTTCTACTTCCAGTCCAGCCACGTCAATTTCCATCTGGATTATTGCAATTCTCTCTTCTTCGGTCACCCTCTTTAACTGAATTTAGCTGCCCGCATCAGAGCTCGAACCCCCTCCATCCACCACATCACCCCTGTCCTCCAACAGCTCCACTGCCTCTCGGTTCTGTTCCGTATTCATTTCAAAATTCTCCTGCTAACATTCAAGTCCATCCACATCCTCGCTCCACCATATCTGTCTGACCTTATCCATGTTCCCACTCCCTCCCGCTCCCTCAGATCCTCTACCTCCATACACCTGTCTGTCTCCTCCGCCAATCTCAGTACCATGGGGAGCAGATCATTCAGCCACTCTGCTCCCTATCTCTGGAATTCTTACCATCCCATCTCAGAAACATCGACTTACTTCCACATTTCAAATCCCAACTCAAAACACATCTGTTTAAGTCTGCCTTCTCTATATGAGGCCTGTCGATACTGCCATTGCCTCTGTCTATTTGATTTATTTTTATTGTCGTTTCTTTTAATCCATGTTTCTGTACCTTTGTATGATGTCCTTGAGTGTGAGAAAGGCACCTTCAAATAAAAAGGATTATCAATACTATTATTATTATTATTATATATAACTAATTTTTGCTTGAATGAGGCTTTAAAACATTTATACATTTGCTTTGTTTGTTTTATTTCTATTCTTTTAAGGAAATACACTTCTGTTATGACTTCACAGAGGAGATTGTGGGTGTTCTCCGTCTAAAAGCATTTCGCACTGTGTCCATCACCCAACAAAAATGCCACACAAATGTGGCAGCTTGGCATCTCATACAGAAGGGCAATAAAGCCACTGGCAGCACTTCTGTCATTGTCTCCCGGGCTGCAAATAATAATTGGTCTGAAACACTTGAATCTGTCTAGATTTAAAATCTTACTATGTGTGCCTGATACAACAGAGTTGTGATGTATCAGAGCATACAGTACGCCTAATTTCTCCTTTTGTTTCCCATTTCTTTGAAGCTTTATATGTACCTCTTTAATAATAAAGGAGAACAGAACTGCTATACTAGTGTTGAAGGTCTTTTTGTTGTAATGCAGAGGAAAAGCAGGTAAATGGAATTATAGATGGAGACTTGTTTTACCAACAACGTCATGATATATTGAAAAAATGTGTCAGGGGCCAAACAGCAGGTCAAATAGTAAGCCAGGTGGTGCCTCTTTTATGGTTCCATCAATCTGCACCCACTTCCTTTGTATGACTTTTCGATTTGATATGAGATAATGTATCAAGTCATTTTTTTAAATCAAAGAGTTCAAGCCCAAGTCAAGTTTTAAAGCCACATGACGTCAGTCCGCAATTATACAGTTTTCTTCAAACACAAAGAAAAGAGGCCTTTTAAAATCCCATGCTGTGCTCTCTAGCAAGCATGTGTCTATAACTTAAACCCCTAACTCATGTCATTCCTCCTCTGGAGTGTAAAGAGAACCAAAGCCTATAAGTTAAATGCACTGGACAATGATAACGATCGTCTACAACGCTCTTTTTATTCTCATGAAGTGCTTTCAGCATAAAACCTTGGGTAACATTGTATCTCCATTAAACACCACATGATACTGTTGTAGAGCCATCTGCTCCATTCTACCATAGAAATAAGTTGTAAGAATTGACAAGGGTGAAATTTACAACTTGGCAGGAAAATACTGTACTGTTACAAGGACACAGTAATCAATATTGATCCTGCACCCAAATCATGTATTAGGCCTAAGTAAACAATGGCTGAAATGATTCATTTACTGCAAGATCAAATAACAATACTCTCAATGCTAGAGTTTCAGCCTATTTCTAACATTTTGAATCTCTATTGCTTATTTGTAAAATAAAACCACATAATATAGATTAAAGCATCCTTTAAAACCATAGTAAAATATTTGCTAAGGAGGAAATGAAATTTATGTGTCAGTAAAAATGTCAATGCCTACTGTAACCAAGAATATAAAAAAAAGTGTTTATGCTTTCTTTCCCATTTTGAGTCAGCAGTTTGAATATATCTACACATAAATCCATCATATGCATGTTAGAGATTGATGGACTTTATTAAAGCATTTATTAAAGCAAACAAAGCTATTATAATAGTTCGGAGCTGAATGCAACATTCTTTTAACAGCCAAAAACAAGAAAAAAAAAAGATAGTTCCGCATTATTAATGAAATGAGCAACTTGGGAATATGGTAATACTTTTCTCAGACGCATGAATATGAATTGAAATAAATTCCAGAAAGACTTTATTTTTAAGGGCATATTTTAAAATATGCCCTTATTCAGCACTAAGTTCATCCTTTGCATTAAGATAATATTATTTTATAGAATTAATGAATTTGCAATTAAGAAAAGGTGCAAGGATTGGATTTTATTGTGAAATTTCTAAACTTATTGTTGTCAAAATGTTATATACTGGCTCCAACTTGTCCATACAATCACATAAAAAATATGGTCAAAGTCAGTGGCTAAGTTTTTTACAAATCTACAAATTTATTTATTTACAAATCATAAACTTTACAATCATCAACATGGTCCTTAACTGGCATGATTCAATCTTAATACTTTCAGTTCCTTTTTTAAAAGGTCTTTTGCATTGGTTGGTATTGTTGTACACACCTACCTCTTTCCCTTGCCCCTGAGGGCTCACACGGGTAGGGGCTGAAAGGTAACTCTTATGATTAGTGACATCCCTTAAAAGAATGCATGTTATCAGTATTTCTCCCTGACAAGGTGTTGTCGGATATCTGGAGAAATCGTGGTGATCTCCCGCTTAATGGAGAAATTTAACAAAAAAGTAGATCTTCAATGCCTTGAAATACTGGTGGATCAGTTTATGGTATGCAGGACGTAATGGAGAACATTTGAGATATGACAACACTATTTTTTGTGTTGTCTTGCACTCATTGAAAGTTTTATTTATGACATTATCTAAACAAGTTTTGCAGATAAGCCTGACTTACACAAATTACTTGCTGATGGATTACATCAGTGGATCATGTCCAAAAACCTGAAGTTCAACTAATTCTAGCATGGACATTTGTTTTAAATGTGCTCTTGAAAAATCTTTGTCTGAAGGGTTATAGAGACACATGAACACGCAGTGGGATCCATCCTAAGATGATCCTGTTTTATCCATTTTATGCCAAATCAGCTATGGTAGTGAAAAAGAAAACACCTAGAAAACAAAAGTGCTTATGCAGGAGTGAAAGTAAGCAGGAAAAGTTGCTAGTAAGACTTTGGGGCACTATGCATTACCTTGAAGAGCAGCATCCTGCTTTAATATACTGCACTATTTGTTACTACAACTTAAATGCACAAATACCAATCTGAGTGTGCAGTGAGACTGATAAGCAACTTTAAAACCTCACAAACACCCATTCAGTAAGTGTCTCAAGCATGATAAACGCCTCTCTGCCAACTGTACTTTGTTCACAACTACATACCAGTCCTGCGCTCTGCCTGCTCATTGATTTCTCAACATCATCCATGTGTTCACATCATCAGAGTTCATATTGAACAATGCCATCAGTCAATTGTAAAAATGACTTTACCTTTTTACCTGTAACCTTCAGCGTTGTATTTCTTGCTCAGAAAATTTGATGCAAAATATTATTTAATTTCTATCAGGGGAATCCCTATACTGTATTTAGAATTTATATTTAATTGTTTTATTGTAGATTTTTAGATAAAGATCCAGATTGTTTCAATATTTTTTTCTTACTGTTACTCTATTTCTATCCATCCATCTAGAATGTAAAGCACAATAAATAGGGCTGTGTAATATGGCTGAAGAACCCGAACTCCAGGATGAATTTATAGTGGCCTAGCAGTACAGGAAGTGAGCCGTCAAAATAATCTTTCTGAAATCCGGGATACAGATGTCATGGTTCAACCTGTTATAACTATTAAAGTTTAGTTTTTAATAATCAAGAGCTCACTGCTGATCTTTTCTGTAATTTGTTTTTAACATAGATTCCTGCAGGTGCTGCACCAAAGTTAAACATTAGTTATTAAAAAGATTGCTGTTCAAGGTAAGCCATAATGCCAGTAAACTATTTCTCATCTACTTCTATAAAGGGCTTAATTAAAGGTGACAGGACATTTACTATTAAAAAATAAGTGGATAGAAAAGAGGCAAATGTTGGTATTGTACAATATTTTGAAGATAAAGACTGTCTGTGCATTTTCACTTTGAATTAATCATCAAATATTATGTAAGCCCCAAATATTTATATTTTACAGTATACTTATCCTTGAATTATCAAAATGGAAAATCTAAATGTTTAAAATCTAAAATACATAAGTGCAACCCAGCTCTGATTTATATATTTATCTATATCCCAAAAAAAAAAAAAAATCAAAAAAGTATATGGTGTTAGAAAAAAATATGAGCAAATATTTTATTTTTGTATGGAACTAGTAAGAATTTAAAATTAATTTTATCCCTGGGCTTCATTATGAAGTCTTAAATTTGGAATCACCAGTGTCACGTCCCACAGTATACTAAGTTTACAGCAACCAACCCTTCGAGTTGTTAAATGTGATTCCAGTTAATAAAACTACACTGATATTGAATTTATTTCATAGTACAATTTATGACTATTTTGATGGACATACCTGAGATTATCTCAGTGGACTTTTGGATCCATATATCCATTGTACATCCCTCAGGTTCTGTGACCTTCGCTTGCTGATGCTGATAAAACGAAACCAAAAGAGCAAAAAGCCTTCTGATCAGTAGGCTAGCAGAGTCTTTCATTCTATTCATTAAGACTTGGGATCATTATTCTCTTTTTTTACGTTGTCTGTTTCAAAATCTAGTAAAAATCATATTGCTTTATTTTGGCCATGTATTAATTAGTCATTTATTGCAAGAGGTTGTTGGCTCCAATAAGCACTATGTGATTTTATAAACTCAATTGTCTCAGTGAAACATGTACAGTATTGATTATTAATTACAAATTTATGGATGTTTTCAAACCTGTTTTTCTGTTTATGTTGATGTTTTTCACCATAGCAAGATATTTAACATATTACAATATAATAGTGAAAAAAAATTATTACAGAAAATGTGGGTTTACAGAAAAGTGTGCTTATTACCAAATCCATACAGCAAGCATTATCTGAACACATATTTCAATATATGCAATATGACTGTAAAAAAAAAGACAAAAAATTGTCATCAAACTAATTGTCACTTCTTCAAACGGTAACTTTTACTTACACTCCATTCTTTAACTACATTTTTACATTTTCACACCAGCTCTCTTCTTCAGACTCTTGCTGCACCATACATTCTGTTTAATGTCAATAACATTATAGACACATGCTTCCTCAATTTCTCCCCACTGTTTTCAAGACTCTGTAGTCGCTAAAATGAACTTAACATTTGCATTCCTCATATGTGGTCTTTGAAAATCACTCTGCATACAGCACAGGCTATGGCAATAAAAAAAAAGAATGAAACAAAAATATTCTCTGTCAGTTCTTTTGTAAGAATTAGTCTAAAGTGGTGTAGCGAGCTGTTGGATGGAGGGGAGCCTTTAAGTTGTGTTTTTCCAGTTAATTAGAATTCTGTCTAAATATTTGCATTAAGTTTAAACATGGTGCTGTGTTGCATAATTTATCTGAGTTGCAGAGAACCTTTAACACAGTGACAAAGCCTGTCTTTTGAAAATATGAAGAAATAAGTTGTTTTTCCAAAAAATGTCCATTTTGTTTATGTTACAAAATATAACTATAAATTAGTCAAATTTTCTTTAGTGTACATATCTATCTATCTATCTATCTATCTATCTATCTATCTATCTATCTATCTATCTATCTATCTATCTATCTATCTATCTATCTATCTATCTATCTATCTATCTATCTATCTATCTATCTATCTATCTATCTATCTATCTATCTATCTATCTATCTATCTATCTATCTATCTATCTATCTATCTATCTATCTATCTATCTATCTATCTATCTATCTATCTATCTATCTATCTATCTATCTATCTATCTATCTATCTATCTATCTATCTATCTATCTATCTATCTATCTATCTATCTATCTATCTATCTATCTATCTATCTATCTAAATAAACACTTGCTTGTTTGTGCAAGTTTATATACCTCTGATGGTAAAATATTAAATCTTTGGACTATCGTCAAACTGACAAACATTGCAGTAAGATGCATCTACTCGTAAAAACAAAACTCATGACCTGACTGACTGATAGCTGGATTTGCTTGTTTCACAGTTTAAAAATATTAAATTACACAGATGCTCTACAAAAAGTCACTTTACTTTATAAACTACTGCATGTTAGATGTTTTTTTCTGGTCTTGTAATATCCTGCTTTTCCACCTTCTGTTTGTTACTGGAACAAACAGAGCCTGTAATGTCACACTATTTGTGATCTGCACTTGCAAGGTTCATTATATAGTGCTACAGAACACACATGGACAGATTTTCAATACTCCTGGTTTAATGAAAGAAAGACATACAGCCATCACAGAAATAAAAAAAAAGTGACATAAGTCATACTTATATGAAATCCTGTGAATATAAACCAATGAAAACCAAACATTGTTTTTCAACCATAACATGATGATTTTAAAAAGTAAACTCATTATACAAGCCTGGAAAAAAACGCCGGTACCCCTAGAAAAGACAGAACATTATGTTTGAAAAAGGCAGGTTAAATAAAGGTGTGTCCACTTATTAGCATTGGTACAATCTTGTAATTAGTCAGTCACTGTCAAATGTAATCACTGTTGATGATATGTCGTCTAACATACTCAACATGGACCAGATGAAGCAAAGGAAAGAGTTGTCTCTGTAGATTAGAGAGAAATTTCCAGAGAAGCTGTCAGGATTCTGGAGTCTAGCTCCATCTTGGGGCTGCCTTCTGATCTTTTCCTACGGGCGTTTTCTGGAGCAGGCTGGTGAGGAGCGAAGGTTTTTCTCATCCATGCTCATTTTCAGAGATGCTTTTAATGAGCTCACTACCAGCACTTCAACGCCAAAGTATTAATCCTCGTGGTAGGACTCAGCCAACCTCTAGTCTCCTGCGTTCCTTGACCTACTCCCTTGCATTCCTCTGAAACTCGACTAATTATTTTTCTGTCCTGATCTCCTAGGTTGATTCCAAGTTATTCTTTTCCTGAGATGTTCCATGGTTCACCTTCACTCCAAACTCCAACCCTCTGGTCTACCATTGTGGTACCTGCTCAGCCCGAACCCTGCCCACCCTTCTCACCTCTGCCACTCAGCTTCAGAAAACCTGGATTACTCCTGGAGAAAACACATTCTGCCACCAGCTTTCATGAACCTGTGTCTCATCCTAGGATCTTCATCCCCCTAGGTTCATCTCCTGAAAGCAAATATTCTTCTTTTTACCAATAAGGAATAAAATCTATTACCTTTTCAACCCCTCATCTACAAAATAAAGAACATTGGTGTGTTTTCGAGAGAGCTGACATGTCCCAAGCCCCATAAGGTTTCGTTCATGGTTCTGTCTCCAGATCTCCACATCTCCCTAAAAAATAAACATTCTTAAACATGTCTTCTGCCTCTTGAAGTGTGTTCTACATGTGGGTCAGATCTCTGCCTAGATCATGACAGAACACTCTGGCCATTTAGACCCACTAAGGAGAGCACTTTCAGTTCAGAAGTTTGTTCAAAGAATTCATTGTGGAATTTAAAATGGTCTTTACTACTGAAGCCACCAGAAAAGAATACCTCATCCTTTATGGGCACCTAAACAAGCAAATAGGCCTGTATTAGATTTCCAAATAGAGTTTGAAACCTTAGCTGTGGCTTCAGGCTTGGACACTTGTGCATTAAAGGCTGCCTTCTTTCAAGCTCTGGATGAATCTTTAAAAGATGAAATGGCTCCTCTAAAAGAACCACAAACTCTATACAGCTAATCTCCTTAATCATTCAACTAGATAATGGCATCAGACGAAGAAGAAGAGCCCAACTCGAGAGAGCCCCATGAGAGTTAGTACTCCAGCAGCACCTGCTATTTCCACATCTCCTATTTCTTCTGCATCCTCTGAATCTGAACCGATGCAAACTGGTTGAACACGTTTATCCCTCGAGGAAAGCCTGTGATATAGAGGTCAGAAACAGGGCCTTTATTCTGGAGCATCCAATCACTTCATACCCTCATGTCCAGTTTGGCGAAAAGAGAGTGTCTGTCGATGATGATAGGGAAACTGATGGACCAATCCATACATACAGATTCCCTACACCTTTCTCTGCCTGCTACCATTCTTCAAAATGAAGATAATTTCAGTCTTTCAGTCCTTGTGGACTCTGGATGTGACAGAATGTTTTTGATTTGAGTTTGTGTCTCAAACCCAAATCGAGATGGAACCACCAGCTACTACCCTGCATGTCTTTTCTTTGGATAGAAAAGATCTCCCAGAGTAACACAGCAAACTGGACCTGGTGGAACTTATTATTTTTGGTAATCACAGAGAAAGAATAATTTTCTATGTCTTTCCAATCAGGTAGTCATTGCTGGTTCTAGATTTCAACAGGCTACGACTTAACAAACCCCAAATAAACTGGTAAGACTTAAGAATTGATTCATGGTCTACTAACTGCCACTTATCTTGTCTGCAGTCAGCTGTGTCTCCATGACAGGCTAGAACCTACATCTAGGGAATCTGAGTCAGGTGACTTATACCTACAGTAGTACCAGACAAGTGTTGTGAATTGGAGCTATATAAATAAACTGAGTTAAATTGAATTGAGTATTACAACCTCAGACAAAGCTTCAACAAAGGCAAAGTACAGTCATTACCACCTCATCAGCCCTATGACTGTGCCATCGATCTGCTTGCAGCGGCTGCGTAACCTTATAGCCTTCTTTACATTACCCGGTCCGAACGACAGGCCATTGGAAATAATAACAATGAATCTCTTGCAGCAGGGATAATCCGACCCTCCTGCTCTCCACTAGAGGCAGGATTGTTCTTTCTATGCAAGAAAGGTGGATCTCTACATCCCTGTATAAATTACAGAGGTTTGTACCAGATCACCATCGTAAATAAGTACCTTCTTCCTTTGATCATCTCAGCTTTCAGCCCTGTACAAGAATCCACTGTTTTTACTAAACTAGATCTACGTAATTCCCATCATCTCATCAGGATTCGTCAAGGAGACTAGTGGAAAACAGCTTTTAAGACCCCTGTTGATCACTGGTTACTTGTCATTTGTCTGCTTTAGCTATGCTCCTGATGTTTTCCAGGTTGTAGTTGATGATGTCCTGGGAGATTTTTTGAACATCTTTGTCTTTGTCTACGTCAATGACATCTTAGTCTATCCAAAGAATCTTGCTGAACACCATCACCATGTCCGACTAGTCCTCCAGCTTCTACTTCCCAAGCACCTATCCTAACTCTTCCTGATCCCACCGGGCAATTTCCCTTGAAATGGTCTCTGATATTGGGGTTGGGGCTGTTGTCTTACAACAGTTCGATCAGGACAACAAGCTTCACCCCTGTGCTTTGTTTTCCCTACAGTATGCTTCACTGCCACAGAAAGAAATTACCACGTTGTAGAGTGAGAACTGCTAGACATTAAATTTCTGCTGGAAGAATATCATCAGTCTCTCCGAGCTCCAATCTGCTAAACAAACTTCTTAACCCCTGACAGTCCCTGTGGTCCCTATTCTTCTCTTTATCCACAACATGCACCCGATGATTCTGATCCTAAGCCAGCACCTATTCTGCCACCCCGTTGCACCATTGGTTCCCTCTCTTGGGACATAGAATAAGTCATCTCCCCAGCCCAACAAACTGAGCTACAGTACAGCCACATCTTATTCCCTGTTTTCACTCCTAAGAATTCTATGTTCATCTTAATATGAGCCTTACCTTTGCTCTGATAAGTCATTGTTTCTGGTAACCATTTATCCATAAAGATGTTTGGGAATATGTATCAGCCTATGCCGATTGTGCCCTGATCTCCTGAGACGTTCCATGTTTCTCCTTCACTCCAGCCCTGTGATCTTCCATCATAGTACCTGCTCAGCCCGAACCCTCCTCACCTCCTCCACCTCCGCTGCTCACCTTCGTAAAGCCTGAATTACTCCTTGAGAAAGCACATTCTGCTACCAGCTTACAGGAACCAGCTTCTGGTGGATTCTGCTCATCTCATAAAATCTTCTTTTTTACCAGTAAGGGATAACTTCTATTACTTATTCACTCTCCCACCTCAACAGAAAAAAACCTTTACTGTGTTTCCAAGAGCTTTAAAATACTTTGAAAATAAGCATTTTTAAAAATCCTGAAGAATAGCAAAACTACAAACCACACAACCAACAGCTCCAATTTCCTGGCAAAATGTTTATTGTCATACATTTTATTTATTATGACTTCAGATTCATGTTATTCAGGAGCATTGTGTATTTTGTTTTCATTTAACAAGGGGAAACCAGCTACTACCTGGCTTCACCGAATGATGTCAATTATAGGATACCTACACCAGTAAACTCCATATACAGTATTGAAACATTTCTACAACCCCCCGGAATAAGACTTCCAATGATGATGGCAATATATGAGGTGTCAGAGTTCTAGGGAAAATGATTTTCAGGTACTTTCTTTATATTACTCTTTTCATATGGAAACAGAGCGTAATCTGTCTACAATTATTTTAAAATGTCAAAATATATATTGAAGTGACTCACATGGTAATGGGCAGTATAGTGGAAACTGGACAACAAATGATAAAGAAAGACTTATATGTCAATGGTAGAGTTTCAGTAAATAGATATTTCAGTATGTACCAGGTTATTTAACAAAAAGTCTGATTGTAAAGTGACAGTACTTAAGGTCGTTAATTTGATAAGGGGATTTTCAACTTGACTAGTTGACTTATCTAAATCTTCAGAGCAACCTTCTAAAGAGACTGTTGTATTGTATTTTTGATGAATATGCATCCTTATACCCATATTTTGAAACAACAATTGTTGTGATTACCTTCCAAATCCAGAGATTTTAGTCTGAAACCACAAGTCAATTAAAGTGCATCTTACCTTTATAGAACAATGAAACGCAGTAACTTTTCACATTTCTGTCTTGCACATTATGTGTTATGCTGTTCTATAAGTGGTTCCCTAACCTGTGTTCCACACTTCAGCTGTTATTGAAGTAGGACAGTAATACATTAAAAGAGGTTCAAAGATATGTCAACAGAGGGAGCTGGAGCATATTAATGTCAAACTAAATCTTCCACTGACTGACCTAAGAAATAGCATTAAGTACTGAGAGTCGGGGACATGAACCTGGCTTTTGGAGAAATCTTCTTGTCTTCCCCACTTAATGTACAAGTGCAAAGTGAGTGTGTTGAAGAGTCCTCTGAGATTGCATATTTTGCTTTGTCACAATAGGCTCCTGTCCACACATGAACACAAGCACTCCCTCCTCCTCTCTTTATCTCTCGATTGATTGCTCTAATCAGTGGGATGCAGTCAAGCTCTGTGAGAGTCGCACACTATTTTCCACTTTACTAACCCATGAAGGGTAGGAATACTCCCAATTTCAGCTCAACCAGGTCAAATGGAAAATAACTCACAGGTAAAAAGAGAAAAAAATAACTCAAAACTTCAAAACAAAACACTTCACTCTTTAAAAAACAACTAGAAGAATATTGCTGAGTTTATGTGGGAGGAGAAGAAAAATGAAAGAAAACTTCAAGTCAATATAATTTTTTTTTCCAGAAAGAGTAAAGATGCTTTTATTTTCTTGAATAAAAAAAGTTGAGCTGTCAGGAAACCAGTATAATCAGCTGGCAGAGAGAATAGCTAATAGAAAAATGCTTCCCCCATAAAACAAACCTTTAAGATCAGCACAGAGTCAGGCTTTTGACTGACAAAAATGACTAAAAGGAAATTCTTGCTTTTTGGTGGTAAAACCAGTGTCTTGGTCAAGGAGTTATTAAATACTTGAAAAAAAGTATTCTGCTTATGTGTGAATAAATGATTATATATAAATACCGGTATATAAAATTAATATATAGTATATTTTTTATAATATTTAAATGTGTAACATCCATCCATCCATCTTCTTCCGCTTACTCCATCAGGTCACCAGTCTGTCGCAGAGCAACAGAGAAACAAACAAGGACGCACAACCACACACACACACGCTCAGACCTAAGGACAATTTAGAGACGCCAATTAAACAGTCTTGTTTTGGACTTTAAGAGGAAGCAACATGCAAACTTAATGCATATATATCATGAATTATATATATATATATTGTATGGGCCAGGCTTTTAAACAAAGTTTTAATAGGGTATCAAGTATCACCGTATCGACTATCTAACTCTGGATAGCTGCATATTACTAGTACTTATTTGGTTAGCACTGCTTCATTTCCCTTTGACTTAAAACTTGCTTCAAAGAGACAGCAATGTTCCGACAGCTTCCAAATTATGATCCTGTTAAGATTTGTGATAATTAGGATAATGAACCATAATACGTGAAAACTCAGGAGGAGCCAACAAGAAGTTCCTGGAATTAAAACACTTTTACAGTGTCAAAAATATACACTATACTAAAAACTAACCAGTTTAAATGAACTGAACTGTTCCAACTCTGCCAAGAACACAAGTGAAGAAGCCTCCCAGAATCTAAGATTTTTTTGATCAGCTATTACCTACACCTTTATATCTCTAAGTGGTTGAGAGCAAATTTTACTTGACAAAGAAGGTTTTGAACAGAAAACAGTGACAGGGAACTAAAAATTATATTATATTGGTGAAGGAGAATAAGGCAACTATGGTTTATTAATGTTTATCTTACTGTTGTTGAATGGTTGTCTTTTACCTTGTGCTCTGCACACAGAGTGGAGCAGTTGATTTTTTGCACATTCGAGGGGAGAGAAAAGAACGGGAGAAAGGGACAGACACAGAGCAGAGGAGAGGGATGAAGATATGGTCAGAATGCCCCCTTCCTCCTTTAAAAAAAGATTAAGACGGTGAAAGAAAAAAAGCCATCAGGATTTGAGAAAATAAGAGATAAACAACTCAGAGAAAAAAAGAAGGAAAAAAAAGAGAGAGAGAGAAAAAAAAGCTCAGACAAAAGTCAGGGAGCAAGAGTAAAAAAGTGAAACGAATGAGTTAAGAATGAGAGTGGAAAAGAATTCAGTGTGTGTTTGTGCTGTGTGTCAGTGTAGGGGCAAGATTAGGGAGGTGATACCAGACTGTCCATCAGTGTCACAGTGCCTCTGTCCTCTGCAAGTCATTTCAACATTAAAGCAGCAAAATCCCTGTCTGTTATACAGTGGGCAAACAAAGTATTTTTATTTTTTTTATTATAAGCATAAGAAAGAAACCAAAACAAATTAAGAAACAAGTTAAGATATAATTAAAACTCTGAAATGAAAGTTAAAAAAAATGCGTCGGACACAGACAGGAGAGGTGGAGAAAGTCATTGGCTGAACTCTATCATTGATCAGAAGCCATTCTGCCTCTTATCAGTGTTAATGAATATCAGCTGGTTCAGTCCAACGTAAACTGAGGGTCATTATCAAGGTGCCACACAAATAAAAATCTAATGATGGGTGAAAGCAAAGACCCCTACCCTAACCTTAACTTCTATCAACATATACCTAACCTAAACGGAAATTACATCTTAGTCCTAAACTAATCCCAACTCAAATCATATTGGAACCAGTTGAAGCCCTGCGATGGACTGGTGACCTATTCAGGGTGTACCCTCCCTCTCGCCCGTAGACAGCTAGGCACCAGCACCCCTCGCAACCCCGCTTGGGATAAGCATGACAGAAAATGGATGGATGGATGGATGGAACCAGTTGAATGCTGCCATATACACCTGTAAATTTCCACAAAGTAGAATTTCCCCATTGTGGGACAATAAATGGATTTTCTATTATATTATATTCTATTTAACAAAACACTTCCCCCAAATTTCAGGTAAAACAAGACCACGCACACACACACACACACACACATACCCATACCCCCCCACCCCTACAGACACACACAAGTTTTATATTTCTATTCATATTAAGACTTACATTGACTAACATTCATTTTAGTTACTGCATTTATGCCTAACCCTGACATTTACCCTATTATCAGTATATTCCAAACCCTACCCTTAACCTAAGGTTAACTCACACCATCCCAATAAACTGAATCTAAAGCCTCTTTGCCACTGATAGTAACGCATGTTTTTCAAACATTGGTCGACCCGCTAACAATCGGCATTTGGCTGCCTTCCCATTGGCAAAAAAAGTTGGGTCTAACCCCTTGCTGGCAAGCTCCATGACCTGTGAGTGCGCAGCTGGGTGTCTGGTGACATCATCACGCAGGGTTAGCATTGATGATGTCATCAGTACAACAGAAATCAAGAGTTAACATTGGAGAGTAACATGTAAGGAAGCCAGGGCGTAGTAACTGTAATTTAGCAGGTCAACCCGGCTCTGATGTTCCCACAGCATGCTGATCAGAGGCATGGCGACTTTAACGCAGGTCACTTGCCAAGTCGATTCGGGTAAACAGGGGTCAGTGAGCTGTTCCCGGGAGCTGACTCCTGACATGTTATTTTCTTATTTTCCAGGCCTAATTTGAAGCAACTACCATCAATTCTTAAATCAAAAGATTTCATGTGTTGGACACCAGGAGCTGTAAATTCCCAAGTGCTTTCTTTTAGACAGATGGTTTCCACTGACATAGTGTATATAGATCATTAGATAAAAGCTTTTCATTAACTGACATTCACTTTTTTCATTGTTTACACAACGCTCATGTCTTATGTTCTTGAACTTATTTAAGTTTTTATTTCTTTTCTGGTATTTGGTTAGCTGTGACAGTGCTTCATGATATTCTGCAATGCTAGAAATCAGTGACTGTGTCAGAGTTCTGCCCTCAGTTTGAATTATTTTTCATTTCTTTGTATTTGTAGTTGTTTTCTAGCAGCATTTTGTTCCAGAGTTACTCTCTGGACCAACAACAGCAGTAGAGTAAAAATAGAAGGCACTGTTGGAGAAATTTTATGTATCTAGTTGGGAATACAATTAATAAACTGACCTCATTTTCCCAAATAGGCATGATGTGTCTGATTTGCCTTTCTCATACATTTTCTCATCTGTTCCATTCTCAAGCATTTCCCCCATTTCCATCAGTCATCAAGGTCCATTAAAGAGCCGTTCATCTGAGAGGCAGTTCTATGACATTAGGCGCATAATGCATCATTTCAGCCTGATGGGAGCTGGTGGGGGTATATTAGTGGCACTGATTGAGAACCCGGTTCACATTGATTACCTCTATCCTGATGAAGCATGCAGAGAAATTTGTAAACCTTGCTGTCTATTTAACAATAAGCATGTGAAAAGTATTGTGAAAGAAAGGAAAAGGCAAAAAAAAAAAAGACCAACAGAGCGGTAATAAAGATAAATTAAAGCAGCTTTAATTTCAGTGCTATTTGAGAATGAATAGCTGTTGCCTTGGTTACTGTGAATTTAAACGTGGGGGGGCAGAAACAAAATGGGCTGAGAATGAGAAAAAGTCAAAGAGTATTAGACAGAAGCAGCAGGACGTATTGTTCAGCTTTGTGCTCCCTATCGATTCAACCCTGTCATCGCTGAGGGGATCACTTAGCAATTAGAAGATTAGGGTTGTGGTAGACTTATATCTCACAAGGGAAGCTAGATTGATGCTGAAGTAGAGTGGAAAAAGTCTTCAAAATGCAGCGATACATAAAAAGAATTAATTGAAACAACCATTAGAGTTTAATGCTTCTGAGCTTGTGTTTTGCTAATTTTGCGTAACATGTACAAGTAAACAGGTTTACCAATAAATTCATGCTACACTTCTTGGCTAGAACCTTTATTTTTCTCTCAAAAAATATAAATAAAAATGAAAAAAAAAAATACTAAGGTAAAACTAAGTTTTCTATATTCAATAAATAAAAAAAGAGAAGCCTTCTCCACAAATGAGAAAGGGATGGGCTATGGTTTTCTCTTTTGGGTTTGCTGCTTTGTAAATCTCTAACTTATTTTATATCCTTCCATTAATACACTTGCCTGACCTTGTAAATGTTTTCATATTTTATTTATTACTGGACAACCACAGGTGTCATTATTTTTTACTTTGCCATCACAAAGTACACAATGTGAAGTAAACATGCACTACATGAAAAGACTCTCTTTTAACTAGAAAAGGAATTCTTAAAAAATGAAATACCAGTCCAGATGCTGAGACAATCCATAATATATTCTGGTTGGGATAAACTGCTAAACAGTTCAACACTAAATGTAACATAGGCTTTCAATTCTCACAAAGAAGCACTCCTAATTGACGACATCAAAGCAATGAGAAAAATGTATGCGACATTCAGAGCGCATGCGCTAGAGGCAGCAAGAAGCAGCTAGTTTACATGCAAAGTCAATGGTTGATGCGCAGCAAAAGTTCCTGGAACGCGTTTTGAGCAGCAGTAGCAGTGTGTAGAAGCGGGAGAAGTACCGCCTCATGAGCTTCTGAGCATCTGAGGCATCTGCTCATGAAAAGAGCTATGATCACTCCTCTTAAACAGTTTGTTAGTGCCTAAATTAACTTACTATAAGATGACGAAACCTACCAGCTAAATATGTTAGATTTAATTATACTGGTGCCTGCAGTTTGGATTACATACATGAAAAGCACCTTCCAGCCACAACAAACAGTAGCAGGAAACCGTGAAGAGGCGACCAGGCCAGAGGCTGCCATTGAACAGGATTTTTAATGACAAAGCACCGTCGGTACATTGGGGTCTGATGGGCTCCGACAGGGAAATAATATTTGAAGGCAGGATCATAATCTTGAAGAACTGACTGCACAGATGATGTTTTGGACTTTCTCACTTAAAAACATATTAAAACTACTTTTTACCCATTGATCACAGCAAATATAGCAGAGCCGCTCTCTGCCACTGAACACAGGACCAGAAGAGGCAACAGATGCATCTGTACCCACTTTACCGGACGCGAGTCAGGAGCGTCAAAGCTGCTCTTGACGCGCGTCTGACCTCAATGTGAACAAGCATAAAAAATGAAGCAGCAGAAGTTTTTTTGCCGCTTAGAGCACTTGCGGTCTGAACGTAGCATTAGTCTTTTTGCCCAGCATTTATGTGACCAAAGGTGATGATAAATTCATAAGAACTGCATACGAGAGATCATTAGGAGGTTAAGTCAATTTTTTTGTCTAAAAGTTTTTTATAATTGCATAACTTTTTGCTTGTTTAACCTCCACAAAGTAACCTAACAAACCATGAACACTGATACTTGTGACTTCAGAGAGAAGAGAGATAATGATTATACTTCATCACTTCCTGTATGAAGTAAGCTTGCTACACAAGTCACATCCTAAAGAATTGTACGCCAGGTCCTCTGATCCTCTTTGCATCTCCTCTGGGGCATCAAGCCTAGGCCATCCTCACAGTGTTCATTACTGTCAGTGACATCACCACTTGGCAGACTCACTTCTCGATCTTCATCACCCAGCCTCTCTGCGTCTCAAACTGAATCTCCACAGGTTGGCTCACCTATATGTGACTAGCTGAGCTGCTTACCTTGTTACTGGTCCATAATAAACACCATGCTCTCAGTGTCTTGCAGGGTTTAAGGTCGCCTGCAGTTTCACTGGCACCCCTCCTTTCTTGCTGTTTGTCCATCATTCTTCTTTTATTTCCCATTTTGTTCCTACACTTCTGCAATCAAAAGAAAAGACCTGGGCGATTGGAGAGTAAGTCTCTCCCGCTATGGCTGTGTGTATCTTGGGCTTGATACAAATAACATGTACAAAAGACGTGCATGCACTCCAGAGCTTTCAAAAAAGAAAAAGCAACCTAATGACACTGAGTTTCAGATAAAGTGAAAGTTAAAATAAGGCACAAACGGTTTAACGCTACAAACGTGCCAACCTTAGAAGCACACAATAGCCCAATAATTGCCCAAGTTACAAAACAGTTACGAAACCCTTTTAACACTTATGTTTACTCTTCTTGTGTTTTTGGTATAGAAATTTAAGACGACATTCTCTTTTTTCCAATTCGCCCGAGGGTTTGTTTGCCCCAATGCATATCCTTAGTGGATGTATTAACAATGACACATCACTTTACTCCATTTAGATGTTTGCACACTGTGATGGATTGTCTTGCCTCTTCTGTCTTTATGAATGTGCATGAAGAGAGATAAAGATGTGGTGTTCCTATCTTTATGTGCTTGGTTGCTGTGCCCTACTTCCTCCACCTACTTGTCATACAGAGTCCCTAATGAGGCCCCTGGGAAGCTGTCAAGAGCTTTTGGTTCTCCCAAACAGCTCAGCTTTCCAAAATGATTTCAAAGCTGTTACCTTCAAGGCTGTACAGCTTATGAACTGCCAGGTTTGGTAACCAGCCGTCTGTTTTTTTTTGTTTTTTTACTGTCCTTACAGATGGTCACACCAACAAAGGAGGAAAGGATATTTGAAATAAAGCTGTATATCCATTTGTTCACTCATTTGATTTAAACTGACAAAGTTCCCTGACAAACAAGCCGAGACACATGCACCATCTGGTTACAAGGCATTGCTGGATGTGAGTTGATTTACTTTTGTCTCCCCTCTTTCCAGTTTCTCTGTCTCAGTAGGAAAGCACTGGGGAGATTTAGTCGTTACTTAAAACAAAGAGGTCCCATAAAGAAGAAATTTGTTGTTCCATCCTCAACAAATAAATAACTGCAATTCAGCAACACAACGGGTGCTTTGATAGAGAGCTCATAAGCATGCAGAGATTAACAGCAGTTTATGCAAAAGAATGCTACCTCCCCTGAAGGAAAATCGGATTCCTTTTGGTTCACCGATGCTGCTTTTTTCTTGCATATCACACTTTGTGCTGGTTTCCAGCAATGTTCTCTACTGAGAATACTTCAGGTGAAATGGGACTAAAGCGAAGAGACATTCTTTATCAGAAAGGTTTAGACTGAGGTTGTTAACATAGAAGAGACCAGAAGTGGCCTGTAAATGGGGGAAAAGTAGATTTCATTATATGTTGTGTTTTGATACAAAAACAAAGGGTGAAGCAAAATGTGCTATTGAAAATTATTTCTATTAATTTTTCATCAAGTTTCCCCTAAGGTCATAACAGTTGAACAAAAAAGTAATTAAAGGCAGATATTTTTATTCATAGAACTATTTATACATCGTTTTGGGTTAGAAACTTGAGCCATCAAGTAAGGAAAATTGCAGTGGAAAAGAGCCAATGCAAATAGTTAAAGAGAACAGAAGTGACAGTATAATAAGAGTATCTATAGCAGTAAATAATAGGATCAAAGGATTTATAAAAAAAAAAAAATAAGAATTATGAAATAATTGAGAAAATTAAATTAAATTAAAGTAAGACTATAAAAAAAATGTTCATAAACCGCCTGGATATACGAAATCTTCCCCAATTTGAACCAAAGTCTATCGATCTCTTAGGCCATAAATCTAAAGAAAAACATTTTTTACCCATAGACGGCCATCCTAAACTGCCAGATTGGAAAACATCCCAACCTTGATAACAATGCACTAAAGATGTGAAACGTTAGCCTTTAGATGAAAATCCCCACCATGCATTGCAACATATTTTTGCAAAATATTCAAACCTAAATTTTCCAAATATAAGATGAACATTGTAGATTGGTTTAAAGAAAGCATTTTAGTTTTATTATAATTTAGTTTGTTGCAAGGATTTTTAGTTTGGAGAAAAAGAAAGTTACACCATATGCCAACCGTCACAAGGATGTGCATGACAAGGAAGGGCTATATATACTGCATGCATAATTGACATAGTCAACATTTTATTACTCCTTGAGCTCCTTGAGTTATTTACTGTCACAGGTAGGTGCTTCGGCCGGAGAGTAAGCATTGCACGTTGAAATTAGGACCGGCCCACCTTACCGGTTCAAGCCTGGTCAAGGGCCACTCTAAACAGATGTCTTTTAATCTCGATTTAAAGCAATTGATGGTTTTAGCATTTTTACAGCTTTCTGAGAGTTTATTCCAGATTTGTAGAACATTAGAACTGAATGCTGCTTCTCCTACAGAAGAGAAAATATTTACATAAGAGATTATTCCGAATGTAGGTAATAGTGGTGGGAATAGATAAATTTTTTAATCTAGATTAATCTTACTGTAATCTGGGAATTAATCTAGATTAAAATTGCTCATTTGAATTCTGCCAAAGGGAATCATGATATGTTTGCGCTACCTCCAGAATTTTTTTTTTATGCTTGCAAAATAAAACATAATTTTGTCTTCTTACTTACGATTTTGATAAAGTTATAAACACTTTTTTTTTGCTCATTTGTTACTGTGTTTTTTCTGCAAAAAAAAAAATAGAATATCCCACTTCCAATTATAGATGTCCCATTTTAACAATATAGTGTCTCCAAAAATCTGACACACACGTCGCCTCAATCAACTTCTCATCTTTCGTGGCTTTCTCTGTGGTGTGCTGGTCATGTAATCTCCTCATGATACAGTAGTTCGCCTCGCAAGTAGTTTGTAAGATGGGCCACCTGTGGCCGCCTTGAGAAGAAGTACACACTCTGTAGTGGGAAAAAAGTAAAGTGCACTCACTCTGCACTTTATTTTTATCTTTTCAAAGAGAGAACTGTTCATCATACGGCCATATTGCACAGTAATCAGCCCTGTTCTGCCTGGGCAGTGTTTGTTCCCCCTTACTTACAATAATGGAAAGTTGTCAGAGTCAAAACAAATTACAGACACTTTGGTTAAACAGTAACATTTTATGAATAAACCTTGAGAAAGAATCTGGTTTGTGATGGGAAGAAGGTATGTCTTATCTAAAGCACCCTCATACAGGGGAATTGTGTGGCCTTGCAGGTGAA
Organism: Cyprinodon tularosa; assembly: GCF_016077235.1. Lineage (NCBI taxonomy): Eukaryota > Metazoa > Chordata > Actinopteri > Cyprinodontiformes > Cyprinodontidae > Cyprinodon > Cyprinodon tularosa. Next base: position 962,972 of record NW_024039016.1, read on the forward strand.
ACAGACTGTGAAATCAGTGAGAAAATAGCATAAATTAATATATGAAATAAGATAAACTAAATTTACCGGCCACACAACTGAGTGAGGAGATTGGTTAGCTTTGCTGATAGAGCTGTTCTTATAGTTGCATCCATATCAGCACATCACGTTCGATGTGGTAATTTCAAAGTACACCTATACTGGTTGGAAGACTGATTTGTTCTCTCCCCAGATATACATCCCCACTGAAATATCAGAAATCAAGACCCAGCTCCCAACCCCACAGTGAGAATAGATTAACGGTGATATTTTTTTTATCGCCTGATAAGAGTCTGCCATTAATGCAGCGCGTTAACACCCATAACGGCACACCACTAGTAGGTAACATTTAGTTTTGATTGGTTTCTGAGAATAGGAATGTTTTTGCCAAGAGTTTTCTGACTTTTGTTACTGCTGACTGGATAAGATCAGTTCAGCCATTCATGTGACTGGTGCGAAGTAATAGAAAATGTTTCAATCCATCACTTGGAGCCAGGTCATTTTGAATTGGCAGGACTTCCAGTGGAAAGGAGGGTGTTTTGAGTGGTTAGATGTTTTAAAAAGAAAAAAAAAAGCTCATTGGCCAAGAATGTTCATGTTATTCAGGAATTTAGCTAATCGCACTAGAAGTAACAGCTGTGACGCATCATATTCTTGACATGTTTCACAACTAGCAGAGTTATCAGATAAATCAAACTCTTGCCATATCTAGTTGGGAGGAGCACACAAACATTTCTACCATCCACAAAGGCAAAAAAATTATGTTGAATGTTTTTGCCCGTTTTGCAAAAAAGAAATAAAGGTTCCGGTTGAAGTGTTACACCATTGCAAGGCTAATGCATCCATTAGCTTCTGTCATGTGGTATGCTTATGAATTCACCAGTCTTGCGATAATTCATCTTCCTTGTAAGATAAGCAAATAACTTTTGTTTTATTCTGTTTGGTTTTTATTGCAGAGGGATTCATCTCTATTCACCCTAATAGGATCCTTTTTCTGGAGGGGTGCTCTTTCTCTAGCAATTTAGGAGACTTTTGGGAATAAAGCATTTTTGTCTTATTTATTATTGTTCTCAGAAGACTGGTTTAATTTCACATGGAAAATGGGGGACTTTTTCAGTAATTCTGGCAAGTCTAACGTGTTTAAATGTCCAAATCTTTCACAGAGTCATCTTCCGTGATATTTTGCTTTTGCTCCTGAAACATGCTATTTATTATCAGTGTTTGGTTTGCTGGCTGAATCATTGAGCTGTTTGTCGCTTTATGGTATAGTGGAGTCATCACTGTGCCCCATATTAACCCCCGCATTCCCTTGGCTGTTTCAATTTGGGATCACAGGCAGAGTTGTATTATCGGTGTACAGAAAAACTGACCTCCACATTTGAAGTCGATAAATTCAAATCTCTAGAATAGCTGTTTTCTGTGAAAGTTTGGTAAAGTCGCTTGTAATGATGGGAGGCATCTTTTGCCAATTATCTGGTGTTGTTTTTTTCTTCCAAGTTTGACCAATGTATATGGCAAAAAGACTGAATTTAAATAACCAGACTAAATCTTAATTGAATGTATTTCAAAATAAATGTATTAGTTGGAAAATCAATTTCACCAAATTGAAAGACCTAATTCACCTGCCTTAAAAATGTATCTGGTTTTACACGTGATTAATGCTGTCTACTTTCACTTTCAGTTCTAAACTTAAATTTCCTTTACTAGACATGATCCTCCAAGATCATGTCTAGTAAAGTGCAATTTTAAATCAATATATAAAATTAAATTACACAAAGACAGATTCATTACGGTGTAGGCCATTCAAATTTAGTTTTGGATTCATTTCCTCTGCATCTTGACTTTTAAAAATCATACATTTTCTGCCTGAAGGTTTACATAATCTATTCGGCTTCAAGCTACAGATTTTTTCCCAGTTGTTTTTTTAACAGGTGATAGGGATTTTGAAGGAAACGTTAATTCTTCTCCCTTGCTGCACACGTTACTCAACTGTGGCCATTCCGAAATGCAAAACGGTTAAAGGAATATAAATAATAAAGCTCAATAAATAACCATCCTGTATATGCAAAAGTTATTGTCATGTTAAGCAGTTCTCCTCGTTAATTTTGTTTGCCCCTATGTGCTCAATATTGTGGCTTGAGTTAAAGAATAGAATAAATTGAGACTTTTATCATTCAGATATACTGTATCTATAAAATACCAAGTTAATAGTTGCTGTATGAATTAGTACAGTTGTAGTATACTTTGGGACAATCCAACTTAGTTCATATGTATTTATTTGTATTGTCACCAGTTAACAACACGTGTCATCTGAAGCCGCTTTACAGAGACTATTTAATGAGATCATTCGGTCAGATTAATTTAACATTTTCTTTCCAAAGGAACCCAGCTGATTGCTTTTAGTCACTGACTTTGCAGGATCTGCTCTTCCTGAATAAGCATTTGGTGTCTTGCTTGCATTGTGTCGACTATGCTGCAATCTAGGCAGCGCAGAGAAACAACTTTTAGCAGCAAGAAAGCTCAAGCAGAACCAGGCTAAATGTGGCCATTTGATTTAGAATAGCATTTTCTTCTTATACAGAACATGATTACACATGAAATAAAACTAAAAAAAAGAACAGTTTTGCAAGATCTGATCAACTGCCCTTTTACTTTTTGGTATAACCATTAAGTTCTCTGAATATCCAAATCTGGAACTTTTTTTATCCAAACGAGTTCATATTTGTTATGCTTTCTTTGTCATTGTACTCTCCTCTTGTAATTCATTGTTATGTTGTGAGTGTCTTTGCAATCTACAAACTGAGCCAGTTGTGTATTCCATCTGTGATTTGTCATTAGTGATTGCTCATGACAGATCAACTCTCCGCACAGTTACATCATCTTCGTACATCCAAACCCCAAGATGGACAACACCGCTGCCGGACAAGCACTTGAGAACATTGCTTGCACAGCCCTCAGGGGAAATCACTGCCCAGACTGTGAATTATTCAAATAGAAGTAGTCTTATAGTAAAGAGGTTAACAAATTTAATGGTAGCAATTTAATCCTAATAATGGTGTGCAGAGAAAAAAAAAGAAAAAAATTGAAGATACAAGGATAGTTTTGCCTAAATTAGCACAGAAGAAAAATAGGTTGGATTTATATTTAAAATCTTTTGCTTAAATAGATTTCTTCCTTTAGATATTTGTTTAATTTTAACGTAAAAGATGGGTAACTTAATTAACAATTTGATGTAATTGAAAAAGAAAAAAAAAACAGCCAGTGTCCTGGTATGTTCATCCAGCAAAAAATTTACCTCCTGGGATTTGTAGTAAACAGAGACAGCTGCAGTCTGTGGTATGCTTGAGTAGACTCGTTCCATCAGCATGTTTCATTATGTTTACAAGCATGCTCATTCTACAGTGAATATATATTAAACTTGTAATTTTCTTTTATAGTTCATTTCTTTGGATCAATGTGCATGCCACATTTGTTTTTTCTGATGGTGTCCATTTAACTTTGACGAAACACTTTTACAGTTTGCAATTTAGATGGAAATATTTAGCATATACTGTAGTATTACATATCTTGCAGCATACTTTTTAGGCTTACAGTAATAAAAACGTTTGATGACTGGCATCTTGTTTTGCATGTTTTTCATAAAACATTCTGGACTGTTCTGTTGTGAAAGGACCACATCCTCAAAACGTTTTTTCTTGGTATTTCATGTCTAGTTTTATCAAGCTGTTCAGTTAAGAACCAGCTTTACTGGCCAAGATTGTGTGACCTGAAGTCTGAATATAAACACTTTTAAACAGGAAGAGCATAAACATGTCTGAGTATTTGCACAGCATTCAAAAAATTAAAAATAAATGTGACTTACGGTACTATAACGCAATACACTAATTTTGTTTCAAAACGGAATAGCTGATTATTCAGTCTGTAAAGTAGTCTTTGTGTTAATTACAGGGACAGTCTGGGAGAAGAGATTCTCTGTTGTCAGGTTTTGCAAAAAAAAAAAAAAGAAAAGAAGAGGAGCAAAAGCATAAGGTAAAAATCTGAACTGTGTGTGTGTATAGGAGGTCTGCAGAAATGTTGGCTGCCCTTTAACTGACCCTAGGTCGGTACGTGTCCTAGAGGGAAGGTCAACTCCAACTGATACTTTCTTTAGACATAATTGTTAGCTGCAGTTTGGACCTATTTTGTTTTGTGCATGGGAAACACCTCAACGAAACAGACTGACACAGAAAGCACTAAAAGCAATGGCTTTTCTAGAATGTTGTGCTTGTTTGCATCAGAACCCACAGCCTCTGGGGGGCTTATTATGAACAATCTTTGTGTAAGAACTATCTGGTCCCAGGAAAAGGAGAGTTCCTAGAAAAGAGAAATTGATAATGAGGTAACCCAGTGTGGTGGATCTTCTCTGGAAGTCACGCTTAATCCCACAGTCTTGAGTAGGTTTGGCTCTAGGTTATTCCTATCAGTGGACCCACCTATTCACAATCTGTCTGTATGCAAACCTGTCATTTTCAGGATCTGACCAATGATAAGGTCATCAGCAAAATTAATTAGTGTTACAAACAGGTCTGTTGAATAGCAGTCATTTCTGTATGAGAGAAGTGAAGTGTTGAGATAACACTTCCCTGGGAGAGGCCAATACGGACTGTGTAGGAGATGATGATCACCTGCAGCTGTTATATACTGACTGGTAGAGGCCAGCACTGTGAACTGGGTGAGCCTTTGGTTGAGGATACTATGTCTGAGGTTTGGGTAACGCAGTGCTGAAGTCCATACAGTAAATATTTTTCTACTTGCTTGTCAAACTAGGTCATCCAACTACAGTATCTCTGACAATCACTGGGTGAGAGGTGAGGTATAGGCTGGACAGGTCACCAGTCTACTGCATGCACACACACATGTTGTGTTTTGTGATCATGGGAACTTTCTATTGACTTCCATTCATTTTTTATGGCCTAACCCAGACCCTCACACCAACCCTATCCCATTACCATATAAACACAAACCTAACCTAAACAATACACATCTAAAGTCCTAAACCTACACCCCGACCCAATAAGAAAACCTTTCCACATGAGGAAGGACCAGTCGTTCAATAAAAGGAGCCATAAGTCCCCACAATGTTGTATATTCCTGGGCATCTGGCCATATAGCCACATTGCTCCACAAGGTAACGCATACTAACCCCTAAGGGCAGTTTAGAGAGTCTAATTAACACTCAACATTTTTGACTGTGGAATGAAGCATTATTGCCTGGAGAGAACATATGCATGAACATGGTCATGCAAACACCTTGCTGAAAGACCCTAGGCCATTATCAAAATTAAAGGACCTTTTCACTGCAAACCACTAGTGCTACCAACTGATAGCATGGAACCTGGGAGAAAAAAAACAATAGTTTTTGTTTGCAGTATTGTTAATTGGAGCTGTAAATAAAATTTATACAATGCCTTTAGAAAAAAGATGTTGTAATGTACTTGTTCCACCCCTTGAATTAGAAGCACCATACAACTAATTATTTTTATATGATTAATGCTGTTACAGCAAATATAGCTGAAAATCACCATTTTTACCTATTAATAAAAGCCTTCAGGAAAACCAGAAAATACTTCCAAACAAAAATAGGAGTGTATCTGAAACAACACACTGTACGTTCAACAAATTCATGCAGTGGAAACCAGACCGGTGAATTTGTATTATATAAAAAAAGACAACCTTTTTTTTCCCAATGTCAGAGATAATATCTAAATCAACCTGTTCTGTCTTAGGTTAGCTATGCATTGACAGAATTTTCTAAATTGGCCAAATAATGAGTAATCACTTGATTACTTTTATTACTTTCCTGAAAATCAGAAGTTTACATATATATATATATATATATATATATATCTTTGTTAATATGTGGTAACCTGTTCCCAAACTAAACTTTGGTTAAGTGTTTGCACTTAATCTTCAACTTTCTTTTTTCCCACTGATGGTCTTTTCTAATGATGTGTCTACAGCATTTTGGGATGTGCACTGGACCCTGAAAAACAACCCCTAAACAATCAGACTGTCACCCCATATTTTACAGATTGGATGATTGAAAGCCCCCCCTTCTGCTTGCAAATGTAACAAAGTCATTTTTGCCAAGCAGTTTGATTGTAGTTTCGTCAGACGACAACACATGTATCTAAAAATTTGTTCTCTTGTCCCTGTCTGTATTTTTGCAAACTGTAGTGTTTCTTAACTCTTTCTTCTGGAGTAATGGCTTCCTCCTGGTGAATTATTCTTTCAGCCTCTTCCCCAGTTATTGAACCCTATTGATGAGACTTCATTAATAAATTCTTAATTACACTGTTCAAATACTGGTAGTCTTTGCAGTACAAGCGCCCCATAAAGAAATGTATGGGCCTAAATCCTTTTGATCTTGATCCAAAGTTATAATACAAAGTTTATTTCATTTAAGAGATGCAAGTAGGTTATTGGTGACGCAATCTTTTGCAGATTGCCTGAAAACTATTTGAATTTGTAAAAAATAGTCACTGTCAGATGCCTCCCCCAATGAGGTTATGTTTTTAGGAGAGTTTTTGTGTGTATTTGTCTGTCTGTGTACAGGATAATTGGAAACATTATGGATGGATTTTACATTATTATCAGAGATGCACCTCATACTAAGGAACAATCTATTACTTTTGGTGATAATCCAGATTATAATCTGGATACACAATTCTCTAGGATTGTGAGATAAGGAAAGCCTCAGCATGGTATTTTATTAAAGGCGAAAGCACAAGAAAAGGGAACTTTGCTGGTCTGTTTGCAGGATCAATTGGAATTTTATTAATTTTTAGCAGAGGTGTATTTCACACCACGGAGCAATTCAATAAAGTGTGGTTATGATCCAGATTGTATGGTTTGAGTCCCAATTTGGGGCAAAATTTGCTGCTTAGTGGATGTCTGTGCTCTCCAAGTGCCTTTCTAGTTATATCTAGTTTGATTAACCCTAAAAACAAATATTAGGTCACTGGTAGGCAGAAGATTACAGGAGAAATATCTAAAATCTCAAAACAAAAATATAACACTAATGGAGCCTGGGCAATTTTTTTTTTACTCTAAGACTGCCAAACCTGCAAATCTGGACTACAATGTCAGCCAATTTTCTTCTGCTCTTCATTCCTTTTTAGGCCACTTCTTTGTGGTCTCATTTGCCTCCCGACCAAGCTGCACATTTCATTCACTGGTACACTCCTCAACATTTTCGATTATGACTGTTATGACTCCTCTGGGTTCATTCTTCCTCCAGCCGTTCTGTCTCCTCAATGTTTTAGAAGTGCCAGCTTGGCAGCATTCCCTGATCCCTCTTCTCCCTATGCTAGATGTAAAATTACTGACCCAGGTCCTGTTCCTGTTCAGTTCAATTTCTCTCTGCATAGTGTATCTGCTCCTCCAGAAAACGGACCTCCAATTCACAGATCCTTATGCTAGACAACACAGAGACTGCCCTTCTCCTGTGTTTGAGCCTTACAGCTTGCAGCACTTTCTCCAAGGGCTTCCACCGCCGCTCCTCGGGCTGTTCCTTATGTCAGCAGCTTTGCTTGTTTCTCATCACTGTTGGCCAACTTCAGCGGGCCCTGCTTCCCACATGGCTTGTCAACACTTCTTTGGCTTCCACACAACCTGGCTCTCTACTTGGGCAGCCACCTCCATTGGCCTGGTTAAACTCCAAAACTCCAAACATTTCCACTTGGTGAGATGTACCCATTCCATTGTTTCATCTTTTTATTATCAACTGGATAACTCATTCATTCTCTCATTAAGCCGTTCTAGCATCTTCCATTGCAAGCACTGATCTCAAGGGTTACTTTTGCAACATGGTCGAATTCTTATCTGCAAAAATTATGTACAAGATTTTTTTCTTTCCACAAGACTATCAAATAGAATTAGCTCTCTAAAACAGCTTAAGCTGATTTTCTAAAAAGCATTTTCTTAGATTCTTAAAAAGAGGACTTTAACCATGGGTTTCAAATTATATAATAGTTTCAAGCACCTGCTGAACTGGTCAAAGGTTAATCATCTATATCAATAGGAGCAACACAACCAAAACATTATGGCTTAAATATTAAGCAGCTGCACCTCTAGCATCTGATTCAGGATTATGAACTGCTAATCAGTCTTTCTTTTCCTATTTCACACAAATAATCTTTAGGACCCTGAATGTAAGGTCTATGTTACCTAAATTGACTATGTTGATTTCAAATAGCGAGTGCTGTACCGGTCCGAGCGGGCGCTGGACCGGTCAAGCGGGCGCTGTACCGGTCCGAGCGGGCGCTGTACCGGTCCGAGCAGGCGCTGTACCGGTCCGAGCGGGCGCTGTACCGGTCCGAGCGGGCGCTGTACCGGTCCGTCGTGTTGAAGAGAGAGCTAAGTCAAAAAGCAAAGCTCTCGATTTACTGGTCGATCTACGTTCCTACCGTCATCTACGGTCATGAACTCTGGGTCATCACCGAAAGAACGAGATCCCGGATACAAGCGGCCGAAATGGGTTTTCTCCGTAGGGTGGCTGGGCTCTCCCTCAGAGATAGGGTAAGAAGTTTGGTCATCCGGGAGGGACTCGGAGTAGAGCCGCTGCTCCTCCACGTCGAGAGGAGCCAGTTGAGGTGGCTCGGGCATCTGGTTAAGATACCTCCTGGACGCCTCCCTGGTGAGGTGTTCTGGGCACGTCCCACCGGGGGGAGGCCCCGGGGAAGACCCAGGGCACGCTGGAGAGACTATGTTTCTTGGCTGGCCTGGGAACGCCTTGGGGTTCCTCCTGAGGGGCTAGAAGAAGTGGCTGGGGAGAGGGAAGGTTGGGCCTCCCTTCTTAAGCTGCTGCCCCCGCGACCCGACCCCGGATAAGCGGAGGAAGATGGATGGATGATTTGAAATAGATTATAAATATATTTATCAACTAAGTGGTAAAATTAATTGAACTAAAATATAACAACTTGAAGTTATATGACTACGTGTAACTGGATCTGAAAAAAAAGTGTTTCTGTTTATTTATCAAGAGCCAAAAAAGTACTGAAGATATGAGCTTATGCTATGCAGTTGGCGATTGTGGATATTTTTTTTGAAAATAGCTTTTTTTGAATCATGCATCAACATCTAACTCGGTAAGACAAAATCCCCTTTCAGATCTATACATATTTTACACGACTCAGCATTTAAACATAAAGGTGTGATTAGCATGTTTTTGCTACTTCTTTTGTATTTAATCTGAAAAAAACCTAAAACAGCAGAAACAAAAGCGTATGTTTAGATTGTGACTGTGTTGCAGAAAAAAGATCCCTGGACCTTTAGGCACTGGCTGGGTTTTAGACATTATAGGGAATCATGTTCCCAGTCAGTTCTGGTCGACTGTATGCCTTGACCCTTTGGAAACCAATACCAGTTGCTTTTTTTGCCCTGTGATCTTGTTCAATCAACGCATGTCATATTTTAGAGAAATTAGATTTTCAAAGCTAGCATTGTAGTGGTGTATTAATGTAGAGCTAGTATCTGAAAGAAAGTTGATTCAATGTTTTTACAATGTTATTACTCTTTAGATGTTTTACACACTAGTAGAGTTTTAAATTGATGTACCTGATTATCAGTGTATATGCTGTAATATCTAAAATGACAATAAGGTTTGATTCTCCCCTTGGCTGACCTTGTTATGTAGCACTGAAGAAAATCAGCTGTAAATGACAAACTTTCTGTACTACTGTTTTCTGAGAGAAAAATATTATCTAGGTCATGATCTGTATTAGCACAACAAAATCAATTCTATTTAGCTCAGAAACACACAGACGCAAACAAAGGACAGAGAGAAAAACTAAGACATCATGTCAGCTCCAGCTTTGTCTCAGAGAGAAAAAATGGGAGTCTTCTCATTCAGATTACATTTTTTTTCTCACTTTTCTTTGCTACGACATCCAACACATTATGTGCAGTTTTTTTTAATGTTTTTACACCTAGATTTTACATATATGTACATATATAATTTTATATATGAAGAATTTGACAATAAGAAAAATGTCACTATGCCTAGAAAGTATTTGAATATACTTGAGTATTTTGTTTATTTATTTATGCAATGCTACTAGGAGAGGTCAGTGGAACTAATAAGTAGATTTGGCAGTGATTTAGCATCTTACCAAAGGACCCTTCATTCTGACATATGCTTGTCAGATATAGAGACTGCTTTACATCTTTTCTGCCAACTATTTAGCTTTGAGAAGATGAGCTTGGTTGATCAGCTATTGATTAAAGTGTCTGTGACGCTGGAATGGAGTTCTGGGCAAAGAAGTCAACTCTCAAATAAAATTCTACCTTCTTTAGAATGTCTCTTCTTATTAGCATGTTCATAGTTGGAAGAGCAATTGATGAAAGATACAAGAAGGAAGAATCACAACTTTTTTTTATTTGTTTTAACTGTATTTCTGAATTATTAATCTTTCCTACAATATAAAATGCAGTTGTTTGAATTTCATAAAAGAGACACTTCCTTTGTGTCCTGCATGCTTGATTCTCTTTCTACTCACAAGGCTTTATTGCATTGTTTTATGTGCTTACCTGCTTGAATAAAAATCCTTTTTGCCCCTTAATGCAGGTAATACATGTTGTTTCAGAGGAAGACTTTTATAACAAATGTTCCATTCTCTTTATGTTTCTCATCTATGATGTGTTATCCTTTTCCCCCAATATAGCCTTCTGTTTATTTGTCTTTTGGAATATCTGTTAACTCCTATAACATGAAAACATTGTGCATTTAAATGTGTGCAATAAATGGATGAAATATTTATGTAAATTCCCTAACTGTCAGAAATACTTGGTTTTAATTCTTTTTAGATCACTCTAGTAATGCTAATAGAGCAAACATAGAGCAGAGAGAGGCATGTAGTATTTGTTAAAGTAGGAAGGAAGCTCACATTTGGGCATTTTTTTGCAAGTGTTCTCGGGTGAACGTGGGTTACATAACAGTGTTTGTGACAGGAATACCTTGTACTCATTTAGTTTTCTGTTTCCTGAAAAAAACCCAGATTATAGTTGATTAACTGTAGCTGTACCAAGCAGATGTTTTTGTTTCTTTTTAAACATAAGATATTTGTGACATATTATGCAGAAATAGGAGCTATTGGAGGTTTCTGAATCCTGTGAATTTGTATGCTGGCTTTGTGCCTTGGCAAGATGGTTATTTCTTAGAACTTGATAAACAAAAATGTCAAATGATGACGTCCTATCATCACTTACATTTCAAAAAATTTAGACTTTACACTACTTGCAAAGTTTGCCAGAACAATGAAAAGCATCTTGGGAAGAGTTAGTTGTCTGTGGGCGAGCTGAGGTCCAATTTGAGGCAGCCAAGTAAATCAACCCTACTGTAGAACAGGGGTTCATGCCGCATCAATTGGGGTGTAATGAGATGGTTTTCAAATTCATTGTTATATGATCCCTTAGAGAACTGGAGGAAGTAAGTACATATAGAAAATATAGATGTACTTGTACAAAATATATGTAAATATGTAAATAAAACTGCAAAATGAAATAAATAGATCTAACATGTATTTATCCAGAACATGATTAAATTAACAGTGTCATATTAATGATAACTTTAACAGTGTGTCTACTTTGTAAGTCACTTTGGATAAAAGTGTCTACTAAACGCATGAACATTTATCATTAAAATATACAATTAAACTGGGGTGCTCTAAGATATCTTCTTAAAACTTCAACTCTCTCATCCTAAATCTCTATAAATTGACTGGTCACCTCTGACTATGTCTACATTGTATTATATAAAATTATTTCTGATAAGTCGCCCTATAACTTGTTTAAATTTTTGATAGCACCATCTATTTGTGCCAAATATATTTGTGCTAATATCCGCTCTGTCACTTACGGTGCCGCCTGGTGCTGGATTCAACAAAGTAGCAGCTTTCAATGTTCAAATTAAACTTTTTCTGGAAACTGATTTTTTTTTTGTGGTCGTCTCCATTACATTTAAAATGTTGCCCATATGTGACTTTAGTGTGAACTGTTTTGGCTCAACACTTACAGTACCTGCATGCTCATAAGGACTATAGGAGTGTTTTCACAAGCAACTCTAACAATAAACTGAGAAAAATAGGTGTTATGGTTTTGAGCAGAACAAAATGGTGGGAAACACATTTATATAAGTAAGGATTAAATAACTAAGCTGTGCATTGCATAATTTAAATGCACAACATAGTATAAAACACCACAATTGCATTAAAACCATGAAATGCACAGCTTCAAGTTCTTTAATCAGCTGACACCAAGGTCCTGTTGCATTTCCTGCTCTAGCTTACTCTCCTCCTATTCTTTATCATGAAATATTTTGTTTTTGCTAAAAAGTATTTTTAGAACCAATCACAAAATCCATGTTAACACCGTGATTCATATTTACCTAAGTCAGCTTATCTGAAATGATTGGTTTATGCATTGCCACAGTGACGGTCATGGTGACATGACAGTGATTTGAAATGACAAACTAGGTGCGGTAAACACAAAAATAAGGCACCCCAGAGCAGATTAGAATTCTGACTGACCATGGTATGGAAATTTAAATGTGCCTGAATTAAGACAGTTGGACAAAATCTACTACTGTGGCCTTATAGGGAGAGCTAATGGCCATTTCAGCACAATAAACTGTTTTGATGCAAAGACGTAGCAGACAATGAAGGAAAAAAAGATATTAAGAAGTTCACAGAGACCAAGTTTATTCAGAACATTATTATGTCGAGGGTATTTTAATAAAATATCTCACAGACATGGGCATCTAAGACTGGCTTACGGAATAACACCGTTTTATAAAATACCTCTAAGGTTTTTCTTTTATTAAACTTCTTAGCTTAATAAAAGGAGCTTAAAATATTTTGGCAGCGTCTTTGTTTCGTACATTTTAATGAATTTTTAATAAGAAATAAATGTTAAAAGCACTTAAATGTTTGCGTTTATAGAATTAAAAAATATTGCAACAAATGCTTTGTTGTCATTTTAGATTTTTCTCTTGTAATCTTCTGCCTGCAAGTGACCTAATATTTGTTTTTAGGGTTAATCAAACTAGGTATGACTAGAAAAGTACTCAGAGAGAGCAGACACCCGCCAAGCAGTAAGTTTCGCCCCAATTAGGACTCAAAACATATGATATCCATCTGGATCATTACCAAACTTATTGAATTGCTCCTTGGTGTTAGGCACGTATCTTGTAAAATTTTCCATAAAATCCGTTCATAAGATACCAATGATCCTGCAAACAGACCAAAAACATTCCCTTTTCTTGTGCTTTTGTCTTCATTAAAATACCAATGCTGAGGCTTTCCCTATCTCACAGTCCTAGAGAAAAATAAAAAAATCCCTGTATCCAGATTATAATCTGGATTATCACCAAAATGTAATAGATTGTTCCTTGGTATAAGGTGCGCCTCTGACAAGAATGTAAAATCCGTCCATAACTTTTCAAGTTTTCCTGTACACGGACAGACAAATACACACATACTAACATAACCTCCTTGTTAGAGGTAATTATTGTCAGGCATCTGACAGTTACTATGTTTATCCATTCACATAGTTTTCTGGCAATCTGCAAAAGATTTTGTCACCAATAAACTACTTGCCTCTCTTAAATGAAAAAAAATGTGTATTATAACAACACAGTACCCAGAAAAGTCCCTGAGAAGCAACAGAAACATTCAATAAACATTAAGAAAAAAGAAGAAGATATTGGAAACTAAGTAAGGACACAGACCCAAACAGCAGAGTTAAGATTTTGTTTTGCCGAGATCATTTATCTCCACTAAACAGCCTCTGAGTGCAGAAAGGCTTTATGACAGAAATCAATCAGGGGGCAATCGTCCATACAGAGGCACTAATGTTCTAACCTATCAATACCGGGAGAAGAGAAGCACTGCAAGAGGAAAGGAAAGGTAAAAAACATAGAGGAAATTTTTATTATTTAAGTAAAACACCTTTTGGATAACTCTCCCCTTTGACTACAGCTTGATGTAGCGGTAAACCCAAATATGTATTTTCCTTGAAAAAAACCAACATATTGAGGTCAACTCCTAAGTTCTTTATAATTAGGCAAGACAAACAATGTCCAATTCATTTCAATTCATGTAAAGAAAAATACTTTGTCAATATGTACGAAAGGAAAATACACAAGATAACTTCAATGTTTTGTAGATGTTAAGGGCTGTGAGCAGAAAGTGTCTTGGACACAGGAATAGAGGACTCAAACCCAAGACTCAAAATTTAAATCAGTAATGTTTTAATTCAGTCAAATAAAATCTCTAGGTGTCAGAGGCAAAAGAGGCAAAGGCAAGTCCAAACTACTAGTCGAGTCAAAAAAAAACAGAAAAAACACAAAGATTTGACAACTAACGGCAGACCAACTAATTGCTAATGAGAGTGCATTATAAATGAATTTCAATAATAACACAAGATTAGATTTAACAATGTATTTATTGTTAAGTTTATTCATTTCATTTACTTTTCAGACTGCTGTGAATTGGCTTTGCTGTCCACAGCTGACAAGACTTGTAGAGGTTCTTGCTGAGATCAATACATCAGTGCCTGTAGCGGCTGACGGGAGCTGTGGCAGGTTTGTGTGTGTGGCTAATAGCATGCAACACTCATTAGACTTCAATCAGACCTTCTGCCCACCTGCCTGGAAAAGACCCAACACAGAGACCGCACAACTCTACTGCTACACATACCATGCATTTCACACAGACAAATATAAGGCAGGAACACTCACACTGAATGATGCAGGCAAGAGGCATGGCCGACAGTCTGGCACCTCTAATGACAAGAATGGAGCGGCCACCTGACACCAGCTTCCCTCTTTCTGTACAATATTATAGATAATAGTTTGCAAACGCGCTTTCATTTTATATGTGCTTTAAAACACATCTTTACACAAAGCCCTGCCAATGCACAAGCTAGATAACCAATAACACTGTTATTGGCCTTGTGTGTGCATGCACATATATGTATTTCTCTCCATTCTTAAACAGTAACTCTCAAATGTGTTATAAACTGACCTTGAAGGCAAAAATGACTGTGCTCTCACATTAGAGTGTGCATGCAACACTTTGACATGACCTGTGGCATATGAAGGCCTACTGTATAAGTACTGTAAGAACCAACAAACCCACATATATAATGATGAAACCAGAATAATTTTACTTTTACTTTTAAAATATTTACCTATGGTAAATTATGCAACATTTGTTTAAAATTATAGATTTTTTCTTGGCCATCCTCAAGCTTAAGGAATAAATAAGTAATTTTCTCAAATTTTGATGTGTTGTGTAAAACAATCCCATGCAAGCCCCTTTTGTTTAATTAAGGGTTTATTTTTTTATATTATTTTCATTAGTCCCACCTCCACATTGGACGATTAGGAGCTATATTAAAGGCTTATAGCAAATACCTTTAATTCAGTACCTTTTTTTCAGCTTTATGCAAATAGTTCTGGTTTAAATTGAATAATAAAGGTTTTCTTCATGCATCTTGTTTTTGACCTTATTGATGGTAAAAACGAATCAACAAGTTTAAATCTCCAGAATGGTGTAGTTATAAAAACTGTTGCTTGTCACCCCAAATTGCAAGAAGTTCATCTCAGTGTTGGACAGTTTGATGTGAAATAGTATTATGTATTCTTTATGTGTATGTTACAATGTTAATATTAATTTCTTTATCTGGTAGACCCGTGAAATTACTGTTGACTACGAGTACATACCCTGTCTGTTAGACTCTGTGTATAAAAGTAATAAATTTAATGTTTATAAGAAATCGCTTCATAAATGTCGATATTTGCTATTGTTTTAATAGACATTTAAAACTGCTTGATGATTAAAGACACTGTAGTTGTTGCAAGTTATAGTCATTAACAAACATAGCTCAAGTCATTTATAAATAAAAAATAAGTTATTAGGCCCACAACTGGCCACTGTGGGATGCTAAAAGCAATGTCCACATATACAAACTTTTTAAATCATTCTCATCCATTCTACTGCAAAACCCCTTATTGTTAACCTAATTTTTCTTTTAAAGCGTTATGAATAAAGAATTATTTTTTTTATCTAAAAACAACACAGCAGTTATTTTTATTCTATATATGCTATTATTAACTTATTTAATAAAATGACCAACTTCTTTCTGATTAGCAGAAACAGAGCATTTCAAACTTTTTTTATAAAGTGTTGACAGCAGCAGTTATTCACAGCATTAGCCAAAAAATAGCAATAGCTAGCACAGTTCTTTGCCTCCTATTGGTGTTCCACGATAACACAGCTCTCAAGGCGAGAATTAGGCAAACAGAAATGGCGGGGCCCATTCAGGAACCTATGTGACTTGATAGCGTCCTCTGCCCAAATTTCAATGAGAGTCTCGCTCTCGGCATCTTCCCAGGTCTCATCACTCCCTATTGATGCCACTATTGCTTATATTTATGTAAATTTTGTTAGTTTGGAAATTGGTTTTTGGTTTAATTGATATTAATTAGTCTCTTTTGTGTACATTTGGTTGTTTCAATCTTTGTTGTTTATCAAAAATTGTCTGAAATTAGTTAATTAATATATCATGAGAAGAATTGTGTGTTGTAAACAGGAGAAGAGATCTGTGAATTGCAAAGCCAGAAACTCCAGAAAACCCACGAAATGAGTCCACTGACTGTAAATAGCAGATGACGCGGTATGCTCATGAGCTCTTTGTTCTCAGAGAACTGAACAAATGGAATGTGCAGACCCCTACTGCTGAACTAGTACTAGATTTAGTTATCTGGCATGGTCTTGTTCAGTTGTGTTCCAATTACACTCAACATTTATTTTCTGCTCGGACAGTTCTTGGCATAGTTTCAACAGGGCAGTGTAAATGGAGCCTAAAGCACACACTCAAAACGTGTCTTTTGAAAATTTTGGAACAATTTGAGTATTTTAAATCCAAAGTAAAGATCGGTTTCTCAAGGTTGTTAAAAATAAGATGAATCCATTAAAGCTGAAGTCTGTAAGTTTTTAAATATCACTTTTTTGTCATATTGGCTAAAACTGTCCCTATGCCCAGACAGCAGTACATGTGATATGTAACCTGTGAAAAAAACTGCTTCAATTGGTCCCGCATACTGCCTGTATTTCAATCTGGAAAGAATATTTCGGGACGAGTCAAAACAACCAATCACAGCCAGAGGAGCGTCTGATGGAGTGTCAATCACAGCTCCCCCCCCCTCACCGCTTAACCTGCCGCAGCGCCCGGCTGCCGCAGTCAGGAGGACGCGCGTGGAAGTCATGGCGGAGCGACAGCCACCAGCGAAAGAGAAACTGCCCTTACTGCACGGCAAACTTCGGTATAACCAGCATCTTATATTTAGCTGCTTGGAGGTGAGTGTTATCGCTCTTACCGGTTCACACTCCATGCCGCGTACGCTGCTTGGACGCTTCTGGTCGCATGGTAGCCGCGCAGGTGCTGTGAGAGGGGTGGAGCTTGGAGGTGGGGCATGAGTGAAGCAGAGAGGGTGGGGGAGTGGCGTGAAACCTGTTTTTCTTCAAATTTTCAGTCGAAGTCTGCTCTCTTCTCAGTGTTACAGACTGCAGCTTTAATGGTAATAAATTTTAGCACTATACGGAATGTTTAAAGTTAATCTAACATTTGAAGCCTCAGTCAGTTCATTATTTGCCTAATTAACAGAGATAGTCATTTCAATTTGCCATGCAAGATAATATCTTTTAAGTTATATAATCATTTAAAGAAGGCAGCTGCATAGGAAACAAGAAAAGTAAAGCATAAGCAAAATAATTTCTGCCTCTCTTAGCCTGACAATGAAACCATTCATTGTTGAAACCAATGAGGAAATGCTCAACTACACATTTACAGGTGCTGGTCATAAAATTAGAATATCATGAAAAAGTAGATTGATTTCAGTAATTCCATTTAAAAAGTGAAACTTGTATATTATATTCATACATTACATACAAACTCATATATTTCAGATGTTTATTTTGTTTAATTTTGATGATTACAAATGACAACAAATGAAAATCTCAAATTCATCATATCAGAAAATTAGAATATTACTGAAGACCAATAAAAACAAAGGATTTATAGAAATGTTGGCCAACTGAAAAGTATGAACATGAAAAGTATGAGCATGTACAGCACTCAGTATTTAGTTGGGCCTCCTTTGGCCTGTATTACTGCAGCAATGCGGCGTGGCATGGAGTCGATCAGTCTGTGGCACTGCTCAGGTGTTATGATAGCCCAGGTTGCTCTAATAGTGGCTTTTAGCTCTTCTGAATTGTTGGGTCTGGTGTATTGCATCTTCTTCTTCACAATACCCCATAGATTTTCTATGGGGTTATGGTCAGGAGAGTTTGCTGGCCAATTAAGAACAGGGATACCATGGTCCTTCAACCAGGTACTGGTAGCTTTGGCACTGTGTGCAGGTGCCAAGTCCTGTTGGAAAATGAAATCTGCATCTCCAAAAAGTTGGTCAGCTGCAGGAAGCATGAAGTGCTCTAAAACTTCCTGGTATGTGGCTGCGTTGACCCTGGACCTCAGAAAACACAATGGACCAACACCAGCAGATGACATGGCACCCCAAACCATCACTGACTGTGGAAACTTTACACTGGACTTCAAGCAACGTGGATGAAGTGCCTCTCTTCTTTTCCCCAAGACTCTGGGACCTTGATTTCCAAAGGAAATGCAAAATTTACTTTCATCAGAGAACATGACTTTGGACCACTCACCAGCAGTCCAGTCCTGTTTCTCTTTAGACGCTTCTGACGCTGTCTGTGGTTCAAGAGTGGCTTGACACAAGGAATGCGACAGCAGAAACCCATGTCTTTCATACGTCTGTGTGTGGTGGTTCTTGAAGCACTCACTCCAGCTGCAGTCCACTCTTTGTGAATCTCCCCCACATTTTTGAATGGGTTTTGTTTCACAATCCTCTCCAGGGTGCGGTTATCTCTCTTGCTTGTACACTTTTTTCGACCACATCTTTTCCTTCCCTTCGCCTCTCTATTAATGTGCTTGGACACTGAGCTCTGTGAACAGCCAGCCTCTTTAGCGATGACCTTTTGTGTCTTGCCCTCCTTGTGCAAGGTGTCGATGGTCGTCTTTTGGACAACTGTCAAGTCAGCAGTCTTCCCCATGATTGTGTAGCCTATAGAACTAGACTGAAAGACCATTTAAAGGCTTTTGCAGGTGGTTTGAGTTAATTAGCTGATTAGAGTGTGGCACCAGGGGCCATCAATTTTGAACCTTTTCACAATATTCTAATTTTCTGATATGATGAATTTGAGATTTTCATTTGTTGTCATTTGTAATCATCAAAATTAAACAAAATAAACATCTGAAATATATGAGTTTGTATGTAATGTATGAATATAATATACAAGTTTCACTTTTTAAATGGAATTACTGAAATCAATCTACTTTTTCATGATATTCTAATTTTATGACCAGCACCTGTACAATTTCATTTTTCACTTCATTTAGTGGTGAAAAAATCACCACTTCCATTAGTCAGTGTGCTTTGACTCACCCATCAACACCATGTATGTAGTTCTCCCCTTTTGTGAACCTAATTAGGATACTACTGTAAAATTACAAAAACGCCATTCACTTATTTCACAGATCGTAGTTATCAGTGTTAGTTTTTACAGTAGCTACATAAAGGTGTTTTAATCCCCCCCGATGTCAGAGAAATAAGAAGTGGTCAAATGTACAACTTTAGATCCTTCCTATTTCCAAGTAACACTGCAAAGGCTATGGCTGTTCACTGTAAATTTAATTAATGTGGCATGTCATACAAAGAAGTAGAAGGAGGTGGATATAATTACTAACTGCCAGAGTGTAATCACAAAATCATATATCAAATGAATAGACACAAGGCTGCACAGACTCGCACACTCAACAAGGCACTTTGAAAAATTTGTTATAACAGCGTTTGCCACAGGATTCATTTTATGTCGACAAGCTGATTGTCTTCAAGCTGATTCTCAAGGGACTGGGGCCATTTTTCAAACCACTGGTTATGTGCCTGCATCTCATCGATCAGGGGACTCACTGTCCCCTCAGAGCGGCGTAAATTAACTCATGTGTTCCTAAGCACAGCCTTGAAGGAGACCCCCATCAACATCATTCTGTATCTTGGACCTGGATGATTGCATTGTTTCAAACATGGATCATGCATTTTCAAAAGAGCGTGTGGCTGCAAATTTCACTCTAACTGATTGTGTTATCGATCTCAGTTGCTTCCACTGCTTTATGTTCTCTTTTATCCACTTGTTGTTCTCATGATAGAGGGTGAATGTTTGCAAAGGTGGCAGTTTCTGTTACAAACACGCAATTTAACTGTTCTATATGGCGCTGCTATAGCAAATTGTATTTATAACTTCCTTGCACCACCTTAAAATGAATTTCATCATTTATATCCTTCTTTTTGGTAGGTATGTTAAGCTATTAAAACCATTGTTTTAAACAATTACATCATGGCTAGAAATATATTGCAATCATTTTTTGGAACTTTATTCATAATATCTCAAACAATCTATGAGAAGCTCGTCATCTTTATTTGTGCCGTTTACCTGCCAAGGTAGTGTCATTTGATATCAAGCATGTTGTATTTTTGTTGTTTCCGCATTTGGAGTGAGCTCTATCTGGACAGAGTGGGGATGTGAGAAACAGAACTCCAAAAGAGAGACACTTGTCAACCATAGCTTGGTGGTGGCTATGAAGCACATTTATAAAGTCCTAATTACAGCAACAGTGATTATTGATTCGTGCTCCTCCATTACCTAAAATACTCTAACTTTATATTCTCTGATTCCTGCTTTAACCTGCGGTGAGATGTCAAAATGAAACACAGTATTCTTATTAGTTTGGTTGCTTTATGTCCTTTAAATTTTAGTTCTAAAATGTTATTACTTGAAAGCCTTAGTGTGGTAACAATTAAACAGATAATCGATTCATCCGCTCTTTAAAATGAAAAATGTTTTAGAGGGTTTTTATCCACAGAGAAAATATATATTTATTATTCCACTATATTTTATGATGTTTTAATTATAGCAAAATTTCACTTTGACCAGAGGTGCTGTCAAAGCCTGATGCCTCCCCTGTAAACATTGTAGCGCCGTAGGGGGTAACAGATTGGGCCCCTCTGTATGAAAGTGTGCACAGTAAGTGTGTTTGTTTCTGCAGGAGCTGAGATGTGTAAATGCCAATGGTAATTAAAAAGATTCAGCACTGATATGGCTGAAAAAGGGGGTTGTGTTCCATTTCTGTCAGGGGCTTTGATGATTGAGGTTTACTTTGAACACAGAAAGCAGTACTGTGCAGGAGGGTGCATGTGTGTGAGAGAGTGACTCATTGTCCAGCTGTCCACTAAATCCATGTTTTTATACTCATTAAGGTACTTATAAAATATATTGGCTATTTTGAGTAAGACTAAGAGCAGTAAGTATTTGTCTATTACACAGTTCAGTCAATACATTTATTTACAAGGCCCTTCAATGGAAAGGAAAAAAAACTAGACATTTTTTTTTTATTCTAAAATGATTTAATTAATCAGCAAATATAAGGGAAAACATAAAGGTTGGTTACTTTGATACCCAATTAGTAGAAGTTGCTAGGAACCAAAATCTGTCAGCCCTTGAATGTGTGGAAATGAAGATGAAGCAAAGCAGTTCTTACAATCATAGGTTGTAACATGGAGGGTGTTTGCCCTGTTTTGATCTCTCCTCACTAAACAGCAAAGAGTCCATCAGCAACAGATACCCCTCAATTATTCAGGAGGTTAGCATGAAAAATAAATGGCTGTTTCCTGTAGTGAGAGGTGTGGTGCAGCCATGGTGTCTCAACCTTTTAGGCAGTGCAACGCCTTTACGTCTTAAGCTAGGCAAATGCTTTCTCTTGATGCTAAATCTACAGCTGGTTTAGTTCCATTATTGACTGAGATTAAAGCTGCTGGGCAAATGCCCAAGTGTCATTATCACAGAGGAACCCAAATCCTTTCTGGCTGGTCAGTGGGAGCCACAGTGCTCTCTTATATCACTGAGTGCTGTAGGTCAGTAAAGCTTGAAAAAAAAAAAATGTAATGATGCACATCTGAGTGTTTAGACTTTGTAATGGCGGGCAAACACTATACGATATTTTCATTTGTACTCAGCTATAGTGCAAACTGTACAATGAAACCGCAGGGTTAAAGTTCACAGCTCACAATATCTGTTCTTGCACTCTACGGCCTGATGGTAGATCACGCTGTATGTCCAAAAACACACGTCAGACTCGGACTTGTCTGTCCTGAAGTAAAGTCAGAGAAAAAGAAGAATTCAATTGTTTGCACCTGTGCAGAACACAAGGTTGAGGTGAATCGGCTTGTAGATGCTCGCAACTCCACAGAATATGCTTATGATGGCCGACTGAATATCAAAAAACTTTGATTTACATCTGACTGTACGACTCCTGATCAGGAGGTGGTCTTGAGAGGCTAATCCTTATTACCCCTGTATACTACTTGACCCAGAACACAAAATGAAGCTGAACCTGATCCAAAATATTCTCAAAGATTTTTTTTCACAAATAGCAAAAAGGTGTATATCTGTCATTCAGTGTATGCCCTTCTTAAGTGGGTAAAATTAGAGGGCATGCATTGTTTCCTTTGCCAGAATGATGATTACTTATTGGCTGATATGACTCCATAGAGCATTGCATTCAGATCTATGGGGTTAATTTGTCCCAGCATTGGAGAGACAGAACCGTCAGACTCAAGCTATATCTAATCATCACAGGAGTTAAACAAGAAATCGTCGGTACACATACTGCAACTCAGATGTAGAAAAAAGGGGAGGTAGCTGGGCTTACAGTTCTTTAGAGATACAAGAAAATATCAATAAAAAAACATTGGTAGATTTTTAATTCAAAATATATTCCTGAATATTCACAAAAATAGTTTAAACTCTGAAAGTTAAATTGTTACCAAAGGTATTATCAGTTTTATTTTGTTTTATTTGCTTTACTACCTGCTTTATCATGTTTTTATCATTGCTTTTACTTTCCTTCGATTTTACGGGTTTAAATTATGTCCAGCACTTTTATCTTTGCACTGAATTGTGCTGTACAAATGAACTTGCCCTGCCATGTCTTTAGATAGGTGTGCTTCTTCTTCGCTATTTTTTTTTTAATTAATTTAAGCTCTTTCCAGTGCAAATTGGTGTTAAATCTAATTAACCATTAATTAGATCTCTGCTTGAAGCCACTTTAAGGAAGAAAATAATTCAGTCAATTTCTATTGGTAACCTTTAAATGAGATGAATCAGCTGGCTCATCTGAATACACAATGACATTTATGCAGTTCGTTGTATTTAGCATTTATGGTTAAATGTTGGCATGAGGAGGGACAAGAACGCACACTTTTAGGGACTGCTGTGATCTATAAAGGACAAATGTTTTGTTTTGTTTTTGGGTATTCAATATTCTAGTGTTTGGCGTACGTGCAATTTTAGTATGGATTCCATGTAAAGTTTTATGAATGAGACCACAGAAATGTTTTGTTGACCGAGCCAGGGGTAAAAGAAATTTTTTCAGTGCATTCTACATAAGTGGGTTGAACTTAAATTTTCTATTTTCATTAAAGCTTTGATGTCTGTTGTGACAGCATGGATGTAAGTGGGCCTAGCATTGAACAATACAGTATTGTCAAATATTTACCCTGAAGTTTTAGGATTAGAGTGGTAGAAAACCTGTTGTTCTTGATGTCATTACACTTTGTTCTAAGTGTCAGCTATTTGGCACTCACTGTCTGACAGTCTGTCTTCCCTTTGAGTTTGTACTTTCTTTCTTTTTACTGTCTGAATGATTTGTGTCCTTTTTCCTTTTGTTGAGCTTTTTCTTGATGCAGATTGGTTTACAAATAAAGAAGAAGCTGGTAAAGGAAACTCTTTATGGACTGTAATATAAGCTCATATTTTGCCTGTCTTATTTCCACAGGTGGTCCATCACGCTGGTCATCCCCACCATGCGACTGCTGCTGCAAGAACCACAAGGGCGATGGCGAAGGCGAGAGTGGTACTTCCTTTAATGAGCTTTCAACGTCCAGCTCGGAGAGCCAGTCAGAGGCCAGCTCTCCCCAGGGAACTGTTGTCTGTGGTCCAGTCAGTCGTCAGTCGCACCCTCATGCCAAAGTGCAGACCCTGGACAGACCGCAGAAGAAAGGCCCAGTTAGCATGATTCAGCAATCTGACCAGCGACGGAAGAGTGACTTACTGCGCACTCTTACAGCCAGCTCGCGGGACACCAGTGGATCTAAGAAACGGCCTGCTAAAGAAAAGCTGACGGTTGAGGAGGAGCTGGAAAAGTGTATTCAAGATTTCCGCAACATCAAGATCCCAGAGAGGTTTCCTGAGAGGAAGTACATGTGGCAGGCTGACCTGCTAAGAAAGTATCGCCTTTGAGCCAGAATTTTGAAGGAATGCATTAAAGGAGGAGACACCAGGCCAAGGATCAGTTTACATGTATTTCCATCAATTTCTTCACACAACATGAGATTTTGAAAGGACACTACATACAAGGATATTGAATGTCAGAACCAAGATTAAATCATCAAAACGGGAATTGCAAAGGCTAATAAAAAATGTTATATGTACAGTATGTATTTATATGTAGTTTAGACCAACTATATACTGTAGGTATGTGCAGTAACTTGCTAAATGCATCAGTGCTGGACTATTACAAGAGACCTAACTGATAGAACAATTGAAATCCTTTTACTGGCTGCACCTGGTGTTACTGATGGCTAATGGATTGCACAGACTGTAATTGAACATCAATTTGATGGGAAAAAAACTACAAACTCTACATTTCTGATCCAACAGAGGCAAACACTGATTTATTGCGTGTACGTATGAGTGTGTTGATATGCATGTGTGTGTTTGTACCCAGGTGGCCTGGAGGTCAAAGATAAATCTGCATCAGGACTCATTAATAATTCATGCAGTTCCCACAGAGCTCTCTCCACGAATACTCCCTGAGATCTCTGCTGCTACAGCGGCACAAACAGCTGGGCTGATTACTTCTCTTTTAGGTAACATTTGGGGACTCTTAAGCCAGAGGGAGGCACAATTTCATCAGCATATAAATTAATTCACCTTCTTAGAAGGAGGTTAGGTTGCAAATGTGCCCATGGAACACCAAATAGTTACACATGGCTTTAATTTTGACAAAGTTGCCTGGACATAGACCAACAATCGTGAGGGATTAATGAAAGAGCAGTCAAACTTTGAAAGAAAGCAAAGGTTTGATAAATTGAACACTCAGATCACAGTCATCAAACTATGTTAACATGCATAAAAAAAGAATCCAATGTCAATGTACAATAAATCATTGCATAATTAAGCCTCACTCTGTATGACAGCTACTAAACACACAGAATAGGAAAGGTCGGTTTAGTTTTCTAACACTGCCAAAACAATTTGAGGCTTTTCACTTATTGTTGACAAGCTGATCAATAAACAATGATGACTAGTTTGATGGTAAAGCTACAGTAATAAATGAAGTTCTTGTTTACAGTTATTATTTAAGTTTTTAGTGGTGATGGAATGTGCTACAAAGGAAATACAGAAACTAACATGGCAGGGATCTTCAACCTTCACAAGGAAAACACAACTAGTACAATGCTAGTTATTTTTAAAAACTTAAATTTTTTATTGTAATTTTATTGTAATAACATAAGACTGATAGAAGCACAATATATGCTTATTAAATTGCGTGGTTTAAATTACATGACAATCAATTGGTAAAGAAATCTAAGGACGTTTCTGTAGTCATTATAAAAGAGCATAAGGCGTAAGGAAAGTAAGCTGTGCATTTTCATTACTATATGGTGAGACACACAATTGAATTGAATGAGACTAGGGACAATGCTTTCCCTGAGAACCCAAAGAAAACAAAAAGTGTGCAATTTTATTTTACTTTATGAGCAGTAATTAAAAGCAAATAGTATCTTAAGGCCCTTTCAATTACACAGAAAAAGGGTTGATTTTTTTTCATACCTTGGTTTCAAACAAAAAGGTTTACTATGACTAAAAATTCTGAGTTCTCACTGACTTGTGCTCATTTATCTACATCCCTGTGGAAGTAGATTTGTTCTTTTTGTCAGAGTAAATTTCTCTTTTTTGACTCGTTCAGTAGAATTGTTGTTTTAATAATAAAGGGGATGTCCTGATCCTGTGGCTTTTTTGAACAATTGCTTTACAGAAACGGACAGCACCTAACTTTCCTCCACCTACATATAGATATGAACTTCATTGTCATCAAATTCTTTTTGTTTTTCATAGAACTTAATATTATGTCAGCCCAAACATTGCAGGTATAAGAGCTTCAACTCTTCCAAGAATTGTTGAAATTGTTCCGAAAATCTTCTTAACTGTTTCTTTTTATGAATTCTTGAATGTTTATACAAATTTCTTATCATTCTTACGAAGCCCATTTATTAAGAGCAGATACTGATGCTGCACAACAAGTCTGTCAATATAAAAATAATAATTTGAGACTTTAGGGGTATTTTTGTTAAGTAACTAGAGCACTGTCATATTCTGACAGACGATCCGAACACTTTCCCAACACAGTTGTAAGCAGGCAGTTCTAAATATGCTGGAATACTGAGGCATTAATATCTCCAGAGACAGAGTGCTTGACAAACTTACATTTGACACTTTGAATTATCCTTGGTAATTTAAGGTTTAATATTAGCTGTTCATCTATTGAAATCCACTGAGTGAAGGTCTCTACAACTTTTCTAAAGCTAACCAGATGTATACAGCTATTCAGTCTGCAAAATCTGCAATGTTACTAAATGGCTGAAACTTATCGCTTACACTTTTTTTTTTATTCCCCCAACAGATTAAGGTAAATATGTAATAGGGAAGAATTTTCTTCGACCAAATATTAAACAAATGTCTGTCAAAGCAGTCTGCAATCAGATTACAAGGATTTTCCAAAATATCAATGGTTTAAACTCACTTCTTTGAACTTTGAAAATAGGAAATTTCTCAGCTGTTTTAAACTATTGTGGCACAAAGCATCCGCTTGTTTTGGTAACATGTCAGCAGGGTGGAACAATTCCAAAAGTACAAAATCTAAATGTTTAAGGTTTAGTTGCTAACTTATCAGTCTAGTTATTTCTTGTGACAGCTGTAGCCACAGCGTTCTAAGAGTGAGTAAGGAGAAGAAAGAAAACGTTTAAGGAAAACATGATTTTGGCATTGACATGACATGCTTAAAGGTATTGTGGAGGATTTTGGTGAATTTTTGAAAAGACCCGTTCTCTCCACTTAAAAAAAAAAAAAAAATGCACCTGCACAACTGTATCCGGGAATGCCTATTAAACTTGTGCAAGAGCATGCAAAAGCCCATTTCTCCTCACGCTGTTTAAACATTGCTTTTCTTATAGCTCATATGGGCTTACTGTGTCGGAACGTCTGCCCTAACCCCTAAATCCACCAATCACTATATAGAGCTGGGACTATATAGTGGACATTATAGCCAACTAAGTTAACTTTCCATTCGGACTGATTATCACTCCTTTTTAATCCCAGTTGGTCACGTAACTCCTCCGCCACTGCGCGGTGCCTGCGCCATCTTTTTTATTAGTGGCCGCTGTCCGGTAGCAGCATCCTGTGGCGACAGCGGGCCGCTGTAACATGATATCCCATAATGCTTTGCAAGAAGTGCTCTTTGTGCATTCCGGTATATATCTGCCTCTTCATAGGCCTCTCTTTTCTTCTCATACACTTCATAGACACTTTTTCTCTAATGACTCTTGGTCATTTTCAAAGAACGGCGGCGAGAAAGGTGAGCTTCAATGACCGGCTGAAACCGTAGCTCACCACATATACGCCTGAAAGTACACATGCACAGAAAAAGATAGCTAACGGAGCGAACACGTAGGACGGCCTTACGTAAACATATCACCAGAATGATTGACAGTTAGGAAGACCAATTATTTGGATGATCCACCTGGAAATAAAAGATAATCCTCTATACCTTTAAGGTTGTGTGGAGGCTTATGCTTTAAAAAAAAAATCTAGGAGTTGCCAAATAATGAACATAAAATCATCAGGATTGGTAAGCAGGGCATCCCTAGTTAAAAAGGCTAAACATAATGTAACACAATGAAAACAGAAGTGAAACAAAATTATGTTAAAATTATATTTCTCTTGAGGCTGTAGTGAAACATATTCATTGCCAAATAAAAGTACCCCATCAACATTTGAATACAAATAAGGTGAAGGGCACACGACAAAGGCTCCTGC
The DNA here is from genome assembly GCF_016077235.1 of Cyprinodon tularosa. Taxonomy (NCBI): domain Eukaryota; kingdom Metazoa; phylum Chordata; class Actinopteri; order Cyprinodontiformes; family Cyprinodontidae; genus Cyprinodon; species Cyprinodon tularosa. The sequence goes on from NW_024039016.1 coordinate 991,321, forward strand.
AATGATACTGAAGTGAGGCAAATTTAGTCTTTGTTGGAGAAACTTAAGGTGTCCTAAATTTCTCTTTGATATATATATATACTGTATATATATATATATATATATGATTCTAAATATTTATGCAGTTTTTTCCTATTTATTTTAATAATAAATGAATTATAAACTACTAAAACACTATTCAGATTTTACTTATCAAAAATACATACCACAAAATGCTGAAGTATTACAGTTATTTTTCTATACACAGAAGTTACTTTTATTTCAATGATATTATTAAAATGTTCTTACAATGTCCAGAAAATAAACTTTCCATGGGAGTAACTAAACTTGCTAACATCTATTAATCAGCTTAAATTTATTTAAAGATTCAGGAACGGTGTTGCATTATGTTGTACAGTAGAAGCAAAGGCACGCTTTTCCTCCTATCCTCCTATTAAATTAAGTGTATTTACCCTTAATTTGAGCAGCCAAATAAGATGATCTGCCAATGTAATTAGTATTTTTACTCCTAAAATAAGATTATTAGATAATATACACTTAAAATTAGAAAAAGCAATAGTTTTTTTCTTATTTTAAATGTAAATTGTCTTTCTTCCATTGGCAAAGTGTCTCACTTACCTCCTCAATTCAAGAAAAAATGCACATAATTTGAGCAAAAATGACTTATTTAGATTTCCATTTTTTGCAGTGAAATGTGAGCTATAACAGAACCTCTGACAAGAGTTAGTTTTCTGTTTTTACAGATTTATAATTTAATGAAATTTATATTTTTTCTTAAAAACTATGTTAACTATGCTAAAAATCAATGACATCAAAGCAAAGTAATGTGTTATTCTTTGTATATAATGTAGAACATACAGATTCACAGCATACAGTCACTGCTGTTATGTTGCTCTCAGAGATCCACAAGTCTGTCAATAATCTAAAACAGTCTTTGTTAAAATATTCTGTGCTTGACATTGACAGGGAACTGAAAATAACATATAGGTAAAGTTAAATAATGTGTAGCTATTTGTTGGGCAACAGTATTAAAATTGATCATTCGTTTTTATCTTGCTTTCCTTTTTAATCCAAGCTCCACACTAACAGTGAAATGTGACCACAATATTTCAATAAGGATACCCTATCTAACTAATGTGGATGATAACTGACAAGATGTAAAATCAAAACTCTAAATTCAAAAGAGAATGCAAGCAGAACAGTGATGGAAAGAAAACATATTGAATCTATTTCACAATTTTTCATTGACAGGCTTTCTTCAGTCCGAAGAACATTTCTCAATGAATCATTCAATCAATTACTTTATTGTCAACTACAATTTGCACTGTAAGCAAACCGCCACGGTTTCATTGTTGGATTGCCAACTTGAAGATGGTGGATTTGCCATCGAACTTCTGCCCAGAGAAAGACAAGTCATATGTAGCCAACATTTCAAAGAAGAATGTTTTCAAGATATTGCGTAGTGACTAACACCAGATACAGCATAGGGATTTGCTCAATAACCGATACCGCACTGTGACTTCACAAAGCGCTAGGTGGCAATGGTGCTCTTTGACAAACATGGAGGTCTCCAGTAAAGCACACTCAAATGAAAATTACTCTTAATTAAAAACATATAATTTATTGAACAGTATGTAATAATTTTATATTTAAAATACGTACAGAAGTTTGAATTTTGAACATGACCGGATTTTTCCTTTAATCCATATACAGCATTACCTTGAGCACATAAGATGAGTTAGGTCAGCAAAGCCTAGTTATAAAGCAATAACCCAATTTTTGAACGTAAAGCTTTGTTCATCCTGTTGCTGTATCTAAAAATGGAGAGTATAGCACAACAACCCTACCAAGCCATACTCCACCTAAAATCATATGCCTAATGGTAGAAACAGCAAAGAGGCACATGACTGCTCTAGAGAAAAGGAGATTTGCAGCTCAGTTGGGATCTGAGAATTTTTTGGCAGGACAACATTTTTTTTGTGTACTCAATGAATGTGACCTTTACTAGAGAGACCCTGAAAAAAAGAGAGGTTGAAAAAACTCAAGAGTTCTGCTTGCCTCAGGTGATGTACAGTAGAGGACACAGCAGCTACAAGTAGGATGGTGCACTGGTTAGATGAGATGACAATGCACCTAAAGCAAAATTGGGTGGTAGAAAACTAATACTCTGTAAACACAATGTCTAACATGAAATTCGGTTATCGGCAGTAACGTTGGAATAAAACTAAATCTAAAAGTAGTTTGGACAAAAAGTAATGTCAGTAGACATGCCCCGTTGAGTCTAACTGAGTGCCAGTTTGTCCAAAAAAAATTATAATTTCATTAAAGTACACTTTCTTATTTTTTACAAAACATATCTCCAAAATATATTCATGCTTGCAGTTGTTACCCGATAAAGGTATGTTAAAGACTTCAAGGAAAACTAATAGTTTTGCAAGGCGCCATAATGTTTCTTTTACTGTAGTTTTTTAGTAGAGCTCATAGCGGCAAATCTTTCACCAGGGATAAGCTGCTCGGATGTGTGCTTTGTTTTCTTCTGTCGTTGCCTGATGCATCTGTTCTACAAAATAGTTCATCCATGCAGATGAAATTTAATGTCCTTATCCAACAGTTGAATGAGTAGAAATGGAAGCATAAAACGTTTGACACCTGGTGGCCTTTTAGAGTTGTCTACAGCTGTTTTTGCACAATGTATAGAAAAAAAGTACAACAAGCAAACAGGGAAGTATTTTAAAGCGAACATATATCACCTTCCATGTCCAGCACAACCCCAAAACATTTTGAGAGCATGTGATATGTGGTTCTTTTTACCTGAAATCATACATATTTGTGCGAATTAGTAAAATGATGTGTGCAAATTATGTCTTAGGAAACTTGTGATGTATGAAAACGAAGAAAGTCTAAACCAATGTAAAGTTGTCTGTTTTTGTTATTTTGCAGTGCTCCGTTTTATTTCTCGGACCGATTTCCTCTCCCTAAAATGATGGTAAATACTTTACATGAAACCCCATCACATGACTGCAACCTTCGTTATTTTCTGCTGCCTTTGAAAAGCCTGCCAGCCACAACAGAAAGTCACAATATTCCAACACCGCCATGGCAGACGTGGAGTCGAGTGTTGAAAGCAAAGGGGCTAGTTTTGATGTATGTTGATGTTACACACATTTACAAAAAGAAAAAAAAAGCAACAAAACATTGTGAGCATGTGTTATAAACTTATGAAAGATTTCAATTAGTCTTGTGAAAAGAGTATGTGACAAAGAAATATTAGACAAAAAAGAGAAAATAGAAAAAAAAAAAAAGATAAGCACAAATGTGTTGATTGTTATTGTTTCTCCACTGGTGTATGAAGTTCTTAATGAATAAAACGATTCTGCAACATCACCAAACCCCTGCAAAACAAAGCAACTCTCATGGCAAGTTAATGGAAAACTTGTTACAAATCATCATGAAACTGCAGAACACTATTCACTTACTGTAGCAATACAAAACTCTCAATTGTTTTTCCTTTGTATTCTGTGGAGGAGAGTCATTTACTATGGTAAAACATATATTCAAAGAGTCTGACATTCGTGCTGAGAGTTGCTCTGTATTCTAGGTGTAACATTCTGTTTCTATGGCTGCCTTTAGAGACAGTACTATTCATTTGCAAGTCTTTAGATAAACAAGCTGTCATTTTGAAATGTATGAGTAAATCCAATAAAGAAGATGAACTATACTGCTACTAATGAGTAATGCTTGTTTTGTTCATAATGAATATTCATTAGATGATTAAAATCTATTTAATAATGATGGAAAAATCATTTCAGAAAAAAAGTACAAGATTCAATTAGAGCACATAAAGGAATGTTTTTTTTATTGCAAAGTCACAAGTGGCAAAGTTTTCGCCAGCACTAACTATTCAAATTGAAACGATCACTCTATGTATTTTTTAAACCTTTACCTTTTAAGTTACAATTAAAGTAGTAATCAATGACATTCTGTTACCCTTTGATATAAATATGATGGGAAATTGAAGCTCTATTCTCTTGGCTTGTCAAAAAAACTTTAAAGTAAGAAAAAGTCAATTCAGGATAGGTAGATGTCAGCTGAACTAGATAGTAAAGAATGGCTACAAGAAGGTACAAACCTCCCATTGCTAACTTCAGAGCAAATCCTAAACAATAAAACAAACCTTTTGTTTGTTTGTTTGTTTAGAATTGCAACCGCACGACTGCAATTGTGCAAAAAGGTCAGGACAAAGACCATCCGACAAGCACCCTGGGGAGGATGCAAAAGGTTAAGATGTCTAAACTCCCAGATAAACTACACTAAGCAATTCAAAAATCTTTCAGCGCAAAACCAAATCACACCGTGCAAGCTCAATATGACAGTAACTGCGTGATTTACTGCTGCAGTTCTGTTGTGTCAGAAACATACAACAAACTCATCAGTCTAACACTAAACTGACAGCAACTGTAGGAAACTAATGAAGTTCTATTATTAGAATGACAGGAAAATAGGGTAGGAAAAAGAGGAAAAGAAAACAGCAGATTTCCTCCCAACTGGGCAAAAGAGGCCAAAAGATAGACTGCTGTTATTTTCATGATTTGCTTAAGAAAATGTCTGACCAAAGATTTTTCATAATTTTTCAACATTTTTAATTCTTTCTGCTAAGGATTTTGAATTATACAGATGATGCAAAGGAGTCGTTTACCAGGTTAAATCTGAAATGAGATCTCCAAAATGTCTCATGTATTTCTCCTTGACAACTATAAGATATGTGTGACACAAAATGAGACTAATGTTTATTCCTCATGTGTCACACTTTTTTTCTCTGGAGCAATAAGGACTAAAGTTCGATTTAGCCTTCTTTTAAGTTTCAGAAAAGATCTCAACAAGCTCAAATAAAATTCTCAGACTTTCTCTACTTTCGGGTCTCCTTGTGATCCCATGCAGATAAATCAGAGAGCTCTCGCTATGAATTCAGTCAACTCTCATCCCAGTTTCAGTTCATGCTCCAACAGAGCAAAGGAAGAGCTCTCAAGCCTTTTAAGTTGTAGAAAATATCTCAACAAGCTCTAATATCATTCTCAGAGTTTCTCAACTTTTGTGTCTCTTTGGGATCTGAGACAGAGAAATCAGAGAGCTCTCACTGTGAACACAGTCAACTCTCATCACAGCTTCAATATCATTTTTGGAAAGCATTAAACACAGCATTCCTAAAATTGACTTCACATTTAAAGCATTATGTGACTCTGAAGTACAGATAGAAGAATGAAATGTTGCTGTAAAACAATAATTATTGTTCACAGCCTTAAAAGAATATTTTAACAGTTATTATTTAATGCCATCTATGAATCAAGGAGTCATTACATTATTGAACAAACTAGGAAATGATAGAAGATATACTGATAATCTAAGGCCAATAACTATTGAATGTAGATTACAAATCATTCACCTTTATCCTCTCTGATCAGCTGAAAACTTATTTGGGACAGATATATTCTGTTTATTGTAAATAAAATTTAACTTTATAGTTAGATTTACATAAAGCTTTTGACTCTATAGAGCAAACTTTAGAATTAAATAGAGTATTTTGGCATTGGTGAAAGGTTTCTAAAAGGGATTAATTTAATGTATAAGGATATCAATAGTTCAGTCTCCCTCTTTCTCAAGGATCAGCCAGAAGATTTTAAGTGCAACAGGGAATCAGACAGGGTTGCTTCTGCTCCTCTTTATTATTTATTTTATCTGCAGAGTTATTGGCTGTTTTTCATAAGAATGGCCAAGATATGGAGCAATTGAATGTATGTGGTTATCCACTGATCAGCTCACTGATACCACTATTTTTCTAAAAGATGAAAAACAGATCATCTTAGTTAAAAATAGGACAAAGAGATTTTTATGGGGTCTGTATTATACAGAAATGTATAAAAATTTGAGTTAATATCAATACAAGATTATCAATAAAGCACTTAACAAGCAAAGTAACAATGAGAAACCAGCACTAAAGAACTGCACAGAAGGTGTATGTATGGGAGACAGAACAAAGACTGGAGTAATCAGCTAAAAGGGAGCAAGTATGGATAGTAGCAAATAGAAACTTGGGGAGGGGTGGGCAATTCCACTTCTTGAGGGCCATTTTTCTGCAATTTTTAGATGTGCATTTGGTTCAACACACCTGAATCAAATAATTAGATAATTATTGGACTCTAGAGGAACTGACTGCATACTGAGGAGGTAACTCAGCTATTTGATCAGGTGTGGTGGACCAAGGATGGATCTAAAAGTTGCAGGATACTTGCCCCCAGGAACTGGAATTAACCACCCCTGAACTAGGGGAAAAGAGAGCTGGACAAGAGGGCTAGAGAGCAACACAAAAAACAACTCTGCTTAAATATCACAAGTAAACAAACTGAAACCACTAACCGAGAAAACAGAATAACATAAATAACTGAAAACTCCAAAGAAACTAAAAAAGAAGTCCAAAGGGGAGAACCATGACAGAATGTGTAAATTCAAGTTTTGCAGAATGTCTCGCGACAGCACGTAATGTTTTAGCTGGTGTGGATGCTCTTCTTTCAAAATATGACAAAGCTAAAGAGGTTGTGCATATCATGGAAAACCTACTACTCCTGCTAACAGGAATTGCCCTCATGTTCAGTAATAAACACCACAAAAATAATAAGGCACCGTGATTTCACCAGAGAAGTTTAGGTATGCACACATCGGTCAGCTGAGGGGCGGACATGCATGGTGAAATTTGCAGTGGCGCTATAGAGAGAAGTTGTCTCAAAGAAATTACTATGGCAACTTTTTCAGGTTCTTATGCAGTCTTAAGATGTGATTGCATTATCACAAAAGCCTATGGCGCTGTAAAACCTTGAAGATTTAGCCAGCACATGCGGACGTCCCAGAATCTTCTAAAACGCTCACATACACTGAACTTTCTATGTATTTTTTTCAATTTTTGGAGTATACATAGAGTATTCATAACAAGTTCAGAACCTATGTCCAACGACAGCCTAAGTTATGCATAACGCACAGCAGCGTAATGCCCATGATATGTCAAAAGCCAGTGTCCTGAGCAGGGCAGCAATGTGCCCGGAGGCACCAACCCTGCATAAAATGCACAAGTAGATTTCTCTACACTTTGGAGTGCTGTAGCTGCTGTTTACCGCCCAACAAAAAAATGTAAAATATTTTCCGTATGTTGGCATGCACTGGCGAAATCGTCAAGATGTGACAGCACTTTTAAGAGGTACATCAGCCTTTTCAAGAGACTACATTGAGGTTTAATCTTCAACATTTCTAACAAGAGGAGCTAAATTGCAAGTACATTTTTTATTTATTTTTGTAAGTGCAATAAATGACCATGTTGAGGATGATCTACATAGATTGTTGCAAAAATATTGAGCAGACTAATTTAGTTACACTCCATGAAATTGAGAAGACTGTATGTTCTACAGGCAGTTTGAAAGTAATGTTCAAAGCCATGTAGCAACAATCATGACAGGGCTAAATATCTATAGTTCTCGTAGTCTATCTGAAAGTGCTACAAACAATGTAGTGTAACAAAGGTGTAAAAAACAACCATAAAAAGAAATACAGGATTTTACTGCTCCCATCTCTTTCTCTTTACAGGCTATTTGGATATTCTTTTTTTATGTACATGTCACAATATTTAATTTCAGTAATTTAGTTCCTTCTGGTTTAATTGTATAAAGACTGTCTGCTGTCCTGCTTCATTAATATATGCCTGTCTGTATAATTGTTTTTTCCGTATCCATATTTTTCTAGAATTTTATATTTCTGACAGACTACAAACATATATTTAGAATAACTCTCCCTCCTCTGTCATTGTACCAATACCTCCTCTGTGGCCATAATGACCCCAAAAATTTGTGTCAATTTGTTCCTTACTTTTAAGAGTAATAAAAACGACACAAATATGCATCTGTAGTTGAGTTATAGATTCCCTTTGCAGGTGCTAAAAATTTAAATTTCCTCCATCCATGGACTGGCACAGTCTGGTAACAACTGGCGGTGGATGGGCTGTAGCAAAACTTTTGAGGATAAATTTGGGGAACTTTTGGGGATAAAATACATATTTTTTAATTAATAAAATTTAATTATGATCTGAATATTGATGAGGGAACACACACAAAAAAAGGTTTGCACATGGTTGTTGCTGAATGGTAAACACAAATCTCATTGCACCTTCTTTAAAGATCTGCTCTGGGTAAGTTTGCACTTCTTTTAAGAAATGAAAAACTTAAAAAAATTAGGCCCTTAGTCTATTTGTACAAAATAGTTGTGGAAGTTAGCTTACTTCTACCAGGCTAAAAATAGTTGTACTGGTAAATCAATTTACTTTTCTATTATTTACAAAAACTTTTGTACGATTCCACGATTGATACAATAATTAGGGAAAAAAAGAAGAAAATTGTGATCTCAGTTCTGTAGAAGCCATACATTCACAACTGTTTAAAAGATGTTTACATGCCAAGTTTTAATGTTAAAAAAGAGACAATAGTGCATTTTTTTATTTTTATTTTTTTACAAACGATGTGCATTTTATGATTTCCATTCTGCAGACATGTTGTTTTTATACATATCTGTTTTCCTATTCTGAAGATTGGCATTGGAAAGGCCTCTATCTTCAGTTACGTTAAAATGTCACCATGCCCAAATCTTCATTAAAAATGAATAATTCTAAGACATTTCTATGTTCAAGCAGATGATGCCTTATTACATTTGTAATTATTTTTTTCCAGTGTTGCCCCCTGGGACTACAGACGATAATAATTTACAGGAAATGAGAATGGAATTAGGAATTAGGATGACCTTTTCCCAGGACTGAATGACATGAAATTCACAATGGGCTTTTTTTCATTTTTCAAAGACATGATTTTTACCTTTTCCAAGCACTCAGACTAAACTTTAAGACCATTAAATCATCTATTTAGTATTGGCATATGGAGAGCAATCTGCTGTCAGGCTAGCCTACCCCTAGACAATATGGTTAATTATACAGATTTCAAAGTCTAAGTCTGAACGAGAAGGACTGCTTGTGAAGGAAGAATGTGCGTTTCATGTCTCTCTTTGTGGCTGCCAGCTCTCCACGGTAGGGACAAGAAGGGAGAGTATGCATGACAGTCTTAAAATAGCATCAGTGGGATCAGCTATCTTCTCAAGATCAGGGAATGAGGGAGTGCATGTGGCTCTCGAAGCTGGACTGATAATGTAAGAAAAAGATGGACGAGAGGATAAAAGTGTAGGGGAGAGGATGATAAAGGGAATAAAAAAAGTAAAAGGTATTGAATTAGGATGAAAGGTGAGAAAGGGGATAAAATGAAGCCAAAGTGAAGTGTGGAAGGAGTGGGAGATAAGTGGTTGGAAAGGATGACAAGAAGGCTGGTGGAGGGATTTACAGGAAAGAGAATGGAAAAATGAAATAAAAGACTGCAGGTAGTAGGTATGGGGTATAAAGGCAGTCAGAGAAATAAAACAGGAACACAGAGCTAGAAAACAACAGCTGAAAGAGCAATGTGGGTTAGGAAGCATACGGAGCCTGTGTTAGCTGTCAGCATCCATATCTGAGATAACAACTCCAACTCCAGATACATGATCCTTTTTTCTGCATTACAAATGAAAGAGTGCACACCTGCACTACAGTACCATCAGCTGCAAGTATTGCTGTTGTAACCACAAGTGGGGTGGATATTTCTCAGCATCTCTGCTGAATGACACATACACTGCCAGGCATTGTGGAGCAAACAATGGTACAAAGCTTTGCACAAATGGCTGATCCTGCATCAGCTGCATCCCCGAGCCATAATCACACTATGAGATTAGTAAAAGCACATTAAACCCCTTATCTCTTTTTCTCAGTGAATTAAAATGAGCCAAAGATTACTTGAGGTCTTGCTATGCAATAGCAAGACCTCAAGAAAGACGGCTTTCTCAAAAAAGGCGTATCAGTAAAGGGCTACAACTCTTGAAAGCTAAAAGTCTTATAATACAATAAATACATTAACAAATAATCACAATAAAACAGACTGGCTACCTGTCCAGGGTGTACCCCACCTCTCACTCATAGACTGCCAGAGACAGGCCCTGGCCACACCACAGCCCTGATTAAATAAGCGGTAGAAGATTGATGGATGGATGGATGGATGGATGGATGGATGGATGGATGGATGGATGTAAAAATATGTCAATAATTATATTTTGAAAAGCATATAGAAAGTTTAATTTATTATTACATAAATATCTTTTATTATTATTAATTAGTTAAGTTAACCAATCAGATAAATGAGTCTATTTTACAAGCTATGCCATTATATTTAATGGGTCCAAAAATGGAGCCATAAAATAGAGTTTTGAAATGAAAGGAATTTCAGAATTTAACAGCTATTCCATTCCGTTTTATTGAAATTGGGAGATTTGGGGGTTACACTAACTGTGGAGTTTGTATAATTTTTGTCTGAGCACTGACTAATTTTTCCTTTTTTTCAAGTCAATTACTTTGCAACAATGCTTCTAAAAAGAAATAATATGCATATAAACACTTTATTCTGGCCTGTGTATTAGTCTTTGAAAGTCAAAATAATTTTGGGAACTGTATGAATACACTATATTGCCAAAATTATTTGCTCATTCATCCAAATTATTGGAATCAGGTGTTTCATTTACTCCCAGGGCCAGAGGTGTACTAAATCCAGCATCTAGGCATGCAGACTGTTTTTACTAACATTTGTGAAACAATGGATAAACCCTCAGGAGCTCAATGAATTCTAATAACTCTGATAAGATGCCATCTGTTGTGAAATTTGCTTTCTCCTAAATATTCCAAAGTCAACTGTCAGCTGTTGCCACAAAGTGGTAGGTAAACTGACAGAGCGAGGCAAGCAGATGCTGTAGCACATAGCACGAAGAGGTGGCCAACTACAGAGTCAATCACTACACACAGAACACAGAACAGTGCAGAGAAAGATTCATGGAATGAGAATCCATGGTTGATTATTTACATCAGAGCCATAGTGCAATGGTCAGTGGTGTAAAGCACGCCATCACTGGACTCCAGAGCAGTGGACATGTCTTCGCTAAAGTTAAAAAAAAAACAAAAAAAACACTTCTCCTTCTGGAAATCTGATGGATGATTCTGGATTTGGCAGTTGCCAGGACAACATACTTGAGTATATGGGGACAATTGCAAAGTTTGATGGAGGAGGGATTCTAGTGTGGGGTTGTTTTTCAGAAGCTCGGCTTAGTCACCTAGTTCCAGTGAAAGGAACTCTGAACTATTCAGCCTACGGAGACATTTTGGCCAATTCCATGCTCCAAACTATGGGGAAAGTTTGCACAGAGTCCTGACTTCAACCTGATAAGCGTTCCTTTGGGATTGCAGTGAGGGGAAATAACTCTTTGAACACCCTGCTATTTTGGAAGTTTTCGAAAAAGGAAGTTTCAGAAAAAGGTGTATTGGACATAATCTAAAAAGTAGATAAATCCAGAAATCGCAATATATGATTTTTTTAACTAGTTATTTTTATGATACAACTACAAATGAGTATTTGAAGACCTGTCTATCAGCTGGAATTCTCAACCTCAAAAACCTGTTAGTCTGCCTTCAGATGTCCACCTCCACTCCATTTATTATCCTAAATTAGATGCACCTGATTGAGGTTGTTAGCTGCATAAAGACACCTCTCCACCCCATACAATCTGTAAGAATCACACTAACAACATGGCCAAGACCAAAGAGCTCCCCAAATACACTAGAGACAAAATTGTACACCTCTACAAGGCTGGAAAGGGCTGTGGAAAAATTGCCAAGCAGTTAGTTGGAAAAAGGTCCATTGTTGGAGTAATCATTAGAAAATGGGAGAAGCTAAACATGACTGTCAATCTCCCTCAGACTGCAAGATCTCACTTCGTGGGGTCTCAATGAATCTAAGAAAGGTGAGAAATCAGCCCAGAACTAAACAAGAGCTGGTCAATGACCTGAAAAGAGCTGGGACCAACATGTTTCCATGGTTACTGATGGTAATACACCAAGAATTCATGTTTTGAAATCATGCTTGGTACGGAAGTTTCCCCTGCTTCAACCAGTACATGTCAAGCTCCATCATAAGTTTGCCAATGACCATTTGAATGATCCAGAGGAGTCATGGGAGAAAAATATAAGTTTTAGTACTTAATCATATAATAATATATAACCTTTATAACTTTTGAATGAATATATATATATATATATATATATATATATATATATATATATATATATATATATATATATATATATATATATATATATATATATATATATATATATATATATATATATATATATATATATATATATATATATATAGGCTGTATTATATGCTATTATTGTAGTCTAAATTTGTGTTGAAAATAAATCAGTAAATTCAATAAGGTTTTTTTACTACTCAGTTTCTAAGTTAGAAATTACAATTTTATGTACAGAAATTGATTGGCTTAAAATAAATGGAATGGTTGTTTATGCTTGAGAACAAAACATAGTTTTAAAGCAATAATAATAAACATATTAAAAATGTAAATATGGAAAAAATCGAGGAAAGAAAACTATTTACAGGACAAAAAAACAGACTGAATTGTTTTTTCCACGTGACAAGCATTCACCCTGCACATTTCCCACACACCACCTTTTCACATTTATAACATATGTCATATGAGCATTTTTTTGTGCCGCAATGATGCATTTGACACTGTTTTCTTTGCCTCGGCGAAGCTGGCTCTTATGCGGAGGAGTTGTTGGTAATTTGCGGCTCTCTGGAGAGCATGTGGTTGGCACGCAACTGTTTTGCCAGTTCAAGGATAAAATCTCTGCGTTAGATCGGGACGTTCAAACTGCTGCTGAACAAAGCCAACGTTTATAACTGCTTTGTCGAGGGGAACGTAAAGGACAGCCACAGGCCACCTTCGCAATGGAGACCCTACAGAATACTTTCGAGTCATCTGATCCAACACATCAGTTTGGATCAATTGTTGTATAGTCGACAACGGGCTCTGGTTTGGCTTTTGGGCTGCTGAGTGTCCTGGCTAAGGTGTGTGCAGAGCTGAGAATGCACACATATTTCTGTGCTTTGAACTTATAGACCGTTAGTGCACAGCATTGTTTTTTAGCATTTTAGTGTTGTGTAGCATTTCTTTTTTCTCTAAAAAAGTAAAAAAGTTTGCAGTCATTACGTTTCTCCCTTTTCCTGCAAAAAGCTTCACTAATTTCTGCACAACGCTGTCCCCCTTCTTTATGTTTCAACCCTGCTAAGATAAGGCACATCATTCAACATACATTTCGTGTTGACATCCGCTGCAGGCCAAATTTTAATGGGAAATTTATATGGCTTACTGACCATATACTTTTTTTACAAACCCTTCCCAGACGTCATTTATCAGAGAAATCTTTTTTAAATTTGGATGCGTTCACTTCTCGTCTCTTTTTTATCAAAGCGCAGGAAACGCATTATGGTGTGTAAATGGTTTCGAAACATCGTTATTTTAAAAAGTTGATGCAACACTCAGTGCACAATCAGGCATAGAGCTCTCTATGTTCATGTCCCACAAATCATCCCCCAAAACCATGCAGGCTTCTGTGACGGAGCAGTCCCGTACAGTATGTGAGCCAGTATATCAGGGTCCATTAAACAGGGAAAGGTGCTCAGGGCATCCTGGATCTTCCTCTCTGCATAAGTGGGTCCCTCGGCCTCAGTTAGTACATTCTGACTGACGTCTAACCCTGTTTTCTCCGTTCTCCAACTTAGTCCACACTGTCCCATCCTTTGCCCTCTCCTGGGCTTCTGTTGAGCAGTAGGATGGATTGACTTAGGGTCTGAGCGGAGTCACCCTCATCTGATTGTGGATATTGTATATATAAAGTTTATAATTTGTACTTCTCTTTGTCATTATAATTTCACCATAACAGTTTATCATATTATATTCGCATTATCCAAACCTTGAACAAAAGTTGGCCTATCGTATGATGGGTCTCTGATATGTCTGGGTTATGCCGGGGTGGTTGATCATCCTCAGACTCGCTGTCAAGATCTGGGCCGCTTCCTAATAGTCGTCATTATCGGGCTCTCAATCCCCACCCGAATCGCAATCATCATTATTTTGAAGCATTTTTAAAGCCTGTTTTTTCGTTAGATTATTTCTGAAAGGCATTTTTCCGTATATAAGCTAAAGATTTCAGGCTTTCTAGGTAGGATGTTTGTTGCTAGGCAACAGTTCTGAACCTAGATCAATGCAGGAAGAATTTACAATGCAATTAATAGAGCTGTCAAAATTACGGCTGTGGGTAAGGTAAAATTAACCATATTTATTTTTTAGGTTTTTATTTTATTTAAAAAACGTAAGATTAATTTATTTAAAGTTCTTTCACTTCAAAATCTCAGACCTGTCAAAATGACTGGGAGTTCTAGGCAATAAGAGTTTTTTAATGAAACTGCCACCTTTGGCAAAAAGACAGAACTGCAGCACTCTTCTGCTCATTATTGTGGCTCACGCTGGTACTTAACAATGTTTTTTTTCTTTTTTTTTCTTTTTTTTTTCCCTTACCTGGAGTTGCCTTTGGTGTCTAAGACATTTCTGAGTATACAGAAAATCAGTCTTGACCATAATACTTTGGTTGTTTTGTAGGTCGGATCCATTTAACATGGACGTGCTTCACATCACATGTAATTCCAAGGTAAAATATCAAGATACATGAAATGGAAACACACAGAAAATATTGATAATTTTTAAATAAATAAAAAATGTATTTCATAAAAATAAAAAATAAAAAAAATAAGTTTTTAATCCCATTTTAAACCAGATCATAAAAAGGCTGTTACCATCAAGAAGTAAACTTGACAGACGTGTAAATTATTAACTATCAACGTGCAAATATGGGAGGGGTGTGCTGTTTGGGGGATAAGAATCCAACAATATTTATCAGTCTTATTTGCTTGTGTTTTTTTTTGTTTACTTTTTTTTTTTTTTGTATTAAGGATTTTTGCTGGAACCGTTGATGACGATGTGAGTAAAGGAGAACCAAGGACTGTCTGTTGTTTAATGCAGGCTCCCACGAAAAGAAGCCTAAAGCAGGCTCCCTGATTTTAGTATTGATCCTCGTTTTAGTACAGTGATGAATATTATCACCTATAAAATAATATATATGCTGTGACTATACCTGTAGCTGTACACAATGTTCTATTCATTATCTACCCACTATCCTTACAACAAATATTAAATAGAAAGGAAAATTGATTATCTGTGCTGTTAGGAACACCTGGTCATGTTTATAGAAATTCTGCTGAAGTCACGTTACTCAATTATTCTACAGCTAATAAAGAAATTAGGACAACAGTAAATTTCAGCCTGTTCTTATTTGGTTTTACAGGCCTAAATTGTGAAGTTTAGAAGCATTTTCAAACACCATCATGATGCATCAGTAAATGTTAATAATCAACTGAAATTTGAATGAGCTCTTAAAACAAAACAAAAAAATGCTCATCCTACTTTGCGTATTCTTTAGACTACCGTATTTTCACGACTATAAGGCGCACTTAAACGTCTTTTTTTCCCTCAAAATGTGCGGTGCGCCCTTTGGTGCGGTGCGCCTTATGTGTGTTGTAACTGCGACTTTTGAGACCACCTCATTGAGGAGATGATGAAAGAGTGGCTGAATGTAAGGAGACCAGGTGTTTTTTTTTCCACTCATCACCATCGCTGTTAATATGTAACTCCATGCGTGCCCATCTCACAGCTGATGTGAAAAACATGGGGAAACAAATTAACGCTGTGCTCGCTGTTCAACCGCTCGACATCGGTGTGAACCGGACCCAGCAGGTGCAGCAGAAGCAGCAAGTTTACATCCAAATTCAATGGTTGACGCGCGTATCGGTGCAGCAAAAGGTCACGCAGCGCGTTTTGAGCAGCAGGCGAAGCGCGTCGGGAGCGTTTAAGCATCTGACGCACCGCCAACACGCTGCTGCAGCTCGAGATGGAAAAATTAAAGTTTTGCTGCTGGACGCGCCGCATCAACCAATCAGAGAAGCTGATCTGGGAGCTGACAGCGAGACAGACACAGCGCTCTGATGACATATGATATCAACACAAATGAAAAAGGCTGGATGGATGAGGAGATGATGAAAGCGTGGCTGAGGCAGGTGTATGTGAGGAGACCAGGTGCTTTTTTCCACGCATCACCATCGCTGCGTGCCCATCTCACAGCCGATGTGAAAAAAAAGGTGAAACAAATGAACGCTGTGCTCGCCGTTATCCCGGGGGTCTGACAAAGGAACTTCAACCGCTCGACATCGGTGTGAAGCGGCCGTTCAAAGTAAGGCTGCGAGCGGCGTGGGAGCGATGGATGACAGACGGAGACCACAGTTTCACGATAAGTGGAAGGCAGCGCCGGGCAAGTTACGCCACAGTTTGCAGATGGATTGTAGATGCTTGGACTAACGTGTCTGCTGGCTCTGTTGTTCAAGCTTTCGCAAAAGCCGGCATTATTTCTGAGGAGCCGCGCTGCACGGAAAGTGACTCTGACAGCGAAGAAGGGGAAACTGGCATGTCTGATTTAGCGCAGCTGTTTAAATTCAGAAACAGAGGATGATGACTTTGATGGGTTTGATTAATACTTAGTAATAAATACATGAATAAAGCACAATCATACTCAGTTTTGCTCCCGCTCTATTTTTCTACCTGAAAACTTAATTCAACAGCAGCCTCTGGGCCGGGTCTCCTCCGGTTTCACCGCGGTGGCTGGCAGGTGTTTTTTCATCTAAATAATCTAAATCTTGCAGCTATATTTGCTGTGATCAGTGGGAATAAAGTAGTTTTAATATGTTTTTAAGTGAGAAAGGCCACCTGAAAACTTAATAATTGCAGTCACTTCATCCAGATTATTATCGTGCCTATACTATTTCTGTCGGAGGCGCTCAGACCCCTACATACCAGCGGTGCACCGACAGTAGAAATCCCTTCAACAGCAGCCTCACAGCGGCGGCTGGCAGGTGTTTTTCATCTAAATAATTTAAACTGCAGGCACCAGGATACCGGCAATAAAAGCGAACATATTCCGTCGGCAGGTTTCAGGATTTTAAGTTAATTTAGGAGTAATCACAGCGCTGTGTCATCTGCGATGTGTCTGTCTCATGGCCAGCTCCCAGGTTTGATTAATACTTTGTAATAAATACATGAATAAAGCACAGTCATACTCAGTTTTGCCCCCGCTGTTTTTTTAAATACACAGTAGAGCTATTTAAAGGTAGTAGAGGACATGTACCTGTATATAAAAAACGCGCCCTATAGTCCGGTGCGCCTTATGTGTGTATTAAATACAGAAATGGGACACATAACTGAGACTGCGCCTTTTAGTACGGTGCGCCTTATGGTCGTGAAAATACGGTAACTAAACATAGCCTGGGTCTTAGCTGCTTAGGTAGCTCATCTTCCTTTTCATATCTCATAGAAGTGTTGCTGTGTTTTGAAAAGAGTACTTAAATCTTGTTATAACTCCCAGTCTGTCGCTGTATAAATCCTTTTAGCACTGCAAATTACTGGAGTAGTAATGATTCTCCTCACTCTACTTCACAGGAAGCCATTATGCTAAGGTGTTGACCATAGTGCAGAGTTTCCCTCCTTTTTACTATCACTCACAAACATATGTGTTCAAATGTTTCTTTTTTACAGAACTACATTTTATGTGTTGTATATTTTCTTTTGTACTTAAGGTTCATTGGAACACTGTGACTCTATGCAATGATGGATTTAATATTACCACTAATAACACTTTGATTAGTAGTCGTTATCACTCTTCTTTGGAACTACAGAAATTGATGTGCTCTTATATAAAAATATGTATGTATACACTCACCGGTCACTTTATTAGGTACACCTGTCCAACTGCTCGTTAACACTTAATTTCTAAGCAGCCAATCGCATGGCGGCAACTCAGTGCATTTAGGCGTGTAGACATGGTCAAGACAATCTCCTGCAGTTCAAACCGAGCATCAGTATGGGGAAGAAAGGTGATTTGAGTGACTTTGAACGTGGCATGATTGTTGGTGCCAGAAGGGCTGGTCTGAGTATTTCAGAAACTGCTGATCTACTGGGATTTTCACGCACAACCAACTCTAGGGTTTACAGAGAATGGTCCGAAAAAGAAAAAACATTCAGGGAGCGGCAGTTCTGTGGGCGGAAATGCCTTGTTGATGCCAGAGGACAGAGGAGAATGGCCAGACTGGTTCGAGCTGATAGAAGGGCAACAGTGACTCAAATAACCACCCGTTACAACCAAGGTGGGCAGAAGAGCATCAGTACGTCGAACTTTGAGGCAGATGGGCTACAGCAGCAGAAGACCACACCGGGTGCCACTCCTTTCAGCTAAGAACAGGAAACTGAGGCTACAATTTGCACAAGCTCATCGAAATTGGACAATAGAAGATTGGAAAAACGTTGCCTGGTCTGATGAGTCTCGATTTCTGCTGTGACATTCGGATGGTAGGGTCAGAATTTGACGTCTACAACATGAAAGCATGGATCCATCCTGCCTTGTATCAACGGTTCAGGCTGGTGGTGGTGGTGTCATGGTGTGGGGAATATTTTCTTGGCACTCTTTGGGCCCCTTGGTACCAATTGAGCATCTATGCAACGCCACAGCCTACCTGAGTATTGTTGCTGATCATGTCCATCCCTTTATGACCACAATGTACCCAACTTCTGATGGCTACTTTCAGCAGGATAATGCGCCATGTCATAAAGCTGGAATCATCTCAGACTGGTTTCTTGAACATGACAATGAGTTCACTGTAGTCAAATGGCCTCCACAGTCACCAGATCTCAATCCAATAGAGCATCTTTGGGATGTGGTGGAACGGGAGATTCGCATCATGGATGTGCAGCCGACAAATGTGCGGCAACTGTGTGATGCCATCATGTCAATATGGACCAAACTCCCTGAGGAATGCTTCCAGCACCTTGTTGAATCTATGCCACGAAGAATTGAGGCAGTTCTGAAGGCAAAAGGGGGTCCAACACGTTACTAGCATGGGGTACCTAATAAAGTGGCCGGTGAGTGTATGTATGTATATGTATGTATATAATATGGGTGTTTGTATTTAACAGACCCTTCAATTCTAAGCTGAATCCTATTCTAATCCCACTGTTGCCCTGATAATATTTTTAGATATGTTGACTCACATAATACGCACGCCTGTGCAGTCGACAGCTTGTGTATCTTTGCAGCTCATCCTAGAACAAGGAAGCCAATCAGCACATGGCAGCTCAAACAGGAAACATGCCATTAGAGATGTTTGAAGGTATTTATTTCGGACTGAAGTATTTTTTCCAAACATTGTGTTCCAGCAGCCTCTGTTATTCAGTCCCAGGACAAAATGCCAGATTTCAAAGGTGGGAACATGGAATAAAAAAGATCAACAATAGAAAAACCTGCTACCACTTCTGTATGAAGGTCATTTTGAATCAAAAGTATCTCTGTTTTATAAGTGTGAATTTGAAGTTTCGTAAAGAGAGTAAAGAGAAAAAGCAAAGACATTTTGTAGTTTTACATTTTTTGTCTTTTTTAATTATAAAAAGAAGCACACCTCTTCAAATTCTCCAGTACAATAACAGAAATTGTGCTCTGTGTGACACACAAAAAAATATATTGTGAGCTCAGTTTTGCTCCAGTTAATCTAAACCAAATTGTGAAAAAAATGTTTTTGAAATGTCCAAATAAGTTAATAAAACTGCCCAAAATGCTGCTGTGATTAACATATTTAGTTTTAGAGGTTACACCTTGGCTTTCACTTTTACTACAAATGTCATGATGGAGTTGAGTAAAACTGAACTCTGACTTATGTGTAGCTCTTATAGCTGAATAGCAGAGAGTGCTGCCTGCTTGGTCATTCTATATCAAACAAAAATAGATACAAGCTGTGTTCGATTTCGGCAACTGTCCCAAGGACACAGTGTACCTCAACAGGGTCATTCGAGAGCCGTGAGAATAAAGAGCCTGGAAGAGTTTGGCTATGGATTCAAACAGGTGTAGTCTTCTGCTACTGTCACTGCATCTCACTATGTGAACTACCCGTAAGACACACAACAGTTTTTTTTCATTCCAGAGGGACTTAAATGATTTTTGGCAAAAGTGATAGCCAACATGTAACTCGTAAAGCTGAAAATGTGACTTAAAAGCAACATATTTGTGCAGCAAGGGTGTGTACGTAGGGGTATAACTTTCTTGAGATATGTAAAGAAAATCTACAATTACAAAACTTCTATTTCATGTGTCTGTGACTTCAAATTCACAATTACAATGAACAAATACTTTTGATTCAAAATTACCTTCATACTTCCTCAGCTCTGTTAGCAGTAGTTGTAATTAAAATTTCCCAGTAGTTAATTTAGTCTGTAAAATGTATCTAAGAAAGCACGTAAATAAAAAAAATGTCATATATGATGGGAGAATTATTGAGTAGGGGGTATGGGGTACTGAGTATGAAACATAATTTTTTGCACAACCTGTTGTTATATGTTAATTTTAAGGTATAGTTGACAAAAAACATGCTTCATCAGCTTGGAATAAAATTACCATCACTTTGCTCAGCAATGTAATGCATTCTTCAAAATGATCAATAATAATGATGTATGTAAAACACGTACATTTAACAAAGTAAGATGGAACAAAAATTGTTTTCCAAGTTTAAATAAAATTTTGATTACACTGAAGGGCTGTTGACAGTGATTGTGTCATGCCGGGAATTTCTGAAAAACAAATATATCATCAAGTGCTATATTTGACCTTCGCAAAGATGTCTTTCTCATAGCACATTCTATTTATATACAATATAAATAAATATATACATAAATATATATATATATATATATATATATATATATATATATATATATATATATACAAAATTATGCAACCGCTTTTGGCGTTTGTTTGATCATATTTAGGTACGTTAACACAAATTGGTTTTACTGTATGTCCTATCCTGCTAACATTAAACAACTGTGTTAAAGTAACTAAATATGATTAAGTAAATGCCAAAAATGCTTGCATTATTTTTTTCAGTGTATATATATTTATGTGTGTATATGCGAGCCAGATGGTGTGTGTGTTGTTTTTAGTTTGGCTTTTTTTCTTAATAAAGTTTGGCAAAAAACTGGCAAATCTAGTTTACTAAATAAAGTCTGGTGCAAACATGTTGGAGCAGGTTGGTGTATAGCACAATCATCCCAATCTTCCACAATTTCACCAAATATACTTCTGAGCATATATTTATCCAATACTGGAAATTGAAAGAGGATGGAAAGGCTAGTCGCTAAATGCTCGAAACTCCAACTTATACCAGAATGAATCAGAATGAGGCAATCCTGATAATGCCACATGTTAATCTACAGACGTCTGACATGTATTTATATCTTCTTAGTGACTAATATATATATATATATATATATATATATATATATATATATATATATAAAGGATGCTGTAATTACCATCATCATTTTGCTATCTGAACAAATATTGAGTGCACAGAGTGTCGCTGGTAGAAGAGGATTCAAAATGAAGCAAAAAACAAAAAATAGCCTATTATTCTCTGTTCTGGGCAGAATGACAGCACCATTATAGTTAGGCAATGATTATGAAGTTTTCAACCTGAAAGCCAGCAGGCAACCAAAAAAAGTGATGGATGGAGAGAGACTGAGAAGGGGCTGTTCCTTATGTTGGTGCCTTATAAGCACTGCCAAAGAGGCCACCAATGATTTTAATTGTAAAGAACAATGGTGCTTGCCAATATGGCAGCTTAGTTATTATGGTTTATGAAACATGAAGGCTGAGTTTGACTCTGCGAACAGTCTAAAAGGGCCTGTGCAAGGCTGGCAAGGTGAACACTGCTGAGAATAAGCGGCACTTGACTCCATATGCATCAAACCCAAAGTCAGCCGCTTAGGGCAGACAGGTGCAAGGAGACAAATTAGATACTTTTTCATGCATGGAGCTCATTAGTCAAGTTGGTTCCCTAACCTGTACTACATACTGATATGAAATCTAAAATTATGTCAGCTTAAATCCTTACAAATTATATCCAAAGCATTTTTTCTTTGTAAGCTATTTTAAGGCAGAAGAATAAAACTGTAATATCAAAATTCTTACAGTGCATTGCAAACATAGTCACACCCCTCTGGTTTTCTCTCTTTAAATCAAACGCTTATACTTTATTGAGATTTTAATTAGCAGACCAAGATATTGCAGCAGAGTGCTCATTTCACTCTTTCTTCAAAATCTGATCAGTGTGGCTTACTTAAGTGTTTGTAACTGCAGGTCATTTATTGCATTTTTGCTGAAATAAGTAAACTTGGTGAAGTCTTCATTTTGTTTAATGAAATACAAACAATGATGTAATGTTTACAAGAAGAAATCAGTTTAACCTAACAATAATTTTTTTTCATGGGTTAACTGAGAATGAAGTGTTAATATAAAGTGAATAACTGCCCTGCTTCCTGAATTTGTCTGTTGTTATCTTCAAAAATCTCCACAAAACACATCTGGACCAGTTGTGAAAACTCCAAAGTACCCTCAAGCCCCCCATGGAGGGTATAGTGTGGGTCCACTGCTCTGATAACAAGAGAGAAAAGCACACTGCTCCTCCTGAAGCCGAGGTTTGACTATCAGCAAAACACTCCTATTCCAACACCCTAGCATAGGTGTTCTGGGGAGACTGAGAAGTGTGATTCCCCTATAGTTATAACATACCCTCTGTTCCGTCTTATTATGCAGGGGAACCTCCAACCCAGTCTGCTATTCCAGAGGCACTGTCCCCAACACCCTCGCTATGTTGAAGAGGTGTGTCAGCAACTTCCAGACATGTAAGGTCATCAATGTGGATCTCGTCTTCCCCTCAAGCCTTGTGGGTTTAGATAAAAGTGGAAAAAGATTTTGCCTTCCCGAAATAGATGCCTTCTGAAAACATTGTCAATTCAAAGTGGATAAATTATGAATAGCAGTGGCCCTACTAGATATACCTGGGGTACACCACTATTGACAGGAATAGGGAGCAATTTATGATTTTTAATTTGTACAGGATGACTGCGGTAATTTAGGTACAAGAACCAGGAAAGCACATTGTTGTGATAATATATGGGTAACAAACAGAGAAATTGTGTTGAAAGCTGCTGAAAGGTAAAGTACTGATGGTGGTCAGAGGGCCTGGTGGCGCCAATGTACGTCAGCCTCAGTTCTGTTAGTGAGCCTCATGGCTACAATGTGGCTTGCCACCATCAGTGTGTGCATGAACGGATAAATGACTGAGCATATTGAAAGGTATTTTTGCAAGTCTCCTGACTTGAAAAAGTTTTAACTACAGGCCATTTATTTATTCCGAGCAAGGTTGTTCTGTACTGGTTGGAAACCAGACTGGAAATTTTCATAGAGGTTATTATGAATAAGATGTTTGTGAATCTAAGATTTTTACAGACTTTTCCAATTTTCTTTAAATTAATTGAAGCTTTGAATAATTCTACACCACTACATTCCAATGCTGTACATTTCTTAACTGGATGTTCCTGCACCATCAGTCTGCACTTGATCACTCTACTGTAATGAAGTTTGTTCCTCTTTTTATATTCATGATTACCACCAAAGGACATACAGCAATTAATATGCATGGCAAACATGGTCACGGTTTTATTACAGAACACAGAAAAACAAATTAAAACCCCAATTCATCATGTGATGCACGAAACAGAAAACAGGCACATGTGCCACTGACTCAACACTCCGACATTGAGCACACTTCACTACTTTTGGCATAGGTTCTAACAGTACATTAACATCAAATACACATTATTTCTTAGCATGTTTTATATCCATTGCTGTCCCAAGTGCCCAAATCTTAAAGGTCTATTCCTTATTGAGAGACTTTAAAAAAGTGTTAATATCTATCTGTAACTGACGGCTTGCTGCTAACTTCCCACAAGCATAAATACATAATGAATAATATGGCTATATAGTTTTCAAATGAAAATTATATTATTTACTTTCATAATTATCATGTTGTGCATAAAGAGTTTTTGTGTCCTAATTCTGACATGTTTCTATGTATGCTATTTGAGGTAAAATAGCAACAGAAAGGGTTAACATTGGTACATTGATTGACAGGTTATCTAGTTTAATGTAGTAATGCTATCATTGCCAAGTGGTGAAAGAAGTGGCCATTATTACCTGAGGGGTGAAGTCATTTTAAAAATGTAATCTAGTTTAAAACTAGTTAATCTTACATTTCATTGCACATTCATGAATTACAATGTTAGGAGTTTTTAGACTGTAAAATATAAAACCAATGATTTTTAGAATGTCACACTGGTAGTGTCTCAAGCTAAATGGGAGTGTACAGGTCATAAATGAATATAGTATAAGTACCATATTACTGTTACAGTTGTATGGCTTCTCACTTAATGGCGTGGCTGTGCTGGGTTGCCCTCTCCCTTTCACAGCTCAGTCTTTCCAGGAGGAAGAGAACATTTTGACCACACACATGTCATCTCATATGCATGTGGATGGGGAGCCACTAAAGCACCCCTAAAGACTGGCAAGCTTCGTCACTCATAACTATTATACAGTACATATTTTTTTTAAATTGGTAATGAGTTTAAAATTTTAGTTTTGAAAGCTAAAGTCAAGACATAAATTCACTAACTTAATTTGCTAAGACACTTATAAATTGGTGTTTTAAAAACACTATTTATATTTGCCAAAAGTTACTAGCAAATATTTCAGTATCTATATATGTGAAGTTGGTGGAGACATACTGTACATCAAAAGACGTACAGCTGTAAAAGATCTGACCTTGCTGGTTTTAAAAAACGACTTTATATTTTATGATATTAAGGCCACAGCTTTTATTTTTATTATTATTACTTTAAAATTAAAGAAAAGTCGATTTTAGATCGTGGTTGTAAAATGTCCAAATTAAAATCAAAAACTAAAAAAACGTGCAAATAAAATTTATTAAAGGAACCCTCCATTTAGATGTTCCATTGGAATGCTTAGCGGTGATGTATCTTCTTTTTAGTATCTAACATTTAAAGGCTTTATACAGTTCTCTAATTTTGGGTCTTGCCCCATTTTACAAAATATCAATAGAGCTTGTTTGCTGACTTAAGTAAACATATCAAGGGTTTCTGCAATATTTTTTATTTCTACTTGCTGCCTTTCAGTCACTTTGCTATCTCTTTTGTTCCATATGGCAGTCAGACACAACAAATATTTGTAAAAAAGACAAACTGAAATCTTTCACCATACAGTGATCTAAATTTCTTCATACACATGGACAAAATTGTTGGTAACCCTATTTTAATGAAAGAAAACCCAGAACGGTCACAGAAATTACTTGGATTTGACAAGTAAAATTTTTTTATCAGTCTGTTAAAGCATGATTTAAAAGCAATATCTGATTCTTATTTATTTCATTAACATCTTTGTCCACATGTGTAATTTTGTGACATGGAAAAGAAAATTTCGAACATAAAAAAAACAACAAAAACATTTTTTTTTCTGCAAACCAAGAATTACCAGTGACTCCTTAGTTAAAAGAAGTCAAAATATAAAATTATTGTGACAATTGAAAAAACATGGCATGAAAATGTTTGATAAAAATATGATTACATTTGTTTTCTTTCCTTATAGAAATCTGCTTTCGCTTTTGCAAATTAGTGTGATGAAACAGCTCTCTTTAGTAAACCTTCATACAAGCCAATTAGTCCTGTTTTACTTGGTCATTACACTACCCTTAGTGATAACAGAGGGGAGGAAAAATGTATTTTTAGTAAAACCTCAGGCTAGTTCAGCATGTGATGCTTTATTGCAGCCAGTGGGTGACAGATCAAACCAAATGTCCTCAACTGTTATGGTTTTGCAGCAGCACT
Organism: Cyprinodon tularosa; assembly: GCF_016077235.1. NCBI lineage: Eukaryota > Metazoa > Chordata > Actinopteri > Cyprinodontiformes > Cyprinodontidae > Cyprinodon > Cyprinodon tularosa. The sequence goes on from NW_024039016.1 coordinate 1,017,277, forward strand.
TTTACTTTCATCCATCCAATTAAATTGCCTCAGTCAGGAGCAACAGGGTGAACTTATCCACAGAGAAAATGAAAAATAAAAATTAGTCAATCTTATCTAATATTTTCAGTGATTAGGTTTTTACCCTAAACAGAATTGGCATTTTGTTGGCAGGGCCTAATTTTTAAAGGGCAAAGAATCTAACAAGGCTCACCAACCATTTGAATTCATCACAGTAAAAGTCCCTATCCCTCTGCCCAAACAATTGTCTTCAAATAAATTAGCTGTGGGAATCCTTCTTAAAAAAAAAGTGTACACTTATAGTTGCAGTGTGAATCCTTTTAAATAGTGCTTATAACAGTTGTGATAAAATGCAAATACTGCAAACGTAAGACATTTGTAAAAAGTCTGGCTAAATTAATGTACAGCCTTTCTATAGAAAAAAAGGACATTAAAGACTCGAGTCCTTGAAAGCCAAAAAGACAAACAAGTTATATCCTGTCAAAAAATTTATTTTATAGTTCCCAAAGGAACCATGATTAACACCCAAGCATAGTTTCAGATAAACTGCAAATAACATTATTAATTTGCTAATCCTAGATGCAATGCAACTTGCTTTGATAAAAATTTAAGTAAAAATTAGATATTGGATCTCAGCCAAAACAGACAGATTTAAATGAAATAAAATCTTTGCTAATTGCAGGTTAAACTCTTCCTTTTTGATTAAGTTAGGTCAGCCGAAATAGACTAAGCATAGACTTTTTCTAAAGTATGAATTCAATCAACCATTTGAAAAAATGTATGTTCAAGAGCCCTGTATGAATATTGTTGAGTGATTCCCTGTAAAAGAGTGGCAACTAGTATATTTTGTTTATAGCTAATTCACAAAATAAAGAAACAGGCTGTAAGGAAGGGGGAAAAAGCACCAAAAAGGACCAGTCTGCTATAAAAGGCCCAATCTTGGGAAATGAAGGTCGACCTGGGAGGAAAGTTCCCCCAGTTTGTTCAGAGAACCCTAAGGCCAGATGTGGTAATGTGGTTGGAAGATGCAAAGAAGATCGTCCTCATTGAACTTATAGTCCCATGGGGGAGAGGGGAGAAAAGGCCTGCATAAGAAAGAGTACCAAATACCAAGACCTTCTGCAGGACTGCAGGGGGAAGGGATAGTAAGGGTGGATGTTTCCAGTCAATGTCTGCTGTTTATGAGAATGCTATGTTTGGAGAATGCTTTCAGCTATAAGAATGTGGGAGAAAAGTTAAAAAGCCAGGAGGAAAAGATGGGCATTGACTTGGCCACCACTACTGGACCTCCATCGGGAGGGTGCGTGGTTAAGGGTCAAAACACCCAGTCAACCATGCATGATTACATCAAATCCTCCCGGCCAAGGTAACATTCATATAAAGTTTGTGACGGTGTACTATTGTAGAATGTACTTGGAATATTGCACTGACTACTAAATAACTAAAACAGGATGTAAAAGCTTAGCAGTGCATGTCAAATTGTGGTAGAGTTTATCGCAATACAAAGGACAGGAGAAAAAGAGCAGACACTGAAATACTATTTAGTGAGCAACGGCATCACAAGTCTTACCTTCATAATTTAGACAGCCGTTTAAATTTTAATTTTCCTTTCAGAAGCTGCACACTCTGGTCTCTTTTTGATTTATATTGCTTTCTTTTAAATACAGTTGCTCTTTAAACACAGTCTGGATTACTGTTCAGGAGTTCTAGCTGATATGCCTGTAAAAAAAAAAGAGTTCATGCGCAGTTTGTTGTCTTGCACAGGGTCGGGGACCCTTAGCTGTTAATTTCTCTTTAGTAAGTAGGCCAGACAAGCCTGTGAATATAAAGCACATTACAATGATTGACTCTGTTGCCATTATGCTAAATGACTCTTTGAGTCACTGGACTCTTTGAAAGGGTTAATTGTTTAGGGCCTGTTCATTTTGAGTGAAAGATAATTACTACACTGCTGATTCTATGTGCTCGATGCATCTTTATGTGCAAGCTGTAAATTGATCTGGTCATGGTTGTCACTTTAAAATTAGCTCACTCAGGGTCGATGTTAAAAGCAAGCGGTAACAAGTTCTCACAATGCTGATAAAACTGCAAAAGAGCATTTTGGTAAATTAAAAAGAAAAAGTTGCTGTATATAAGTAATTCTAAAAATCAGTTACACACAAAGTATTCAAATACCAGTTAAATTTCTTAACCAGAAGGAAGGAAGGAAGGAAGGAAGGAAGGAAGGAAGGAAGGAAGGAAGGAAGGAAGGAAGGAAGGAAGGAAGGAAGGAAGGAAGGAAGGAAGGAAGAAAGGAAGGAAGGAAGGAAGGAAGCTCTCTGATTTTATAGATTGGTTCACAGCAAATCAAATCTGAACATTCCATTTCCAAGAAAATGAAAATATCACAGGAACAGAACTTAGACTTTCTATGCAGAGTAGTTGATGTGGCACAATGTAGTCATAATGTCTTTGGTTAAGTCATTCCTGATCTAGAGTCCAGGTTGTAAGTGTTATATGTTGTGTAATGATAAAACAGACTAAAACTAAGAGGAAAGGGAATTTGCAGCTAGTTTACAAATTAAAATCTCTTGGTCTGTGGCAGGCTTCTTCAGTTCCAGTCCTTGAGGGCCAGTGTCCTGCACCTTTTAAATTGTCTCTGCTTCAACACACCCAAGTCAAATAATCAGGTCATTAGAATGACTCTGGAGAACTTGAGTACATGCCGAGGAGGTAATTCAGCAATCTGATTCAGATGTAGAAGTAGAGACACATCTAAAATGTGCAGAACACCGGACCTCAAGGAAGCCAAAGGAATTGAGGAAGCATGGTCTGTAGGAAGAGTAAAAAGGCTCAGAGTTCAAGTAAATTGAGATCAACTGTGATGTTTCCACAATCAATTATGATTTGGAAGGCATGTCATTAGCTGATGTTTTTATGCAGTGTTTTATCAACCCCAAACTCAAGCTATCCATTAAAGATACATGCAAGACCCCAGAGTCATCAATGCAGACATGCTGAATTATGGAAACCTGACGTCAGCAATCCCAGCAGCACTAGGCAGATTACCTCATTTGATGAAGTAATTCATGTACAGGGAGGTATTATCAAGTATCAAAAGTATACATAAGCATGAATTACAGGAACTTACCTGTTTTTAGAATTAATTCCCTTCTTTAATTCTCTTTTAATTCTAATTGGGCTTAAAGAATGTTCTTGTTTACAAAGAAACCTTTTTTTCAAGCATTTGCTATAAGCCGTAGTGAACAAAATGAGCAGTAACAGTTTCTTGAGATAAATCCCTGTGTGCTTTGAATTTTTATTATCCATGTTGTACCTTCTGAAATTAATTATAAATTAACCTATTAGTGATAATGTACTTTATAGAGATGCCCCTTAATGCACAAACAGTAAGAAGGAATGTTTTACTGTGCTATGGTACTATGCACATAATTGAAAACAACAGCATAGTTATTTCTGAGCAAATACATGGCACACACATTCCTAATGGGAAAGTAGGGCCTATTTCTGTTTTGTTGTACAAAAATCAACATAAAAAGATGAACGGCAGAGTGTATGGCTTTTGGCAGTGGGTGAGATGTACATTATAGCTTCCCACGGAGCACCAAACAATCTGAGTGCTGCTTCAGAGAGAAATCTGTCACAACCCTCATACCAAGTCAGCGCCACACAATAAATATCGATAAAATAAAGAAAGAGAGACGTCCATAGGGATAACTGCAGTGAGGTATATAAATCAGGAATGTCAACAATAAGCATTTTTCTTACTTCTTTTCAATACAATATACATTCTACCTAGTGATAGTCAATACTAACTGTGGGTGCCTGTCAGTTGTGATGAAAGTAATTGGGATAACAATCTATAAGCAGAAAATTTACATTTTTAACATATTATCACCAATGGAGAAAGCTTAACTACATTTTTGTCGAATCTGAAAAGCGTAGATTTCATTCTAAGTTGAGGTTAGTCTTCTATAAGCTATAAGGGTACTGGCAGCCTAGTGGTTTGGGTATGGAGCTTGGAATCCTGAGATTCCGATTTCAACCCCAACTCTCACAGACTGCCAATTTGGGTCTCTGAGTAAGAGCCTTAACCCTCACACTGCTCCCCGGGTGCCGCACAAGGGCAGCCAATTTCTCCCCAAGGGAATGGGTTAAATGCAGAGAGTTAATTTCGTTGCTCTGTGCTTGTGACAGTGTAATGACAACAAAAGCTGGAAAAAACCATAATAAGTAAAGCACTATAGGTGTTGTGGTGTACTACTTTGTTCTGTTGTGCTGAAGAAGAAAATAGGTGTAGATCTCCATTTTAAAGGCAGAATTAGGTTGGAACTGATAGGGTGAGAAGAAACAGGGTAGAACCAAACAGATAACTACAGCTGTGAGGAAAAAAACATCTTTTTCAAAAAGAAAAATCCCTTAGAGCAAGCATTTGTGAGGGTTTTAAATAAATAACCTGCCAATTTAGCGCATAATAAAGGGCATCTAATATTTCCCTCTACTACGATCTAAACATCGCTTCATTGCTGCCGAAGTCTGGACTTTTATGGATACAGGAAATTGATGTGGCACTATGAGGAACTGTGGCACTAAAAGTAAACTCCCACCTCCTTTTCTGTGATTTGTGTGGTCAAAGTCTGCTCCTGCCCATACTGACAAGCTGTGTATTGAAAACAGTCTGATGGTCAAGCTAATGGTGACTGCTTTAATCTGTATATTTAGCACCAACATCCCTATCTAGATGGCATTTGCACAGCCCGATTTCCTTGGTGACACCGTGCACCAAGGAAAATTTGCTTGCACACCTCCCTGTGAAAAAACTAGACAAGCAAATGCTGCTACTGGCGAATGTTCACAAATATAAACATCTAGAGACATCTTATGGTTAGCCTATAAATATCACCTCAATCAACAGTTTGCAAAGAACTCTTTAAAAGAAATTACTGCTACTCTCGAATGACATAAAACAACTTAAAAAATGTTGGATACAGCTATATTTTTCTAATTTTATGTTTTGTGTGATGTTGTAAGCTTGAGGTCTGCACTTTATATGCTCCCTATAGTTTGCCATTATATTAGGGACAGCGGGATTGGCTGCACAGGGTATAAAAGCTACAGATCTTTGCCGTGGTTTGTGTGCATGATCCATGTAAGGAGGCCTTATGCTACTTTCACACCAAAAGCAGCAAAGGCAGCAAAAACGTGCATGCTACTTCATTTTTGATGCTTGTACAGGTTTAGTTCTGATGTTCTGCGCATTGGGTGGAGCTACCCTATCCTTTCTTTGCCTGTAACAATGGCAGCTGTATTTGCTGTGATCAGTGGGAATAAAGTAGTTTTAATGTTTTAAGTTAGAAAGTCCGCATTAAAACTTCATCTGTGCAGTCAGTTCATCCAGATTACCATTCTGCCTTTATATATTATTTCTGTCGGAGCCATTCAGACACCCACATACCGACGGTGCTCTGTCACTAGGAATCCCATTCAACAGCACTCTCTGGCCCGGTCGCCTCTTCGTGGTTCGCCGCGGCAGCTGGAAAGCGGTTATCATGTACATAATCCAAACTGCAGGCACCAGGATAATAAAGGTAAATGTGTTTTGCCGGCAGATTTCGGCATTTTAAATTAATTAAGGCGTTAATAAACTGTTTCAGAGGAGTAATCATAGCGCTCTGCATCATCAGCAATGTGTCTGTCTCCCTGCCAACTCCCAGATCAGCTTCTCTGATTTGTTGATGTGGCGCATCCAGCAGCAAAAGTTCAATTTTCCAACTCCAGCGGCAGCTGCGTTTGCAGACGCGCTGTGCTTGCTGCTCAAAACGCGCTGCAGGAGCTTTTGCTGCGCGTCAAACATTAACTTTGCATGTAAACTAGCTGCTCCTGCTGCCTCAGCTGCTTTCGGTGTGAACGTAGCATTATTCCTCGACGTGGCTGACCCCTCTCTTATTCCCCCATTCCTATCAGCCTACTGCCAAAAAATAACGAGCCACTAGTGCCATAAAGACTAAAAAAAAAAAAAACTACAGACCTTGAGTTCCCTGTATCTCATTTACATGCCTTAAGTAAGAAAAAGGATAAGGAGTTTTTTCACTTAGGACCAACTTGTAGTAGTAGCACAGCTGCTCTTCCACATCAGGAAGGAACCAGTTCTGGTAGTTTGGACATCTGATCAAACAGCATCTAGTTTTCCTGAGTTTGGAAGTTTCTCTAGCAGGTCCCATGGCGAGAAAACTGTGGGGCTAACACATCTCTTCTAAATTGAAAATGATTTGGGCCCCTTAAGAATATGCTTGATGCTGTTGCTGAGAAGAGGAATGTCTCAATTACTTTTATGATTCTTTCTCGCAATAGTTTTGTGCTTAATAGTGCAGTTTTTCTCTTTCTGGTACTTAAAATCACTCAACTCACATAAAAGGTAATCTATGAGATATATGTGTGTGGCCGTGCTTAAACTCAATAACTTCAATTAATACTGTAACTTGGAGCAAGGCGCCAGATTAAAAAAGCATTAGGAGTCACACCTGGATAGACAGATGTGTGGAGGGGCCTTTCTGCCATAATTGATGTCCCTCCGGTGACTTTACCTCCCTGATAAATTGATAGCCACCACAAAGCGGTGTGTAAACTAGTGATTTGTCAGAAGCTGTTTTCACTGAGAGAAAAATACCAAAGAACTTGCTGTGCTGAGCACTGGCCTGGTTTATTTAAAGCTTATCTTAGCAAATGCCCCACTACATTCATTAATATTAACAGAATAAAAGTAATTTCCTGCAAACTGATAACAGTTGTATTATTTTTTAAAGTAGTGTGGATACATTATTTTTAATCAACATTTTTATCTTGTTAAAATATTTGTCTCCTTTTTTTTCTTCTCATTTCTTTAGAAATGAGGGATTACGTTCTCCTATGGATTCATTTTCCATACTCCAACTAAGTTTCCATGTATAAAGAGTTCAGTGCAGCAGTGAATGTCCACACATTTATGCAGGGTAAACATAACAACCACTGCAGACCTGGTTAAACACAAGCCATCTCCTCAGAAAAGAGACTAGGTCGTGGACTTACACTTATAGGATTAGGGACATTCTTTTCCCTAATCCTGAAAAAATTTTCATATTTTAGAAAGAGACTAAATTGATCTTATATATGATGGGGGCTTTTCCTCTAGAATATTGTGTGTGCCAAGCCTGAAGAGTAAGTCGGGGGAGAGAGGTTGGTTTGGTTTGTGGATCTCTCTTTCTTTTGTTTTTCAGCAAAGCAGTGTTTTGGCAGGGGGCATGGCGGATTGCACTGTAAAGGTACAGACTAAAACAACTGCAATCCATCAGCTTATCAAACCCATTGTTTGAAAAGCCAGTTTTTTCAGCACCATGCTGCCAGACAATTCTGTCCTGTTCAGTAGAGCTGCATTAGACTTTGATCCTGATTTTGTATTCTTTGACTAGATTAACTTTATTCTGCTCTACTAACCTGCTCCTCCTTCTGCCCAGGTCTTCTTGGTGTCCTGACCTCCTCCATCTACCCAAGTTGACCTGCTATCTGCCACTACTCTCGGCTCCAACTTATGTAAATAAACTGTAAAGACCGCTTCTAGTATCTGTCTTTACTTTGTGGTCCACATGTATTCGTCACAGACATCACAAGAGATCGACCTGAGCCTGAGTCTCCAAAAAATTCTGAACAACAGAAATAATTTGGTGATCTATTTCTCACATGAAAAAATATGACTTTTTTTCAACTAAACAACATTCATCAATATTGAAGTTCAGATAAGATCGACGATCTGTCCAAAAATCATGTTGCGATATGTAACTTAATTTTGGTTGATACATTGTAATTGCTATATTGATATAAACTAACTACAAGCCTTAAACAGACTGACAAGACTGCCAACAACATAATCCTGTATAAAATTCTGAAAATTATTTTACAAGGGTTTATTAAATTATATCCAACCTTACATAAAGTATACATATCTAATATTTTAATTCAGCTTTAGTGAAAAAGTGAAAAGTGAAAAGCCCTTTGGGAAAACTCCTCCAACTCCCATTGTCATTGTGACACAGCACACCCAAGTGAACACTGCACACTATGAAATTGCATTTATGCCTCACCCGTGCAAGGGGGCAGCCCTCAATGGCGCCCCAAGGGAGCAGTGGTCATATACCACCCTGGTAGCGAGAAAGAACTGATGGTCCCAGCTCCTTAAAGGGGAATGCCAGTTTATTTACATTGGGCCCTTGATTTCATGTTATTCCATCATGTTCTACTCACCTGTATGAGTTTTGTGTCATCTGGAGCTGTTCTGAAGATATTCGGTTAAGGTTATATCCAAGTAACGTCTTCCTATGGGCAACGAGTTGAAGGCACAAACTAAAATGGTCATAATTTATTCTTTATGGTACGCCAGCATTCATAAAATCTGCGGTTATATTTCTTCTCTGTGTAAATGGAGGCTCCTCTGAGACTGTTCCCAGGCAATCTTCGGCATCTAGAGGGGAAGCACAGCCCTCTGCAGGCGAAAATGAGGGGGGCACTCTAGATGCTTCCCTGCCAAATACTGAAACATCCCCAGCCGGCTCTAGCATCGTCATCTTCCTCTTCCTCCCCTGAGCCAGGAGAAGCAAGTGTTTCAGGAGCTGGAGGCAGTAGTAGCAGCTCAACAACAACTGCTGCTTACCATATCAAGGCTGCACTTTAAAAAATGAAATTTTCTAGAGAGCTGTTCTAAACGAAATTTCTTTTTTGTTTACACTTGTATATATAAAATGACAAAATAAATCTGTCTTAGTCTAATTAATCTGTGATCAACCTTGTGGTCTCTTAAAGGTAAAAAAAACATTAAACCTGCATTTAGCATGATTACTTACACCTGGCTTGAGGTAGCTGCATCTTTGGAACCGGGATTGGTGTTTCTTAAACAGATTTAGCCAGGATTCTTCCCGCTAGACTGAGTCTGGCTTTATCTCTTATACTGGGATTTCTGAATTCAGATGTTGTGAAGTAGGGTCCTGGTGTTTTGTTTAGCTTTAAAACCTTTCTGGAGGAGTACTGAGTAGTCAATGTGCTCTATGTCATCCTAAAACTGGCTCGAAACGTCTCTGCTTTTTTAATTTTTGGTTTGTGTTTCTTTTGTGTGTTTGCGTATTTGCTCTGTCTTCTCAAACAAACAAATCGTCGTGGCTGATGTCAGATTTTTAATGAGCATTCTACTGGAGATCTCCTCCTGTTAAATTGCTGTTTCCTTTCTGCTTCCACTACATAGATTCCCGGTTTGAGGGATTGCTAGAAAAAAAAAAACTCAATGCATGAGGCCGATCACTGTTGATACATGCTCATCCAGGATGAATAAATGTTTTTAATCTTTTAGGATGTATGCATTTTTGTTTTGACAGTGGCCGATTAGAATTACTGTAATGTACTAGTCCTGGAACCTCAGTAATAATATCATTGATTGGACTTTTTTATGTTTAGTGAAGAACTGACAAAGAGGTCAACTTCCACAGCTGACTGTGAGGTTGTCTTTGTTCACAGTGTTATGTTTTAAGGCAATATAGCCTATTTTATAGCAGAAATAGTTCGCAATAGAGCTGTAATATTATGTTTTTACCTCTACAGCTAAACATATATTTTTTAAGTGTATAAATCAAGTATGTATCTCGTTCCTTGCAATACTTCTCAACCAGCAATAAACATTATGTTTCAAAGTAGCAAATTAGGCTATTTATGAATGCACCGCACAAAAAATCTGAACTTCACTGCACTAAAAGAAAAAATATTAAAATGAGTTATTAAAAACTATATACCTACAGTAGTAGTATGTTAAGGATAATTACATAGAATATGTTCGAAACAGGAACATTTGAATTCATAAAAGCTAGTGAGATGGGTGTCTCGCTCAACAGAAGAAAACTTTGGTCAGATCGTTTTCTGGATTTACCCTAATTCTGAGTTTACAATTAATCAGGGTGTGAAATGAACAGTAGAAAATATAACCTGGCCAGATAATCCAGCCTGAGTCCGCACGTAAGGAAGGCTGCCAACATTCAGCAGAGTGCGCTCAGCTGCGCCGTCTGTCACTGCTCTCACAGCTGCATGAGCTCCATCAACCTGAACACATCCAAATTAAGTGATGTTGAAAGAAATTGACCAGAACGTCTGCATGTGCTGCTCCTATCTAATTACCCGCAGTACCCGACTTTCTCTCTTCTTTCTCAAAAAAGAAAACGACTTAAGAACTAGAGGGTTGCGATACTGGGGAGTTTGGGACTGATCTGACACTGATACCAATGCTTTTAATACTGAAGTTTTCATATCCTCAAACATATCTCCTTTGGTCATTTTTCCCATTTTGGAGTTGTTTTGTTAAAATCTAGCACTAAAATGTATAGGTATTCACAAAAAAAGGGGGGAAAACAAATTTGTATGAATTTATTTTCATAATAAACAAAAACATTACAAAAATATAGTTTGAGAGCAATTCAAAATATTTTTTGAAATAAAATAAAATGTATTCCTCTCAGTGCTCTTTAATAATGTTTCCATATCAAAAAATGTAACACACCACCTTGTCACTAAGCCAACTCTATAAAGCTGTCCATTTTCAAAATTAAAAAAAAAAAATTTAAGTTGTAAGTATATCATTATTAAATCATTTAAAAATATATCTATTGTTATTTTGTTTATGCTGTACACTTACTTCGTCGCTGCTATAATGAAGTAGGCCTACTGTACCACTCTGTGAGACCATTATTAGGAATAGCACTTTTCAATTGAATTCATTTATAATATCCAGATGTCAGCATAATCAATACTTTTTTTGTTGTTTAAGTATTATTTATTCAGTTATATTTAAAAAATAAAAATCTTGTGATGCAAAATATTTCTACTCATACCTAGCTGTTTTCTGCCATACTGAATTCCTCTTTCAGTATGCCTCTAGGCTGCGGGTCTGTTGGGGCCAGTTAATGGGGGATGTCGATCCTTCTCACTCTGATTTTTTAAATAATTTTTCATGTGTTTGTACAATTTCTTTGTATTGCCACTTTTTTTTTCACTGCCTTCTTACAAACTTTGCAATATGCCATTGTCTCTGAAAGGACCAGAAAATGTCACCACACAGCTCTTCCTGTCTACCCTCATAATGTCCTGGTTGCTTGTCTCTCTGTGATTTTGTGCTAGTTCAGTGTGCATGTTAGAGATGGCTGAATGTTCTGGCATTCCTGAGTCTGCTTGTACACGATGGTGTATAAAAAAGGCTAGTTTGGAAGGGGTAGAAAAATAGAGGAAAGGGTGCATGCTCTGCACTGACTGAGGTGAATGACTTTCCTCTAGGCCTCAGTGCTCTGTGCCCCTCCCCTGCCGGTAGAGCGGAGGTGCTGTGAATGATAGAGAAAGAAAGAAATGAAAGGTGTGCAGCTGCACAGAGGAAGAAAATCTGCACCCAGCTGCACTACTGTATGTAAAGGAATCCAGTCATCTACGGGCGAGAGGCGGGGTACACCCTGGACAGGTCGCCAGTCCATCGAAAGGCAACACAAAGACAAACAACCATGCACACTCACACCTAAAGAGAATGTAGAGAAGCCAATTAACCTAAAACAGCTCAGGGAGAACATGCAAACTCCTTGCAGAAAGACCCCGGGCCGAGAATCAAACAGCAGTGCTACCCACAGAGCAGCCGAACTTCAAACATATTGCTCAAAGTAACGATCTGTCAATGCTAATGTCGACCAAATGCCGATACTAACTCGAGATAGATATCAGTATTTTGGATCTAACGGTCTACCTCTACAATATATTAGTCCTCTGTTATAATAAGTGTTACTACGATTTATATCCACTCAAAACAAATAAACAAGGCTTATATTGCTTGAGGTAAAAATATAATTTTAGAGCCTGACCTGAACTTGGTCATCCTGCTTGACAATAAAATTAATTTTATAAACCTGAATTTTGTGTCAGGCTTGCGCTAGAAGTATAAACTCTAATGACTTTCTCGAGCGTAAGTTATTATAAAAGGTAACGGTAAGTCCACAGCTTTAGTTGAAAGAGCTGGTTTCTCACCTCATCCAGAAGTCCATCAGTGTTGGTTAGTTTTAAATAACAAAAAGTTAGGTTTGTATATAAGTGCTTTTTGAAAACCAGTTCATGTCAATGTTAGGAGTTAGTAAAAATGTTCTTTACTTTTGTGTTTTGCCATCCATCCACTTATCCACACATCAATACTTCTACAGTATATAAGCTGTTGTTGCAAATGCAGCCCACAAGTCACATTTTTCTCCATGAAACAACATTGTTCAGTTAAGTAGTACCTTGCAAACTCACATACTTTTTGAAAAGGGTATTTATAATTTAGTGCAGCTTTCTATTTAGTAAAGCATCAGTATTTGCCAAACTAAAGCATAAACTATTTTAATTAGACAACTATCAACAGCACAAGCACTATTGATTGTCACTCTGCATCTGATGATAAATGATAGCTCTATTAGATTCAGCCCTAAGACAGGCAATGCATGACAGGGTAGTTTGTTAGCATGGAGAAATCTATACAAGCATTCAATCGAACACCTGTCTTCTTCTCTCTCACTTCCTCAATCCATCATTGCTCGTACCTTGTGTTCCCTCTTCTCCATTTTTCATTCTGTTATCTTTGGGTCAATTTTTCTTTTCTAATTTTTCATCTTCCATTTCTCTTTTCTTTCACACTTCTGCTACTTTATATTTTGTCATTACATTCATCTCTCTTTTTACTTTCTGTGGACTAATATATCCATCACAGAGAGGCAGACCTGTGAGGTCATTATGTCTGAGTTTAGGTTAGAATGTTATTTATACAGTAAAACTCCACCAAACAGTGACATAAATGTTATGTTTTGCTATTATAATTTTTGATGGCAGTTTTTATTAAAAAAAAAAACACCTTACTCTACATTTCACTTTTATGAAAGATTTTTTAAGAATAAAAATAAAAACAGTAACATTATTTTAAAGAATGCTAGCAGTAAATTTCAATAAATTATTTTGTGGTGGGAAACACCTCCAGGGGTTGATATTTTGTAAAGCCATGGTTTGGTAATGGGACAGGAGTTTTCACAGCTTATAACACATCTTTTTGCATTACAAAAAAAGGAATCAATTTTCTTTCCTCTTTGTATATTTCATTTCTTTTGTATAAGTTAATCAGGAGCACTGAATCCTCTCTAATGATCTCTTTAGCTCAATGGTTGCTTTTAGAATTTAGGTCCAGGGACTGTGACAGCCAATAAAGACTGTTGAAGTTTTGTCTTGTTAACCATTTTTGTGTATGGCAACATCTTTTGATCATTATCCTAAATGAATCTATGATGACCTATTTATAGTTTTCATGCAATGGTCTGACAATTTTATTTAAAATGACTCAGACTTTAAAAATTTAATTTATACTTGCACCCTAACAGGTTCCTGAGGTCTTTAGAAGAAATAGGTCCATAGAATCATCGATCCTCTACCATGCTGTCAACATTAATTAGTAAGCTGATATTATTTTTTTCTCTTGTTATATAACAGGAAACCAGGGAGTGTTTTTGCATATATTTCTATATATGATGGTTTGATGAATGTTATTTTTTTCATAACAGGATGGAACATGGTGTGGAATCAAGTGTCACCTGTCTTTGGATTAAACTTCATTGCTCATAATGTGATCAATTAGTCAGATTATATTTAGGTAAATTATCGGTATTAGACAAATTTATAAAAAAGTAAGTAAAGCAATATTTTTCTTTTTGACTTTCAAGCCTAGCTAGGTTAGTTAACCACTTAGTTTAATGAGCAGACCCATATATAGTTTAAAGCCACATACAGCAGTTGTATTAATGGATCATTGTTGTGATAGCTGTTAGCCTGGCCAGCAAAAATGATGCTGTCATGTTTTTGTTAAGGGATATGAACCACACAGGAAAGACATAAAGATATTGATTTGTTTTTTAAAGTTATGATGATCCTCAGGGAGGAAGTTTGGATCAGGACCTGGTAACTGTGCATCTACGATTTCCCAGTAAGATATGACCAAGCAGAAGAACTTTGAGTGGATAGAAGAATTAGAACTTAAAGGATGGATGGTGGGAACTGCCGGAGGGGGCTGAGTGGGGTCTCGAAGCTGGGTCAATTCAGATGCCAGGATTTCCCTGGAGCAGATGGTTAGTCAGAACCTCTTTATTTACAGGTAAGTTGAAGAGTGGGCAGGTTCCGAACTCAAAAGGTTTCAGATAAAAGGAGGACTTCTGCTAGAGATGTTAGGCTCGAGTCAGTCTGCTCGACACAGCTTCGACCTTTTTGAAGCAGAAGTGTCGCTGAGAAGTGTGTCGAGCGCACTCCATTAACGTAACCGCTGCGAGCGAGGCCTTGTTACATAACACTTTGAGTTGAGCTTCACAGTAAATTTGAATAATCTCGGCTTTTCAATCCTACTAAAGAAGGTAAAAGCATCAGATTCACAACTCAAACCATGTAGTTTCCCATTTACAGTTCTACTCAAAGACAGGCATTTTATATTTAGTTGAGAATTGATTCAGAATAGTTTGCTTCATGCACATAGATCTAAAATGGACAGACACACACATATACCCACCAGTCATGCACTGATTAATTTAGACAGATATTTATTCAAACGACACATCTAAACAGTTTGGCAAGATTATAGCTTAGATTAGATTTAAAGAAAAAAAGATTTGGTTAGTTTAATTTATACATAGAGAAAAAAAATTGTTTTGTGTTGTAGTGAAATGTTTGTGACTGAGTGGGTAAATTGAGGAAGTGACATGGAGGGTGAGCCAGGGCCATGGATGAACTGCTGCATTATTTAGTTATTGATGCTTCTCATTTAATAAGATCATCTTCATCAGTCAGAACCAGAGGAACGTGGAGAACCTGTATTACGCTTGGTATTAAACCCAAGTTATTAATACATTTTTGCAGGATACAGCTGCAACTCTTTAATACCCATTTTTATAATTACAACTATCCTGCCGCGCTGCACATGAAGCATAATATTATTTTCCAATTATTTAAAACCAGTCTACATTAGCCGGTGATCCATAACGAAATTCAGAATTAAAAGAAAATGATTAAAGGAGTTGTTTATCTGGGTCACTACTGTCATAAACAATGATTAATGCCATAGATAAATCACTCAGCTTTCTAAAGTTTATCAAAGTTTATCAAGTTTATCAAACACTGAAGTCTATATTTCAATTTAATCTTATTTAAATATTTTAATAATTAATATTCATTTAACACCATATACTGGTGAAATCTGCCACTGCATGTAAAGAGCAGCCCACTTCTGACACATCAATTAATTAGAATAATTTGGTCTCTCTGTTATTTTGCAGTGTGAAATGGCACAGTAAGTCATGTCAATATGAAAGCCAAATTGGACAAGAAATGGTCGCCAGCAACACTTTCTCAGCTCTTTACTGTCAACACATCTATAGTGTTATTTTATGTTTTCTAGCTTGACATAAGAAATGATGAAAGGGAAAGGATATCAGTGATAAAATACCCTTTAGTATTTTTAAAAAGCAATCGGTATACAACCCTCCCCTTACTTCCAAAATCTGAGACGGCCAGACTGCCATCAATAGGAGCAGAGGTCGAGCCTAAGACACAATCCCCCAAAGGGACGGTTATACTCCCACAGCAGTGTGTCGCAGTGAGATTGTCGCAGATATTTTTTATTTATCCCCAATTTTGATGCGTGGTCTGCACTAACCACCCAATAACAAGCAGAGTGAACCTCTGCAATGCACCCAATATGACAAACAGGTGCCATTCCAGCACAGTAGTGAATCGAGAAGGATCAAAGTAGAGTGGGCATAGTACCATCATGTCCGGTAAGCTACTGTAATACCTGAGAGGTGAAGAGGTTTATGTACCAGAGCCCATCATAACCCCTGTGGCTCATTACCACCCAAACAAACACTCTGGGAGACCAAGCAGGATCTACCAACACTAGGAAGTTGCCTAGGTACTCAAACAATACTCAAATTGGGAACAACGTGATGCCCACAGAAACCAGCAACCCATCCCCACACCCCCAGGCCATACCACACCAGTGCAGGCCTTAGGGCAGCAGCAGAGGGACATTGGCATATTCCCCTGACTTATGGTTTATGAACAAAATATTGTCTTTCTCAATTTTTGAAGTTGCCTAAAACAACCCTGTATCTATAATCATGTCTATTTTTAAAATACTTATAATACACATATACTTATTGAATATAATAATAGAATGTATGAATGAAACTGTTTCAAAAAACATTTTTTTAGTGTCTGTACATGAAGCACTTCTTTTATTGTTTATTGTTTATTATTTGCCTTTTTGTTTAAATAACACTACAAATAGACTTTGCATCCTTATTAATGCCATTATCAATTTTATTAAAGGTATTGTTTTAAAACTATGAAGTAGCTACTATTAGTAAGCATTGCTTTGCCAAAATTGATTATTTATTATTGGGAGAGTGTGGTAGTAACTAGTTACATTTACTTTAGTGACCTTTTAAAAACAATCAGCTTTAGACTTAGATTTTATTTTGTCATTTTGTACACACAAGTATAAACAGAAAGACATTTCATTAAGAACAGCTCTCTAGACTACTGTATTTCACTTTTTAAAAGTGCAGCCTTGATGAAGGTACAGTAAGCAGCAGTGATCAAAACATTTCTGATGAAAAACAGTAATGTAAACATATGACAACACACCCATTCTTTCTAATACACAAGCAGTGATTTCACACCGAACTTTTATTTACAGGTCTTTGATCAAGTTTTTTAAATAAGAGCATAAATGGCAGAGTTGAAAGATACTCATGCTACAGCGGCTCTTGGGTGCTGTCACAAAATAGCCGTCATTAACACAGGAAGAAGAAGAAAAGGGTAGGAAGAAAAAAAAATGACAACACTTTACAATAACCATCCTAACCATCATTTATAGATGTTAAGATAGAGAATTTATTAAAGAGCACAATAATTAGAGAATCATGGAACAACAAATGCTATAATTCCTTGCTGATCAACTCTTTTGAAAACATATTCTCCAGGTAGGGTTTAGTCATTGGTTGCTGAATGGTGGTCAGGGAGCTTTTTGTGAAGAGCAGTACAGACTGCATAGAGGCAAATGCAAATTGAAATCTAATTTGCATGTTTTCTAAGGCAAAACAAAGTGTTTTTGGGCCACTCTATAAATCCTCAAACTCAATGTTAATTCTGACACTTTGAAATGAAAAAGCTTCCTAGATGGGAAGTTAAACGTCTTCAAATTTGGAAACATAGTCCTGTGGATTTTTTTTTTTTTTTACTTTTTTTGGAATCCTTTAGAAAAACAATGGAATACAGAGCCTTCAAACACAGACTTGTGGTAATATAGCTAATTTATCTGAAAAGCAGATATTTATGGATTATGTCCACTATCTGTATCATTCAGTATGCTTAAAGATACAAACATAAGGGTTAATTGAAAAAAATGCTATATGTTTATGTTTGAATTGGTGAGGACGCAACCACTCATGTCATCAGTGGTTAAAAAAAAATCTATTGCTTGGCATCATGTATTTTTCTGCACAAATTAAATGTATAAATAAAGCATAATAAAAGACAGACTCGTCTTTTAATGTAATAAATAATGTAATAAAAAACTATTTAAAGATCCCCCAGTGGTTCAAAAAATACAGATTTTTTTAATTATTGCCCAAACCTCTGCCAGTCACAGCAGTGCTTTACAGAGTGTTGTTGGAAGAAAGCAAGACATTTCCCATGAAAGAGTGACTGGGTCTTGTTTAGATTGGGCTCTGATCTAAAGCAATTATTTAGCTGGAGACATCAGTGGGCCACACAGTGCTTTGCAACCCCCAATTTACCTCTCTGAGCTTCTGCACCCCTACACTCCCAGCCGATCTCTCAGGTCAGCTGATCAGCTGCTCCTGACAGTGCCTAAAGCAAGGCTTAAGCTCAGAGGGGATCGAGCGTTTTCTGTTGCAGCTCCAAAACTCTGGAATGCATTGCCGCTGCACATTAGACAGGCCACCTCTCTGTCTCATTTTAAAACTCTTCTTAAAACCCACCTCTTTTCTTTAGCTTTTAACACCATGTAGAGTGTTGATTTTATGTACACATGTTGATTTTATGTACACATGTTGATTTTATGTATACACATGCATTTTTTTATCCTGTGCGGGCAGTGCTTTTATTTTATTTTATTTTATTACTTTTATTTATTTTAGTTATTTTATCTTTTTGTGCAGCACTTTGGAAACCTTGTGTTTATTTAAACCGTGCTATATAAATAAAGTGGATTGGATTGGATTTGCAACAAATCTAAAGTGTAAAACTTCATACAGCTGTCAGAATTCAGTTGACTTTTGGTTAAATCACTTTGGTTATCACAGTGATTAAGCAGGGCTGCTCTTAGCAATGACGCTCAGTTCCTGAGGTTAAGGCTGCTAATGACTTTGGTTCAAAAGGAGCAACTCTTTCATGTCTCCTTTGATTAGTCAGGTTAGCTGTGACTCAGGGTTGAAAAACACTTTGGAGACCAAGAAAAAGTACTGCTGCTGTGACCTGGGTTATAATATCCTTTTAGTTTTCCAGCTAAACTGTCTGCAAAGAGCATTTTAAAGTTGCATTGGATTGTAAGTCGAATGAATAAGCATTCAGTACAGAACAAGTGCTACTTATATCTATGTTCACATTTGTTCTGTCAGCATTGATTTTTAAATATCCCTGTTACATTTGTTACCAGATTGAGTATTCAAGAATACTATTTTTAAATCATTGGTATTAAACCCAAAACAACAACAATTTGCTCCAAATGAATTTTCTAGCAAACACAATGTGCTGAAATCACTGTCGGGACTGTGAAATATAATCATAACAATCAGTTTTCTTCATGTTTTTCTCTCTAAGTCTAGAACTGTGTGTAAAATCACAACAGGAACAACATGCTAAGTAGGTGTTATTGTCATTATTGTTTAAATAATTTTTATTAAATAAAGGAATAAAGCAATAAAAGTCGCTGAGTATCAGTTGGTGGGGAGCTTATAAAAAGGATTTAAACAGAAGTTTTGAAATAGCACTAGTAGGTGATATTTCAAAAAGTTTGCAATTTCATATATATATATATATATATATATATATATATATGCCTAGAGTGTGTGAAGCAGTAATCAAAGCAAAAGGTGGCTACTTTGAAGAACCTAGAATATAGGACATATTTTCAGTTGTTTCACACTTTTTTGTTAAGTATATAATTCCATATGTGTCAATTCATTGTTTTTATGCCTTCAATGTGAATCTACAATTTTCATAGTCATGAAAATAAAGAAAACTCTTTGAATGAGAAGGTGTGTCCAAACTATTGATCTGTACTGTATATATATAGTGGACAACATTTATCATCTCAGGGTCTCTGTCATTTGCTTGATACATTGAAATCAATTTGAGAAAATGAAATATGTATATATATTTTGAGGGAAGTGTTGGCCTAGTGGTTGGAGATGTGCACTTGTGCTCCGAGAAGGTTGCAAATATATATATATATATATTTAAATTTTTATATATACTTAAAAAAACTCAGTATCAATAATATTTTTTTAAATTATGTCCAAATTTTTTATATTAAATATTTTACCACTAAAACTTGGAAAATCAAAAGTATTGCATCAAACTGAATCTCAATCCTGTTTTCACATGTTTATCACATGTTATTTTACAGCATTTATCTGGAGGAAAAAGTCAAGTGGATCCAGCAAGTGGACAACATCCATCATTCAAGGATCTCTGTCATCTTTTTATGCTTGATAAATGAAAATCAATCTGAGCAAATGAAATGTTTACGTTTTGATAGAAGGGGCACACTGATCAATACATAGTGTGGAATGGCCATCAATAAATTGCTTTTGAAGTCAAAATGTGACGTACTAGCAGAATCAACTGACTGCTCCACCTTGTCGATTTTCTTGTTTGTCCATTTAATAGAGCAGTTTTTCATCCCAGCAGGTATAACTGGATAGATTTCTGCAGATCATTTCCAGTTAACATTAAATATTAGTACAGTTGGATAATACTGCTGATTCTCCCGGTCCTAAACACTTGTCCAGCAATGGAAATCATCCCGAAATAAGTGATGTCACTGAATACTTTCTTTTTTTTCAATGGGGATTTTTTTTTTTTTCTTTTTTTTTTTTACTCGTGCATTTCTGCTCAGAATTTGAGGGAATAACCTTGTCTTTAATTTTTCTGCAATGGATGCAATATTGTTCATTCCTTTATGGTAAAGAATGAAATTTCACAGAGAATAAATTAAGACTGAAATATTCCTTATTACATTATATGCTGAGATTAGTGAAGTCGCAGAACAGATAAAATATTAAATAGGGTCCAATTCATTCTCCTCCAGGCTATGATATTGCATTGATAATGAAGACTTGATAATGTAATAGATGTATACCATGGCGCTATAATTGGTTCCTCTTAAAATGCTCTTGGGGTAAAGATAATGTCTAACAAAAACACAGATTACGTTGTGTCTTGTTCCAGCACAAACGTTGGTACTTTCAAAGTTTACTAAATGCATACAATTGTTTTGCTTATGCAACACTGTGAGCTCTCTCAATTCATTAATTTCAGTAAAATCTTTCCATTTCAAAATTCTTAATGAATGTTTTAAACTCACTTTATAAATGGCACTGTTTGTGTGTCTCATGCACCTTTACTCAGGCATATTCATATTCATTTTCATGCAGTCCAGAATGTGTTGAGAAAAGTCAGCCCTATAAAATATTTTAAGGAAAAACTACATGTAACTTGTCTTATACATCTAAACCTTCAATTTTAAGAGAATAGGAAGCCATCGTCTTTTTTATTTCAACTTATTCTGTTCTCATTAATTTAACCACACAGATGGTGTCTATGACTACCTTGTGGTTAGGGCATAGAGGTTGGAATCCTGAGGCTGTGAGTTCGAAACTCACTTGCACAGACTGCCACTCTGGGTCTCTGAGCAAGACCCTTAACCCCTTATTGCTCCCCAGGTGTTGGGGTCTGGAGTTGTTCCACCTTTCCCCAGCAGAGTGCGCCGTGGGTTCTCTGGGCTGGAGCTCGTCAGCCCATTAGAGGACCCTCTACTTAAGCAGATGCCAGACCTTTCTTCGACGCCGCAGTGTTAGCTAAGTTTGGTTAGCGAACCTGAGCCTCCTTGTCTTTTGATTTTTGTCCCCTAGAGAAAACTGAATTCTAACCAGCCTTTGTCTTGTCGCTCCTAGGAAAACCTGTCTCTCGTGTGAAGCTCTGAGAGAGCTTAACCTGAATCTGCCTGCCTGCCCTAGAGAGCCAAACCTGAAGATCTCACTTTGGAATCTACCTGCTGCCCTCGGAAGGAGAGCTAACCCCTCAATCCAAGGTCCGATCCAACAGTCAGAAGTTAGACGCTGCACCTGCTGAGCACTCTGCCAAACCAACAGTCTCTGGACCCAACCGGTTCCCCCCCTCTGAGAAGAAAGCCTGAAACTCTCCAAGGTATAATCTGCTAAAATCTGAAAACTAAACAACTCTTCCAATCCTCCTGGTTAACCAAACTGTCATCTCTGCAGACGCCTGTGAATCAAGCCCGGACCTGTTTCCTGAACGCAGTCTTATTTTGTGCAAACATTTAATAAACTCTGTTAAACTTTTCATCTGTCTCCTGGTAGTGTTCTGCATGTGAGTTTAATTCAGAACCAATCATGACACCAGGCGCCCCATGATGGTAGCCCGCTGCTCCCCAAGGGGATGGGTTAAATGCAAAAGTAAAGTTCTCCAATGTAAGATCAATAAAGTTCAATAACTATTATTGTTATTATTTATTTACTAATTCTCTGCTGATTTTTGTCCTTGCTCAGATACCCTAATATTTATTGCTCAAATATCATGCAAAACAAATAGCAATTGAAAGCCAAATATTTTTAGTGGAATGATGAGATGCCTAAACATTTAAACTCATCTTCTAATTTTGAAAAAAATATGTGTAGAACCTTCTGAAATTCCAAGTGGCCAGGATTTCATTTGTAATGCAATGTATGTAAATTGGTCATGCTGCCTATATATTGGATGGAGTACTTCTGTGAAGAAACTTCATTTTATTATTTAGTATTAAAATAGCTTTAGGACTACAAACAGACCATTCAAATGAATGCTTTGCAATGGCTTCGACAGAGTCCAGAACTAAATTTAACAATGAACCTGGGCACATTATATAAAGTCTCTTGACGCGATTCCATTTTCTCATCAATTTCTTAAAGAATGAAGTAACAGGTTAGAGAAAACTGTGAAGCTCGAACCAATGCGTTTGACCTTTAACAGTAAATTGTTGTCTTTAAACTACCATTGTTTCTGAAGGATAAGGTAAAATTATATATTTGACTGTTTTAACCCTAATCATTTTCTGACTCCCCACTCTAAATACTCTACAGAGCACCAACACTACAACTATGCATTAATACTGGTTATTTCATTGCAAACTCTTTCTGTGAATAGATTCCCTGTTTAGTTTAGTATTTGATCTAGTCTTATTGCTCTCACTCAGAGCTATAAATGGCCTTCCTCCTAAAATATTTCCTTAGACTTATTGACTTTATATGGATATTCAAAACCTTTGAGATCTGGGCAATAATGGTTTGCTAAGCCTTTTATGGCAGAGGGAGATTTGGTCTTTCCATTAGAGTAGCCATTTTATGGAAAGGTCTGCAGGCAGAGCTCATGCATGGTAAGAGAAAAACGGTTATTATAAATTCTCTTAGTGGAATATAAATTATCAAAGGTTATTTTTTTTTCTTCAGGTTTGCTAAAACAATATCCTAATTTAATTAGAATTAGTTGGATACAAATTGGATTTTAGAAAACAGGGGTCATCCCTGTCTGCTTTAATTAGTAAACAAATGTATTTTGGATTATTTTATTCAAAATACATCCCTATAGGATTTTTAAACAGGCTGTATTCCCTATCTCTATTTATGTCTTAATGTGTTTGATGAACATATCATCTTCTATGTCTCTATCCCTCTTTTTATTTCCTTTTAGCTGCCACAGACATCATGACCATTTACACTACTGCTAGCTGCTATTTTGGAAGTGGGATGTCCACCTCTATTCTCCTTTTACTGCATTTACATTAAAATCAGGTCAAATATGTTTGGAGAATACTGCACTTTGGCATAGCAAGCATTAATATTTACAATGCTCTCAAGAACTTACGCCCAATCCCCACAGACTGCCACCACAACCTAATGCATGGATATAGCCTTTAAAAACTATAGCTGATGAAAACAAACTCGTTAAGGCCCCGTGCACACGAAGTCAAACCCTGGCCTAAATTCACAAATTTTTCACCAAACCAGCCTCTCATCCATAAGAAGCCGGCGTTTCAGGGGTCTGTAAACGATCTTTTTTTATTAAGCCTTCAGAGTGGGAAGATTTTGAAACGCCATTTTCGCGGTTCCATCATTAAGCTCTGACCGCATTTTTTTTTTACACGCATGCGTCATAGCGTCGCCTCTAAACACGCATGCGCGACACAGTATCACAACAACAATGGCGCCGTACTGTGTTGAATGGTTGCTGCTCATGCTACTCACCCTGCTGTGGGGCTTACAACACAATCCTCTTCTTCTGGAATATCTCCAGGAAGAACAGAGCAATATCGACGACATAGTTCAGCACCTGAATTTGACTGAACCACGAAAATGGACCCGCAGGGCCATTTTCCGGTTTTCCGGTTTGGTTGTTGTATAAATATTACTGCGCATGCCCAACATTTCGTTGCCTGTTTTCGCCTATTTTTGCTTTGGCACCACAGCGCCACTTACAGGCCTGGCATACATTTTGCAGCGTTTTCATGCATTCATGTGGGCGATCACATTTATTTTACGTCTCCGTCTTTAAGACAAACGTTCTGGAAAATATTAGCGTTTCGTGTTTGTTTTGACTTCATGTGGACGGGGCCTAAGTTTCATTACTTTGGCATTTTTTAAGATCCTTTATCATGAGTGCTGAGACATGCTTTCAGGAGTGTTGTTCAAACCCCTCTTAAAAGTCTAAGTGCTGTCCATTTTTAAACCAAAAATGTCTTTTAGATACACATCTCAAATCCCCCACCCTCCAAAAAAGACAGCAAATGAATGATGCATTTTTTGCCCAATATGTTGAAATGAACACTCATTTGAAAAAGAACAACTACAGTAGTAGCCATAAAAATTTCCCCACTTTTCTTGATGGGCCCTTGGCTGGTCCCCCACAGTTCCTTTTTAAACACCGATATTTGTACTAAAATATTCTTTCTGTCGTGATTTGTTGACATTGAGATCTAAAGAGAAGCGTCATTTCCTGGTCAGACCCTATAATGGGCTCTATGCACAGCTCCACTACTTCCTGAATTTAAGGCAGCTCCTTTGTTTCCTGTCTTTCATTACTGGACGAACTGATTAATCCAGGTGTGTCTGGCCAGTTACTTAGGTCATACACACCTGGATTAATCAGTGCATCCAATCACGAAAGACAGGAAACAAAGGAGCTGCCTTAAATTCAGGAAGTAGTGGAGCTGTGCATAGAGCCTATTCGGTGAAAGGATGGAGTCAGAGTAAAAAAATATGCAAGAGGGGGTCATTCCAGTTTGCTGGGAGTTGCAGGGAAGTGCGCTGCCATTCTGCTGCCATTCGTGGGCTGCCATTGGGCTGCCATTGGGTTGGGAAGGGCCATTTTGAATGGCTGCTACTATACAAACCATAACAGAAGGCTTGAGGACTGTGAAGAAAAGCAAAACAAAAAATGTGGCAAAGACATCTGTGTGTTTTAATAAATGGCATTATTTATGAGATTATTTATGTTATATGAGAAATTAAGTCTTTTCGGTCTTGGAAAAGTTTTTTCTGTATATTATTTTTTAATTGTTTCAACCATGCTCTAACTTTAGTTTTCCATTCTTGGCTAACAAGATTGACTTTGGTGTTTTCTTCTTTCAGCTGTTGTAACTTTTCTTTTTAATAGCATTCTTCACATCTTGGTTTTAACACACTGTTACTGTATTAGAGCCTAAATTCACAAATTTTTCACCAAACCAGCCTCCAGATCCTAAAGGGGTGAATCTGCTTCATAACACCTGTGCTCCATTTCCCAACAGATGATAAAGTAGCATGGCTAGTTGTAGAAATATGGTGACTTGGCATTTTGCATAATTATCCCAGGTTAAATTTCACCAAATGTGACACCAGCTGCTTTCACTGATCATCTTACCTTATTTTTATTTTACTAACGAAATAAATCATGTTGAAATCCATTTGTTTGCTAGACAAGTGAAGTTGTCCAGAGTCCAAAATGAAGTGTGAGCAAAAAAAAAGTGGGAGCACCGGCTGTAAAGTTTGTTGAAAGGCAGGAGGTTTCCTCATAGTCTGATAGATTTGTTAAGGTTTTATATTGTAGATTGGACAAAATGTGGAAATGTATGGTCTGTTGATAAGCTCATGTATAAGGAAAAGTATAAGCTTAAGTATTTTACATATAGATTTCCTGTTATAGAAAAAAATGGTTTTCCAAAAAGATGGAAAAATGGCAGAGAAGAGAGCGGAGAAGTGTTCAAAGCTTATATTCTCAGACTAGAGAGCTGATGATGGATACAAAAACTCAGAATGTTTTGACAAAAAAGATGGAAACTTGAAAAATCATTTCTGAACCATTTTATGCTTAATTTGTTCTATATCCATCTCAGTATAGAATGCTTTGGAAATGATTTTTCAAGTTTCCATCTTTTTTGTCAAAACAACCTGAAAACTAAGGGGGGCAGAGTTTTTGTATCCATTTTGATTAAACGTGTCATCAGCTCCCTGGTTAGAGAATGTATGATATAAGCTTTGAACACTTCTCCGTTCTAAATACCAAATCACGAACCACTGTTGAAAAAGGACCTGAAAAAATACCACATTTTTTTATGTTTTCAGAAATTAATATATTTTTTTAATTATCTACAGGTGTTTTTAATAAATTTATCATATATAACAGATATCAGATTATAGCAAATATATCACCATGTTATTTGCTTGAATGTAAGATGTGAATATGTAAATGTTAATACAAACAACCTGAATTCATAATAGTCCCGGTCAATTCTTTACAGAGGAGGTGTGACTGTTGATATTTATGGTTTGAAATTCACAGCAGGTGTTACCAAGGGGAGTCTTTTACCATCTGCATATGCAATTATAAATCATTGCTCATTGCATTAACCAGACCTTGGCAATGGCATTGAATGTTTTCATTTTATTCATAATGATGGGTTATTTTAGCATTAAAGATTTGACAGATGGAGGTTGTAAAAACATATTTTTTAGAACTGTCTAAAAGTAAATGACCTCCCTGGATTTTAATCACTGATAAACATACTTCAGAGCCATACTGACGTTCATTAAATTTACAAAGCTGTTTAGTATGTCCACTAATTGAAGGAGAAACCAAAGCACAACACAAATTAGAAAGCATAGATTACAACTCCTCTCATAATAATGTATAAAGTATTTAATAACATGCATTATTTTGTTTGGGTGAGTGATACCAAGCATCTATGATACAATTTTCTCCTGGAATGTTTACTTTTGATCACTGCTGCATATAAGAAAATGGAAATGTCATGAGAGCTCTACAAAACGAAAGAAATGTTGTCTAAGTCTAACTCTAAGTTACTGAGAGTTTCTTTTAAAGACAATTACAAATACTCGGTAACTTTCATTCCATTCTCTTTTTCTTAATCAATGCTTTAATTTAGTATGGCAAAGATGTAAAAATAAACATTTGTTTAGACTTACATAATAGCATCACAAGGTTTCTGTAAATTTGTTGACTTTGCATCCATGATACAAAAGTCTTGGTCAACTGCAACCTGTGCCATGCTTTGATGATGAGAATATTTTAACACTGACATAAAGCAGTAACCTGCTATCAAAAGATGGTTGAACTGTAATAATAAAGCTGTAAAGAGGTCGGGAACAATTGGCCGTGGGGTTTAAACCAGATGAAGGTGGTAAAGATCCCAAAGAGTTGAAAGAAAATGTTTTCCCACCAACTCAGCACCACCAGCAGCCTGAACCATTGGGCTGGATCCCTGCTCTCATGTTTATGCCCAATTATGACTCTGCCATCTCAATGTTATACGAGAAATTAAGTCTTTTCGGTCTTGGAAAAGTTTTTTCTGTATATTATTTTTTAATTGTTTCAACCATGCTCTAACTTTAGTTTTCCATTCTTGGCTAACAAGATTGACTTTGGTGTTTTCTTCTTTCAGCTGTTGTAACTTTTCTTTTTAATAGCATTCTTCACATCTTGGTTTTAACACACTGTTACTGTATTAGAGGAACTGCTGCCTTTTTACAATTTCAAACCACTGCCAATTTTCCTTTGACATAAACAAGGCATGATCTCCACACAACCCCTGCTTACTGGGATGTCTCTGTTTTCAAAACATGCATGTTTTGTCAGGAACAAGTTTAATACAATTGGAATTCCAGCTACACCTCACAGCTGTAAAGTACTTAAGAAATATGGTAAGGTGGAAGACGAAGCTGACACTTAAGCATCTACGTAAATCACATTGCTTATGCTTTATTGAGACCATTTGCCATGTGACTTGAGCCACAGCAAGGAGAGAAGAGAGCTGTGGACCCAGTGATCTGACTATACGTCCTACCTGGTGACAATGCGCATGTGCAGACTGAAATTATGTCACAGGTTGCAGGTAGAAAAAGCTACACCAATGTTCCAACAGAGGTACCGGTACATGTATTTGGGGGCAGACCGGGTTGGCTACGCTACCTGTTGTAGCTGCAGTTCATTCAAGTTGATCTGCTGTCAGTCGGCTCACCTGGACCACATATTGTGTGGTGGGTTGTTGGATTGACCAGTAAATGCATTTTAGGGGTTGAGCTCGCAGGATTGGAAGAGAGAGCATGGTCCTTAGAACAACCTGATCCTCCATGGAAACGGGGAATCACTGTAAGAAATATACAATTTCTTTGAAGGTTTGGAGCTGCTGTGGTAGCCTGTGGCTAAGAAACCCTGGCTGCAGGGATGTGTTTATTCTGATGGCTGCTGTGTGATACTTAAAAAAAAGTTTTTAATAACGGGCTCCAACAGGGATAAAGTCGGAGAACTAAACTCTATTGATGGACATTTGTTATGGAGTCATGGGCATAGTTGATGACTTTTAACCTTACACGTCTTTGCTCTGCCTGCTTGATGTGTTCTTACAGCCTGTCATTACAGCTAATTGTGTCTGATGACCCTCTTTCAGAGTGCGTTAGCCGCTCAGGAGAGCCCACCCTTTAGGAGTTGAAGTTAAAAACACTTGGAGCAGGTTCAGCTACCCAATACACTGCTGCTTTCCAGACTCAAAATCCTTCTTGGTCTCTACAACAAGTGTTCTATGAGGTAGCAGGGAACGTCAGAACTGCCGCTTATCTCCTTACTACAGCTCAAGTCACAGGACAGATGGGCTCAATAATGCATAAGAAATATAATTTAGTCGCTTTCCTTTTGACTTCATCTTCTATCAAACAAATTTTCTATAGTGTTTTGCGGTTGTGAAGTAAAGCTGGTATTTCCAATGTATTCATTTGGAAGCTGAAGAATCAGCCAACCCTGTGACGTCACTGCTTAGAGATCAGCAACATGGCGGCACCTTTGCCAAAAAATTATAAAACAATGCTACATTTTTCTTTTGTGTGTATATATTTCTCGCTTGTATTGTCATTAGTGACAATAGTATGACGCAATCTCATGAATTAAGTAAGTTTGGTTAACAATTTAATTTTTAATTTAAAGGCATGAGTGTCTGCCCTGTGACTGACTCATTTTCTATGGTTGTAAAAAGAACAAAAAAATTGGGTTAGGATTAAGTCTACCTGACAGAATCGCAGTAAGTGCATATGCTAGTTGGTTTTTAAAAATAATCTCATAAGGTTAAAAATCAAAACTTATTATGGTTTTTATTTATGATGCTTTAAATTCAACGCTAATGTAGCATATTCTCCAAAGTAATTTCATGCACAATCAGACATATACAATACAGAAACATCCACACTCATACCATTGAGATCAAGAGGAAATCAATGCTGTAAGTTCTCCTGATGTTCCTTTTGAGGGAAGAGGGCCCTGTTAAAAATCTTAACATCTAAAACGAGGGAGACACTCTAAAACAGATAATCTACATCTTTAGCTTCTGTGGTACAGTAACTGTTAATAATAACCTAACTTGATGGATACTTCCCATACAGATTCATCTTTTAACTCGGATATGCATCACAGCATTAGGACAGCAGTAGAACACTTTCTTTGTTGTTTGGATGGCAGGAGGTGACAGCTCACTATTTGTGTTGCTAATTTTAGATATGTTGCCATGGATACAATTATGAAATCCACATAAAGGTGTGTCAGTGCAGTATTATTATACTCCATCTGGGAGTCCAAAGATAAAAATTTATACATTCTTTTACTTTTTATGTTTGCCTTAATATATAAAGACTTATGCAAATGTTACAATCTGGAAATGCAAAGATAAAGGAAAATAAACAACCTTTTTAGAAGCATTTCGCAATTTTTTTTATTTTTTTTTAATCCTGCATTTTCAAAGTTTTGCAGATGTAGGCTTTTGCTGTGCTGCTGCCCCAGATAGTTTCTACTGTTACCATAAGAGTCTTTTCCTTGGGCAAGTGATGCAAATTGTTAGAAAGATATTCCTTTTCATACCTCAGTAATTTTACACTTTCATTTGTCTGTCAGGTGACATGTATAGCTAAAGAATGAGTGAAGCAAAAGTAACCTCAACTAAACAAAATTTTACATGTTTTGGAGAGCTAGGAGAACATAGCAGAAAACAACCATCAAATTTAGGTTTTTAAGATTTAAAATTAGATTTTTTACCTGGAATCTGCTGTAGCCACTCTCCCAGTTTGGGGGTCACAGCCCCCAGTGCTCCAATTACCACTGGCACCACTGCTGCTCTTACTTTCCACATCTTTTCTAGCTCCTTCTTCAGCCCTTGGTATTTCTCAAGCTTCTCGTGTTCTTTCTTCTTGATGTTGCTGTCTCTAGGGATTGCCACATCTATCACTACTGCCTTCTTCTGCTGTTTGTCGATCAACACGATGTCTGGTTGGTTAGCCATCACCTGTTTGTCAGTCTGGATCTTGAAGTCCCATAGGATCTTAGCTCGGTCATTCTCAACTACCTTAGGAGGTGTCTTCCATTTTGACCTTGGGACTTCCAGCCCATACTCATGGCAGATGTTCCTGTACACTATGACAGCTACCTGGTTGTGGCGTTCCATGTATGCACTTCTTGCCTGCATTTTACACCCCGCTGTTATGTGCTGTATTGTTTCAGAGGCATCTTTGCACAGTCTGCATCGGGGGTCCTGCCTGGTGTGGTAGACCCTGGCCTCTATTGATCTTGTACTGAGTGCCTGTTCTTGTGCTGCCATGATTAGTGCCTCTGTGCTGTCCTTCAGTCCAGCCTTTTCCAGCCACTGGTAGGATTTTTTGATATCAGCCACTTCTTCTATTTGTCTGTGGTATACGCCGTGCAGCGGCTTGTCCCTCCATGATGGTTCTCCTTCCTCTTTCTTGTCCTTACTTTCGGTTTTCTCCTGCCTGAGGTACTCACCAAGCCATTTGTCTTTGGGGGCCATCTTTCTGATGTACTCCTGGATCTTAGTTGTTTCATCCTGGACAGTGGTCTTGACACTCACTAGCCCTCGGCCTCCCTCGCTACGCTTGGTATCTCAGAGTGCTGGATTTGGGGTGGAACCCTCCATGCATTGTGAGGAGCTTTCTCGTCTTGATGTCAGTAGCCTCTATCTCCTCCTTTGGCCAGTTTATTATACCATATATATATATATATATATATATATATATATATATATATATATATATATATATATATATATATATATATATATATATATATATATATATATATGCATTTGTTCATTATACAAGGTATTTAGATTTTTATGCAACTGATATGCATGCTAAAATTGGTTTAGAACAGAACCTTTAATGTAATGTATGTTTTTACACTTCAAATATAGAAATTATGCTTTAACAGTTTTAAACCAGTATAGTTATAGGAAGACAAAAAAAAGTCTGTGAGTTTGTATTTGTTTTTTTAATATATATATACTGAAATCAAGAAAAGGTTTTGTTTTTGTTTTTTTGTTTTTTTTTTTACATTTAAACTTTTTATTTTCCATCTTTTGTTTTTGTATTAAATTAGCCGTGGTAGCCTAATCCGTTGTTTTTATTTATAGATCTCTTTGTTTCTCTCCTTTAGGGAGCTTCACTGTTGCAGTTATGAATCACTTGGAATGTTTATCATGAAGATGCATTGGATCACTTCAGTTTTTATGGCAGCTTGTCAGACACAAAGTGTTTGGTTCTTTTATGATTGGGAGTCCCTTATGCACTGAGGCTGACAGATGTGTAGGCCTAACAGAAGTATGCAATTGGCTGATTCTGTACTCTGTCTGTCCTTTCAACAGTGGATATGAGTCAGAGAGTGGACGGTTGTGTCAATAGTAATTAATCACTGAGAGAACACACTCTAGGCCATTCATTTTTGCTGTTATATGGCAACCAGTAAAATTTGCTGTCATTATTCTACATTGACTAATGCATATAATGGGGTATATGCTTCTCAATGCTATTAACCAAGTGAAAGCCCCCATTATTTTAGTGAACCAAAAGTGGGTTTTCTTTGCTTTCATCAATCCAGAAGAATAAAAAATATATAGCAAGAGCCACGACTACAATATTAATTTATTTTGAGAAACCAAAATATAGTTTTTAGCTATCTTAAATACATTGCTTAATTATATTCTTAAGATAAGGTCAGTATGTACATCATAGTAGCTGTCTCTTTAGTAAATATAACTGTGGCACCGTATTAACTGATGACATCAGTACACATTTTGCACTGATGTCAATCTTAGTAGAGTACATTGAAATTAATCATTATATGTTATTATGGGGCACAAAGTAGAAAAGTGTCTCCTGTGCACTTTGCTTGTCCTCCTCTTCACTGTGTAGGCTGATCAAAAGACCAAAATGTGAGATGCTTTTAATAAGATTGTCCTTCTTTAAATTACCCACAATTACCTTATTACCTCTGATACATCAGTTGCAAACAATGGCCCACATGCATGCACATCTTCTCTTTCTTCTGTCTTTTTAGTATGTGCTACTTCCTTTTTACTTGCTTCTTTAGTTGAATCTATTATCACATTAGATTAATGTCTCCATCGTGGTGTGGCGGTGGGTGTTGGGCACTGGCTTGTTTGCGGCCGTTCTTCTCCAGTGAGGGGGAGAATATTATAATTTTTTATTTTTTATTTATTTTTTTTTTTTGTTTTTTTTTTGTTTGTTTTTGTGTGGGAGGGGGTGTGTGGGGGGGGGGATCGGGGCTTGGAGTGGGGCTCGGGATTTGCACTTTGCTCTGTTGTGTGGCTTTCTTCTTCTTCGGATTGGTGCTGTGGGACCGGTGTTGGGGGGGAGTCGTTCGGGGGCCGGGGTCGGGGTGGGGGCGCTGGCGCCGGCGCCGGGGGTTTTTTGGGCATTGCCCGGCCCTACTGCGGGGTGGGTCTGGGGTGGGTCCTGGGGTCTGGGATCCCTGGGGCGCATTGCCCTTGGGCGGGGTCCCCGGTGGGGGTTCGGGGGTTCGGGTTCTGTGGGGAGTGCTGCTTGGGTTCTGGGCCGGTGTACGCCCGGCTGTCTGTCCCTGCTGCCACGGCCTCTGGTGTGCCGGGGTGCCTCGGGGCCTGCTGGGCTGGGGGGGGGCATGGACATTAACACCTATGGCAAGTGCTTACCCCCTCACGGGTTTGCACTCTGTAAGTGGGGGAAGGGGAGGGAGGGGGAGTAGGTATGATCTCGGCCTGGATGTCTTCTGTCGCTTGTGTGGTGAGTAGCTTGATTGTTATTGTAGGGGAGGGATTACATCTCCGGAGGGGGGGTGGGGGGTGGTGATAGAGGGAAGGAGATCTTTGAAGGGCTTCGGGTCTGGCTCCCTGTCTTGGTCCTGGTCCGTGCTGCCCCCTGGTGGGGCTTCGTCCGGGGTGGGGGCTCTGCGTGTTGCGCGTTGGCTGGCCGGCTGGGGTTGTCCCCCCCCCTTATTCATTTATTTATTTATTATTATTATTTTTTTTTTTCTTATCTTCCTTTTATATTTTTTTATTAACTTAATTTATTTATTTATTTATTTTTTTATTTTATTTTTTTATTTTTTTATTTATCTACTTATTTATTTATTTTTTTTTTATTATTTATTTATTTTTTTTTTTGGATGGACAGGACGGGGGGGTGGTGGTGGTGTCGGCTCCGTGCCCGGCTGGCTGGTGGGTCCTGCTGCCGGTCCCGTGCCCCCGGGCTATGGTGGTGAAACTGGTCGGGCCCCCTTCTCTGGGGGGGCTCTCGGGGAACGGGGGTGCCTATTGGAGTCAGCGGGGGAGCTGGCTCCCTGGGAGTGCAGCAAGCACCCCAGTCCTTTGCTCCCCATCCCCGAAATCCTCCCTCTGCCTGCTCCATCACTCTGCCACACATGTAGGTTTTTGGGGAGGGGGTCGTTACTGGAGGGCCACACCTTCTGATGACGTCCCCCACACCAATTTTATTTTGCATTTTAGACACTTCCATCTACATCATTTTCACAACACACATCTATGTAGGGCATTTTCGGGGGGTGGGGGTCAGGGCCACAGGGGGGGGGGCTTATTTTATGGGCCTCACCACGGTCGGCCTCCTCCATCCCCTCTCGCATCTAGACATTGAGGGTTGAGGGTTGTCGAAGGGGGGGGTGTGCTGGCACCGTCTATCTCCTGGAGGGGGGGTGGAGTTTGCCGGACACCCCCTCTTGGTACTCCCAGTTTTAATTGCATCTGAGAGCAACACGCAACAACACCACATCCGAGCGGGCGCAGGGAGGATCGGGGTCTTCTCACACCCCTGTTCTCCGGCTGCCGCCTGGAGTCTGGGGCCTGGAGGAAGAGCGGGCCGCCTGGTCCGTGGTTTTGGCTGGGGCTGGCTGCGGGGCCTAGGTGGCCTGCTGGTGGCGGGGCTGTCACCTCTGCTCTCCCCAAAGAAGGTTGGATGGAGGGGCATGAAGTGCCTGGTTGAAGGTTTTTTTTTTTTTTTTTCTTTCTGTTTGGGGGGGGGCGGTTCTGGTTGGGTGGCCGGCGCGGGATGGGTGGGCCCCGGTCCCGGGGGGGGCTCTTGCTGGGGGGGGGGGGGGGGGGGGGGGGGCTGCACGGCATGGGGGGGTGCGGGTCTTGGGTCCTGTTTTGGGCTCCGGTTTTTCCGCTCGCACTTCTCCTCTTGCCTATTTATTTTAATTGTATTTATTAATTAATTAATTAATTTACCTATTTATTTATGTTTTTTTTTCTCTTCCTCGCTGGGGGGGGGGGTGGTTGCGCCGGCTGCGGTCTGCTCTTCTTGCGGTTTTGCGCCGGGCGGCTTTTCTGCTCTCGGGCTGATTCTGTGCGCGGTGTGTTTCGTTGCGCGCTGTTGGCATCGGTCTTGGTGGGGTGGGGCTGCGCTTTTGGCCGGGGGGGTGTTTTGGGGGGGTCCCGCGGCGCTCGCGGCCGGTTCGCGGCGGATGCGCATGGGCCCCGGCCGGGGGCGGGGCCGCCTGAGTGTTTTCCTGGGTGGTGCGGTCGCGGTGGGTGTTGCGGCCGGTCGCCGGGGCTTGGTGCTGGGGGGCGGGGCGTGTTTCGGTGCTCTGTGGGGCTGGGGCGTTTCAGTCGGCGCCGTGGGGGGGCTGGTGTTCGGTGCCCGGCCCTACTTCGGGGTGGCCGGCTGCCGGCGGGGCCCGCGGACTCGTCCCCGCGGCTCCCCGGGGCGCCGGCATGGCGGTGGCTGGGGGGCTTCTTCGTGGCTGTCTCTCCTCCTGCCTTGGTGGGGTCTGGTTTCCGGGGCTGGCCCCGCCTTGGTGCCTTCGCTTCTGGGGTCCCCTTGGGCGCCTGGGGCTTTGGGTCTCCCGGCGCTGGACTCAGTGCTCTGGGGGGTGTGCCTCTCCGGCTCTCCACAACCACTATTGAGCATTTTTTCTATGGTTAAAACTTTACATGCACAAGTTCACCCTGACAAACAACTACAGGTGCTAGGCTTCAGGTACTTAGAGATTCACTTCCAAACAGAAACCCCACATTCATATCTTCAGGTAACACAGAGTACATGTCAGACTTAATAATATTACGTTAGCGATAGTTTCAAGGTGTTTGCTTTATTGTATATCTCGTACCATGTTTTTTGGTTGTGCTGTTCTTTTTTTTTTTCTTTTTTTTTTTTTTTTCCATCTCATTACAGGTGTTGAAGTAGACTGAAAATGTTTTGTCATTGTCTCCTTCCTATCTCCTCTTTCTTTCATCTTTTGTCCTCTTTTTTTCTTTTTCTTTTTCCTTCTTCTTCTTCTGTTTTTCTGCTCTACTTACATTGCAGTGTCCATATGAACTGTAAAACTCCCTGCATAATTATAATAAAGCAATTTATATACATGAAACAAGTGGAGCAGTATGGCAATTGCCATACCGCTACACTTGTGAAAGTAAAATCTGTTGGGCTCCTTTTGGCATCAAGACAATTATTCTTATTGCCACCTTGCCAGACAGGACACTGTAAAAAAAAAAAAATAAAAAAATAAAAAAAATAAAAATAAAAAGGATTAATGTCTCCATAGAAAAGATGCTATTAGTCACAGTGCTGGGAAAAAGGATTGATACCATCTGATCATTTTCCTCAACAGTAGCATTAAGAAAAAAAGACAGATTAATGCAAATTAGTCATCTTTAATTTATGAAAAAGCTCCAACTTCCTGGCCCTTATATAAAACGACTCTTGTTAGGAAACGCTTTAAGGAACCAAATACTTGACCACACAGTGTGTTGCTCTTAAAAGATTTGTTGAATATTCGTGGGAAGCTGAACAGGCTGGTAGCAGGCTGGAAAGGTCAAACATAGCCAAACCGATAATTGGGTAAGCAGGTGGATGGTAGGCTTCAGAAGGTGGATAATGACTGAAAAAAGTGGTAACTAGTGGCAGGCTGGAACAGTCTTTTGACTGGTCCAGTGAGGCTAGAGTGAGCACAGAAAAACGGGGAGGCAGTTAAAGTTAGACAGCACTGAAACAAACTCATTATAGGGAAGGAGACAATCTGGTGGAGAATGACAGATGCATGCAGGTATAAATAGGCATGATAACAGTTGTGAAGAATTAGGGGGATTAGGAGAGAGACAGGTGCATCTGCTCACTCTAAATAACAGAGTGCAGAAAAGCGGAGAGTGGCAAGAAGTCAGCCATCCCAAAAACAATAAAAAATGCAAGCTACATGAAAGCTGCATGTGATGGAATGCTAACAATGCTCACCAGCTATGCTGTAAAATGGTGGTAACACCATTACATTGATGGGATACTTGTCTTTAGCAGGCTTAGGAGAAGTGATCAGAGGACCCTGAAAGATGGCTTGTGCTAAGAAGAGGGCAATTCTGGAAGAAAAGAGGCTGTAAAAGACAGGCTAGTGGAGTGGCGAATATACATCTGTATGTATAATTTAATGGATCAGATAAAAACACAAAACTCTTAAAAATAATAACAACAATAATGCTGGATGTGGCCTTATTATGAAAATAAAACAAAAACATATCTTTAATTCAGAAATTGTTCCACCGATTTTTGGTTTAAAAGGTACTTTTTTTCTCCTTCCCCCAATACTTTTTTCATGTGTTTTTTTCTGGAACATTCAACATGACTTATGTAAATTTAAGCTGTTGAAAACTGTTTGGTTGACTGTGTTTTAGCTCTTGAGGTTCTTCTGCAGAGTCACACATCATTGTCTCTTACCACAGATAATTACTCCCATTGCTGCCCTTTATTCCAGTCTCAGCTTGATGGATGCCTCTGTCCTCCGACAGACAACAGCATTGTTTCATTTCCTGTTCTGCACAATTGCCAGAGTAACTCTAAAACCATGTAAATTCACACCTAAAAAACAAAAAGTACAGCCAAAAAAACACATCAAGAGCTGAAGCAGTAAAAGCCAGAAATTCTTAATCTTCCTCAGTATTAATATTAACATTATATATGTAAATGGTTTACATATTTATACATATTTCTGTCTACATTGTCTTAAAAGGGTTGTGTTCCCATCTTAGCATTAAAATAACAAGTAGGTCATATTCCTCAGTACTAGGTTTATCTCTGTTAGGTAAATCTGAGTAGTCAGTTCTGCCTCGTGCATACAAACTCTGCAATCACTGTCAAATGATGTTTGAGAAGATAACCTTCCCATGTCTTATTTGTCTTGCATTTCCTAATGACTGAAAATATATTTTACGATTTAAAAACAAACTGTTTTTGTACTTGTTTTGGCACACCAGCTCTCACCTCCAATTACTTAGATAGAACAGAATACTTCTATTGATCTCAACAAGGGAAATTCACTTGTCACAACAGAAAACACAATAGAATGGGGAACAAAACAAACTAGACAAACCGTTTGCCTGACAAAACTATAGAAGCATTGATTCAATTGTGCATGTACAAAGGTTGGAAACATTAAAATTATAACCACAACCAAAAGATTTTTACCCTGTCATTGATGTATTTTCTTTCTTTCCCTCCTAAATGTTGAAAAAACTAAAAAAAAAAAAAAACGTTATTACTGACCTAAGATAACCTGAGCGAATTAAAAAATCTGTTTTAATGCTGTGATTTTGTTTCCGGGTTTAATCAAAGGGAGCTACCCAACAACAATGACAGTATGTTAAAAAGTGTTTTCGACCTATATTACACATTGTAACTAGTTGTGTCGCTCTGCTAGCCTGACATAGTCCGACTCAATTCTAGTCAGAATATGAGTCTGATACTGCTCCATAGAGCTGTGATTATGGGGCGTGTTTTGAACGAACCAGGAAAAAAAATGCCTCTGCACTCAATTGGATAGACCTACAACCAATAAGAGCAACGGAGTGCGTGACGTATGTTAAGCAACGCATAGCTGTTGTCAACAAAAATCAAAGCGTGCAGTTGCACGCCTAGAATAAGAAGATGAGCCTTGATCGCGTTTCTCTGTTCCTCTTTTAAAATTTATTTGCTGTCCATATCTTCTAGAACAGACCTAATAGCAGAATCTACTCACTTCAACTCTCCGGCGGCAGACATTGTTGTTGTCACCCAAGCGCGCTTTGGTCACATGGTTGATTATGTTACTGTTGATCATCTGTCCATCATCGTATAAAGCCCGCCCTGAAAATTTGATTGGATCGCCAGAGGGTGGGCGATCATACTCGCGCTACTATGGAGCAGAGCCAGACCGAACTTCCCGACCTCAAACCTTGTGGGCAGAACTAAGTTCGGAATGGCACCCAGGCTATCGCTCTGCAGCAATATAATAAAATATATCTTACAGAAGGTAACACATCAAGGAGGTTTGGAGGATGTTTAAAATGTTTGTCTGGATGGTGGGGGGTTTTATTCAGGATGTTCCATCCATTGATATCTTAGAAAAAAAATTGATAGGCCCACCAGCCTTGGGAAGGCTTACAGTACACAATGAGTATTCTCAAATGGTGGGTCAACACTGGTCTGTAATATCAATTTATGGATAACCACTCTAACTATGGATAGCTGCAGCCCCAAAGCCTTAAAAATGACTGATGTGAAAAACCTTGTTTTCAATCTGTTTCAAAGCTTCTTCAGGCTTATTCTCCAGACCCACAATATCTATATTGTAAAAACACTATACAGTACAGTATTTTATTTGTTTTTGCTTTTTTGTTATAACTCCACTTATTCTGCTATTTTTAAACATTTTATTTTTAAACTTTAAGACCCACATTTGTGTGATCACATTTGCTATAATTTTACTGCTGCAACATCACAATTTCCCCATTGTCAGAATTTAATAAATGGATTTTCTATTCCATTCTATTCAGATCTTGGCAGGATGTTGTTTTTATGTTTTATAACCTACTCATAAAAACTAAGTTATTTGTTATTTGTTAATTCTACAAGTCAAAAACAATAAATATATGTATTATTATATATGTATTTCTAATGATTTGTCTCTTAATAAATTAATTAACTTGTTACTGAATTTGTATTTACTTAAGTCAGGTTTGCCTAGCAACAACTTTTAGAAAAAAAAAACAATCTTTACATGGACAAATACCTTGATATTGCAATGTAAATATAAAGTATATGTCACTAATTGTTTTTTTTTTATTGGTATCAATTATCTAGCATGAGCAAAACAATATAAGTCATTAAGTGAAATTTACATGTTCATTGTCATATAACAACTGTTATTTCTTACAAGTTCAAAGAAACACAGTTTCCCAACCTGCTGAAGTCAGCATGAAGTTAAAAGAAAATGTAACTGCTGTATAAAACACAGCCTTTAGGATTTTTTTAAGGGTTATTAGGAAAAACCTCCATATCAGGTCTGCCACTAGAAACATGTTTAATATTTCCACTTCATTTTAAAAGTAATTCTGTTAAAGAAACATACCAATCAAATTGTTGTTTTGAACAGTGCAGTTACAGTATATAATCCATAATCCTGCATTTACATTTTTGAGGTCTTCACAAAAAGTGATTCATTTATCTTTATCAAAGGTTTGTCAAAATGCTTTTACATTTCCTGTGAACATTGTTTTCCTTTTCTTAAGGGTGGGGGATTTATTATTATCTGATCATTTTTAATTCATTACTATTATAAGAACTTGGTAATAATTCCCAAACTCTTGTCTTGAAAAAGCCGCCCTAAAATATTCCTGAACAGTCATTTATTTCCTAAATGTATAAATATAAATCATTTAAGCTCTGGAAAATTTTACAGGGCAAGCTTTTATAAATGCATCTATGCTTGTAGTTTTAGAGTTTGCAAAAATGTAAAAGAAATTTTTTTTTTTTTATTTATAAGTCACTTGTCATATGGTCCTGTTTCACAACAAAACATAACAGTTAGAAATAACCAAAACATTTTCACCGTCACAATTTCTTCATAAATAAATCATGGGATTATTATTAATAAAAATATTTGAAAGGTAAATTAATATGTGTATTACATACTGTATGTTGCTATTGTCATGTCATATCCATAGAACTTTGTTCAGGTCTCTGTGTTTTTCTTGCCTCTCTTCTTCCAGGGCATATTTGATCCACAGCTGCAACTCATGAACTTTGTTAAACAGACATTTACTGCAGCATTTACTCTTTTCTCCTTTCCCTGTATTGTGGGATTTGTAGTAAAAAGCAGAATCTTCAGTTGAAGCATGACTTGACATAACCTTTGGATAGTTGAAGTATAAATTCCCGCGTGTAGGTATAAACCAACAACAGAGAGACATAGTTTTCCTTAGAAATGTGTCACTACAAACATATTGGTATATACTGGTTGTGTGTATCTCTATCAAGGTGATCGCATGGTAAATGTACATCCAACACCAAGATTGTTCCCCTGGGGAAAGGAGCAGTAACTTTCTTCAATTTTAGAATATCCTGAAAATAAATGTGTTTTGTACTGTATCTACTTAGCCTTGGACACAGAAATTAATCTTACAGATGAAATTTCCTCCTTACACTCACACAATACCATATTATTAGAAGAAAATTATAAATAAATATAGATTTTTCTATTATGGTGTCTTTGGCTGCAAGTTCTTAATTATGTTTATGAGGCAATTTACATTATCTGTAGAACCTAAAGATTAATTACAATTAATCTTTAGGTTTTTCCTTTTCTTAATTGTATCAGCAATTACTGCAGTCCAATAAGCAGTCTACCAGGCAATCCCATTCATTATCCTTTCCCTCGAAATGGAATAATGACATAATGGCTGTTCTCCTTTTTTTGCTTCACTGAGGTCCTTCAAAGAAAACTATACAGTCTGATCATTTACTCTATGATTGATGGTTGGAAATTCTTCCACTGATTGGCAGACTTACTGATTACATGGTTTATTTTTATAGCATGGCATTTCATTTTCTAAACATACTTCTGTTGTCCAAAACTGAGCAGTGACATTAGTTTTTTACAGTATGTATGGTTTAGTCTGCTGTTGAGAAAACTGAAAATTTATTCAAAATCTTAAATTGAATGATAGGTACACCTCTCATAAAGTATATTTTAAAGCATAATATAAGCAAAAACAATATTGGAAAGAATGTTTTGTTCAATACAATAATATATTTTTAGTCGTTTTAGTTTAATAGGGTAAACAGTATTTTAAGAATATATTCCCAGAATCATTTTGGTCCTAAAAGCAGCTTAAGGCACAGTCAATTAATTATGTTTAACACCAATGCTGTAAACTCTCTCCTTTACATAAGAAAGTTGTACCATCTGTAGACACAAGAAACTGGAACACTTTATAAAGTTTTTATACAGGTAATTTATAGGGATTGGCCTTTAATTGCATTTACAAATTTTTGCAAATTTCAAGCACTGCAAGAGGTCACATTAAATTTAAAAATAGTAAAAGACTGACTTTCTCCCTCCAGCACTTTAGGTTGGGGTAATAAGCTTGAAGTTTCTTTGCTGCCACAAAGAAGGATAGGCAGTTGCAAGAGATAGTCACAGTAACGAGTGCATGAAACGATAAAACAAAGATAAAGATAAAACAAAACAGAAAAAATAAGCCCTGTTTAAACTACTCTCTGAAAACAGATCTGTGCTGAGTTCGGACCAAGCCTGGATTAACTAACCATCCCAAGCTCTGTTCCTTATGACCGTTTACACATCAAGCTATGCTTTCTCCTTGAGACGATCTATGGTACCATTGCCCTGTAGAGGTAAACAAGCAAGTCATCATGGCAGCGCCCATAATATTTTGGTTTGGTTATTATTGTGATATTTCGTTTTTTAGGGGGAATTTCAGCAGAATCATCCCTGGAAATCGTATGGTACGGTAGGGAAGCTAGTAATTTTACGACTGTCAGGAATTTTATGATTACGGAGGCTGTAAGGAGACTGTAAGGAGATGACGCCGTCTGCTCATGCGCTCTTTGTTATCTTAGAACTCAGCCAGAACTGAACCACGCCGAGCCCTACTGATGAACAGTTTAACACGGTTTGGTTGTGTTTGTGTCAACTACCATTTG
This sequence comes from Cyprinodon tularosa, assembly GCF_016077235.1. NCBI lineage: Eukaryota > Metazoa > Chordata > Actinopteri > Cyprinodontiformes > Cyprinodontidae > Cyprinodon > Cyprinodon tularosa. The sequence goes on from NW_024039016.1 coordinate 1,059,480, forward strand.
GTAATTGGCACATTAAACTTATTCTTACATTCCTCATACATACAATATCCTCCCAGGTCTGGGGTTGGCAACTCAAACTGCTCAAAGAGCCGTATTGGACCAAAAAAAACGAAAAAAAAAATCTATCTGGAGCCGCAAAAATGTAAAAGTCTTATATAAGCCTCATGGCAACATGGGCTCTAAGTGTATTATCCCACTATAGAAAGGGACTATGTCCTGGAGCAAATGTCATATACTGTAGTACCATGAGGTCAGAGAGGAGCAGTGAACACTCTCACCATGTGCAATTCAACATACTCCGCTACACCACCCTTCACCCTTTTAGGTTTTGTTGCATTGATGAAATTATAAAACACGATAAAGGAATCTTTCTATGGGGGACGTGTTTCTGTTGGCAGGAGTTGATTGAGTCACGAGGAACCAAGCAGGAACTGACATCCATCAGAGCAGAACTCTCTAACCCTGAAATCCCACATCCTCCGTCACCAGTGTTCCTTTCTTTTTGGAAATGGAAGAAACTTCCCATCCCTGCATAAGAGCGCTACCTGTTCGATCTGTGGGCGGTTCTCTATGTTTGCAACAAAACTCACAGCAGTAGTGAAATCTGAAGTTCTGCAAACATTCTTTCTTTCACTTCCAACTTGGTGGTTGGCTTCATATTTAGCATGCCTTCCCTGGAAATGCCTTTCCAAATGATTCTTTTTAGTTTTTGATAAACTCCCATTACAAAGCAAAAATGCAGGGAATCCTTCCACATTGATAATGAAAGCAAATGATTCGCGCCATCCTTCTTTGAATCATCTATTCTCTGGATCCAAGGTCCAAGACACACCCGCCGCTTTGTTTGTCTGGCACAGCGCTTGGCTTAAACGTGTGTTGCAGGCTATGACCACGGATCTCTATGGCTATGATGCAAATTTTCATTAAAAGAAATGTTTAAATTTATTGTTTAAATGATATGTTTAAATATTATTATAGAAATGTTTACAATATTGGAAAACATAATGAATTTTTGTTTGACCTCCTGCACACCTTACTAGAATACACAAAAATAAATCAATTTTCATAAATTTTTTTAAAAACTCCAGGGAGCCACAAGGGGGGAGCTAAAAAGCCGTATGTGGCTCAGGACCCGTGGGTTGCCAACCCCTGCCCTATGGGTAACAGGCCCACAGAACCAGGAGGAGATCCCCAAAACACCCAGTATGGGAAGGGGGCAAGCAAAAAAAAGAGGGACGGGCTACACCAAAGGGAGGAGAGCAGCAGCCCAGGACTACCCCATCCAGACCCACCCCAGAGAGGGACAAGCTGTTGATTTTTTTCATTAATTCCAGGACTGTGAAAGCTGTGGGTCTCTGTGATATAAATCTATACTGACTTTCAGAAAGTAGTTTGTGTTTATCAATAAGGTTTTCAAATGAATAGGTATTCTAAAATCTATTCTAAAATCTTGGAAAAATTACGACATAAGAATAGACTACAAATTGTGTCTTTTCTATGATCTCTGCCTCTTCTATTTCCCTCTTCCTCTTGTAAGAAGCATTGCGTTTCATTTTTGTGAATCTACTGAACCATATGTAGATAAATTGCTGCAGCACAGTGGGACAGAACTGAACTGTGAGCACATTAAAGCTTGCCACCCCTTGCCGAGAAGATAAACCGGCTATCATCATGAGCTTTGTCAATAGAAAGCACATAACCACTACCTATTTTCCAAAAAAAACTTATAAGGCATTCCTCAAATTGTACAATGCCTGAACCACTTATCTTTTTTTAACTAAAAAAAAAGGTCCTCGGGGATGAAGTGGAATGTGAAAGTAAATCATTCTGGGCCTGAGTAAATAAGATTTAAACTGTCAATAAACAACTTCCACCACTCTTCATTTTTAAAGCTGCTCTTTAAAAATAAAAAGTGGAGAGATGATGCACAAGCTTATCTGGCATACACTTGCTACACCAAAATTTGTGACCTTTACACTTGACAAATGCTAGGCTGTGGCCTATTGGTAATTTTCACTGACACAGGGCTGCCCCAATCCTACGATATCTCTCTTTGGCCAAGGTCACAGAAAATAGGGTAACACTGGTGTGCAGCTCTGATGATATTGAGATAGAGATAACCAAAAACGAGTCGCAGAGGAGTTGCATGATAAAAAGCTCTTTCCATTCAAGGGGGGCTAACTGTAGCAAATGGCAATATATTGGGCTGCTTTCAGCGATGTAATGAGTTGGCTGACTCACTTAAAAAAAGGTTAAAACATCAATAAGATCAATTTAGCTAATTTTCTATGATAAAATTAGTTTGCAGCCTTTTGTAAATTAGGATGACTGTATTTTGATTTATAAAAATGAGGAGACTTGGCCCAGTGATGCTATGTTTAAAGTATTGTTACGGTTAGCTTAAAATTTGTAATCATAACATATTGAAAGTGTGCCTCTATTTTGTTAAAATATTTCAATAGCAAGCATTTCCCATATCAGGTATTTAGATACTTTGAAAGTAAAGAAAAAATTCCTTATACACTGTAACCATAACAATTCACATTTTGAGTGAGTCTGGATGGATATACAATACTCTGAAATAATATTCAGAAAAACTAAGCATTTCCTTTCTGTTCTGATGTGGTAGACCTTTTTAATAATAATAAATTACTTAAATATTAAATAAATATGTAATTTGTCTAATTGCACTTACTGTATCCCCAATAATTCATTGGATTGAAGAAGGTGGTTTAAAGAGTTACACAGCTCCCTGCAATTATGGACTCTTATTCCGCTACAGCATTTTAAGTCACTATTGAAAACCGCTTGCACAGAGAATTGTAACTGTTATTCTAGAGTCTAGTTTATGATTGATTTTATTATGTTGTCCTGTGTTCTTATATGTCTTACTGTACTGCTGCCTCTTGGCCAGGTCTCCCTCGAAAAAGAGATTTTATCTCAAGGGACTTCCTGGTAAAATTAAGGTTAAGTAAAATAAATAAATAAATAAAACAGCTGGGTTTAAAGGTTCAATAGCAAAATCTGAAAGATTTGGTTGGCTGCTGAAGTTATGATGCTAGAACTGGTTTTAACCCAGTTCGGACTGGGGTGATCTTTATGGTGGAAAAAAAAAAGGTTTGTTTTGCACTAGCATAGGTAACTACTGCTGTTGCTATTTAATGTACCCAGATTTTTTTTTTTTAAAGTCAGGAATCTGATTCATTTTACTTAAGATGAGATGGACAAAATAAAATAAGCTATTATCAATGAGCAGAACAACAACAGGCAACACAAAGCTCCATGGTGAGTAAGAGAGAGAAGAAAATAATAAGGGAATAGTTGGAAAACTAACCTAAAAGAAAATCTCTGGATAAATCCTTGTTGATCTTTGGATCAAAACTGGCTCACCAGCCCAGCTGTCCTTCCTCACTTTTACAGTTCTGCTCAACTCAGCGCTTATTGTTTACTTCAGTAAAGTAGTGCAAACTGAGGTCCAGTGTCACACTTTTCCTGCAACAAAGTTGCAATGAACATTTTTAGCATATTAAAGGTAAAAATGTGCAAATCCTGACCCAACTAACACAGCACTGGAAAAACCGAACAGTTTTCACAAGTGCTTGATAGCAAGTGTTGCTGCCTTGAGATTAACAACCAGTTATAATTATAAGAAAGATACTTTCTCTGCATATGAACAAGTGTTTTTTTTCTAAATTATTTTCCCTTAACGAATGAAATAATAATTTGTTGAATACATTTTTATTTTTCCCAGTTACATATGATTGTCAGTAAAATGATCTGAAACATGTCACAAAAAGCTAAATAAATTACTAAAGGATTAAGATATCATTATACTCCAAGCAGCAACCCCTGCGAGTTTCTGTTTTTTGGGAGGCAAGAGGGACTTGCTGGTTTTTTTTGTTTCTCTTTTGGAAAACAAAACACTTTGATCCTACTCATTCTCACCACAAGCAGCAGGCATGTTATTTATGAAGCAGTTTGATATGATTACACTTAACAATTCCAAAAGCTGAAGGTGGGTGGATGTTTGGTACGGTAACTATTTTCACAGTTCATGATGTTATTTTCAAGGTAGAAAAAGTCAAAGCCATCCTTTATTATATGGTTCCTTCTGATAAAGGTTATGGTCTCACTGTTGATACACATTTTTTCATTTATAAAACTTTTTAAAACAAAACCACCAATTCAAGGTAAGACCGTATTCCACTAACATGTAATAAGAAACACTTATCCAACCTTAATTAGTTTCTATTATATTTAAGTATACGAATATCAGGATTAAGTTAGAATAATTGTCCCACAATGGGAAATTCTGGTATTTACATCAGTAAAAAGATTATAGAAAAATAAAATAAATGAAGGCTTAGATACATTAGTCTGTGTAAGTACTCTATATAATGTGTTTCACTTAACAATATTCAATAAATAATCTTTACATCCATCCATTTTGTCCTGGGGCCTATCTCCAGCTGTCTGCGGGAGATAGGCGGGGTCCACCTTGGACAGGTTGCCAGTTCATCGCAGGGCAACAAAGAGACAAACAGGACAAACAACCATTCACACACTCACAAACCCCTAAGGAGAATTTAGAGAAGCCAATGAGACCTACCCTGTGGGAGGAAGCCGGAGTACCCGGTGAGAACCCATGCATGCTCAGGGAGAACATTCAAACCCCCGGGCCTGGAATCAAACCCAGAACCTTTTTGCTGCAAGGCAGCAGTGCTAACCACTGTACTACTCAGTAGCCCATAAACTTTACAATAATATTACAATTTAACAACTTGTTCTCTTCTAAAAACATAGCATTTTGCAAGACCGATTGGAGAATTAGTAAAATCATCACAGAATATTTAATCAAAGATTAAAAGTTAGTTTGTGAAAGAGAGGCATACAGTATTTATTGTAAAATGAACCTTTCTATAGTCTTAGTGGTTGATAATGGATAAAGCTCCATACGATCATTATGTCACTGATTTAAACCAACTAAAGAAAAAATTATTCAACAAAGGATAAGAAAACAGAAAAAAACTTTTGTGTTAAGCAGACAACTTTAGAAATACAGTTCAGATGTGGCCAGAAGTGGCAAGTTTTTTTTAAACAAACCCTTCATATTTTATGAGCAGAGCTTAAATTTTTGAAAAAAGCTCTAAGGATGGATGGATGGACGGACGGACGGACAGGAGGTTGGAGAAAATCTTTCCCAGTCCTGCTTTCAACTGTGGCATAGCTACAATTTTAAAAGTTATAGTGAAACTTTGCATTCATGCATACATAATTAGATCATTAGGTGAATAATCTGGAAACAGATTTCAACTTAATGATCGTCTAATGATAATTGATATTGGATATTGAGTAGGATCTCCGGCTAACTGCTAGTCAGTCATAGCCTGTTAATTATTTTTGTACATTAAGTGATTTTTAAGATAGTTTCAGGCAAAAAGCGGCACCTCAAATTTTCATCTATGAATTCACATAATCAAGATCAGGCATCCCCAAAGTCGGTCCTTGAGGGCCGCTATCCTGCAGGTTTTAGAGGTGTTACTGCTCCTGCACACTTGATTTTTATTGATAGTTGATTAACAGACTTTTGCTGATCTGCAATAATAAGAATCAGCTGTGCTAAAGCAGAGAAACCTCTAAAACCTGCAGGACAGTGGCCCTCAAGGACCAACTTTTGGGATGCCTGATCAAGGTTTTGGTTGTACCTTTGAATGTGGTTTATGGGTGGCCGAGTCCTACTGACATGCCTGTGTGGCTGCTAGGCTAATAAGCTAACCTTGTTGATGGTGGTAGATGGAGTGGGAATCCATCAAACCTATCCAGAAGGCTTGGGGATTATTTGGTGACAGATATCAGTTTGTAGAGACTGAAACTGATAATAAAGCTTATGTTTCGCTGGAAATTTTGACATTTTGAGGTTAGTGAAGGTTAATTTTAAACTGTTTTATCACAATTTTGAAAAAAAACAAACAAAAAACGTTTTAAATATTTACAGTGTTGCAAGAGGAGACTATCACAAGGTGGAGTCTGTCTGTTGGACTTTGGATCTGTTTTGCAGTCCCTATTTACTTCTTGACTTCATTATCTGCAGCTTTTACTTGATGTAAATATTTACAGATGATTGTAAAGTTATAATTCTTTATAGAAATAACTTTATTCCATAACATTTTGATTAACACAGTATGGATTTAAATGTAAAACATATATAAATATCAAATGATTTCCACCTGAAAAATTTTGATGTTTAAATGTTAGAAAATGGTTGTTGAATCAATGCTCTCTGTATTTTCATGCTCGATTGTTAATTTTGTTTAATAAAATAAATAACAAACTTCCTAGGTTACAAAAACAAGACATTTTGTTCTAAGGCTTGTGATAGCAATAAAAACTTTTTGTTTCTCATGGAATATATAAGATTTGTTCCTTTTGATAAACGGGTGAGGTTTAACAGTAAAGACCCGAAGTGATTTATAAAAAAATATATAAGGAAATAACGCCAAACTAAATGAGAGACTTATTAAATAGCCTCTTTGTATAAAAGCCCTTTTATACATTCTTGTTAATAGTAAAGTTTTGTGATGATTTAGATATTTAACACATCTGTTTCCCTTTTATTGTTGTTTAATCAGATTTCAAGCCTGGAGGGCAATTCTGTCTCATTAGATTTATACTAATCATGACCACAGTTTAGCTTTATGTTGTGCATAAATCAAGATATAAACCATTGCTCATTGTGTTTATTTACATTTTAGGGAACCCGTAATGCTACTTACTGTTGCAAGTTGATTCTGAGATGAGATTACACAACTTACATCCCTAAACAAGGCTGTCGTGCCTCGGAAATGAGGAAATTAAAATGCCAGCACATACAGAATCAGCAGTTTTGTAAACAACTTTTTAATTAATCTTGATTAAAGGCACCTGCCTTAATCCCCTGAGGAGATAATTATGACTAAGATTTTAAAGTTCTGTCACCCTGACAGCTTATACGGTATAAAGTAGCCAAAAATATAAAATACATATATTTGTTCATAAAAAAGGTGATTTGTATAATCATCAGGGATTCATGCCTTCATGCACCCAGAAAAAAGTGAGACTAGGTCCATAATTTGCAACCTTAAGCATCAACACAGAAACTTTGTTGAGTGTATCCTCTCTGCAACTAAAATACATAAATATTTAGTTTAGAGAGGTAGAAACACATTGAATATAAACTGTGCAAATGACAATCTAAAAATAATTTTGGGGAAAATATTCATTTAGAACTTAAGTTCTTGAAATTACCTGCAAAACCACTTTGAAATTTAGAAAAGTTAGCTGGAACATTCATTCTTTCACTCCATACTGTGTTAAGGAGCGTTTACTTTCTACAGTTTTGGATTAAGATAAAAATTTGTTTGCGGGTATCTATAATTTGTGGATGCAGTGGAAACAATCCAAGAAAGGAGAACTACAGCAGCTATTGGCCAATGGGTTTTTTATTAATGTTATTAATTTATTAAAAGGATTTGCTCACGAACACCTCACAAGGGGCTGACTGAATTTCAAACATGATTTTCTCCTGACCTTATGGTTCCTGATCAGAAGCTGGTTGTGAGAGGCTAATTGCCCTTTGTTACCCCCCACAGACTACACAACTCAGGGCGTACAGTGAGGTGGATGTTACGTTAAGATAAAATCCTCTTGGATATCTTATGCACTGCTGACTCGTGGAATTACAATGATTTTTGCTTCTCTCTGTTTTTTCCTATGTTAAATGCAGTGTTCTTCTTCCTGCTAGTTATTTTAGCCCATTTAGATATCGGATTAGAATAAAAACTAACTTTCTAATTTCCTGACATATTTCTGTTCTTCCCATTTTCTATTAAATTAATTAAGGTAATATTGAATACCCAGTAACAGGGTTTTGATAACTTGATAACTTAGTTTTTGTTGCAGTAGGTGATGCAAATCACAGTGCAGATATCGGTCTGAATGTGTCGGTTGCCAGTAAAGCTCAGTATTACCGCTCTCAATGTCCTGAATGTGCACAGCATATTTCAGAAAGGCATCATCTCAGGTAAACTTGATGTTTCTGTCCACCAAGTCGATGTGGTCGGTGAATGCCTCAGCTTCTTTCTTTCAGATTTTGACACAAGTGTCATCCACATATCTAACGCAGTGAGTTTTTGTGTTCCTTTTTATATGCTGGGTGCGCTGCTCTCCATCTCTTTCATGTAGTTTCAGGAGGTGTAAGAGGGGATAAAGTTGTGCTTTCAAATGTCTGCCTTTGTTACTCCCATCCAACGCTGTTGCCAACTATTTAACACCTTTCCAGAACTCTCCCAGCAATGTTTTTCAGTGCTTTTTGAGACTTTGGAGACAAGGCAAAAGCAACAATCTGTCTTCTGTGCTTTTGTGAGATCCTCCTGCTTCAAAAGCACAGATAGGACATGAGACTCAGCAGCGTTGCTGTAGAGCAGACTGTCTGTAGTCAAAACAGAGGGAACATATCCTGCTTGTATCGCCATTAAAAACGAGTCATGCATAAATAAAGCTATTACTGATTTTACTGTGTTATGCAAATCTTTTTTATACAAACGCTACACTTAAATAGATCCCTTGTAATGATTCACAAACAGCCTCTGTTATTTATTCACTTCATCCACTGTGTGCTTCTGCTATACTTTTATTAAGTCTGATAAAATAACTAAATGTATGTTAATGAATTATGACAGTTTGTTCTAAGTAACCAAAAGTTCAGCAATACACGACAGATTCATTTTAAAGGTTTTACTGCAAATTCTATTCTTAGATGGATATGAAGCCTGCAGCAACAGAATCAGAAACCTTCAGAGAGAGAGAGAAAGGCCAGTGGCTGGGCAGGAACTTTAGGACAAGGTTAAGCTAAAGATTAAGGCCATTAACCTTTACAGAACCTGTAGGAGAGCGGGGATACTGAATTTTTGCATTTCAGCATCGCAGACTTGTAACAGCAGAGTGACATCACTGTAGACACAATAGAGCTGTAAGGGAAACCTTGATTTGATTAAGTAGATGGATCCAGAAGATCCAAAATTTAGATCACATAGAAATAAACCTTCAAGTTTACAATGAATGAGGTTAGTGAAAATCTGTGATCGGCAATATGGTTGAACCTCTGGAAGCAGAGATAGGTGAAAGGATCTGATGGTCAAGCTTGAATCGTGTGTCATTGAGTAAGAAATTAGCTTGGGGGTGGGATCAGATTAAAGGTGACAGATCCAGAGGATAGGCTGGAGGCAGTTGTCAGGAGGCGGATAATAGGTGGGTGTCTAGAGATCAGAAGGCAGGAGAATATTTAACATGGGCAAGGCAGAACATGGAAATCCAGGAGGCAGAAACGTGATTAAGATCAGAAAGGCAAAGAAATAAAGAATGAAATTTACTTACTCAAAGCCTTTCATTAATCTGGCACTGTTGTCAGCCAGTGAGCAGTAAATTAAGCCAAGACAACAGGTGGAGTGAAAGAGACATAATTAGGGTGCAGTCAGGAGGTGCAAGTGGAAATAATAATCCAAATGCTGCAGCACAGAGAATAACAGGGACAGACAGGGGCCAAGCTGACAAACAGGGCAGAATTACAACATGATTACTTTGAATTAGATTTTGCCTGAAAGGTTTAGTATTTTAACAATATTCAGAATGTTCCCAATCACTTTGAATCATAGCAATGTTGATACTTTTTATTGTTTTTTTATTTGTTTATATATACAGTTGTTTATATTAATTTTCAGTATTTAGTCTAAAGGAAAAGAATATGTATTTTGTGCTTTTAATTGGGATTGTTTTGTTTTAAATGATAAAAAAAAAGAAAGTGCTTATTTTTACCCTTTTGTTCTAAAAAAAAGTAGCGATATGGGTATCGATAAAATGCTGCTTAGACAAAGAGAATTGTTGAGAGTAGCAGTGCCAATAATAATAAATTAATGACTTTGGTTTGCATAAATACACATATATAAATTCTCCAGCACTGATGATTATGTGCTCCCAACCTCTTAACTTATCTTATGTCTGTCTATCTAAAATCTCGGTTTATATCTTCGTGAAATTAAACAGGAAAAAACCTGAGCTCCTTTTATTGGAAATAAATCATTGTTATCCAAAATAAAAGCTTTTCTTTTTCTATTTAAATCTAACAAGTCTAGATGTTATTCCTGATAAGACATCTTACATTGATAACATCACGACATTAATCATCTCAGTACCTCTCTGTTTCCTCACTTCGCCTTCATTTTTGTCCACAGTTGTATCATATACACGTACAGATACATGGGAAATTTCTTCTTCTGGTCTCTCTAAAGAATCCCTCCTAATCTTCAAATGGTCCAGAACTCACCAGAACCTCTTGATTTCATCATCACCCCAGGTCTGCAGCAACTCCACTAGCTTCCATTTAAATTAAAAGTCAAATTCAAACTCCTGTTTACATTCAAGACCATCCACACCCTCGCCCACCCGTACTTATCTGATCTCCTTCATGTCGTCTCTTCCTCCTGCTTCTTAAGATCCTCTGTTCCCCTTAGCGCCATGGGGACCAAAGCTTTCTCCTGCTCTACTCAACAAGATCTGTGTAACATTTCAACTCTTCCTTAGTATAAACCCAGACCTAAAACCTAACTTTTTAAGAATGCTTACTCCTTGTGATTGCACTATTCTGTATACATTTATTTGATGATTTAATGTCTTTATCAGTTTTCGCTTTTTTACTTCAGCGTGAATGATTTATATTTTCATTTGTAAAGTGAGCTAAAGTGTTTTGAAATGCGCTCATAAGTGATTTTTATCCTCATAATCATTATTATCATCATTATTCACTGAGATACATGTGATAAAATGTCATTAATTGTTTAATTGTCAGTGCTTCCAAAACAGAAAGCTAAAATGGGCATGTGAGTGTTCCTTCCTTAAAAATAACTAAAATCTAGTATATATTTTCTTTTCATTATTGTTAAGTCTCCTGCTATATTTGTATGTGGGCAAAAGGTGCAAGAAAAGCAGAACATCTAATTCATAGAGAATATACACCTTAGTTTGGACAGTATTTCATGAATTTAATGAGATATGTTTGTTTTGCTTTAGCATGGAGAACCTTGCAATTCAAGTCCACACAGTATGACGTTTTAGGGTTTCATTGTAAAGGGTGAAGATGTTTCAGACAAAGGGTCCCACAGTTCATGCAGAGGAATACTTGAACTTGAGTAGCTGAAAAAGACCAGATGTGGCCTGGAGTTGCCTAGAAAGTCAGATGTGGCCTGCAGCTGCCCAGAAGGCCAGATGTGGCCTGGAGCTTCCCAGAAGGCCAGATGTGGCCTGGAGCTGCCCAAAAGGTCATACATGGCTTGCAACTGCCTAGAAGGTCAAACATGGCTTTTAGCTGTCTAGAAGGTTGGACAAGGCTTGCAGCTGTGCAGAAAGATAGACATGCAGCTGCCCAGATGGTTGTAGCCAGGGGCTGCTGTTCACTTTCTAGCAGCAAGTGATCATTGCGTCATCTACTGCGCATGCAAGTTGTATGCATGCAATTCAGAGCGCAGATCACATACAAGTCGTATCTATTTAGGAATGTTAATGGCCACAAAAAACAATCGACTTTAACGCCCCAAAAAATCAAAAATGAGCATTAAAGGTAAAGTGGAGGTTGTGCTTTTTTCAGGTGTATAATATCATCAAAAAATGTGGTTCTCCTTATTGTCAATCATTCTGGTGATGTGTTTACGTAAGGCCGTTGGATGGGTATGAAAGTCGGCTCTCTCCGACCGTAACGAGAATCCTCTACCATACCTTTGAGGCTTGCAATGTGAACATAGCCTTAGCAGCAGCAGCTGAAGCTAGTTAAGGTGCTATCCGGTGGCTGGGAAGGGACAAAAGGAAATACTTCATGGAGTTATTGTAATTAGTCAAAAACTACAACAATAACAAAGGCATGACAGTTATTTTTAAACAGTAACTTGATGGAGTTAGAAAATATATTGAGTCGGCTAAGATTCAGTACTGTATACCAGGGCACTTTCTTAGCAGTCCCTCATTTTGCAAAATGGCCTTCAAAAATGACCAAAGCCATGAATTGCAAAATTATATTAGAAGAGTTCAAGCTAATGTTTTGAAACTAATTTATCTTTTTCCTACTATGGCTTTTTATCACATTTCTTGTTCCTTTAAAAAGACAAATGTTTTTGTGAGAGCCAAAATGCTTGATAAATGATACATGGTTACAGATTTTGCTTAGTAAGTCTATTATAAGAAACATTAAGGTTTTCTTTCCTCTCCATATTTGTTTTATTTTTGTTTTGTTTTTTTTGCATTTAGTTTAGAGTAATGGCTCATAGTTTATCTCTGTGATTTCATCATACTGCAATGCAGCTTGAAGCATGCTATTTATGAAAATGCACTGATTTGGCTCTTGGTGCTCATTTAGGTTTATCCAAGACAACCGTGTTCTCTGCAGAATATTGGTAAATTCAAATTGTGGCCCATTCCAGCACCGTTGGGTTAGTTTACTTGTAGATATGCAGAACAAAAGATAAAAAGATCATATATATCAGAGTTCCAGGTTTTTCATGAGTCATCCAACAACGTTTTCTCTAGTTAATAGAAAAAAACAGAAGGTAAATAGAAAAATTATCAAGAAAGAAAAAAAATACTAAGAGTCAGGGACAGAAAAGAGATGGCAAGAATCAGTGCAGAGGAATAAAACCACAAGAGGCCATGGGAAAGCAGATGGACTTACAAAGCCCAGAAGGTGAGACAAGACTATACACACATTGAGAACAAATAGAAGAACAGATAAAACAATGAAAGCGGGAGGGCAAATATAAAAGGGTGGCAAATGCAGTCTCCAAAATAGGACAAGTGACGACAAAGACATGACATGAAAGCAGATGGAACAGATGGTGAAGCAGAAGACAAAAACAAAAATAGAGTATTCTAAAATAAAGTTTTAGGCAAGGGAGATCAGTTCAATAATTAGAAAACCAACAGATTGCAATCATAAGAATTTTGGCTATAAAACTCTTTAGTTGTACCTGTTTTTCTTTTTGGTTTCTAAGCACTTCTCCACTCATAAGATAATACTCTTTTTGTTTTTTATCAAAATACTAAGCCGAATATGGTTGCCTGGTTCCTCAAATAGAAACGTTGGGTGTCTTTTTAAAGTCCCAGTCTAAGTTCACAATTTACCTGACATGTGTCATCATAGTAGCATGTACCAAAACTGCACATTTAATTTTTAGAAAAGAGATCAGCACATGTAAAAGCAGCACTACACAATTATCAAATTAAGATTGGCTCACATAGCAAGATTATTTGCCCAATCTTGGCCTTAATTTGCCCGTGCCAACAATAACATGACCAATGATTGTTAAGTCTCTTTAGATAATCTTACAAGAAGAAGAAGAAATTCCTGTTGATTTTAGTGTTAGGAGTGATCTTGTTTGCTTATAAGGCTGTCCCGACCAAAATTGGTCAAATCCAACATGCTGGATAGTGTTGGCATTATATTCTAGCTTGTCTTGTGTTCCCCAAGTTGCAACAAACAGAAACTGTTTGAAAGTGACTTGCAACCATTCAGAATGTGGGTTCTGAGGGAAATACACAATAACTCTTTTCACTTTTTTCAGTCTTCTCTTCTTTAACTAATGCTGTTTTTTATTTAATGCTTTTTTTTCTTTTAAATTGTTCCACAAAGTATTGCCATTATCTTCCTTTCATTGGCCATTTTTGTTTACTTTAACTCACATTCGATCCTAATTTATCCACTCATGCATGGCATAATTCTCTACACATAAGTCTTCCACTGGAGCCTGAAAGGCAGTTTGTATTTGTATGGTCTACAAAACTCACAAATTTTTACTTTTCTTCTTTATGAGTCCTTCCCGATTGAATGACAAGTACAATACCTCTTTTTTCTTAGGCTTTTTGGGACAGTAGTATATAAATGGTTTATATCCAAAGGCACTTCATGAACGGTTTATTGACAAGATAAATGATATATGCCCTTTTTCAACTTTTTTCAAATTTGTTGGATTTTCATTAACCATAGCTTCAAATCCATTAAAGCTTTGGGAGAAATGAAACTTAGTGAGAAACAAATCAAAGACTATTTAGAACACCTCATATTTTGGGCTGACAACAGCTATTTTCTCTGGATAAAAAGTTATTTTATGTTGATATTCAGCTGGGAAATAACTGAAGGCAGCAAAAGCACACTATGTTTTGAAGTATTCACTCACCCACCTAAGTCATTGATTTCACGGATTATTCTCATGTTCATGGCCCCAGGTGTATACAATTCCCTTTTAGACATGTCAACCACTTGTATAAACATTTATGAACGAATAGGTTGATTTCAGAAGCTCAATCAATTTACAGTATGCTTCTTTTTATTATAAAAGCACCTATTTTGTAAGTGTGGTTGGGAATTTTATGTCTACCAAATATTCCACTGTTGATGGTTTTATGACAAAGATGCAGAATGATAATTCAGCAACAGTCATAGGGCGTGTAAAATCATGGATTGAGGTCAGAAAAGGAATAAATGAATGTATGTATGAATTAATGAAGGAATAATTTTATTGCATATAATTTAGTTTAAAAAATTAAACGCAAAAATATTATTTCTGATTAGTGACAGTATATACTTATATGGTCAAGTTAGTACTTAAAGTCTGGGTTTCCACTGCTGTGTGTACAAGCCACACGACAAATCACAATACAAAGCATGTGATAAGGTGGTATGAGGCATTAGCCATTTGAATTCAGAGCAGTGGTGACATTTACAATGATGTGAAAAATCATTCCTTTCTGTCAAAGTTTGGTAGTCACCACAGGAAGGCCAGTTGTCTGACTGCACTGTATACACTGTAAGGCTGGGAGCAATAAGGGGAGTGTAGGGGAGTGTTAGCCTAGTGGTTAGAGCAGTGCACATGTGCTCTAAGAAGGTTGCAATTACCCAGTTCGATCACAACAGCCTGTACTGTGGGTTCCTGATCAAAACTCTTAACCCCACATGGATCCTCTGGTGCCACACAATGACAGTCCACTGCTCGCCATGGGGATGGGTTAAATGCAGAGGTAAAATTCTCCAGTGTTAGATCAACAACATTTAATTATTTAATGATTATGGCTAAAATCACATAGCAGGCAGATACAAACCATATCTAAACAATTTGCCAGTATGCTACCCATATATTGATCATTTCAATGTCAATCTGAGTTTTTAGTGAAGAGTCTCAGTCTTTAAGGTCATAGTCATTCCATTTATCCATCCATTTTCCATCATTCTTATGCCAAACGGGGTTGCGGGAAATGCGGGTGCCTATCTCCAGCTGTCTACAGGCAAGAAGAAGGGTACACCCTGGACAGGTCGCCAGAGAGAACCAAAACTGACTGCCTCTACAGCAGTGGACAACCAAGACAATGGTGAAAAATCTGATGTTTCTACAGGAATATTTTATTTACTATCTGAGAGTGATAAAGCAGTCAAAAGGAGAACATCACAGTCATCAAATAGCCGAGCACACCTTTAGAATGGGGGTCTTTATGTGTTGAAGCTGACAACAGAGCTGACAGAACCACACGGAGTGGCACTAGACAAAATGGATGATTTTTGGACTTGATGACACCAACTGATTTGAAAATCTGTACTGATGCATTGATTTCAATAATCCATATGCATTACCATTCAGTTTTATGATGTGTTTTATCAGTTTTATTCAATAATTAAAAAATAAATAAAAAGGGGGGTTGAAGACAATTAAAAGTGTGGTACTGTAAAATATATGTAAAAGTGAAACAATTTATAACATCCATAAAAATACAGATTATGAGCAGAATTTGTTTCTGAGGAGTTCTTATTCTTGTCTGGGGGAAACAATGAACATGAATGGAGTTTTTAACCTATGTTTCATAATTAACAAAAACAACCAAATGATCCTCACCTGCTGAGCATTGTTTTGTCTAGCAATATTCTTTTCTCTGGTGAGCTTTTTACATTAGATACATTAAAACACACAGAAATGCTCCCTACTGCCTTATATCATCCACTTTCATCTCTTTACCTAAAAAGAATACAGTAAACTGCCTGAATCATTATCGCCCAGTTGCTCTCACTCCTGTCATTACTGAGGGTTTCCAGGGATTTGTCGTCTCCTGCATCAGATCCGCCATTCTAATAACGGTTTGCCTACTGAGCAAACAGATAAATGGAGGATGCAGTTATGATGACTATCAAAACAGCCCTCAGTTATCTAGATCAGAGTAAAACCTGTCAGGATGCCAATTCTGGCTCTGCATTTAACACAGTCTTACCCTCATAATTGATCACAAAGGTGGGTGACCTGTAACCTGGCATGCCCTGGTTGATACCTGTAGTGTGATTTGGATTCTACAGTATCAGTCTAGAAAGGCTCCTATGGAAAGTTTTCACAAAAGGTAGCAACATTCAGTACAATTCTGCAAGCTTATTGGTTAAATCACCAAGTGGTACATGCCTCTATGTCGAGCTTTGAGCCAATCACAGCATCTGCAGCAGCTCTAGCACATCACATTCTGGATTTGTTTCACAACTAGCAGAATTAACTGATAAATCAAACTTTTACCAAATCTGGTCAGAAGAACCATGCAAATATCTTTAGCATCCACTAAGGCACAGTTCATGTTCTTGGGAAGGCTGTTTTGCTTCAGCCTTCCTCCTCTGGTTGATACATTGATTCCTTACACATCACCACATTGGTCTGAAAAACTTCTGTATCAAGGCTAATGTATGTTTTGACTTCTGGCAAGCTGTATTTTGGGGCATTTGTGAATTCACAAATCTTGGCAAATTCATTGTGCTTGCAAGGTAAGGCAGCCGTAGCTTGGGCAGTTCACTGTGAGCATGGATATGCGACCTCCCCAGGGGTAAGCCTCAGCACATCAGGAGATCGTATTTTCTTCATACCCATCCTATACATTACTGTATGTCACTGCAGGGGTGTGTCCTTAGCCCCCGACTCTAATGCCTCTTACACATGACTCTTTCCTTGTTTATCCCATAAATATCATCCAAAAGTTTCCTAACGACATCACCATTGTTGGACTGATTAGGAGAATAATGAGTCAGCCTACAGGGAGGATGTAAAACACCTTCCTGCAACCAACTAGCAATTCTTTTAACCTTATTAACACTGTTTTTTGCTTAACTTTCAGACTACCTGTTTCTAATTGACTTTCATACAATGAATGATCCCGGGGTGTCCTACCCTTGTCACTTCTGGTCTGCTTTGGACTGTAAAATTCTAGGAAAGAAATATGCCCACTTTGGTTACAATTGTCATTGCGTCTTAATCTAAATAACAATTTTTTCAATATTAATATTCTTTTTTTTTGTCTGGAAAATCATGTTATATAGGTCAATTCATTTTTGACTTTATAGTATAGTTTTTGATGACGCAATATTGATCTCATGTAATTTAGCTTTCAATTCATGTAGCATGCAGCTAGAGTGCTGCGACTTCTGCCGATCTCGTCTGACTTGCTTCTTCCATTTTGAAAGCAGCCTAGGAAATCCTTAGGAAACCTAAATTATCCAATACAATCCTTATGGGGGTTGAAGAAAAAATCTGCAATGCAATGCAAAGCCTTAGGCATATCTAAATACATGAACACTTTAGTAGCGGCCCATAAAAAAAACAATGTTGCAACTCTAAGTTGTTCTCCTGCATATGTTACTCCTGTTTACTCCATCAGTCACTAAGCAGTGCTAGAGGCCTCTAAATTGAAGCATCTTTTTTATGCAGGTGCCCTTAAAGTTATTACATTAAAGATCTGTATTATTGTTTTGGTCTAAAAAAAAAAAATACCAGAAAATGTCAATAACGTGCTATCAACACTTTAAAGCGACAGTGTGAACGTTTTGACCCAAGTTTTATCGAATTTTGAGAAATATCAAATGATTTTTCAATTCTCTGTGCTGCCTACCCCTATAAAGAACTCGACTGTGTAACTTTCAGTTCTCCTCCAGACTGCACTCACTTGACCAAAAAGCTTCCTAGTAGACATGATGCTGAATCTGCTGCAACTGCAAAACTTCTTTCTTTATTTTTCTTTATTCTCTTTATTGATTCTTTTTAGGGGTGGTAAATAGCAGCTACGGTTAATACTGCGATCAAAGACATCTTTTTATGCAGGCCGGGCAACTTTAACTGCTGCTTTGTAATTCACTGTATTACACTGCCTTGTGTTATACATAAGTTCTGGACTCGTTAGGAATATGCTTTGCATATGCCTAAAATAAAAAAACAAACACATAGAAAGTTTAGCGTATGCCAGCGTTTTAGGAGGTTCTGGGATGTCGGGCATATGCTGTCTAAATTAGCATGGTGTGACAGGGACCTAACTTGGGTAAGTTGTTGTTGTTGTCCAAAAAAACAGATAAGACAATTGCCTAATCAAACATATCTTTGATTCTCTGATATAGGATTTTGTCTAGAGGGATGAACCTGGTCCTGTCTTTACCAGTAACTCCATAACATTTCAATATGTTGGCCCAAAGTGGTCTGGTATAATTCCAAAACCTTGAAGTGGACTTTTGAATTTGCGACAGCACATTTATTTACAAATTTTTGCTGTAGCACAAAATTGTGTTTGTCAGTTATTAGTTGAGTCAGATCACCTTTAGAAACTACCGCGTTTTCCAACTTTTCTTCTTTTTTTTTTGGCCATATTAGTGGTGATAATTAAAATCTCACAAAGCCTTGTGATAAAAAAAAAATCTGCACAGCCCCACCAGTTAAAAAGCCGCCAAATTTTGGTTCAGTTGTGTTCTGTAATTGACACTTCTTAAAAATTATTATTAAAATAAAGTTCACAATCTTCATATCCTTCTCACTAAAAAGTAGTTTGGCATTTTCTAATAATCAGTTACATAGACTTAAGATTAACTTTTAGATTACAAATTTTTTTACACAAATTATATTAATAAGTTCAATCCTTATGAGAAAAAAATAGATAGAAAATATATATATATATTTGTGTTATTAGTCTTGCTCAATAACACAAATATATCAAAGGTTTGCATTTGTAGAAAACTTTTTGGGGAGCTGAACGGAAAGTTCGTTACTGCAACACTTATCAGAGCATAGTCTTTTTTAATCTATTATATGTCTACAAATTACATACATATATTTTTTGTAAATTTGGTATTTAGGGTCTTACAATATGAACTTATTTACAGACAAAGGTGAGTATCCTTTTTTGCTCACTTGAGCGCCCACCAAGACTGTTTGGTTATTCACCCCTGTTACACCATAAGGCTCTGGTTGCCTAAAGTTGCTTTAGATATGTGTTTTATTGTTATTTGAAATCATATTATTTGCCCTTGATATATTCAAATGATGCTGCTTCAAGCCCTCTTTCCAGCCTCTGCTGCCTCACGCCCCACTCTGCATTCTTATAATGAAAGCTAAATTAGCCGTGACACATACCATCAGAGCAAGCAAAGGCCATCGGTCTCGCCTCATGACTACTCAATCAACTAATTGAATATCAAGTCTACTTGGAGAGTCCTTCATAGCTGACAAACCATGGCATAGACATGACAGTGGACACAGTGGAATTGGTGGAGGAAGTAATATCAAGGTGCAGTTAAATTGCACGTATTGCGCTCTTTAACATTACAGGTTACAGTTCAGAATAATGGCTTAAATATATCTATATATTTATAAATATACTTATAAAGGGAGCACATAAACAATATAACTTCAATCAAATACAATTTCTGTGAAATCAAACTGTCTACTTACAGTGCATGAAAAGCTGGATTATTGGCACTATTTGGCATGTAAAACTGCTGTAGAAATTCAGGGTAATACAGCAGCTTTAGGTTTGGACCTTCTCACACCCCCACCCCCACTCCACAAGCCAAGGATAAGCTTTTACATGTAGAAAAACTGATATTAGCCATACAACTGCAAGTCAGGGAGTAACCACAAAACTTTGTTTCATTACAACCTTATGCTTATATTGAAAATATTATAAGAACATAATTTGAAACAAAAAGAAAATTATTACTTTTGATGCATTTAACAACCGAAAGGCTTAAGACTGATGAATATAGCTGTTGAATATCATGCTCTCAATTTCATGTGGGCGATAATGATAGTTGAAAGGAAAGCTTTATTGCTTTAAATTCCACCACCTCCACTTCTCCTAATTGGCTCATTGGATTAAACTTGTTTCTTGTTCTTCTGAAATCAATAATCTCTTTTGTTTTTTTTTTTGTTTTTGTTTTTCCACATTCCAGATCGGATGATTATTTCCACCACATGCCACAAAGCGGTTCATCAGCTCCCGGTACTCAGCTTCTTGTCCATCTCTGATTCCATATATCCCAGCCCTGATCTATAATTTGTTTCTTGAAACCTCTGTCTTCCTGTTTCATAAATTGCTCAGGCACAAGCTGAACTTCTGTCTAACCAGTGTCTCTGTAAAAGTTTATCATGCTTTACAGTTTTTTTGGATGAGCATTTACTGTTTGTTGTTATTGCTGTTTTTTAAATGAAACTGCTCAAGCCCTGACCAGAAAAGATGTTGCCATTGATTACTTGTCTGATGAGGAAGGCTGCCTCCAGTTGGAATATGAAGAGGCCAGAAGCTCAATTAACTCTCAGAATTTTGAGAAGAGACTGAAGAGACAGTTTACGTTAGTGGCTCTCAATTCTGCTCCTAAAATACCAATGGGCTGCATGACATACAATTAAATGATGAACAGGCTTTTGCAGTACTGATAAGGAGGTCATGGAATTATTTGAATCAGGTGTGCTACAGCAGAGAGACATCTAAACAATTCAGGTCAGTAGGTTGAGAAAAAAGGTTTGAGAAATACTTGCATCTGCACAACTAGAATCTTCAAGAAAGAAGAACACCTTAAGGTGGTGTTAATGTGGGGGCAATTTTAAAATGTGTTTCATTTTCTTTGAATAACATTTTGTGTGAAAATAAAATAACTGACACAATTATGAGTCTCAGAATATGTCCCTCATAAATTCTTAACCTGTAATCAGATTAGACCAGAACTAGGTGCCATGATCTGGCCTGATAGCTCACCTTAATTGTTTGTTTCACTCTCCTGCCTAACTCTGCCCAGTTTTCTAATTATCACTTATCTTATCCACCTGCGTCTGTTGCTTTTTATTTGGTTCAACCCGAGCGACTGAGGCCGGATCATTGTTGGATGTTTGTTTGCTGTCTGTTTGTTTATGCCTTTTAGTTTGTCTGTTTAGTTGGTTCTATGGTTGATGTCCTGGAACCCGGCGGCCAGTGGGGTGGGAGGGTTTTAGTGTTTGTCTTGTCCTCTGATCGTGTCCTGATCCTTTTCGGCGGAAGCCTGGCTCCTAGGAGGAGCCCAGTTTAAAGTCCTGCTGAAATCCTGGTTCCACGTCTCGTCTCTGCTTCCCTCTACCACTGAGCCTGCCCATCTACATCTGAGCCAGCTTCTCTGCTTCTGTGCGTGTCTGTGTGGGCACGCCTCTGCACCTGTCTGACTGGACTCTGAACCTGCCTGAAAGCTCTGTGAATTCTTGGAACTCTGGATCCCTCTGTTCCTGTTTGGGTGCAAACCTCTGATAGATTGGAGGTTTCGTGGAGACCTGAACTGTTCTTGACTGCTCTGTCTTCCTCTGACCGGCAACTTCTCCTGGGCTGCAGCTTCTGGGATGCTCTGGGCAATGCAAGCCGTGTCCAATTGTCAGCCCGTCTGGATCGCATCCTTTTCTAGGGAGATGGACTGAACAGTGAAACCAGGTAAGTGACTCACTGAGATTATCATCTTCGTGGTCACTTCCCTGTGTTTCTCTCTACAGAATCAATGATGGGTTGCGCCCCGCCCCTGCACTTCCTGGAAACTACATAATTATATATATATATATATATATATATATATATATATATATATATATATATATATATATATATATATATATACAGTGGGGCAAAAAAGTATTTAGTCAGCCACCAATAGTGCAAGTTCTCCCACTTAAAAAGATGAGAGAGGCTGGTAATTTTCATCATAGATATACCTCAACTATGAGAGACAAAATCAGAAAAAAAATCCAGAAAATCACATTGTATGATTTTTAAAGAATTTATTTGCAAAATATGGTGGAAAATAAGTATTTGGTCAATAACAAAATTTCATCCCAATACTTTGTTACATACCCTTTGTTGGCAATGACAGAGATCAAACGTTTTCTGTAAGTCTTCACAAGGTTTTCACACACTGTTGCTGGTATTTTGGCCCATTCCTCCATGCAGATCTCCTCTAAAGCAGTGATTATTCTGGGGCTGTCGCTGGGCAACACAGACTTTCAACTCCCTCCAAAGATTTTCCATGGGGTTGAGATCTGGAGACTGGCTAGGCCACTCCAGGACCTTGAAATGCTTCTTACGAAGCCACTCCTTCGTTACCCGGGCGGTGTGTTTGGGATCATTGTCATGCTGAAAGACCCAGCCACGTTTCATCTTCAATGCCCTTGCTGATGGAAGAGGGTTTTCACTCAAAATTTGACAATACATGGCCCCATTCATTCTTTCCTTCACACGGATCAATCGTCCTGGTCCCTTAGCAGAAAAACAGCCCCAAAGCATGATGTTTCCACCCCCATGCTTCACTGTAGGTATGGTGTTCTTTGGTTGCAACTCAGCATTCTCTCTCCTCCAAACACGACGAGTAGCGTTTTTACCAAAAAGTTCTATTTTTGTTTCATCTGACCATATGATATTCTCCCAGTCATCGTCTGGATCATCCAAATGCTCTCTAGCAAACTTGAGACGGGCCTTGACATGTACTGGCTTAAGCAGGGGGACACGTCTGGCACTGCAGGTTTGAATCCCTGGTGGCGTAGTGTGTTACTGATGGTAGCCTTTGTTACTTTGGTCCCAGCTCTCTGCAGGTCATTCACTAGGTCCCCCCGTGTGGTTCTGGGATTTTTACTCACCGTTCTTGTGATCATTTTGACCCCACGGGGTGAGATCTTGCGTGGAGCCCCAGATCGAGGAAGATTATCAGTGGTCTTGTATGTTTTCCATTTTCTAATAATTGATCCCACAGTTGATTTTTTAACACCAAGCTGTTTACCTATTGCAGATTCAGACTTCCCAGCCTGGTGCAGGTCTATAATTTTGTTTCGGGTGTCCTTTGACAGCTCTCTAGTTTTGGCCATGGTGGAGTTTAGAGTGTGACTGTTTGAGGTTGTGGACAGGTGTCTTTTATACTGATAACGGGTTCAAACAGGTGCCATTAATGAAGGTAACGAGTGGAGGACAGAGGAGCCTCTTACAGAAGAAGTTACAGGTCTGTGAGAGCCAGAAATCTTGCTTGTTTGTAACTGACCAGATACTTATTTTACACCATATTTTGCAAATAAATTCTTTAAAAATCAGACAATGTGATTTTCTGGATTTTTTTTTCTCATTTTGTCTCTCATAGTTGAGGTATATCTATGATAAAAATTACTGGCCTCTTTCATCTTTTTGAGTGGGAGAACTTGCACTATTGGTGGCTGACTAAATACTTTTTTGCCCCACTGTATATATGTTTCCTTTTGTTGTTTGCATCAGACTAATACATGTTTCGAGAGCTACCTGTTGGACACACAGATTGGGCACATGAACTGTCCCTGAAATGGAGCGACCAGAATCGATTCGGACCTCCCGCCCCCTTTCTATAATACTATGGTTGAATTGGCTAGCCTCATTAGCTCCAAGGCAGCAGCCATTTTGTGAGTCTTCCAACTCTTTTGTTGTAGCTGTCCTGCTCTGGAGCCAGACTGCCTGGTACCAGCTGTAATAACCAATCCTCCCCAGCGTCACCACATTTTAAAGCGTTCCTCAATCATTGTTAATTTTTTACTGCTTTGATTGCATTTTATATCTCTGCATCAGAGTTATTGACATTGATCTGCTTGTATTTTAAAGGACAACTTGAATGCATTAAGCCTTAAAACTTGAACATTCCTCAGAGACTCTTAAATGGACTCTTAAAACCCCTTTTCCCCTTTTCTTTGCTTTTATTTACTTGTGATTATTTTCAGTAGTGTTACTGTTTGCATAGTTTTTAGATACAACAATACTGTGTGTAATAAAGGTACCATTGTGTTAAAACCTGTGTTCTTATATGGTTATTGTATGCATTGAACAATTTATCAGTTCATATCCACCCTTCTGTGAATAAACATTTGAATGAACAGAGACAATTTCCATGGTTGTTTGTTTGAAATATTTTTTGAAGTTAATTCATTTATTGCTGTTTTTCTGAATTGTCTGAAATAAATTTCTTTTCATTCATATCCATCCATCCATCCATCCATCCATCCATCCATCCATCCATCCATCCATCCATCCATCCAACACTGACAACCTAATCCTAATCCTTTTAGGTATTACTTTTTTGTTTTTCTGGTGCAAAACTCTGCCTCAGTGTTTTAATTGTACAATATCTCAAGCTAAAATCTATTATGTGGTTTTAAAATTATTTATTCAATAAGTACATGTTATCTTCCCCAAACTGCTACAAGTGTTAAAAGAGCTGTGTGCTGCCCCCTGCATTTAGCTCCATGAAGTACAGAATGCACATTCAGCTGTGTGATATAATTATTTTCTCATTAGTACAAACAATAATGACAGTTTTGTAATCTTGCCTGCCCAATCTCCAGCCCCTGTTTTTGCTGCATACGTATTTCATTTCTCCTCTCTACCAGACTCCACCAGTGCCCTGCTTGAGGGAAGAACTTACAGCCATTAACAAAAGAGAAGGCAAACAAACAATTAGTTTCCTGTTGACATAGCGAATTGTAGACTCATCTCCTGCAAATTACCCCTCGCTGAAGCATGAGCAACTGAGGCTTTCATTTTAGTTGTTTTTAATGAACCATTTACGCTGAAGGTAATCAAGAAACCAGAAAGACAAACATCCATGAATAAGCAACTTCAACAAAAAGGATCCTGCTTGTTTTTTTTACTTGTTTTTTTTCCTCTATCGCACCACCACAGGTGGAGGAAGGTAAAAAAACTTAGAAGTGAGAAAATGTTGAAGATTAAATCATATAGGTGTATTAAAAAAACAATATGTACAATTTTAATGAGTATAATATTAATCTGTAATTAACTGCAGGAAGAATGTGATAGTATCAATGTTTTCTTCTCTTTAATTAGTCATCTTGTATTAGAGAGATCTTACAACATTTCATCACTTTGAGTTTATTTGAGCATCAGCAGTTGTTGTTCAGTCTTCAGTTGTTCAGGTTATTACCAATGTATGACATGTAGTCATTTAAATTTAACAAACACACCACAACCATTTTTCTGTGAGTAAAAACGAATAAAGTTAAGATGTCATAATCCTGAGACACTATTTCAGATAAAAATCACAAATAGAGGCAAGAAGGTCTAAAAGGCAAAATTGATGTACAAAATGATAGTATTATAATTATGTTCTGTCTGTGTTCCACTGGGTAATGTTCAACTCATTCCCTGACTGCAGATTATCTGTCTTCTGCATATTTTATCCTTTTTTTTTTAGCTCTACTCAATCTTCTCCTGGCCCTGCCCTCATCCTTGCTGTTATTAGCCATTCTGTCCTTTGCTCAAATTGCAGTAATATGTCTGATAAAAGCTGCCCTTTGATCAGTCTTTGATCCAAAGCACAGCTCTACTCGTCACTGCTCAACTAATAGAGTTACCATAAGGTCCGACATAGAGCAGTTTTGAAACAGCACAGAGTTTTTCTTAAACTTGTTTCATTACACATCACGAAAGGTTGGAAACTTTTATCCTTCCTTGGAATATTGAGTGAAATCATAATAAACCACATATCTATTCATATTCTTAACACTTTTGTAGATAAAATCTCTAAAATGCAATGTTTTTTTATTACCCAAAACAAAAACTAGACAAAAGTTACGTTTAACTGGGTGACAAATAATTTATTATAGTTCTGCAGCTGAATATTGTGAGCTTATTTCATAGGGCCAACATAAAAATGTTATAAGGTTCAATATAGTTTATTGGCTATATAAATGTAATCCACTTTATTATAAAAACCCTTTTAATTTCAGTTTATAGTTTAGTCAAGAAATTCAATAAACTACACCTATGACATACAACAATGATGGAATCGCAAGTCTCAGAGGATGTTCATTTAGTTGTTTGATTTTGTTGAAACAAAATCAGATCACAGATAAAATGCAAATATATGGTGGAAACACTTTGGCCTTAAAAAACACTAAAAGAGAAATAAAAAATGTTGGTAGTCAAGCAAATAAGAAATAAGAGTCCAATAAGAAAGGCTGGAGTCACTTAATCCTAAAGAAAAAAAACATTGGAATTACCCTGGAAATTTTAATTCCCAAAACTAACACCTGCATTAGATTAGATTAGTCTGTAATTAACAAGGAGTGATCACAGCTTGGAGAGTTGTTGCACTAAGTGCAATGACATGAATCATGGCACCAACACTGTGTCAACCAAAAAGGAGAGGATTTTCAAACTTCTTAAAGAATGTAAACCATCCATCCATTTTCTAGCACACTTATCGCGTGCACCAGCAGTCAATGGGCGAGAGGCGGGGTACATCCTGGACAGGTCGCCAGTCCATCACAGGGCAACACAGAGACAAACAACCATTCACACACACACTCACACCTAAGGGGACTGTAGAGAAGCTAATTAACCTTACAGTCATGTTTTTTGACTGTGGGAGGAAGCCGTAGTACCCTGAGAGAACCCGCTCATGCTCAGGGAGAACATACAAACTCCATGCAGAAAGACCCCGGGCCAGGAATCAAACCCAGAACCTTCTTGCTGCAAGTGCTACCCACTGCACCACTGAACAGCCCAGAATGTAGACCAAGCAAAAATAACATGAGAAGGTTTTTAAAGACAAACCTAATGAAGGACATTGAAGGGACATTATGTAAATGTCTTTAAAATAGCCTTTTTTTTTTTACCCTTTACGACTTAAACATTGTTGGATGATCAGACTGAGATCTCAGTAGATCAGCGTCAATGCATTTATAAGCCTGTAGCCTATTTTCCTGAATTTACTTTGGGTCTGAACTAGCTGCACTCTTTGGCGGATGTGACATCAAGGGGGTCTGACCAAGAAAACGCTCAAAGCGCAATAGTTTAGATGGATTTTGTGGATACTCAGAAGCTATTGGCATCCAGCTAAACTCAGATACCAATGGCAATTTAAAAAAAGCAAAAAGAAACCAAAACGTTGTTAAGTATGAGGGGAAAAAAACCCAACAGAAAATGCACAAACAAATAAGGAACAAATGGAAGAAAATTGGAGTCAGTATAAATTATTTAGAATGAAATGACAATTGTCTGAAAAACAGCAACGAAAATACAAATAAATAAAGAACAAATTTCCAGAATGATTAATAACATGTAGCGGCATGTCATGTAAAGGCACTGGGGAAATTACTTTCATTACATTGTTTCTGTTAACATGTTGGACGCTTTTCTTATCCCATCAGTTTAAAGAATGTTTGGGGGGTATTATGTTATTTTTAAGTTTATAATGCATCTTGTAATAAAGCAAAAACTATGAAAACATTCCTCTAAGAATATGGTCAATTTCATGCCCTGCAAATAGTCTGGATCCCAATCCAACTGAAAATCTGTAGTGGAATTATAAGAAAATGGTCCATGAGAAGGCTCTAACTTGCACAGCTGATCTTGCAAAAGCAATCAGAGAAAGTTAGAGCCAGATTGATAAAACCTGTGGGTCAATCATTAAGTCCATGTCTTGGGACCTAGCACCTAGAGCTTTTAAAAGCTAGAGAAGATAGAACAAAGTGGTGCCTTTTAGTGTTCTTTAGTTTCGTTTGTCATGGTTTCATTTTTTTTCTTGACTTCCCATTATTTCTTAAAGCAATAAAGTTGCAACCTATAATGACTATATTTTTTTGTCATGAAGCCTAGACTTAACTTCAATTAGAAGAGTCTTACTTGCCCTCCAATCACCTCTTTATGCACTCCTGCTCATTTAATGGTTCAGATCCAAGGATGCCCTTACTCTAAAGCCAAACAGCAACCCCCCACTGTTATTTCTCAACCTTAATTTCACTGGACTCCCAAAGCCTCACTTCATCCTGCAGCAAACCACCAGCGTCAGGCTGCAGGGGGAAAGAAGGCTAGATGTATCCGTTCACATAGATCAACTGCATTCAGGACCAAAGTCTTCCACGGGGTCTATTTGACAAAGAGTCTAATATTTTCAACACTTCCTACAGTTTGACATTTAAGTTCTTCACCTGTTACATCCACCAACAGTGTAAATGTGTTTTTCAGAATTAGTGTTCAGTTCCAAGCTTCCTGGAGTGAAAAGGGAAACATCTTCAAACTTGGAAAACAAAGTCCAGTAGATTCTTTTTTTACTTTGTTCGAATGGCTATAACCTAGATGACTGAGAATCTAGGTATAAGTATAAGTATATTTGATATAGTAAACCGCAAAAAAATTACCATCAAAGTTTTTGCATTGTAGCCAAGTATCAGACTGCATGACATCATTTTGCCACATATTGTAACTTGTTTTTCCTGTGAGAGCTGCTTTGCAAGAAGAGATGATGGCGCTGCTAAAAGGCCTCTAGCCCAGCCAAGTCTGAATGATGTATGATACAATTAAAGCTGGACCAGCATGCAACCATGCTTAACAGATTTACAGTCTAAATAACAAAACACTTACTATTAATCGTTTATTGAATGAATGCATAATCATCCCCTTTTACATAATAGACCTTTGATATTACAAAAAGAAACTTTCCATCAGGGTGAGTTTTTTATCATTAGGTTAGTGATACTACTTATTTTACAAGACCAAACTAGTACGACAACAAACTCAGCAGTACCCTTAACCATCATCCTCAGTTTCTCTTTTGAGGTCTAAACACAAATCAAATTCCTTATCAGATATATATATATATATATATATATATATATATATATATATATATATATATATATATATATATATATATATATATATATAAATTGTTGCTGCCAGTCTCCCGTTGATGCAATAAAACAGAGGGGACACAGCAACTTGGGACGTTTTTAGCCCTTCAGATGCATTTATTAAAGACATGAATGTGTGACAGGCAGCCAGCGATGTGCTTCCAGAAGGAGCTCTCTCTGCCTGTTCCTCTCTCTGCCGACCGATTCTGGACCTCTAGACCCAACTCAGCCCAGGACTCAGTTGTGGTCCTAGCCCCTGTTGGTCTCCTGGATTAATCCTGGTCCTCTCTAGTCACCCCTGGAAGCCACTGGTGCGCGGAGACTCCTTCAACAACACCTCGTACCACGGTGCTAACAACCTCGATAATAAATGGCACTCTTTAACTACCATCCAGGTGGCCACGTTATCAGAAGCACCTCCCACAATCAAGGACCTGCATTGACAAACAATTACCATACACTTTCCTCACAGCAGGGCCGTCAATCGCGCCTATAAAAAGCACGTTCCTATATGGAACCCTGCTCTGGCCTAAATTCACCTCAATGTGTAAAGCAAACCCAGCCACCATTAAACAAATTGCTCTTTCCCATCAAGTTATACTTAACCAAGCTGATGTTTACTGTATGCATTCCATCCTCAGTTCAGTCTCCAGTCCAGCAACTGGTGCATTCAGAAGTCCTTGAAGTATCAGAGAAAGCAAAAAGGGAGTAAAACAAGAAAAAGAAACAGATGTGCTACATCAATGTAGCGCGAGATAACGCATCGGCTACGACATTGTCTCTTAATGTAACGTTATCCAGATTGTAGGACTGCAGAAACAATGACCAGTGAATCCATTACTCTAATGACAATGTTGGGATATATTGCCAAAATGGAGCTAAATCAGTGGGGTGTGCCATCTGAACCATCCCCCTTGTTAGCCACCTGGAACCCATCCCCCTTCTCTTCTCCACAAGGGAGAACAAAGGATTCCCTCCAAAACAAGAACAAAGAAGACCCGGCCCACTGCGGGAGGCGGCCACCTCAAATGGACCAATCAGCCGAATACTCCAACAGGAAGTTCCACCATGTCACTCATGGCACAGACAAATCAGCCGTTACTTCCACAGGAAGTGCTCCCGTGTCACACATGGTTTACAAGCCGGCTCGAGAAGACTTTCTTTCTCTTTTTCCATGGGTTTGCAGCCCGTCAGGAGAGGCCCATTTCACGTGAAATATCAGAAGAAAGCTGACTGGAAGTAGCTTTCGTTTTCCTGCATCGAAAGTCACGGATCGCAGTGTTCCATCGTGCATAGCAACCGCGCTGACTGGGAGATAGAAAGCCTTTGAAGCTGACCGCGGAGTTTCGTTCTCCCCTTCCTTGGACGAATTGGCTGAGAGGACGCTCTCTTGCCGATCACCTCCTAAGATCACCTCCTGGAATCCCTCCTTTCCAACTCGTGAGCAGATCAACCCCTCTGCTGCGGCCCGAGCTGACTGAACTTTCCCGAGGGGCGGACCGGGGGCAGAGAACCTCTGCCCGACAGAAACCAAGCTGCGGTTGCCGTGGAAACGCCAACCTCCCTCGGACGACGCATCTCACAGTAAAATCAATTTACTTTCCTTTGATGCATCAGGATTGCTGTGCTCAGGCGAGAGAAAGGCAGTTTAGGGTTTTTAATTAATGCTGATGTTCTTTTTTTATCTGTGCTGATTAAGGGTTTGTTTATTTGGTTAAAATAAGTGTGTGCTTTTTCTTTCTTTCTTGGCTTTCCTGTCGTCTCCGTTGTTTCTGCTTTGAGATAGAGATAAAGTTATCACATTCAGCCACGTGGGGTCCCGTGGTCGCCGCCATCTTGATCACAGGTCGCCCCCCCCCATTTCTCTTTGTTCCCCTCACCGCGTGGAGAACAAAGGGGGGGTGGTCCCCATTTAGCCACAACCATTCACACACATCACTACATTGCCAGGCAAAAGGGGGTTTTTTGCTGAACGCTGCTATTGTTAATACATGTTCAATAATTTACCAATACTAAGCTGGATGTATTAATGTACATGATCAATTGCACTGTTATCATTACACCTGCTGCTTGTTAATGCATTTAATCATTTGCTGATTTTAAGTTGGATGTATTAGTTAACACTGATCAATTGCACTATACCTGCTGCTAGCGGACATTAATGAATGTATTAATATCTGGCATATTTTGGACAATTTCAGACGCCAGTAATAGTTATTTCGTTGTTTCTATCTCGTTTAATTCTTTATTTTCGATTTGTCTTTTATTTCTCTTTTGAACTAGTCATTTAATTTACCTCGTGTTTATTTTTCTAGTAGTGTGTAGTGTTTGCATAGATGTTAGATTTCTGTAATCCTGAATTATTAGAATAAAGACATCATTGGTTAATCTGTAGTGGTTTTGGTCGTTCATATAACGGAGGGTTAATCACTCAGAGTAAACTCGATTCCTTTTGGTAATAGTGCGAATAAACAGAGATAGAAGGTTCTTTATTGATAATTTAATAGCTTTGCTGATAACTTAACCGGGGCCACTAGACTGGTGGATACCTGGATTTTAACAGCCGGTCCCGGAACCCTCCAGTTGTGGATCAACAACCGGTAAGTAGATAACTCAGGGCTATAATTATCCACCTAAGAACACTAAATTGATTTTGGCCTTCGATGTTGAATAGGATAATAATTAACTATAACTCCAGTTCTAATTAACCATCTATTCATTATCTGCAGGACATTATTTTTGCACAACATATTGGCGTCCCTGGGTGGGTCTGAGATTGAAACTTCCGTTATATGAATAACAGATAAATCATCCAGAAATTAAAAACAGCTAAAAGCGCTACTACTGCTAAAATAGACCGGGTGTATTTGTGGTGTTGCAGTGACGGAGTCCAGCGGGTTTGAGTAGATTTAACGGCCAGTTAATTGAATCTCAGACTTATAATCCAATAGAGAATTGGTGATTTGGGACTTCAGCTGCGTTGTTTGTTGGTTGCTGCTATTCTGAAGCCGTGAGATCAAATTGTGGATTGGTGCAGCACAAAAGGGTTTTTAAAGTCACAGCGACTGGGTCAGTGTAGGCCACGTTGGCAGAGATTGTCATCTCCCCCTAGTGGTAGCTTATGTAATTACAATTACTCAGCTGGTTCCAGTGTTTGAGACCCAAATTGTGTAGTGCTCTCTTTGGCGCCATCTGGTGGCGTAGGCGTGTTATTGCAACAACAGTTTGAAAATTCCCAGTCGAAGGCACCTTGTCTCCCCCTGGTGGTGGCTTCTGAAATTGCAGCTGAATGGTGTAGAGAAGGAGTGACTTGTTTTTTTTTTTTCTTCTTAAATTTTATTTTTCTTTCTTTCATGCTGTT
The DNA here is from genome assembly GCF_016077235.1 of Cyprinodon tularosa. Classification (NCBI taxonomy): domain Eukaryota; kingdom Metazoa; phylum Chordata; class Actinopteri; order Cyprinodontiformes; family Cyprinodontidae; genus Cyprinodon; species Cyprinodon tularosa. Next base: position 1,091,856 of record NW_024039016.1, read on the forward strand.
TCACTATTGCTTTCTGTGCTGTGGACAAACAGTGTTTTAACAATTGGAGAGTGGTTAAACTTAAACTGCAGGTATAAAGAAACAAAACCTCAGGTTTAATTGTGCAGCTGCTGCCACCTTTTACCACTTCTGCCAGGTTTTCTAACACTGCGTTATCCATTTTGTGTGCCAGAGTTGTTTGTTAACAGTGTTCTACACATATATACGTACACACGCACACATCTATATACATATACACACTTTCGAACCAGCCAATCTTACTTACTGAAAGGTGAGTGAATCAAACCATTAGAAACCCACAGATTTAAAAGCAAATCGGCAACCTGTCAAATTAAAGAGGAGGTCGCACGTTGAAAGCAACCTGCGTATTGTTTTATCCGCACGTTCTACACCTGCCGTATAGGTAACGAACCTATAGTAAACGGAGCGTGTTTGTTTAGTGCGTGTAGTGCTAACACGGTTAGCGATTTGTAGCCAGTGCGCTGCGTTTCCTGCTTTGTGTCCCCCCCCCCACTAGCGAATCAAATGGATAGGGATCAGGATCAGCAAGCAGTGGGAGCTTCTGCTAGTTTGGATCTAGAGGCTTGTGAAAGCGAGATTGAGAAGCTAATGGAGTCAACTAGGAAACCAGGGAAAGAAATGCTTATTGCAAACGTGCTTGGTCAACTTGCGTTGCTGTATCAGAGGAAGTCCCAGTTAGAAACAGAACTGCGCGTGAAGGCCGAAGAAATGCGTGCAGAAGCCGAAGAACTGCGTGCGGAAGCTGAAGGAAGGGCAAGAAGAGCAGAAGAGAATAGGATGGTGACCTCTAACTTCCTGGAAGAACGGCAAAGGGGGGTTGCTCCCTGCCCACAGGATGAAGGGTCAGACGAAGGGTCAGACGAAGAGTCAGACGAAAGATCAGAAGAAAGAACAGAAGGTTCTCTTAAGAGAGAAGAAAGTGAACCCATCCCTGCTTTAGATACGTTGGATAAATGGGGTACCAGGGGAGATCCTCCTCTAACAGCCACAGAGCAGAGAGCTAGCATGAGGGAGCAGGGAAGGTTCGGTTGTGTAGTGCGTAGTTCCACAGAGCAGAGCAGCTTTAGACCACAGAGGATGCAGGACCTGAGCGGCATGCCAGGCCCCAGTTATAGAGCAACAAGCAGGTCAGACCAAACACGAAGCACGATCTGCTATGACACACCCTTGCCACAAAGGCAGCTGTACTGCCAACCATGGGACACTGGTGAGCGTTACCGCCCTGAGCTGCGGCCATGGCCTAAAGGCTACGGAGCAACGGGCTCACCAGTGTACCATGAGCGGTCTCACCTGCCTCCAAGGAGGTCAGAGCAGAGCTTTCCACCCTACCGCGACCGTAGCTGGCTAGAGCTCTCAGATGAGGATTCAGAGGGTGCAGCCCCAGTCCCAGAACAGGGATTACGGATGCGACAACTCAAATCCCTCGCCCACGACATAGAACGTTTTGACCCCAGCAACACGGAATCCACCATTGAGGACTACCTTAGAGAGGTAGAACGCTGTCTTTTGGACTTACCTCGTCCCTCCGCCCGGGAAAAGTTAAAGCTAATATGGAAGACGACCTCAAGGAGCGTGCATGTGTTCATAGAAAGCCTTAGGCCCGCGATCCGAGACACTTATTCCTCTCTTTGTCAAGCACTGAGAGAGGAATACTCTGTACACACTGATCCAGGCTCCGCGATGTTCAGTGCTTTCGGCATACAACAGAAAAGAAATGAGTCGCCGAGAGATTATTACCGTCGGTTGCGAGCCGCATATTTTCAGGGGCGCAGCGCCCCTGGGCTGGAGGAAGACCACTCGCTGAAATATCTTTTCCTCCACAATCTTCATGACAGCATAAGATATGATGTCACCATGTACTGCCGAACCAAAACCCTCACCATGCAAGAAATAAGGAAATATGCACAGATTGCATGGGAAACGCGCGTCCGCACCAGCAAGGGTACAGATAGCGAACACAGGGTCCTACGGGTTCAGGCAGAATCAGGGAGAAAGTTAGAGTTGGAGGGACAAGAGGTTCCTCCTTCCAAAGCCAGACTTAAGAAGGGATCACGCAACCGTGATCCCGGCCCACAAGAAAGGAGAGCTTTCCAGGATTGGAGGAGTTCACAGAATAGAGAGGACAGTGGGTTCCAAACGAGGTACAGATCAGAGATGAGCCGATATGACAGACAGCCTGACCAGAGGAAGCTTAAGAAGGAGTATGAAGGAAGAGATCAGGATGAGAAGCTAGAGCAGTCAGCCATGAAGGAGATGGAAGCTAACCTCCATAGGTTGTTAACAGAAATGGTTCGTCAGATCAACAACCCCTCTCAAGACCCAGTTGGACATGAAAATCCTCCAGGAAAACCCGACCCGAAGCCTCCATCAGCATGACTAGGCGGGGACTTGCCTTCCACAGCTTCCTTATTACACTTAGTGGAAAAGGAAGGTCCAGGTGGTGAGCCCCCAGAATCCCCTCAGATCTCCTCAGGAAGAACCTTTATTTTGGTCCACCTCTTTTCAGAGAAGACCAATCCCCACTCAGAAAAACATCCCTACCAGGAAGTCAGTAACATTTGTCAGGATGTAAGATCGGGAAATGGATCTTACTTAGACTGTAGAACCGGTTCTGGCCTGTTCAGGTCAGCTGCTGCCCATGGCTCACCTGCAGAGGTCCAGGGAGGCTGCAAAGCAACCCGACACGCTCCCCAGCAGGTGACCCATCAATCGTCTCCATCATTTGACAACAAACAGGGGTGTTCCTCAGAACATTCCACCTGTTGTCAGCTCCAATCATCAGCCCTTTTGGAACTAACTCCTCCTAAGCAAAGGGGGGTTACATCCATTTGGCCCAATTTACAGATGAACTGGATCGGACCAGTTCTCATCCCGATAGAACGTACTCAACATCTTGCATTTGTAGCATTCTTCTCCATAGAACAGGTAGACAGAATGAAATGCAACCCAGAATCGACTTCCGCCCGTGGAATGGAGTGCACCTCCATTCTTAAGAACACATGTGCATAGTACCAGTCAGATTGAGTGTATGTTAACACACAGGAAAACATGCACTGATCTCATAAGGTTTCATTTCCACATTTCAAAATTTAACAGCTTTTGAACTAGCCTCCTTTTTAAGGGAAGGACTACAAGGTCATAATATCCATAAACCATTTGTGAGCATAATGCACTGGACAGATCCAACAGAAGTGGTAAAACTTGACATGATATCCTCTGAAGTTGTCAGAAATGTATGCAGATTAGACGGCTCATCTGGAACCAGCTTGCTAAAAGGAGTGATCACACGCATCTGATTCCCTTTCTAGTTTTGGTAAAGATTTAAAGTTGAACGGTCTCTAATGTCTGCAACACCTGCAAATTCACCTGGCTTATGACTTAGTCGTTCCAGTTTTTGTAAACTCTGATAGCTTAGAAATTGGATTCATGCTAAATCTCCTTATCATTCAGAGAGCTAATGCATATAGGCTTATTCCGCGTTTAACATGAGTTTTGAAAGATAAACCCATGTCCACCTAAACCTCCTCAATATTAGCCTATATTGACATCGATCACAAGCTCAATCTAATGCATAGAAATGACCGCACAGATGCTATGCAATGTCCATTCCATGGTTCTTATTCCCAGGATCATCACAACGGCGATGGCACACACAGCGTGCTAGGGAATAAGAACTAGAAACTAGACACCTTCACCCTTTTCCCCTGGATTCATAGCGCCACAGATTCAGAACCCCTGAAAGAAAGAGCTATGAATCATAGTTAGCATTTTTCACCTATCTCTGTCCTCTTTGCATGCTTCTTTCCTTTCTTCTCTTGTTTAAGCATAAACGCTGAACCAAGAATGCTACGTGGTTGCTAATGTACAACAAATGTCTGTGTTTCAATGTTTGGTAACATTGCAATGAGGTTAGTTAGCTAGCTAGCAATACACTCGCCGAGCACCTGCCTCCTCTCCCTGAGCTAGCACCCACCTCTAACGAACGGCCAACTACACATTGGACATCTAAACGCAACCTTGTTGGCAATATGGATTAATGAACTTGGTTAGCTTTAAAGACTGAGACGGATACCCAATCTTCAAAGCTAAAAGGGGGGAATATGTTGGGATATATTGCCAAAATGGAGCTAAATCAGTGGGGTGTGCCATCTGAACCATCCCCCTTGTTAGCCACCTGGAACCCATCCCCCTTCTCTTCTCCACAAGGGAGAACAAAGGATTCCCTCCAAAACAAGAACAAAGAAGACCCGGCCCACTGCGGGAGGCGGCCACCTCAAATGGACCAATCAGCCGAATACTCCAACAGGAAGTTCCACCATGTCACTCATGGCACAGACAAATCAGCCGTTACTTCCACAGGAAGTGCTCCCGTGTCACACATGGTTTAAAAGCCGGCTCGAGAAGACTTTCTTTCTCTTTTTCCATGGGTTTGCAGCCCGTCAGGAGAGGCCCATTTCACGTGAAATATCAGAAGAAAGCTGACTGGAAGTAGCTTTCGTTTTCCTGCATCGAAAGTCACGGATCGCAGTGTTCCATCATGCATAGCAACCGCGCTGACTGGGAGATAGAAAGCCTTTGAAGCTGACCGCGGAGTTTCGTTCTCCCCTTCCTTGGACGAATTGGCTGAGAGGACGCTCTCTTGCCGATCACCTCCTAAGATCACCTCCTGGAATCCCTCCTTTCCAACTCGTGAGCAGATCAACGCCTCTGCTGCGGCCCGAGCTGACTGAACTTTCCCGAGGGGCGGACCGGGGGCAGAGAACCTCTGCCCGACAGAAACCAAGCTGCGGTTGCCGTGGAAACGCCAACCTCCCTCGGACGACGCATCTCACAGTAAAATCAATTTACTTTCCTTTGATGCATCAGGATTGCTGTGCTCAGGCGAGAGAAAGGCAGTTTAGGGTTTTTAATTAATGCTGATGTTCTTTTTTTATCTGTGCTGATTAAGGGTTTGTTTATTTGGTTAAAATAAGTGTGTGCTTTTTCTTTCTTTCTTGGCTTTCCTGTCGTCTCCGTTGTTTCTGCTTTGAGATAGAGATAAAGTTATCACATTCAGCCACGTGGGGTCCCGTGGTCGCCGCCATCTTGATCGCAGGTCGCCCCCCCCCATTTCTCTTTGTTCCCCTCACCGCGTGGAGAACAAAGGGGGGGTGGTCCCCATTTAGCCACAACCATTCACACACATCACTACATTGCCAGGCAAAAGGGGGTTTTTGCTGAACGCTGCTATTGTTAATACATGTTCAATAATTTACCAATACTAAGCTGGATGTATTAATGTACATGATCAATTGCACTGTTATCATTACACCTGCTGCTTGTTAATGCATTTAATCATTTGCTGATTTTAAGTTGGATGTAATAGTTTACACTGATCAATTGCACTATACCTGCTGCCAAGGGCGTAGGAATATGTTTACAATTGGGGGGGACACATGTCGGAAATCTGAGATTCGTAAATATTCAACAGAAACATGTCTTAAGTACGCTACTTTAAAAAAAGGCTATTTAATCTTTTACTTTATTCCTTTATAAATGTGTCTTGCAAAAATAATGCATTTAAAATTTACATAATGCATTTGTTCATAAGATGTGAGCATATCACCAAACAAAATGACTGGAGTCTTTTATTAAGCAAAGGGAGATGTCTTTCAAGGGCTTCAGCCCTTGGCATATTTAGTGTCCGCATACGCAATAGAAAATCAAATATTTCAGTTGGATTAAAAACAATTCAGTAGGCCACAGAAGTGCAAAGTTTGATATGTTTTATTTTGTCAAACTTGCAATAATGGTCAAAAATGAATTTATATAGGTTGACTGACAGAGGGAGCTGACAGTGTGGTGAAGAATTATGGACAGGGCGCTTTGAAGCATCTGGTTCAAAAACGCATTCCAAATCTTTGGTAGAAATCCATCTATCCTTCCATTTTCTGTACACCCTGTCCCTTAGTGGGGTCGGGAGGTGCTGGTGCGCCAGTCTGTCCCGACCTTTGGTAGAAATGGCGTCTTTAATTCCAATTTGCAGTACAGAACAGAGAAAACTACAGAGTTGTCAATGTTGTTTTAATCAGTTTATAGTCTAAAAAGAGGAGCCAGCAGTTTATTTGAGGAAATAAAGGTGCAGAAGTTAATTAGTTGGTTAATTAGTGGTTGTGCAGCAGTTCGCTGCTAAGAATTAAAATTAATTCTCCCTGTGGTTTTAACTAACGATCAGGAGCGCGGCAGGTATAACATCTGTCCATTTCGGCGAATCAAAACCACACAAAAAATAAAAAAATCCCAGACCGGGCTAATTTCAACACCAGTTGTGTAAGGTGACTGTTACTCACACTGACGTTTCTCTTTTTTAAAAATCTGAGTAAGTCCTACTGCTGTTTAAGCCTTTTAGTTGGTGGTGGCATTGTACTGAAATGAGATATATAAAAAAAAATAACATTTTGGCTAGCGTGGCAAACATCTAGAGAAAGTTAGCAGTTAAATATTGGATGAGTGATCAGCCCAAGACTACGGAAGAGGATTAGGGCCACTGAAAAAAGTTAAGTGATTTTTAAATTTTATTTCAGTTTAATACAAGAAAAAATTCAGAATTCTGACTTTTTTCTCAGAATTCTGACTTTTTTTCACAGAATTCTGACTTTAATCTCATAATTCTGACTTCTTTCTCAGAATTCTGACTTTAATCTCAGAATTTTGGATCTTAATGTAGATGGGCACCATGAAGGTAGAGATGTGGAGCATTCAGCTTCACTGATAAAGATGTGAGTTGTTTGAGATGGCCAGTGACATATTGGTGAAAAATTACAGAATTAGGCAACTTTTGATGTGCCCGAGGGGTCCCCCTTATAAATGGAGGAGCAGAAGGTCATTAAAACAAGAGAGCTAGTCTCTAACACAGACATGGCTATGGCTTGATGCTAACATGTTTGTTGTTAAACATACTTTTGTTATATGACATTTGTGTTGTGTTTTCCAAATAGTGTAGAAAATGAATGGTGGGTTTATAATGTTTACCTTTTATGAGCAGGACAGGAAGCAGAGAAGTGTAGCATTACCTCCAACTAGTTAAACTCATAATTATGAAGTTATTCAACAAATTCCTCAAGTAAAAAAGTGCAACTTTTATTTTTTATTTATTTATTTTTTACCAGATTTGTTGATTAATTTCAAAATTATGTATTCCTTCCAAATTTAGAAAATCTGAAGAATTTTTTAAACCAATATCTACATTATTTAACATTTAGTTTGTTTTAGCAGTACTTCCTGTTATATTTCTTTATACGTATATTTAACATTTTCTTGTTCTTTCTTCTCAGCAGATTTGAAATTGTGTGCTTGTGTACAAGTAGTAAATCTTTACTCTAAACATATATTCTGGTTATTTTTTTAGTTAGACCTTCTTGTTTTTATATATCTGTATAGTACCCCCCCCCCCCCCCCCCCCCCCCCCCCCAAAAAAAAGAATTCTGAGATTAAAGTCAGAATTCTGAGATTAAAGTCAGAATTCTGAGAAAAGTCAGAATTCTTACTTTTTTACCCATGTTAAACTAAAAAAAATTTTAAAAATCAGTTAACTTTTTTTTTCCAGTGGCCCTAATCCTCTTTCGTACAAGACTAAGATGACTAAACCAAAAAGATTCAGTTTCTATATATGAAAGTGAACTGACAACAAAGACGTTTTAAATAGGCAGCATCCCGACAGACCATTTTACCTCTTTCACAAGTTTCTGACTTCTGTATCGCTGTTTCCCTCCCTTCACTCTCACTCAGCAGTTCAGAGAGGGGAGGGGGAGTACAGTGACGTAACGCTATGCTGCGCCTTCAAAATAAAAGCACGCTAGTAAAAAAATGTCAAAATCTAATATTTTGCGGTACAATTTTTGGGGGGGGGGACATATCCACCTGGCTTTTATATTGGGGGGGACATGTCCCCCCCGTCCCCCCCGCTTCCTACGCCGCTGCCTGCTGCTAGCGGACATTAATGAATGTATTAATATCTGGCATATTTTGGACAATTTCAGACGCCAGTAATAGTTATTTCGTTGTTTCTATCTCGTTTAATTCTTTATTTTCGATTTGTCTTTTATTTCTCTTTTGAACTAGTCATTTAATTTACCTCGTGTTTATTTTTCTAGTAGTGTGTAGTGTTTGCATAGATGTTAGATTTCTGTAATCCTGAATTATTAGAATAAAGACATCATTGGTTAATCTGTAGTGGTTTTGGTCGTTCATATAACGGAGGGTTAATCACTCAGAGTAAACTCGATTCCTTTTGGTAATAGTGCGAATAAACAGAGATAGAAGGTTCTTTATTGATAATTTAATAGCTTTGCTGATAACTTAACCGGGGCCACTAGACTGGTGGATACCTGGATTTTAACAGCCGGTCCCGGAACCCTCCAGTTGTGGATCAACAACCGGTAAGTAGATAACTCAGGGCTATAATTATCCACCTAAGAACACTAAATTGATTTTGGCCTTCGATGTTGAATAGGATAATAATTAACTATAACTCCAGTTCTAGTTAACCATCTATTCATTATCTGCAGGACATTATTTTTGCACAACAACAATAAAAACAATATTCTATTTAAAAACACCTTTGGTTTGATTGATATTTGCAAAAAATTGAATCTTGACAATTCTCAATAATCATGGAAGAACATTTTAATTAAAATAACAGTAATCAAACCCTTCTCTAATCAAACAGCAAAAGGTTATAATTGCAACTGCAGTCATGGTTGCTGTTTTTAACAATAGGCAATCATAAATTATTTAATATTTAAAAAACTTATGTTTGAGTAAGATGTTATAAATGTGATATTTGTACTATGTTAGATTTAAACTGATCTGTGTATTTCTGTGGTTTGGAGGTGAATGCAGGAAACTGCTATCTTAGACTTGGGGAGCGACACATGAGGTCTAAGGGGGCATTTCTTTAGTACGTACAGGAGTTGTTTCTCTGTATGATTTGCTTATTTCTGAATGTTTTGTTATACTTAATTGAATAAATTATAAGTTAAAACTTAAAATGCTTTTTCTTTTTTGCATTACATGGAGGTTACTCCCTCACCAATAAAATACCTGGTTCGAACACTTCTTAGATTTTTTTTTTCCTATTCACATCTGCAATACTGATAATTAGATGAAAAAAATGCTAAAACCCTTAAGGAAAATCTTTGTGGTGTGAATTACTCTATTTGGTAATGAATGATACAGTACAGACATCTCTTTTTCTATATGAAAAAGAATGAACAGAGATAGAGTAAGAACACCCTAGGTATGTGCAATAGAGACGTTTTCCAAGTGTCACCTCAAATGTTAACCTTATCCTCAGAATAAGAAATTTAGCACAGAATTCAAACATAGACAAGGCTGATTTATTTAAGATCATTTTCATTCAACAGAGAAGTATGTTTCTGATAGGAAATGGGAAAGACATTAAAGCAATTACACAATACATCCATTAAAATAATGCATTTGATTGAAAATGGTATGTTGAATAATTTATATATACACGCTAATCAATGAAAATATCTTTATGTAGCTTTATAACAATAAAATCTTCCCTCTAATTGCTAACCAGCATTTTTCATGTTTCCACTGGTAGTTTATTGATTTCTTTTTGGTAATGAGCTCAGAATCTTAAGGTTGGAAGTCTTTTCTTACATCCCTTTAATCTTTTTTTCCATACACATTTTTTCTTTCAGATTCAAGTGAGAAACTACGTGGGCTTAGTTAGAAAATTACTACTTTGAGTCAGAGAAATTGTTTTGGTAAATAAAAAACATTACTTTGAACCAAAGTCTATTAGTGGTATTCATAATTTGAGGGTTAACCAGAAAAACTAGAGGCAAAACATTAACATTGAGAGTATATATGTGTGTGCATACTAAAAGACCACCTAAAGAACAAGACAGTAAACCTAAATATTTTGGTCCGGTTGTATTCATCATGAAAACCAGTGCTACCAGGGCCCCTGCATGTAATAAAAAGAAATCTTTATTAAAATATGACTTCAAGATAAAAAAAAAATACATTTAAGAGGAAATTCATATTTTTACACATCCATAATTTTTTTTGTCAGCATAATTTCATTCTACCAGGTTAAAGAAAATTACGGAAAACTTTGATTACTGCTCAATATCCCTGATTTATGCTCCACCACTCAGCTGTCTACCACTAAAAAAAGACTTCCACAAAACTTTATAATTAACTGCTAGTTTCCAGATAAAAAAAACAACAACATTAATTTCAGAATGTTTTATCCTGATTGTGTTGAGTACTCCTATGTACTCCCATCAGACAATGAGAGAAGCACTATATTGACCAAATGACCAAAAATTGCTAACTCTGTCACCTAACTGAATTACTGATTTTTTGATTTGCTATTGCAGGCCTGGCAATGCTCCGCCTCATTTCTGAATAGTGCTGGGTATTTTCGCCAGAGTCCTGAATCGATTCGATTTAGATTCCAACAGTTGTAAATCGATTAATTTCGATTTGATCTGTTTTTACAATAATGAGAGTGGTTCAATTGTGTTTCAAAATACTCATGTATTTTACTTTTTTCCTGTCATATTAAACACAAAGTGCAATCTTGTAAATCGGACAGTTTAAACTTGAGATGTGAACAAAATTGTCTCAAAAGTGCAAACTTGTTTGTGAAAAGTGAAGCCTCACTCGAGCAAGCAGACGTGATACAACAGGGACACAGCAGACATGCATGAGCTGCATTATCTTCAATGCACAAACCATATTTGCAGCTTTTCTGTAACAACTACAGGGTGTTTTCTGGTCAGCCTCCATTTGTTAACGTCTTCAGTCAACCTATTGGGTATATTTGCAGCTGTCTGGCTTGAAGTCATCTTGAGTGCATCTTTCCTGCTCATTTGAATGTGAACGTCACACGCTTCCCTTTAAAACAAATCAATCTCATTTCCTAGACATCGATTTTGCAAAAATGCAAAGGAATCGATTCAAAATCGATTAAATCGTTTTTTTTTTTACCCAACCCTACTTCTGAATACAATAACACACCTCTAAGTACACCCATAGGCGCAAACGTATACTAACCTGCTCATGAATATGAAATTTTCCATGTATGTATCACTACAATGTTACAAAATACATGTATGTTTAATGAACAAGTCAGTCTGAAACGATTCATGCCAGAAACAAGTTTGTACTACTGTTACAGAATAGTACCTACTTTATATACACTGCTTTAAACTTTAACCAAGTTCATGTTTCCTAATTTATGTAATTCAGAATAGCAGTAGGACCTACTACCAACTTAAAGGTCTCCGTCAAGGGGAATCTAACAGCAAACCATTTTAACTGTTAAACCTAATTTGAATATCAGTGATTTATTGGTCTGTTCTAAGACATCACCAATGTGTTCTCCTCCAATAACAGCCATATCTGTGCTGCTGTCAGGTGGCTAATGTTACACATAAATTATGCATCCCAAAGCCTTTTGGTTTAAGTCATAAAGAGAGGAAATGTTGAAGAAGGGAAAAAGATCAGAAAGACAGCAAGTGATAGTAGTCTCCAGCATATGTGATCAGCATGGGCCAAAAAATCAGGGTTGGAGAGAATGGCTGGAAGGGTAGTTGATCGATTGTGGATTCATCTGTAGAAACAAGACATCTAAGAACAGATTCTGCTGACATTCCAATGTGTAGAGCTCTTGTTCTCTCTCTCTCTCTTTCTCTCTCTTTAATGAAAAACTGAAACAGATTTTTTTTTAAAGTGAAGGTGTCCTGAACTTTCTTTCCAAACTCATGAAGTCTCCCTTTTTTCAATGTAAGCAATGCATTGTATTCAGCACCAGTGTTTTTTGTTCATTTTTTATTTTTTATCTAGCAATTATACCGTGGCAGCAATATCCTCAAGAAGACATACAGTTGGATCTATATACAGGTGAAACAAAACCTCCATCTTAAGTAAAATAGTTAAGATGGAACTTTACACATAAAGTGATATATCTCAGGCTCACTATGATTAATAGATAATAAAAGATTAAATGTAAAAAATCAGTTTCTCAAAGCATTTGAGTTTTAAATACTGTAAGTTTTATAAAGCAATTTTGAAGATAGTCACAAAACACAGGTAGGCGTCCTGAAAAGTGCAAATATAGATTGTATACACACTAAATACTTGGTTGTGTTTTCATGAAATGCTATATAGAGATGATGCATATTTGGTTCTGCTGAGGTATTAGGAATATAGATATTTCTTCAACTGTGGCCCTCTGCTCATCTGTCTAGTTGGGTCTGGTGTCTCACATGTTTCTTTTGAAAATATTTTAACCAATCTGGCTGTATTGTCAGATGTTGAGATTATATGTGTTTTGAATTGGTGCTACATAAATAAACTAAATTGGATTGCATTTTTAAATAGCTTTAAAAACATATTTCTGGTTCTTTTAATATAATTCTGTTGTGAAAATACAATTCAAAAATTCTTCATAAAAACCACTAAAGCTTCTTAGTATTTGGTATTATAGTACATTGGTTAGTTCTTTGTATTATTTTTAGCTTCCATTGTAGAGGCTCCAAAGAGCTAGATGGGGCCTCGGAGCAACATGTTGCAGACCCCTACTCTAAATCAAATGAGTTGAATCCAGTTATTCATTCAAGAAACAACTACAAAGGCCTAGGGGTGCAAATGCTATGAAAGTACATGTCACAACAAACTTTAAAGATCCTGCATAATTGAATCTTAGCCTACCAAACTGAAAAAAATTGAGTAGCAAACACAAAAATGCTACTAATACAAAAACTTAAAAAACACATTCAAAGGAAAAAACTTTGCAAAGCAGAGAGCCAGAATCACAGACAATAATTTGCAGCAGAGTGGAAACATGGTGTAAGTACAATACCAGCTTCAAATATATGTATTACACTAACACACAAAAGACATGCAAAGAGATACTGCTGGAAACGACTGAAACACATGCAAGTTAGGAAAAGCTGCTAAATAATGTTTTATAATGGAAGTGCTTCAGACCATAACCGTGCATGACAGTCATCAATTCATATGGGAGCAGAACATAAATATTACTGATATGGACCAGACCCTGTGCAAAAGGAACTGGATGCTATCCAGATGACATGTTGAGGGAAGAAAGAAAGTATTGTCTTTTGAATCTTTTTTAAACACTCTTGCAATCCCTTTTATGACTTTGCTAAGGGTCAGGTCCCATATAAGTTGATGATCATGGTCTCCTCCTTGTGACCTGGAGCATTTTCATTATGTAGTGTTAGTTTGCAGTTGTTCTTGAAGGGATGGTTCAAATTTTTGGACCTGAAGCTGCATGAAATGCTCTCTGTCTGTACCTGAGATGCAACAGTGTCACTTCCGTCACCAAGCCTCCTTCTGTGAGAAATGGACCATAATGTACCGGAGAAAAATTACTTCTGGTAGTGTAGAGGAGCGCCGCTAAGATTTTAAGGTAGAAGACATGTGCATGTGTTTTGTTAGACTATTTCAACAATTTTAAAACATTCCAGAGCTTTGTCAGATGTTGATATTAATAAGGACCATTTTTTGGCCGTTATCATTCCATCACATAGGTGTGGAAGATAGTTCCTGCAAACAGAAATATATCAAACAGCTCATCAACATGCTGAATAGTTTTAATGTAGTTTTAATATGTTTACTATGAGGTCTTTATTAGTGATGAAAAATATGTTGTAGCCCATTGTGCCCTATACATTGTTTATGTGTAACTACAGCGTGAACACCTGCTCAGGCTTGTGACACAGTCTTTGTCATCCTACAGCACAGACACAGCCCAGCCATTGCCTTCTCTCACTCTGTGGTGCGCTGTCTGCCCAGCAGACTTATCCAATCTTCTGCTGAGGTTCTTTAGCTCCAGAAGGGCGTACGGGTACCCGCTACGTCCCAGTTTAGGTGTTCTCTCTGTCAGTGTTTCCAGTTGCACTTCTTAATATTGATAATAATAATATTTTACTCTGGCAAAATAAAGAACCTTTTTATTTGGAATATTAATTGTACATTTCAAAATGTGAACAGGAATTGTATTTAATCCTTTATTTTCTGTTCTTTTATTAATTGGGTTCTGATATATTGAGGCATACAAATTTCCAGCTGTTATCTACACACATGAACATATCGGAGCTGCCACAATGAATGAATGAATGAATGAATGAATGAATGAATGAATGAATGAATGGTTATTTACTTTACACAATTTGACAAACAGCAATAAATGAAGAAGTGAAACTTATTTTTCATACCCTTTCTCCCTCTAATTTCACTTAAATTGACTTAAAGAAGAGTAACCTTCCTGTTAAACTTGTTTTTTTTATCCAATATTCACACACACACAGAAAAAAAAAGCATATATACACAAATATATATATATATATATATATACATACATACATGTAAACGTATACATACATACCAACACAAACACATCAGGCCAAAATCTACATTTACACCCTTTTACATCGGCCCTCAGGGAACTGTTAACCCCCCCAAAACCATTCTTTGAAATTCTCACCGAACAATCCATTTGAAATTCTGTTGTAATGCACGTCAAAGTGCTTACTTGATCATCTGTCCTTTTATTTGGGTCATAAAGAGGTTTGCAGGAGAGAAGGGCATATTGGGAGGATATGTTTTGTAAAGGTCTATTGGAAAATTGCAGCATATTGCACCCAGGCAGATGGTGAGTAATGTGCTCTTTTTCTCAGGATGAGGTTCTAAATTAAATAGATGGGGAAAAGACCGCTAAAATAGGAATGTAATCAAAATCAAACAGACCATTTTATTTACCATGAATCAATTGCATGTTGATATATTTCCTAAAGTTAAAGTAGTTGGAACGTCCCTGAGTGAAAAACCACTGTCATTATGTATCTTTAAAATACACCTTATAGTCCTATTTAGGTGTAAACCTTATGTGTGTCTTGACTAAGATAAATTGTTGAAACCAGTGGCAATGCTTTACTCCAACGTATACAGCCTTTTTTTACTCTGTAGCAGCCTAAACTGCAGTAGTCTAGTCAAGAAACACAAATTTAAAGTTGCATTTGAATGTATTGAATTTCAGAAAAACACATTGGTTTCTCTGATCTGAGGCTGAAAATGGCTGAAAAATGTATCACTGTTTATCACTGCTTTTCATATCAGTCAATATGATAGAGTTACCTATTTAAATTAAAGGCTGGGTATGATAAAAAGACTAAATTTAAATTGTAACTAACTTAAAAAGAGGTTGGATCCTTCCCTAACCTTGTTTAGCTTGGCAGTGAGAGGTAAAAACAGTGAATCCTTTTCTTTGCCTATTTCCCCCTGATTGCCCTGCAGTTTGGATGAGAGTTCAGTGAAATTATAAAACGTTCTATGAAACGTATTTTAATGTTAACATTTGTCAGAATTCTATTGCAATATATGTTGATATAGAAATGAAAATAAAAACCAAAATGTTTAATTAAGTGAGACTTAAATTTATTTTCAATAAAATTAGAAAGTAGAAATCCAAAACATTACTCTTTACTAAACAGCAAAAAAGTACCTTGTAGATTGGCTACTCAAGTAATAATTGGCTCATAAAATTAAATTTGATGTTTGAAATTATGTGCAAATGCTGGTAGTCCAACGTCTCAAATAAGATAAGAAGCCAAAAAAAAAAAAATATATATATATATATATATATATATATATATATATATATATATATATATATATATATATATATATATATATATATATATATATATATATATATATATATATATTTATATATATATATATATATTACCAGCATGCTTACTTAAAGCATGATTAATAAAAGGGTGCAGAATGGGAGCTTCGCGGACTCAGCACAGGTGGCGATGTCAGCACTGAGGATTATGGGATCTGGATCTGAACTGGGCTTATGCTGCACAATTCCAGAAAAGGGCCAGATGCATATGACCCCCTTTGAAAAGTGAAAGCAGACAGATTTGTAGTGTGGCCTTTTAAGATATTTAGCTCTTTAAGTCCTTTTCTTGTAAATACCAATTAGAAGTTATTGGCCTGCAGATAGCTCAATACTTTAGGTCAAGGACATTAATATATCCATTGTATATCTGACATTAACCTTTTGCTCTAATTGAATCCAAAACAAATCTTTTTTCTGTCCATTATCTATCCCATTCAGATGAACATTAGATTAAAGAATCATTGCCCCCTCTCTTTTTCTGGGCCTTAATTCTTTCCTGCTCTGTTTTAAGTGTTAACACATCAATCACTTCATTTTTCTTATCACATAATATGCTCAGCCTTGAGCTATGTATAATATTAATATTTTTCCATTTTCTCTAAACATTAGATGAGCCCCAAACCCCAATTGAACATTATTGTTTTAGTAGGCTGCTTGTTGAAATCAAAAAGCTGTCATGAATTTGTCTTTTTTACTTAGTGAATTGAACCCTGGTTTGATTAAAAAGTGATTTTTAGATTTTCTTTTTACTTTCCCGTTAAATACATGAGACTACAAGGAATATAAGATTTAAATTAAAGAAAGAAATATTTTTTTATACAGTAAATATGATACTGCTCTATTTTCCTCCCTTTTAGTGTGCTGGTCTCAGACAATACTAAAACTGCTCAAATATCCAATTTATTTCAAAGGTTGCCTCCTAGCTAAGCGTCTATGTTAGTGTTTCTCAGCAGGCGCGGAAAGCTCACTGGGCGTGTTCGGAGAACGGCATGGGAACCTGGGAGCTAAATTTTTTAGAATTGCTGGAAGGCAAAGTTTATACCAAAGATGCACAGCAAAACCAGTTTAAACCTTGGACAATTTGGTCTCCAACACTATTAGGTTTATGGCAATGCAACTGAATTGATCATGATTCTTTTTCTCTTCCAAGAATAAGAGTTACCTAAAGGGAGCACAGTTCATGCTCCCTTTAGGAAAATGAGATGTCAGACGATCATTTGGAGGTTTTACCCACATGGTGTTTGCTTTCTTAAATGCAGAAGAATTTCTTTTAACTACTGATTTTTATCTCAATGATAGACCATAAGCACATTTTCTCAGTTGTTACACATTTCCTAAGGGCATTTTCTGTGGTCAGACTACAGTACACCGCTGACAGTGAACCCCTGACAGCACTGCAACATTTCTCTTTATAAACTCTTGTTGCTGTGAACTTTAGTCTAAACCTCATTCATTATCCTGATTACAACACAAACCCCAAAGAAAATTGGTTAATTCAAAAAGACACAAAACAATGTGAAACCAAACTCCATTAAAATAATATGTTATCAACTCTATCATATTATTAGTAACTGCATAAGTGACCTTTGCAAACATTGTACACTTGTAGTGAGGTGCTAGATAATCATAGGTGGATTTGGCAATATTCTAAAATGGCCGGCAGTCTGTTTCAGATTTAAACCAGCTGGCAGTTGAAGTGATTATTATTTCCTTTACCCCAATAAATGCAGCCGCATTGCTGTGCAAGTTCAGCCGCTCTTGCAGCGAATACAGTATATGGCAAGCGAGAGAAGATGTGAATGCACCTCCTTTCCAAATTGAAAAGAAGTGAAGAAACATGCGTGGGATATAATAGCAAAACTGTTACAAAGAAAAAAAAGAGATGGCTGGATTAATGAAAGGTTGTGTATGCTTAAAGGAATAGTACACCCAAAACATGATTAGCCTTCATTTTCTACTCACCTCCATGCTGAACAACACCCTGGAGTACTTTTTTGATATCTCAAATGCATCTGGAGATCTGGGAGGCTTCTTGCTGTCTGCTGACATTCAAATAATGGAGGTCCATGGCGCCCGAGACAGAAAGGTCCATAAAAGTCCACAAAAACGTGTCAATATTCCTCCATACTGCTCGTCCAATGTAATCCAAGTGTCCTGAGTGGGTAGCATCCAGAATTTACTCGAAACGAAGTCATTTAGAATGTTTTTAGAGCATAAACAGTAGTGTATAGGATTTCCTAATAGCGCCCCCATGCGCGCTCACGATTCTACGGAAGCCGGCAGACCAAACCGGAAGAAAGTGCGCATTCAGCGTCTGGTCTGCCGATAATGCAAGCGTAGAAGAAGAAATGTGCTGTTTACCTGTGCAAAGAAAGAAACAACGAAAGAAAAATGTCTGAGGACTTCAGTGTTGAGGAAGAGCATGAGTTCTTTGCCGAGCTGAATGCGCTGGTTTGGTCTGCCGGCTTCCGTAGAATCGTGAGCGCGCATGGGGGCGCTATTAGGAAATCCTATACACTACTGTTTAGGCTCTAAAACGTTCTAAATGACTTCGTTTCGAGTAAATTCTGGATGCTACCCACTCAGGACACTTGGATTACATTGGACGAGCAGTATGGAGGAATATTGACAAGTTTTTGTGGACTTTTGTGGACCTTTCTGTCTCGGGCGCCATAGACCTCCATTATTTGAATGTCAGCAGACAGCAAGAAGCCTCCCAGATCTCCAGATGCATTTGAGATATCAAAAAAGTACTCCAGAGTTTTGTTCAGCATGGGGGTGAGTAGAAAATGAAGGCTAATCATGTTTTGGGTGTACTATTCCTTTAAGCCTGTGCCTAAATACCTTTTTTTAAGGGGTCTAGGTCAAAAACACTAGGGTAGGCTAGGTCAGGGACAACACAGGACTAAGCAGCTTGGCTATGGCAGGTTGGCAAACATCTCCCTGATGGCCCTATCATTGCACTGTAGACTTGGCAAAGAAAAAGCAGCCAATCAGCAATGTTACACCACAGGTGTATCATTAATAAATCTGCTTTTTCAATTAAAACTTAATTAAATCCATAGAGATTGGCCAAAAAAAGGCACACATTTCTTTATTTTCAAATACATTTCATGAGAGCCTCTATGATTAAAGTTAAAAAGATATTTGAAAAGAAGCACATCCAGTTTACCTGCTCTGTTTCTACATAAATATACAGCTTTTTTTTTACTAGGTTAATAAAAATAAATAAATAATTTCAGTAACATTAAATATGTTTTTAGATGTATTGCTTTCCTTGTGTGTTTTCCAATATTGTATTTGAGTTTTACCACAGAAATTCATTGTGTTTATTATTTTTTGCTGTTGTCATTATTACTGTCTGTAGTGATATGAAGTTGATGCAGAGGGACAGAATAAGTGCCAGCAGTGAAGACAGATGAGGAGGTACAGGATGATGAGAAGGAGGAGCAGGAAAGGGGAAAAGGGACCTTCAAAAATAGTGCCAGGTTTAGTGTGCAGGACTGGGTTGGCAATAGGCCCTTACAAAGAATTATGATCTTCTCTCGAGATCAGAAGAATTGAAGTGAAAACCTAGGGTTTTTGATACCCAAAACACGGTAAAAAATAATTATTGTTAGGGTTAGCTTCAGTATTTCAGAATATAGTTTTTGTTTCTCATCTTATTTCCTTAGATTTTCATAAGCTGCTTGTGAAGTGAACATTTAAAAACTGAAAAAGTCTGTATGTCTATCATTAAATACATAAACATGTACCTTTGAGTGTTTGAAAAAAATTTTTTCCATATACTATTAATAAAGAACCAATATTAAAATTGTATTTCCACTTGCATCCATTTTGCTTTTTTGCTATAGGCCTTTCCAAACAAAGCTCCTGGGCAGAATTTCAACCTCAGTTTGCCCCCTTTGTAATCAAGGAGCATCTTGTAAATATCCAGTGTGACATCGAGGCCCAGGCTAATTCTTGCAAGCCTGGCTGGTTCAGCATGTGGAACAAATATGCCACACGTTATCAGGCTCTCTGGGAGAATACAGCCTGCTTCTTCTTGCTTACCTGACCACTAATGTTGTTCAGCAGGGATTCCCCAAGGTCCTTCACATGCAGTCCAAGTATTACAGTTGCCTTGACCTCGAAGCTTCGGGCGCACTATGGTTGAAGCTGAAACTAACCTCTCTTGCAGCCTGCATTATATCCTCTGCAACATTCTCACTAGCTTTCCAAGGTTTTAATATATGTTTTCTTGTATTGGTATGAGGGAGGAGGAGGCCTTGTCTTTCTGCTTTACCCCTTTTAACTGTTGTTTTCTCTTGGATAATTTTCTATGATTGAGTATTTGTAATATGTGACTGGTGGATGTTTATTGACATATGAAGATTGGATTGCCAGTTTATGATGATTACCTAGTTTGACCTGACATTTTTATCTATTTTAATTGGCTGCTGTTAAGCCTACTTGATGTAGGTTTAATGTATGTAATTGGATTTATTTTAACACTTACCGTATTTTCACGACTATAAGGCGCACATAAACGTCTTTTTTTCCCCTCAAAATGTGCGGTGCGCCCTATGGTGCGGTGCGCCCTATGTGTGTTGCAACTGCGACTTTTGAGACCACCTCATTGAGGAGATGATAAAAGAGTGGCTGAATGTAAGGAGACCAGGTGTTTTTTTTTCCACTCATCACCACACCATCGCTGTTAATCTGACTCCATGCGTGCCCATCTCACAGCTGATGTGAAAAACATGGTGAAACAAATTAATGCTGTGCTCGCTGTGAACCGAAAGCAGCAGGTGCAGCAGAAGCAGCGAGTTTACATGCAAAGTCAACGGTTGACGAGCGTATAGACGCAGCAAAAAGGTCCCGCAGCGCAGCAGGTGCAGCAGAAGCAGCGAGTTTACATGCAAAGTCAACGGTTGACGAGCGTATAGACGCAGCAAAAGGTCCCGCAGCGCGTTTTGAGCGAGTCGGGAGCGCACCGCCAACGCGCTGCTGCTGCTCGAGATGGAAAAAATTGAAGTTTTGCAGCTGGAAGCGCCGCATCAACCAATCAGAGAAGCTGATCTGGGAGCTGTGAGCGAGACAGACACAGCGCTCTGATGACATATGATTTTAAAGCAAATGAAAGGGCTGGATGGATGAGGAGATGATGAAAGCGTGGCTGAGGGAGGTGTAGGCTATGTGAGGAGACCAGGTGTTTTTTTTCCACGCATCACCATCGCTTTTAATATGTGACTCCATGCTTGCCCATCTCACAGCTGATGTGAAAAACATGGTGAAAAAAAATAAACGCTGTGCTCGCCGTTATCTCGGGGGTCTGACAAAGGAACTTCCACCGCTCGACATCGGTGTGAACCGGCCGTTCAAAGTAAGGCTGCGAGCGGCGTGGGAGCGATGGGTGACCGACGGAGACCACAGTTTCAGGATAAGTGGAAGGCAGCGCCGGGCAAGTTACGCCACCGTTTGCGGATGGATTGTTGATGGACTAACGTGTCTGCTGGCTCTGTTTCTTAAGCTTTCGCAAAAGCCGGCATTATTTCTGAGGAGCCGCACTGCACGGAAAGTGACTCTGACAGCGCAGAAGGGGAAACTGGCATGTCTGATTTAGTGCAGCTGTTTAATTCAGAAACAGAGGATGATGACTTTGATGGGTTTGATTAATACTTTGTAATAAATACATTAATAAAGCACAAACATACTCAGTTTTGCTCCCGCTCTATTTTTCTACCTGAAAACTTAATTCAACAGCAGCCTCTGGGCCCGGTCTCCTCCTCTTCACCGCGGTGGCTGGCAGGTGTTTTTTCATCTAAATAATCTAAATCTTGCAGCTATATTTGCTGTGATCAGTGGGAATAAAGTAGTTTTAATATGTTTTTAAGTGAGAAAATACACCTGAAAACTTCATAATTGCAGTCAGTTCATCCAGATTATCTATTTCTGTCGGAGGCGCTCAGACCCCCACATACCAGCGGTGCACCAACAGCAGAAATCCGTTCAACAGCAGCCTCTAGGCTGGGCAGCCTCCGGGTTCATGCGGTGGCTGGCAGGTGTTTTTCATCTAAATAATTTTAACTGCAGGCACCAGGATACCGGTAATAAAAGCAAACAAATTCCGTCGGCAGGTTTCAGGATTTTAAGTTAATTTAGGAGTGATCACAGCCCTGTGTCATCTGCGATGTGTCTGTCTCATGGCCAGCACCCAGGTTTGATTAATACTTTGTAATAAATACATGAATAAAGCACAGTCATACTCAGTTTTGCCCCCGCTGTATTTTTAAATACGCAGTAGAGGTATTTAAAGGTAGTAGAGGACATGTACCGGTATATAAAAAACGCGCCCTATAGTCCGGTGCGCTTTATGTGTGTGTTAAATACAGAAATGGGACACATAACTGAGAGTGCGCCTTTTAGTACGGTTTAGGTAATTTGCACAATTTCCACAAATACACATATTTGATTCATACATGCACAGGACAAGTCCAAACATGCACAGGAAGATTCCACAAGCAAATGCAGTGAAGTTAAAAGACCACTGGTACTTGTAATATCATTTATAATTGTTTATGGACCAGAAATACTTTGGTGAAACTTGTTCTGTGCGTGTGTGGATCTTTTGTGCTTGTGTGAATCATGCTGTGCGTGTGTGGATCTTGTACTGTGTGTGGATTTTTTTGTGCTTGTGTGAATTGTTCTCTGCATGTATGGATCTATTTGCACATTTAAATTTTGTTTGCTAAACTAAAACAAAATATAGGTTTAGTAGCACATTTATATCTTGGGCTAGTGGAGACCGTATTATTAAAAATATACAAGTGAGCATAATTGTAGACGCCAAACTAAATGAAACAAATAAAGATAGTGGTAACATGAGCTGCATTACATACAAAAAACCCTATTGTACTCAGTCAACCCTTTTAAATATCTTCCATTCCCTTTTCTATGAAGACAGCTCTGGTCTTCATAAGAAGTACACAGTTTTCTCTCACACGTATCATGATTCGCACCCCATTTTATTACTTTCCAGATGAGCTGTTCGATAATAAAGTCTGCAGTGTCAGGAATAACTAGTGGCTCTGCAGTGTAAACAAGTCACTGTCACTTTTGCTTTAGAAAGCTTTTTGTTGGATTAAGGATGCCCATGAAAACATTGTTGAGGCTATAAAGTCAAAAAGCTATATTGAAAATTCCCCCCAGTTAAATTTAATTGACAAGAGAAACAAGGAAGCAAAAAAAGAATATCCACTTCAAAGACATGAGGAGTGCGCAGAGAGGAGGAGTATGTCTATATAGCTTGGGTATATCCGAGGACATGAAAGGATAATATCTTGCTGTCCCTGAACAATTATTTGAAGCAACATACAGTATTGCCTTCAGTTGAATTGGAAGCTCCACAAGTTGGCATATTGATGTATGGCTGTAATTTAAAATATTCCACATTTTAATTTAACTTTATATCCCAGAAAATGTCCCCTTGTACAGCAGAGGTTATTTTACAAGACTTTTGATTAGTGTTCTCTATTGGCTTTTAGACATTTTGTCTGATTCCTAACGTAGACTCTGAGATTTTAATCGGTTAACAGAGCATTTGGACTATGGTTTGTGCAGATCCATTTATATGCTAAAGCTTAGATTCTTGCTACTTTTATCAACGTATCTTAATATTAATTTTGAGAAAATTTTGTCTAAACTTCCACCCTTTTTAATCTAGTGCTATAAATCAAGATTCCCTTATGAATGAATCCTAGATTTGCAAGCACACTATCAAATCTTTAATAGGAAAATGTTATCTTATTTTATCTACAGTATGCTATCTGCATAGATATAATAGCATTTATCATTGAAAATATATTAAATAGAGCCAAAAAAAAAACAGCTAACCTATTGATTTCTTCATTGATTGATTTCTAATATTAAGCTGTGAATCTAGAGTACCGGTACATGAAATGGTGAAATACAGTGAAATTACTGTATAACCATATATATATATATATATATATATACCCATATAAAAACTTTGTGCAATAACCCAGTATAATCGGCCTTATCTGTCCGTATATACTTAATGTGTATATATATATATATATATATATATATATATATATATATATATTTTTTTTTTTTTTTTTTTTTTTATACTTTGTATTCTTCTTCTTCTTTTTTCCTACTGTACTGTGATGCAACGCTGCAATTTCCCCACTGTGGGACAAATAAAGGATTATCTTATCTTATCTTATAATGATCCTTCAAAAATAATGTTGGATATATATATATATAAATATCCTATCCATCTTTTTCTTCCTTCAGCAGATTATTTTTCTTTGTCTATTTGAGCTGATGTAATAAGTCAATTTCTCCACTGTGAGATCAATAAAGTCAATCAATGAATATAAATGACTGATCATTACCATCTGTTTGAAAAACTTTTGTAAAGCAAGAAAAAAAACAGCCAAAAAGTCTAAACTTGATTAAACTGAGCCAAAAGACAAGAAATAACCATGGAGAATGTTTAAAGAAGATTTCCGTTGTTATAAAATGTTGTTGAAAAACAGGCCTTAATCTAACCCTCTTTCCTCCAACAGAGTCATATTTCCTAAGAATTTCCTTTTCAGACTAGTAGTACAAAAATAGAAATTATAGTTTAGGACTGTTCATAAAAAAACAAGCAATGTGATTGTTATAAAAAAAATACTAAAGATGTCTCTGCTGTTTACTTGTAAGGTTGAAAGCATTTTACTCAATTCCAGCTGACATTCATTTTTAGACAAATCATAGCTATTTCACAGGCAGTTTTTGTGTGCTGAAGAAATGCTGCCCTATGAGTGATTTGTTCTAGCTGCTTGCACCACCCTGCTTGGGTTGATGATAAATTTCTTCCTCCACTACAGTGATCGCACCTTCTCATTACTGAACCACAGTTTGTGATCATATCCTTCACTTTATGCACATTTGTATTTTAAAATGACAGTGTAATGTGTGTTTTGAGGTCTTTTCTGTACCGGATAGTGCAAATTGTCGCACTCTCATCTGACTCATAAAAAGCTACTTATATGCATAAGAGAGCAGCCAGAGAAGCTGGGACTATTCTGTAAAATTACTGTGTAACAATTTCAGCTCAACAGCTCTCCTGCCTGTAATAAAACCCCTATATCACAAATATGCAAGAAATTGTCATATTTTCTTTCATTAAATCAGAGATAGCATAAAGGACAACTCGGTAGAATTCAATCTACATGTCATTATCAGCCCTGGTGTCCAGAGAAATGCTCTTCTCATGAGACGTCAGAGTTTTAATTACTACATTTGAAACAGAAAGAGAAAATTGAGTTCCAATCCCTTTAAGACATTGTTTATATGCAAAATATATATTATTTCCAGTTTCCCGTTAAATAATAGCCTACTTTTTAAAAATCCACAGGCCACTTGGGAGGTTGTTTTAGATTGGAAATAGTTTTGTTTTGGGACTTATTGGTAATGTAATATGGTTTGCAATGATGTATATATGGGGATGAGTCAGTCAAAGAAGGATGTCTCTTGAAAGATGTCAGTATGGAGAGATGTCAGAAGGTAAGCATTTGCTTCCCATGACTCAGAGAGATCTGGTACAACAACATACATTCCTCTGAACAGATATGCTTAAAGCATAAGAATAGCTCCAAGGGTTGTTCAAGGCAAAATGGAGTTTGGGTCAGGAAAGTTAATTTTAAAAATCTAAAAGATTTAACAATATGCAATTTAATTTAATCTATTAGATTCAACATTATGCAATTAAACTCATGTAGACATTATTATGTTTCACTTTTTGTATTATTGGAACGTCATGTTCTTATATATAGATTGAATTTGGTATGCATTGTTTTCACTGTTACTGTGGGCAAGACTATTTCGCTTATTCAGAAAGGGAAGTTTATAGGGATATTTTTTGCCAATTATATGTACAGAACATAGCAACTTTGTTTAATAATATGTATTTCTATGTATTTGTCACTAACCATTCATCAATTTTCTGGAAATTCTGATTACCACTGGCCTTCTCAGTTGGCAAACAAGAACACACTGATGGTATACAGTCAAAACTATTCAAAGTTTCCAAAGGAAAACTAGTTGATTGCATCAACTCATTGACTCGAAGGCAATCCCTCACACTAAGTATGCCTGTAGTGGCAGTGGAGGGGGAAAACTCCCTTTTAACAGGAAGAAACCTCCAGCAGAACCTGAGGTGCTGACCACCCATACAGCTGAGCTGTTGATGAGCAGCGGAGCGTGGTTATGCCGGTTCTTCATGAAGTCAACGATGATCTCCTTCGTCTTCTCCAGGTTCAGGATCAGGCTGTTTTTCCTTCACCAGTCCACCAGCTGCTCCACTTCCTCTCTGTAGTTCTGGTCATTGTCGTCTCTGATTAGGACCACCACTGTGGTTTCGTCTTCAAACCTAATGATATGATTGGTGGTGAACCTGGGGGTGCTGTCATGTGTCATCAGGGTGAACAGCAGGGGGCTCAGGATGCAGCCCTGAGGGGAGCCTGTGCTTAGGGTGATGACATCAGAGGTGTTCGGTACAACCCAGATTGACTGAGGACTGTTGGTGAGAAAGTCTAGCAGCCAATTGCAAAGGGATGTGCCGAAGCCCTGATGTTCCATTTTTTCTATCAGATGCATTGGATGATGGTGTTTAAAGCTGAACAGAGGTCCAGGAACAGCACCCGCACATGGGTGGTCTCATCCTCCAGGTGTGTTAGGCTCGGGTGAAGAGCGAAGGAGATGGCGTCTTCAGTGGAGTGGTTCCATCAGTAGGCAAACTGGGACGGGTCGAATGTTGGGGGGGAGACTGGAGACAATGTTGTTCTTTTACCATCGTGTCAAAGCGCTTCTTTATGATAGGAGTTAGTGCAAAAGGCTGTTAGGACACCTTCAATGCATTAAGCCTTACCAAGTGAACATTCCTCAGAGACTCTTGAATGGACCTTTAAACCCTCTTTTCCCCTTTTATTTGTTTATTTACTTGCACTGATTTTCTGCAGTTTTAAGAGTCTGCATAGTTATTAGATATAATACCGTGATAGTGATAAGTACTTAATAAAGGTACCATTGTATTTTAACCCGCGGTGTTCTGTGTTTATTTTATATTGTAAACTAATTTGTCACTCAGGCCAGATTCCCTTTTCTTTAAGTGACATCTGAATGAGATGGGGTTTTTTCTTTTGGTTAGGGGTTAATAACTATGCTGATAGCCATAGTCAAAATTGCTAACTTGGTGAAGGCAACCACATATATTATATACAGCTGGTCCTGGAGTCCTGCCTTTTTTGTAAAAGAGTAAGAACCATGACTAGTAAGCAAATATCAATTATAATCTCTCAACTGATAATAATAAATTGGTTTTACCCTCCATTTGAATGAGCTATTAATGAATTATAATTTGCTGTTCTAGTTATTTAATATATTCATAATCTTGTGGTAAACTTGCACAACAACAGTCAGAGGCCAGAGTAGATTTAGCCTTGAGGACAAGATAGGTTCAAACACTGACAACTAGGAAGAGCAGATCTAAAAAACAAAAACAAATGTGCTGCTGTGTGTTTCTTTTGCAACTCACTTTTATAGTTGTTTTGCATCACAATCCCCACAAATAAAATTGAAAAATAATTTAGACAAAGATCACAAAAAGTTCTCTGATCAGTCACCAACCTCACCTAGTTATAATTTTGTTTTTGAGTTTTCCATCAAATATAATAAAATTTGTTTCGTGTGAGCATGGTGTGCCTGTATAGATAGATAGATAGATAGATAGATAGATAGATAGATAGATAGATAGATAGATAGATAGATAGATAGATAGATAGATAGATAGATAGATAGATAGATAGATAGATAGATAGATAGATAGATAGATAGATAGATAGATAGATAGATAGATAGATAGATAGATAGATAGATAGATAGATAGATAGATAGATAGATAGATAGATAGATAGATAGATAGATAGATAGATAGATAGATAGATAGATAGATAGATAGATAGATAGATAGATAGATAGATAGATAGATAGATAGATAGATAGATAGATAGATTGATTGATTGACATGTTGATTGTCAGATTGAGTGTTTTATAGACTCACAAATACATTAAGATGACTCTGCTCTGGGGAGGATTTGATATCCTCTTCTTCATGGCTGACTTCCTCATCATCTTCTTCAGATCCACTGAAAGATAGGCTGCTACATATGATCCATTTTGCCAACAGCTATTATCATTTATAACGGCTCATAAAAAACAACAACCCTGAGTTAAGGCAACATTTAATTTCCCTTTGGGATCAATAAAGTATTTTTGAATTGAATGGATTTTATAACCCACTAGGACAATTGGAGAAAAAATCAGTCATACGAGGTGGACTGCACCTGGGAGGTGGAGTTTGCTTGGAGGGAAGGGGTAATATTATATGGAGTTAGAAGTCCAATCTTGATTGCTTGTACTTGTTTAATTTGAGTCTAGTTGTGACAGCAATACAAAATTGAAACTGTTGCTCAGCACTGAGGCAATCACTTAATCTCAAAGCGATGATTGTTAATGACTCAATAGAGTCAACCTGTATGTACTGTAATCTCAGCAAAATTACAGCTGCTCTGTGGTGGCCTCAGAGGTTGGTTAAGAAAATACTGTGGAGAAAACAGCATCAGGAAGTCTGAGGAACATACCAGACAGATCAGGGATAAATTTGAGGGGAAGTTTAAAGCAGGTTTTGGCTATACCTTTTTTACCGAACTTTGAACATGTCATGGAGCATCATTCAATTCTTTATCCGGAAATGAAAAGAGTATGAAAGGGCTGTAAACTTATCAAGGCAATGCTGTCAACCTAAACTAAACTGAAAAGTGAGAGCATCAAAGATGCAGCCAAGAGACCCAGTTCTGGACAAACTGCAGAAATCCACTTCTCAGGGGAATCTGTTCACAGAACAACTATTAGTTTTGCTCTACAGAAATGTTTTTTTTTTATTGAAGAGTGAGGAGAAGAAAGAGATTGTTAAAAGAAAACCATAAGAAGTCCCATTTATGGTTTGCCAGTAGCCCTGTTGGGGACACAGGCCACACGTGGAAGAAGGTGCTTTGGTAAGACGAGACCAAAGTGTAACTTTTCCGCTGAATTGCAAAACTCTATGTGTGGTGAAGAACTAACACTGCATGTCTCTCTGAACACACCATCCCCCACTGCCACATATGGTGGTGGCAGCATCATGCTCCTGGAGTGCTTCTCTTTAGCAAGGATAGGGACAATGTTGAGATTTGATAAGAGATACAGTAGATGGAGCCAACTTTAGGGCAGTCTTCGAAGAAAACTTTTTTGGAGTATGCAAAAAACTTCAGACTGGGGAGGAGTTTCATGTGTTAAAATGGTCCAGTCAAAGCCCAGAGCTTAACCCAATTGAGAATCTGTGGAATGAATCTGAAAACATAAACTCTCTCCATCTAATCCAACTGATCTCAACTGTTTTGCAAAGGATTGTCACTAGATATATACCCTAAAATACTTGCAGGTCTAATTGCAGCAAAAGGTTTTACAACAAGATATTAAACAATTGACTCAGGGGGATGAAAACTTTTGCACAATACTGATTTTAGTTTCTGTATTTAAACTTTGAAAATGTGAAAGACCTTTGTGTTGGTCTCTTTAATAAAATTCATTTTTTTAGTAAAATATTTATCTCTACACTATTAATTTTAAGAAAATGTGGAGAAGCTCAGGCATCTGTTTATCTTGTAAATTTAATGCACTTCGCCTCTTCTATACCTGTCTGGCTGGATGTGCTCTCTTTATCCTCTGACATGGGAGTTGGCTCAGAGCTCATCTGCCTGGCTGTGTGTTTCGTAGACTGGGCCGCCTTTTACAGCTGCGTTTTGTATCACTTCTTCTGTACCCTTGAACCCCAGTCGGCCTCGGCAGATGGCCGCTCACACTGAGCCTGGTTCTGCTGGAGGTGTCTTCGTGTGAAAAGAGAGTTTTTCCTCTCCACTGTCGTTTCAAGCATGCTTAGTGTGACAGAATGCATCCAAGTCGATGAGTCAATGCAATAAACTGGTTTTCCTTAGATAGAAAACTTTGAATCAATTTGACTGTACGATCTGGTGAACTGTAAAGTGCCATGAAATGTGTTGTGAATTGGCGCTATATAAATAAACTGATTTGAATTGAATTAAAATTTTATGTTGTGCAAAACAATGACGTTTTCTATAAAAGGAATACTTGTATATTTTTGGTTAAGAGATTGTTTTTTAAAATACATAGATAATTCACTACAGCTTATTGAAGTGTCTCAACACAAAACACAGATATTTAGATTTTTTCACTAGTATTGTTCAAAGCAAATATTGCCTTTATAAAATAATAATTAAAAAAAAACAGTTTAATGCTTATTTAAAAAGCATGTTAAATTTGGTTGCAAGACTCTGGATAGCAACACAGAAATGGAAAGAATGTAATTATCTGTATTACTGTCTATACTAAGTAAAGAGAAAAACACAAAAGCTGTAGAGTAAGATTGTTATTTTTTTAAGATTGAATATATTTGATTTTATATATTTTATATAATTCAATAAGCTTAAAAGCTAACTACTGATAAAGTTGATATTTTTAAATGTTACAAATATCCTGTATGTGGTTTGACACTGGAGTGTCTTTTACCTTTTCCCAAATCCCTTTGGGCCAACAGCACAGACAAGGCCAAGAACAGCACTGTGACCCAGTTCTCCACCAGACTGCTTACCCAGTGGAATACAGAGTGAGAATGGTGGTTATAAAGAAAAGTTAAAAAGCACAGCCCTCATATCCATAGTGTTAACACAGCTCTGAGTAGATAGGTCAAAGGAAAAGGAAGGATGGTCTGGGAATTCACGTTTCTCTCTTGCAGTGATTTGATTCCTAGTTGGGCTCTTGTCCAGAATTATTCATACTGCTTGCTCCTTATATAAGGGACTCATGACACAGTAAAATAAAAAAAAGAGTATAGCTATACAAGGATGGGTCCACCAGTGAGGATAATACCGTCATAAAGTCTGTGGTCATAGCGTTGGATTGATTATAATTTACATTGTCGGGGAAGGGGGAAAACATCACTGCGACTGCAAGATGTCTTTCAGCTTAGTGCAGTTAATTTTTATTTACATACTTCAAAATGATCAATTTAAGCTTATGCTTTTTGGTTTATTGTTGAGTAAAAATAACCTAAGGCAAAAAAATAAGTATACTGTGAATAAAACTATTAAATTATGTTCAAATCTTATTTTTACTCTCTCTGGGTGTATGACAGCTCCTGGCGGTTAAACATAATTTCACCACAGAGAAAACGCATAACTGCCTCAGAGATAAAGAGGTGTGAAAACATTTTACCACTGCAGTCGAAATATTTATTTTTTCTCATAAATAACCCAGAATACAATGAAAATATGATTGATTGCCTGTGATTTCAGCTGGAATGGATGAAGCAAAATTACATATTATTATGCAGTGAAGCATTTGAAGTTGTGTACCAGTTATAGCAAAAGCTATTAACACAATAATACTTAAAGAAAACAAACATTTCAAACTTTCATAACCAGTATTTTTATTTCTTTATTTTTACATTTAAGGTTAATCTTTTAATGATAAGAATAGATTAAAGAATGAAACTGATTTTTCAGACTCATAAGAGGTTCCATGAAAATCAAAAGTAAAGAGGTTAACAAATGAACTGAGCCAGTTGGTTATTTTTCCCAGTATACAAATCAGATGTTAGAGTAAAAAAAAAAAAACAATAAAAAAAAACAACATTAATACAGATTTTAAAAGTTGAATTTAAACTTCAAAGCTCTGAAACAAATAGAATGGCAGTATTACATAAATTAATGAATAAGTGAGGTTGGTATGCTATAGTTTGGTTTTAGTTTTAATTATTGGCCAAAATCCAATTAATACAGTTAAGACAAAATTGATTTAAGTAAGTATCTAAGTAATTATCTCTAAATGCTCAGGAATTTTAACCTGTGACAGAAAGGAATAGTTTTAGTCTATCTAAATATTAACATTTTTAGAATTTGGTTTCCAAGGTGTCATGTTTCTTTGACAGCTAGATGACTTCATGTGCGAACTTGTAAAAATGGTTTAATAGTCAGTCCTTTTTAGTTTATGCATGATTATAGGTGACCATTGAACTTCCATAAAAATAGCTTTGTTTTTTTACCAGAATCAAGAATTTTTGATAATTGAGAATAAACAACACTGAAAGCTACTTTAAATGTGAAAGCCTAGTTTCACCAAAGTTTAATACTGAGGTCACTACTGCTTGTCAGTTGTGATCCCATTACATATTCCAACCAATATGGATGCAGTCTTGGGTTGACACATGTTTAGAGCCTCATCAGCCTGATATGTGACTCTAATTAATTAACCCAATGCAGAGAGATGGAAAAAATGTATTTTGATGAAAGGGCATCTGATCTCTGACCCTTTGTCTGAGATGAAAGGAATCCCAAAAAAAAGTCTTCATGAAAGAAGCAGGCTGATGATCTGAATCATGTATTAAACATTTTAATCAATCAATATGAGCTACTAAGTTTTCTGTTCAGACAAAGCTCACAGCAGAACATGTTATCTTGCTCATTTTTGTATAAAGCTTTGCCTTTCAGCTAAAACAACAAAACACACAGAATGTGGAATCTGTTTTTTACTGATCACATCCCCAACTCCCAGTAATAATCTGAGGTAGGAATATTTTTGAATTATATCATGAACCCTTAGACTGCTGTTCACTTTTTTCTATCACCGTTTGATAATTTTTTCTATTGCATTTTGCAATTAATTTGCTGGCTAAAGCAAACGTTTTCCCTTGTTCTATCTGGTCTCTTAATAATCTATGCATATGTGCAATTTGGAGGGGTGTTCCCTTCTCCCTAACTGAGAGTTTTATCTTATTTGCAGTGCAGTCCAAACAAAGTTCTATATGCAAGAGGCTTAAGCCTGGCCCAGGTAAAGCTCTACCCTAATTTCTCAGATGTCAAAGTAACACAGATGGAAGATAACTACATATTAAATATCAGCTTCTGCTTTTTGATTTAGGCTCCTCCACCTAGTACTGAGAATCCTGAGTACTAGGTGGAGGTACTAAGTTCTATTCTGCAGGCAATGAGCCACCTCATTCTTACAACCGGACTCTTGTCTTGATAACAGCTGCAAAACTCTCTTTCTCACTCACCTGTAAGGGCACCCAATGTTCTGTTTTTTTTGGAATCCTGAATTCTAAAATTTGAAGATGATTTTTTTTTTATTATTTTTCCAGTCAAAGGGGACAACCACAATTAAATAATAAATTAAAGTAATGAATAATATTAACAATGCAAATCAAATCTTGATTTTGACACAGTTTGATAGAGGAACATTGTGCTCGTATCAAGCTGTGTTTTTGTCTGCAAGTACAGGTTCAAATTCAAGACAGCGAAGCAACTGCAAAAGGAATTCATATTTAATTTTACTAATTTTTCAACATGTCCTTTTTCACCTTCCTGCCTACTTTGCCTCAACATTCGTTATAAGGAACAACTGAATGAGGATCACCAGAATTTCTGTTTGAAGACCCACATCTAGCTATCTACCTTATGACTCCCTCAAAGTGTCTGTACTTCTTTCCATGCTGTGCATTAAAAACCCCTACATGTAGAGCCATGTTTTACTAATAATCTAACAGTTACGTTGACTACATTGGATAATGTGGTTTGCATGATACATACAATAATCACTTCACAAAACGGATTAAATACCTGAATTATTTAAACAATGCATACTTTGTCTTAGTTGTGCATTAAATAGCAGTTCAAAGCAGACTCAGTGGAAAGAAAACATAACTGGCGTTGCTTACAATTACCTAAGAACACTTGTATTTTAAAATTATATTTTGCGTGATATTTCTCCAAGTACACATTACCCGAACAAGTGACATTTAATTATTAGTGTTTGTTTACTACATTACCACTAACTACTAAGTTATGACTTTGCTGTGTGTTGTCAGATCCTATAAACGTCACCAATTTTAATTTTAGAAACTCATGTCATAAACCTATGAAGCAAACTGGGGGTGGGGCTGGGGAGTTGATGTCAGCTTTACTTTTTGTCTGCCCTGAACTGGCTCAGCTGTTGTGATTTATTCAATATGTCTCCCACTTTGATTCTCAGCTAGTATGTACAAAGGATTGATGCTGTAGTTTGGAAACAATTTAGGATGTAGAACATTTATGAACTCTTTATTTAAAGATGGTTTTAAAAGGTTTTGTGACTACAGTAAGTCTCGTTATACAATTGGTTGATCTTAACATGTTTCTCACAGTTTCCATATTTTTATGTCATCTGTTTTCTTTTCGGCTGATAAAAAATAAACAGCAATTAGTGCTGAAAAATACATCATTTTGACATGATAAAGGTCATGTTCTCTCCATATAATAAACTGGGAAAAAAATTTGAAAAGAGCAACTTTCTCGATAAGAACATTTAACCTCCACAGATTTGTCATTTTAATTAAAATTGTAACAAGGTTGTCGAATAATGTTTTATGGGGATGAGGTGCACCAATGCAAAAAAAAAGGAAAACAAAAAAAGAAAAAAGGATTATGTGTTTGTGTTATCTCATGCAACATTCACTGCACACAGTAATTGTTATTTCATGATTTTGTGCCTCCAGAACAGTCACTATTCCCTATTCGACTTCTAATGGCTATATCTCCTAGTAGAGCTCTGAAACATCCCACCAAGAACATTTTGGATTAAAGCAGTACTGCAGCTGAGGCAGTTCTGACAAGGCGATAGCACGTCGATCACACACTCAGGGCTGCACTCACACTGCCAGACATGGTTGCCAGCCAAATGGTGCTATTTGCTAGAGCAAGACTGGCACCTCTCCAATCCATGGGGGTAGCAGGCTTGGCAACGAAGATCGCTGATGGACTCATTGAAGCGGTTTGCTAGCATGGACAGCTTGCTGCCATGACAGAGGGAGCACGGAGCGCAGCCTGAACCGCCACAATGCTGGCAGCTGTCGGCCTCCTGGAGACAGAGCAAACACATTAAGTCGAGAAAACAGGAGATGGAAGAAATCAACTGTGAGGTGAGGCAAAGGGTGAAAAAGGAGAAGAAGAGGTTGAATGGATGGAATACAGTAATACAAAAACATTCTTGAAAGTTCAAAGACAGGGCAAAGTCTTTACCTGCATATAATCTTTTCATGTGGTCTTATCACAGAACCTGGTGCTATGGTCCTGCTTGATTACTTATTTGAATTCGGTTCATTGTTTGGCACATGTCTCTCTACTCCATGAAATGATGCAGTTTTATAGTTTAAATTGTTACAGCTGTTTTAAAATAGAAAATCCCGAACCCAAGGCCAGTTCATAATTACTACCTTTTTAACCAGCAGTGACCTCCCTTCAGGGAATCCAAAACAAACTTAATGACTTATTAGGATGATATTTAAACCACAATTTTAAACAGTGTCTGTATTAAATAGGTGTGTGCCAAGATAATTACGACTGTAACCTCATGAATCTGCACCTATATTGTTACTAAATATCATATACTCACTATCAACATAATTGTATTATTCACAATAACTACAATTTCTAATCAATCAATCTGAACAAAATAACTAAAGGACAATATGAACATTCTTTCAGATACAGAAGACATGTGACAATAACAGGAGATGAGAAAAGGAGCAGTGATCTACCCAGAGTAGGAGGGAGTAATAGGAAGTTAGGTCTCCTTGCTGGTTTGTAAGTGGCAAGCAGATGCGGCAAGGGCAGAGGAAAACTGTGGACTCATCAGTATCTTTTCACACTAGATAGATAGCACTGAGACAATTGGTTAGCGGTTATTGCAGCAGGAGGGCCCTTAAAAAAAAGAAGTGAAAATACTTGAGGACAGCTAAAATAGTTGTTGTAGGATAATCTGACTTGGAAAGATGTGATAAACCTTGCAGAAATGTTGTAGGACAGAAAAACAGTAAACGACTAGCTTTTTAAAACTTAGAATGAAGTTACAATTGAAAAGAAGGTGAAGATGGACAAGTGAAAAGAAAAATAGCAAGATACAGAAATGAGGTGATAAAAAATAACCCAACCACACCATTGAGAATATTTTGGCCATGCATTATTACCTTGGTATCTGTGTTGCTAATCCCCTTCTCCTCCTTTTCCCCGCTCTCCTCTTCCTGAACAGTTTTTTTCCTCCTCCGGCTTCCCCTGTCCATGGCCTTTGGACATCCCTCCAAGTCCAGCGGAGGGACAGAGTGCTGCCGTATCATGTCAGGCTTCTTCGGTGGTGCTCGTATTATGCGTAGATTGCTGGTGTAGATGATAATTTTGCCAAAGTCCAAAACTGAGGACTGAAGAAATGTCAATTTTTTTTTTTTTTTTTTTACCATGAATGAATTTAAACTATATAGACAAATAACTCTATTATGACATTTTAAAGGGAAAAGAATAGGCTAGACCTTTCTTTCCTTTCCCTTAAGAATGACCAAAAAAACGTTCTACTTGCAAAACGGCTTCCTTAAAATTCTTCAGTTTATATACATCTATGTATACCTGGAAGGAAGGGGTTGAATAAGCTAATAAGTGATGACGGTGCTGCTCTCCCAGGATGGACTCTGGATATAGTGCAAGTAGTAGGAGACGGACTGTATCAAAAATAACATCCCTGTTGGATAATGTCTCCCACCCCATGCATGAATGGTTATAGCACTGGAGAACCTTTGGTGAGACAGGTGCACTATTGTGGATTCATTCTCCTAGCCTCTGTTAGAACTTATAAAGTTTAATGCTCCCAACAGGCATAATAAGTATTGCCAATCATGTTATTGGTTGCCCATATCTTTCCCCTACCTTTTGTTGTACTTAACTTATTGTGTTGCAGGAGATTTTAGAGTCAGAAAAAACAACCAGAGAGTAACACCTTTGTTGAAAACATAACATGCTTTTCAGCCGAAGCTCTACTACTGAGGCTTTGGTAAATTGAAAAACAGCTAATCCTCTATTCCAAAGCCTTACTACAGTATAATTAGATTTTTAGAGGAAACTTTTGATCTTTAATATTGAGAACATGCTGGATCCTAATATATTTAAAACAATGTATTTATCCAGTATTCTAAGCACATTATATGGTTTCACTGGGAATAAACAATCAGGGATAAGAAGGAAATGAGTGTGCCGAATACAAGTTTTATGAGCACTTGTCAACAAAATCTCACTAAATAAATATCATTTAAATTTTCCACTTCATCTTGAAAAAGACAAAAGGAAATATAGCATGGAATGCCTATTGCCAGTCATCGCATTGTAAATATGTAATGCTCTAAACTGATTAGCTAATGAGTTAGTTCAGCTTTTCACATTTAGATCACAACCAATTTAACAATAGTACCTAGAGCTTAAAGTAGCATCTGGCATGCCACATTTAAATAATGGCATATGCTACTTGAGATGTAGCATATTACAAATGAAAAGTGGTATATCCCAGTTGATAATATGTATATTCCTTTTGAAAATATGCATATTCCAATAAATAATGCCATATGCCATTTTGTAATGGCATATGCCAGTTTTTACCAAAGGTCCTACATGTGCGCTAAATGTCATAATGTGGTTTTATTGATAATTCATTTTTGCAGTTATGCTAAATAAATATTAATATATATGTGTTTGCAAATGTGTGTTTGTGTTTGAGAAAACAGTAAATCTTCATACAAACTCTACCATTCTATAATTTTATCAGTATGCAGGGGATCGTAAGTGATCTGCTAAGCGTTTAGCTTTTCCATAATAAAAAGCTGGGAACACAGCCACTTTTGATTTTTAATTTTTTTTTTTTATCTTTTGAAAGGATTTTGGGCACATGACTAAATAAAGTAGCTATGTTCTGTCTAACAAAAATGGCTTTTTAATGTGAAAATTTTATTTTTTGCCACTTCTCAACTGACATATGCCCCTTCTAAACTGGCATAAGCCATTTTTCAACTTGTATACAACACTATTCAAACAGCATATGCCACTTCTCAACTTGCATAAGCTCAATATCCTATTCCTGGGAAATTTATATCTAATACTATATTCTGACAAAGACAAAGTTTGTTTCTTATATACATTAAATGCATTTAAACAGTGAAATTTAAAGATAACTGTAAGCCTAAATCTGCCAGGACAACGATTGGGTTTAATTTTACAATAAAATGGATTAGAAGTAGTATATTTTTGTTTCAGAGCATATCAAACAAGGTATAGATCTAAGTTTAATCAAGAATCTGTGGCACCTGTGGTATTTATCTTCAGGTAACACAGAATACATGTCAGATTAAATAATACTACCGGTACTTATACTTCAGCGATAGTATCTAGGTCTTACTTTCTTGTATCTCTTATACTATATCCATTGGTTGTGCTGTTCTTTTTACATCTCTTTGCAGGTGATGAAGCAGACTGAAAATGTTTTATCATTGTCTCCCTTTTATCTCCTCTGTCTTTAATCTTTTCTCCTTTTTTTCTGTTTTTCCTTTCTTGTCCATATAATCTGTAAAACTCCCTGCATAATTATAATAAAGCAAGTTATATGCATAAATCAAGCGGAACACTAAGGCGATAGCCGTACTGCTCCACTTGTGAAAGTAAAATCTGTTGGGCTCTTTTTGGCATCAAGACAATTATTCTTATTGCCACATTGCCAACTGTGGCACAACTTGACATCTTGACTGTTTTGCAAAGAAAGCTTGGGCAAAGGTTTGCCTAGTTTATACACAAAGCTAACAAAGACATCTAACTAAACTGAATTTGGAATTGTGGGGAACGTGTGCACCACTTGGTGTTTGTATATCTCACAAAACCTTTTTTAAAGCTCCAGGTTCAAATTCAGTTTTATCTACATGAAATTACCTGTATTAATTTTGCTTATTTGTTCCTTTTCTACAGCAACAGAATCTGAGTTTATTTGACAATAATTAGAGAGCTTAAAACTACTTAAAGAACGTTTATGTTTAAGCTAATAACAAATCTGTCCTGATGAATTAGTACAAGGATTAATTAATCAAGAAGTTCCTCACATTTTAGACTTTCAGGCAGATAAACTCAACAATGTAAGCAAGACATTTATCTTCCATTGTCTCATCACAAATAAGCTTTATTACCTTGCTGTCACCCTCTGTTTCTTCTGTCTGACCACCTGCAGGCTTGTAGTTTCTCAGCCCTCGGTATACATTTATTCTTTGGGCAATGAGTCCCGTTGTGGGATAGAAACCTGGGTAACAAAAAACACATAAAACAAAAATGAAATATGTTTCAGCACGGATAAAGACATTGCGCTACATGTTTCAGAGTAAGTCAAATACTGTATCTGTAACACAAATTTTAAGTTCCTAGTCATTAAACTGATTAAATCAAAAATCAGGTCTTGACTAATGCAGTATTTAAATGCTAGCATGAAAATAAAGAACTAGAAAGGAATTCTTCAATCTCAGCTCATACTACTACTCACTACTTCATCCCCTTTGTTAAAATTGAGTGTAGTTGGATTTTTCTTAACATAATTTTGTGTCAATAAATAAAATAAAAAAAACAACTACTTAGACTGTGTCATTTAAACATGAAGAGGAGACAAAATTTCTCTCATTTCAACTTCTCTTTACTGACCCATTAAAATCCATGTTTTAGGGATGCACCGTGCCACCCACTAAATGTACTCTATTTTATCTTAAAATAATATTACGAGTAAATAGCTGAACTGCATATCTGTTGCTCTCTCCTAGATGCTTTCACTAGCAGAGGTGTTGTTGCTATTGACTACTGTAAGTTTACTTTTTCTTAGATTGATATATCAAAATATTTGTTAATCATAGCATATAACCTCTTAAGTTAAGCAAAGCTTAGCTAAAGGTATCTTTCTGTTGTTTCTGTTGTTCATGTACTTTCCCACATGCATCTACCATATGGTGGTAAATTAGTAACCTGATCCAATCAACTTTTGCCATTTGTTGGTTCATTTCCAGGCTAAATGGAACTGGCCTGAGTTCTGTAGATGTACACATATTTATCAATGGTATAACAACTTGAGTTTGAATGAGGTCCATTTTCAATACATGTAGTTAAATTTAATAACTTCTTTATCGTTGGATTTTTTTGGATTATACGTTTATGTGTGGGCTGCTCAGTGGCATACTGGGTAGCACAATCTTTGTAATATCTCCTTCTCTGGAAGTCTATTTTCTTATGAATCATTTGTGTTTGAAGATGGAATCACTGGAACCATTCTCTTCTGATGTGGTTTATTTGTACATTTATTTTTGCCTTAAAGGATATGCTACTTCTGTCTCTTGATCATTAAAGCTATGAGCAATTCCAGGTTCTCCACTAAAAACTTTGACATGTCCTCTGGGAAATTTGTTTGATGCTGCATTTTGTGTCACAAAAATTCTATTTAATAGATAAAGATCTCTATACAGAAGCCAAATTGACCCTGAGGTGATCATGGTATGCAACAATACTCTTGTTCGCTACTACATTTAAACAATGTTTAATTGATACTAAGTGGCCTAAAGTGCACCATGAAAACAAAAACAACCCTCCACTCCATTACCCCTCCACCACCAGCCTGAATGGTTGACACCAAGCAGGATGGATAATGATGGATTTCAAGCTGAAATCAAGACTCATCTGACTGTGTTAAGTTTTTACATGCTGCAGACAAATAAAATTACATGCGTATGTGTGTGTGTATATGTGTGTGTGCATTAAATGGCACACACACACACACGTACTGCCACTGCCACTGTGGGTCCCTGAGCAAGACCCTTAACCCCAGACTGCTCTCCAGGGGCCAACAATGGCAGCCCACTGCTCCCCAAGGGAATGCGTTAAACACAGAGGTTAATTCCCCATTGTGGGACAATAAAGGATTTCATCTATATATATATATATATATATATATATATATATATATATATATATATATATATATATATATATATATATATATAAAGATAGATAGATATATATTACATAAATGTATGTTGCACTCATATAAACCTACCTTGTTCCTTTCTATGAGACTCCTCAAAGCTGCCAAACTGTTCCATCTCAAGGTGGCTAGGTGGGATTTTACGGTGGATGAAGCTGTGAGGGTATTTTTCCTCTGGACTCTCCAGCTCCTGACCATCCTCATACACGTGCTTCAGCACCCGACCACTGTAGGATGATGCCAGCTTAAACCTAACCTGCAGTTTAGGCAATAAGAGATGTAATGCTCCAATGCTCAGCAGCTTTTTCATTATAAAATCATGCAGCAAGAGGAGGGCTTAAAATAGAATAGAAGATATGCAAGTAAAAAAAAAGAAAAAAAGAAAGCTGTTTGGTCTTTAAAGGCAGAGTGGGAGTCTGGGCATGGACACAAAACTAAGCTCTTTTTTTCTCTCTGTTTCAATGAGCATTTGAAAAAAAAATCAAACACAAACAATTTAATTTCATGTTATAATGTCTAGTAATTCCCACAGATATTTTTTTTATCTATTTAACAATTACTGTTAGAAAGAAAAACAACATTCAGTTAAGCCGTTCTAAACTCTGACGGATTCAGCACGTCAAACCTTTAAAGCTAAATGAAGGTTGCTCCATAAATAACTCGCCTTCCTGGGCTTGGTGGATTCATAGTGCTGGTTCAGTTTTCTTTGGAATTCCTCCATAGTTGATGACTGAGCATAAGATGCAGAGAAAGCGTCAGTCCATCTTCGATACCCTTCTCAGGTGGAATAGCATTAGCTTGACACCGCGTTGCCTTAGGCTGAGGTGATCATGTGGATTGATGGATTAAAATATTGGATTGATTTCCAGCTCTGTGCTAAAGAATCCTGCTGAAAAGCTTTGTGTAAGGAGTGGGTGGATGTTAAAGTTAGGATGGAAAAGGCTCAGTGTCCTGCCTGCAGAATCTGAGTGTACCTGCTGTTTTAAGGGACCCATCTTTTTAGCTTCTGGTGCTAAATTATTCACGGCTAGATTGTGTGTACAAAGGGGGAGTTGAGAAACTAGAAGCTCCATCATCAAATAATTATGATCACTAAAATAGAAAGTATATAGTATCTGACTGCAGTTCTGTGTAGCTACGAGTGTAGGAAAAAGACATGATGAGAAAGTCGGAATTGTACATATGTGTGTGGGAGTTAAATACAACACTGTCACTGGATCAGAGCCAATAGTATCAGTATTGGAAAAATAAATGTGACATTTAAGCTGTTTTTACAGGAAACATTTAAATTAGGTTAAACATTTCTGTCTTTAATGTATCAGATGCCTCCATTTAGAATTTTCAGTTCAAATAAATATTTTTGTTTAGGTTTCTCATGTACATCGAATAAATATGTTGAGTTTTTTTTATTTCTAATTTTAATCTGAACTAATTGTCTATAAAAAGGTTTTCCATTAAACAGGGAAGACACAGATCGTGATGCAAGGAAATAAGGAGCTAAGTTAAGGCCTAATAAACCTTTTTTTTATCTGAAAAAACTCAAAAGGTACAGCTCATAGGTGTTTTCACAAACCTGTTTTGTGTTGAAATCCTGATGTATAACTAAAGGAAAATCTTTTCACTTGCAATAATTAGTTGTTAATTGCATTAATTGGTTTTCTTCCAGTGTCCTCTTAGTCAATTGCAGTCTATAATGTTAAAGGAAATCTCTGTGTCCACACCTTGAAGCTTTCTCTCTCTGGTTCATTCCTGAAAAGAGATCAATCGGGACAAATTCTTTAAATAACACTTCATAACTTATATGTATTAAATAACCATGAGACATGACAACAGATTTTGATAGAAATTATAAAATTACTAAGATTAGAGAAGTTGCATAGGGTTACAGAAGGCAGCTGCTTACCAACCGGGCTCACTTCTCGGGAAGTAGCCACGATTAACAGTTAAAGAAGGATTTTATAAAACTCTAGTCTGCCACATCATTACGTCATACCCGTTTCCAGATGAGGAGAAACCCATGGCTCTAGCCTTATCAAAATAAGCTGAAGGACATCGCTCTCTCTCTCTGCCACGTAGAGAATGAAGATTATAACTGTATATAGCCGGACTGAGGAATTGGCCTAAAGCCGGGCGTACACTGTGCGATTTTTTTCAATCATTGCACACAGCTACAGCTCACACTCTACAACTAAACCACAGGTTTAGTCATGCTGTGATGCGATCTACCTGCTCACACTGTACTGCAGACTCAGCTCCGCAGTGAGATGGAGATGCTCTGATTCGTCTATCCTGAAGCCAAACAAATAGACGGGGAATATGAAGCTCACTAGGGTCAAACACACTACCTTGGCAATTTGTGTTTTGTTTGCTGAAAGCCCTAAAAAAGAAAACATATTTGGACAAAGACATGGCTTAGCAAAGGTGGCTACTACGGTCTGTTAATTTTACAGACAGAGCTCCATGTTTGATTTTCTCCTGTCCTCACGATTCCTGATCGGGAGGTGGTCGTGAGAGGCCGATCGCCCCTCGAAACCCCCTGTACACTACACGACTCACGACGGGATCAGGCTGAAAGTCGGCCCGATCGAAAGATTCTTGCACGACTGGAAAATCGCCCGGAAAATCGCACAGTGTATGCCCGGCTAAATTAGATAAACTACTGGGGAAAACATCACGCAACAGGCCTGTAATATTAGGGTGTAATGAACTCACACATCATCGATGATAATTATCCTAACAATAAGTGTTTCTTTTTAGCTTATTTTTTTAGCTCTTTGCTTCCGGTTGTATTTTTTAACCTTGTTAGGTCTTAGCTCTTTATAATAGGAATTTTGGTATTTCCATAACTATTTTTTTTGTGCTTTTTAGTTTATTCTTGAAGCTTTTTTGTCCCAATTTTTTATTGTTTTAGGTCTTTCATGTCCTCTTTCATTTGTTGGGATCCTCTTGGTATTCCTGCTCTAGGTAAGTTATAATCAGCCAGATCTTCTCCACCGGTTTATGCCAGCAAATTAATCATGATAATTAGCTTTTCCGCACCTACCAACCTCGGCTTGGTCATGCAATCTACCACTGACACATGAAAACACCTACTGGCCAATTCCATAATCACAGTCAGCAATATAATTCTTGATGTCTGGTGATCTGGTGAACTGTAAAGTGCCTTGAGATGACATTTGTTGTGAATTGGCGCTATATAAATAAACTGAATTGAACTTATTTTCCCATTTATCCCCCCCCCTAAGCCCCCCATCCCCCCCCCCCCCCCACCACCACCACCACCACCACCACCACCCCTTCTAATTTACATAGGATTATCGCATGAAATGAAATAAAACTGTTTTAACATATTCAGCGTGTATTTTAATATTTTAACTACTTGTTTTGTCTTTGAAAACACCTGTTTCCGGGCCGTCTTTCTATTGGGAAAGCTTTTCAGCTAACTCTTTTGCTTTACAGTACTGTAATACAGTCCCAACCCCACCCTCCATTATATAATCCAGATCCATTATCTCACCTCATCTTTCCCTCTGCTCATGATCCCATCACCCTCATCCTTTTCCCCTTCTCCTGTTCTTGTTCTTCATCTATATCAAAATTCTATGTAGGAAGTTCCAGCTAGAGGGTCCTAAGTGGAAAAATAGTTTTCTAAAGAAACCACATCTACACTGATACTCCTCATCCAGAGGCTTTATTAACAAGTCCTCTATGATGACCTTTCCTTACACCTGTTAAACCAGTTCTGTTGTAAACGTGCACTAAAAAGAAAACAATAAAAACAATAGAAACGCTTTATTTAATTAAATTCTTATTTTTCCTCATACTATCAGTTGAATAAAGGAGCTATTGTAATGGTTTATTCTGCATTTTAAGAGGCTGTTTAAATAGAACAAAATTGGATAATGGAATTTACCACATACGTGTAGATATTAATTTCCAAATTACTTTTTTCTGATGATTTTAGTTAAGTCCATGAGAAAAGGAAGCTTGACAGAAAAAAGGAAAGAGAGAGGAGGAGTAAAAAAAGCAGGCAAAAACCATACTCTGTCTCACTTCT
The DNA here is from genome assembly GCF_016077235.1 of Cyprinodon tularosa. Classification (NCBI taxonomy): domain Eukaryota; kingdom Metazoa; phylum Chordata; class Actinopteri; order Cyprinodontiformes; family Cyprinodontidae; genus Cyprinodon; species Cyprinodon tularosa. The sequence continues at coordinate 1,136,687 of NW_024039016.1, forward strand.
GACCAAGAGTCATCTTAATCAGATTGCAGAACAAGCATGTAGGGGTACTCAGGCAAGAAATTGTTTTGGATGCATCAAAGAGAAGGAGCTATTTAATGTGCTGGATTTGTGCCGCTTTCAGTTTAATAATTGCCACTAAATCTGGCTCTCAGTATCTTCACATTAACAGTTCATGTATATTCTATTATCTCCATTATCCCTCCTCCCCCCTCAACAGAATCTGCAGAATAATTTTCAACACTGATTAACAGTACATTTTCCATGCTAGGTATTATCAAGTTATTACCTTTTTTCCTGTGGTGGTCCGATAATGAAGATTGAAAAATAGCTTCAAGTACTGAAAGAGTTGGACAGAAGGCAAAAGTCTGGTGTTTCACTGTGGAAATCTGAATTTAATTATCTTAAATCAAAGATTTGACTCAAAACTCCAAAAATGTTGCATTTTGAATGCTTTCCTTAAAATAAATTGTAACTTTTGAAATCAATGGCATTTTCTAATATCATGTTAGGGAAAATGTTTTTTTAAGTCAATTTTGAGTGAAAGATAATGGAAATTCCCTTTAGATTGGCATAGAGCTTCATCATGACAAAACTGCACACAAGGCTCTTGAAATAGCACAGGTAAAGGACTTAATGCAAAATATAATCAATAGTGTGGTTAAAGAAAATAAAACACAGCAACAACAAAGACTGTGGAACTGTTGCTACTGAGTGTGGCCAGTGAAAGGTGATTCTCATACAGCCTGAAGTGAAGTCAATTTTGCCAGTTATTTTAAGTTTGATTGGAGGGAGCATGATGTGAAGCAACATTGTAAAAAATCAGTTTTTAATCTCAAAAGTTGTAAACCACCCAGCATTTTCAGACAAACGCCAGCTCTCTATTCCCTCACAGGTGTTAAACATATTCAGCAATTTATTAACTTTCTGCTTGATACAACTTTTAAAACAGAATCTTTCTGGGAATTTATCCATTAAGCTGCAAAACCCAAAGGGCAACAGGCTACTACTCTAACTCCAGCCTTGGATTTCATTGTTAATATGATCAGTCCATATTTCAGACTCTGTACATTTATAATACTTTGTTTTATTTATCTAGTGATTACCTTTGCCAGCAAACATATTTACCTGACTCTACCCTTCACTCACTAACACATCTATTTCAGCCCCATTTAAATTGTCTGGGTTTTTTTTGCTCTCTCCCCCATTGTTGTCTTGGTAACCATGAAATAACATCAATCATCAGCTGGCTTATTATATACACAATGGCATTCATGTAGTGCTGTGCCTGAACCACATTTGGTCTAATGTGGGCGTTTTGAGGCCCAAAGATAAAGTGCATCTTTCTGCACACACTTGTGTGCACAAGTGGGATTCATCAATGAATTTGGTTTTTTTGGGGGGGTTTTTTGTGGGTTCACATGACTTGACAAGGCTGAAATGTCCCTTGTTTACAATTACTTTTGATTTTTGGGCTTATGCATAATTTTAGTATGAATCTCATGCAATCTTTGGGACAAATGAAACCTTAGATCACAACATTGAATGGTGAAAAAAAAAAAGACAGGTGAAGAAAGAATCACATTAGACCATCTATGCAGAAAATGGATTTTGTGGAGAACACCAGAAGTAATAAAAAGGCAACTGCATGGATGCCGGAATCAGAGTTAAAGAGCAAATTGTAAGAAATATGGAAAAAGGAAATAAGATATAGACATAATAGATCATTCATTATTACATAAAGTAAGAAAAAAATGTTTTACTGTGGGTTGAAAATAAGCTGTCATGGACTGTGGGTGAGAGGAAAGGGGGAAAGTTGTATTCAATAATGAACCCTGAATCTATTTTGGCCAAGATGGTGATATGGAAATGTGTGTTTCATTCCATCCTAATGAAACCAAGTGGACTGGCTAAAATAAAACTAGAAAATTTCCACAGACATTGAAGATAAGGTGGTTGCACATCAAGTAGAGGAAGAGGGCAAATGGGGGTAATCACACCAAGAGGCATATTTATTGCTTAAGGTTTGTCGATGATGAAATGGCCAGCAAACCATCTGAATATCACTACAAATTGAAAACCATGGTGCTGATTGAAAACATGAGATACATGAAAAGCTGCAGTGTAAACTGCCTACTGCAATATGAGAAAGTGGAAATCTACATTAATAAAGAAAATTGTGTTCCATGGTATTTAAGCTATCTGTAGCATCACAAAAGGTGCAAAAATATTATTTGTAAAACACTGCATGCAACACTTAATCTAACCCTGCAGCTATCACTTAACTCTGCCATTTGGAAAAATTAAGGGTTAATTGTACTAGAGAAAAAAAGGAGGACCAAATCATAACTTCATAGGTTCCACCCTAAGTTTTGTTCAAAAGCAACAAGGTGTATGATACCCTGTAAATTAACCAAATTACTCACCTGAAAATGCTTCAAGCTAAATGTTAATATCACAGACACTGCAGAAAAAAGTAGCTGAAGTCCAAGTATTTAAACTGTTGGAATAACACTATAAATCATAAATGGAGTGGCATGTAATTAAAACCAGCTAAATTGTGCAACACTGGTTATGTGAAAAGAAGCTACCATACTACAGTAGCTTTTTTTGACACCAGCTGAGAAAAGTATGAACCTATTGTAAATCTGAGACAGTTATGAAAACAAATACATAAAACGGTTTCCATGAAATTGCTTGTCTGTTTTTATTATTATTAAAATGTATAGATAAATCTCAACTCCACTTAATCTAATTAATGCACCTGAAGCTTTATGAAATGTATGATATCACTTGACTTTAAGTCACGAGTGAAAGTTGAGCCACATATAGTGTATGTAAAAATCACAGCGATATATTCTATATATCTAAAAAAGTGGATTAATATTTTTATCTGAATTTCACTGTGACTTTACTTCAGCAGGTTATTTATGAGCAGAAAGCATTCTGAAAGCATTTTTTGGAATCTGTTTGGGGAATACAGAAAGCTGTTTTGCATGCCCTGCACTGAGTTAGACCTATTCAGCATAGATGTCCGAACCAGCCGAAACTCCAGTTTGTCCCTACTCCTGGTTTTTGTTTTCATCAATGTGAATTCCATGCACAGTTCAACATGGCAGCCAGCCTCCAAGGGGCTGTGCAGGTCATATCAGTTCAGATGGCTTAGAAACCTGATAAGGATTTACTATGTTCTCTTTTCTCCAGGAGTATGCATGGCACATCCAGCTGGTAAGAAGGATCGGAAGACAACTCTAGAATTTCTGAAGAGTTTGGATTTTCCAATGATCTTTTTTCCCAGGAAGACACAGGCACACAAACTTGGGTAGCTTAGCCCTTCTCCTGTCAAAACATCTCTTCTTTGTACATTGTTAAAATTCTAAATTGCCACATTGTCAAATGTTCCCTAAAAACTTAAATGAGGACAAGGCTGAAACCTTTAACATTTAATTAAATTAGTCTGCCACTCAAAGCATTCTCAGAAGCAGTGTTTAAAATAGAACTGATAATGCATTCAAACTTCATTATCTTAATAATGGTGTCTATCAAATGATGGATCCTGCAAGTCACAGTCAAGTTAATATTTGATATTTCAGTGGGACTGGTTTTCTATCTCATTTTAATTAGCTGACTGCTAATGACGATGGGTGTAAAGCTCTCATGGAAACCTAAATGGTATGCTGAACTAATGTCTGAAAGTTTAAGTCCTGTTTTTGAGTCCTTTGCTACACTGTAAAAAAAAAATGAAATATTTTTTTATCTTAATTTTTTCCTTCTCAAAAGAAGTGCATTTTGTAGTGAATTGAGGAGATAAGTGAGATCCTTTGCCAATTGAGCAAGACAATTTACATTTAAAATGAGAAAAAAACAATTGCATTGTTTTATTTTTAGTGTATACCATCTGATTATCTTATTTTAAGAGTAAAGATACTGATTCCATTGGCAAATTATCTTATTTACCCATTTAATTCAAGGTAAATACTCTTAATTTGAGAAATGTTTACTTATTCTAGCTTGCTTTTTCAGTGTATAAGATGTATTCTTTAAAGTATTATTGAAAGAGTGATAAATCCTGGCAAAAAAACAACAAATATGCTCTGATGTGTAAGTGTTTACATCACAAGGTGGAGTAATGAAATATGCTATGAGGCTTCCCACAAATTATAAATTCTTCATAGTTTGAGAAAATACAATCAGATGTCAAAAGTTTAAAACACATACAAATAAAACAAATCTCAAGCAGCTGAGCAATGTAAATTATTTAACAGTTAGTGCTCAATGTATTTTTTTTTCAGTAGCACTTACATATGCAGTTGAGAAGGAGAAGATAGCTAAAATTCTAGGACACGGTCCCCTTTTAATTATGCTTAAAAATCTGTTGAATTGTTGTGGTCCTTTATACCACCATTTGGCTGTCTCTGGTACCATCTGACGATTTTCTGAGCCTTTGAGCAGTATTTCACTTCAAGAGTGTCTGGCTGCATTGCACTGAAGAGGTGGCAGATGTCACTTGAGTGGAGGGAGTTTATTTGCTCCACACAGACTATCCTTTATCCAATATTACACAGCAGTGGCATGAAACAAGCTTACAAACTGAAGGATGTCTAGCAGTGGGAAATAAAGGAATTTTATACACCAGAGAAGTTCAATCTATATGTGTGAATCTTTTTCAAAATCAACTATACTTTGTCTAAAATCAAATTAGAAACCAACATGACTTTTTTAACAATGAGGTCTGAAATGTCACTGTAAAAACTTCACTCAAAAGCAGCAGTAGACAATATATACACTTGCGGAAATTTGCCATATTCTGTACCTTTAAAGCAGTGTTGTTTTAAGTTTGAACCCAAATATTAATTACATTTGAGATATACTAGATATTTTTTCTGGTCAATGTATAACACTTAGTATGTATCAAAGCACTGTGTGGGCTTCCCCTCAACATCTTGGCTATGTAACTTAGGGTAAAACTGTACTGCAAGTTTTAGACGTGTCTCTGCTTCAGCACACCTGAATCATAAGATTGTATTGTCTCCTCAGCAACCTCAAAGTGGTAGAGAGGTCTGTTAATCACCCATTTATTTAATTCAGGTGTGTGTAGGTAGGTGAATACTTAAAAAATGGTGAACAGTTCACCCTAAGACCAGGTTGAAGTCCTCTGAAAAGCACCAGCCTTAGCTCCCCTTGAAGTGTTGACATGATGTTGACATTGACTGTTTTTTGTATTTATGGAGACCAAAATTTATTACTGATAATTAATGTAATAATTTCAATTTGGAATAAAATTGTCTTTTGTTTTTTGTTACTTTTTTTCAAAAAATATTGCCCTTCAAATGACTCTGAATAGAATCATATGTTGTTTGCAACCAAAGACAAAGAAGCAGACTTGTACAGACTTTGGCTAGGTTAATACTTGGCTGGAAGATCATGCACGATGCATTGCATACTGTGATACTGGCAAGATGGTGCAGTTTTTAGAACATTCAGTCCTATTGTCAAAGAAAATACAACTAAGATTTGGTTATACAATTATTTTCCGTTTTGTCTAACACATACATACATTTACAACCATATACTATATGAATAATAATTTTTCATAACTGCAAACATTTTTGTCATTAAAACCAGATTAACACATTCAACGCCCATGTAGAACCTTTGGTGAAGCTGGTATATGCCATTTCAAAGTAACATATGCTGTTTTTTAAGTGGCATATACCGATTATCAATTGGCATATAGTGCTTTTCAACTATTATGTGCCCTTTTTCAACCACCATATGCCATTTTTCAACTGACATACACTTTTCAGAGGAAAGCACAAGATAGGTCCTAAGGCAGGACAGTGCATAGGAGAGGGAGGGGTGAGGAATAAGAGGGAATAGGGGGCAACAGCAACAGCAAGAGCAACATGGAGGAAAAGTGTTGGAGTCCAACAACCTCATATATTTACCATAACAAGAGCTCATAAGGCACAATATTGAGCTTGCTTGAAATGAGTGAAATGATGAAGCCAAGATTCTACAACTCAGTTGACAGGGTATGAGATTCATTAGTTTTTGGTTTGTTTAATATGACATGTGGATCATTTTTTAAACTTTTTTATTATGGACCCTAGGCGGAAATTCAATTGAAGAAACTCATTGCTTTCCTACATCCACCTGCGATGCAGCCAATCAGCTTTGAACCACACCTCCAAGAAAGCCGATCTGCATTCAAAGTTCATCTTAAAAAGCCTCTGATATGCACTTGTCTTCTCCTGTGCACAGGTGGCCGATGCGCTGTGTGACTTCATTCAGATAACATCGTTTCAACCCACTTCCAGCCCCTCCTCCACCTTTGTAGCTAAAGCTTCATTAGAGTGTCATTCCTCCTGGACTCTTACTGCGTTCCCTGTCTCATCTTAACTGGTCCGGTAGAAGACCGCCATGTTGAGCCTGGTTCTACCAGAGGTTTCTTCCCAACGGGGAGTTTTTCTTCTCCACTGTCACTCCATGCATGCTTATCATGGACAGGTTCTCTCAATCTGTGTTATCCAACTGGACTTCCATCTTCCAGGTCCCTGAGTGGCTCACACAATCCACTGGATCTCCCCATAAAGCTCAGCATACCGTCTCGCTAATCAGCAGTCTACAGACTGCCCAACTTCATCTATCTCCACTACACCACCAGTTTCAGGCCTGTGGGTGTGGGGGGGGGGGGTGGGGGGGGGGGGGGGGGGGATTTTAATCATTCCAAACAGCCAGGCCAGATATATTTAGAGAAGATGATTTGAATCTAAGTTTATTAAACCTGCTTTGTGAAATGGACCCCTGTTACCCCTGTTTCTTACTCATAAGTCGTGGTGGCCAGCTTATCCAAAACCTATGAGTAACTTGTGAGTAACTTGTGAATAAGTTGCGTAACCTATCAAGAACTTGTCTCCATTTTGGGAAGCATTTTGGTATGAAGGGGGATCACAGGAGGAGACTTTCAGTTTTCCTCCAGAGTGCATCCCCATTACAGGGTAAGTGAGAGGGTGAGTGTGATGATCCTCCCTGCACTCACACCCATAACCAACAAGCTTCCTAGCAGACATGACATGGAATCTGCTGCAACTGCAAACTTTCTTTTTTTTTTTTTTTTTTTTTTTTTTTGTTTCTGGGCAGTCGGTAAACAGCAGCTTGGTTAATTCCGCGATCAGACATCTTTTTATGCAGACCGGGAGCCTCCAGGCGCATCGCTGCACCCCTTAGGCTGTCGTTGGACATAAGTTCTGGACTCGTTATGAATACGTTATATATAAGCCCAATATTGAAAAAATTCATAGAAAGTTAAGCTTATGCCAGCGTTTAAGAAGATTCTGGGTAGTCGTGCATACGCTGTCTAAATCGGCACAGGGTGACAGGCCCTGTACTTGCAACTTTCCTGGCATATGTCAACTTCACCAAAGGTCCTACATGGGCATTGAATGTCTTAATTTTGCAACTTTCCTAAGACAAATAGTCTTTATTTGTTACTATTGACTTGAAGGTTTGTCTTATTGCCAAGGTTTAAGCAGTATTTTCCAAATGCTAAAAGAAAGGTTTCCTAAAAAAATTGTGCCTGAACTGAACTATCAATTCAGTTAAGAACTAACTCTTCAGTGCAGTCAGATTTTTTTTTACACATGAATAAAGAATCCTTCACATATTTTGCGGACTTCAATATATACTGCAAGACATTATCTTTGAATTGGGATTTTAGAAATTAAGATCATGGTTTCTGCAACATTTTTCAGATGAATTCCCTGAGGTGTCAGTTTTGCTGTTCAGTCTTGCTGCTGTGCTGAGCCTATTTGCCCTGTTCGTATACAGCACCATAATTGGGCTAATATTGGCCCTCACTGCCTAGAGTCATTCTTAGTGCTTCAGTATGTCATAAGTTTTAGATTCATATAGGGACATGTTATTTTGTGTTATACTCTAGGTCTACATTTTGTAATCTTGTTTTTTGTTGTCTTTCTTGATTTTTATTTTTGGAAATATCATTAGTGACATTCATGTCACAAAGAATTGCTACATTTATAGCCCAGACTGACTGAGGGCAATTGAGTGGAAAATGCAATTTCAGTTATGTCACAGATCATATGCCTTTGGCAATAATAGGGTACAAATAAATCCACTGATGATGTTTAGAGGGAAATCACAGTACTTGTATAGCACACATGACAGAGCACAGGAATAGGTTAGGGGGGGGGAAACATATTATAAGTGTTCCCTCAAATTTAGAAACTGTTTCATTTTCTAGCTTCAGGGTTTTAAGTTAAAACCTCCCAAAAAAAAAACATTATTCATAAAAAGTTATGAAAGCATAGTGCAGAACTAGAAAATTCCTGGGGAGATTTTAAGGGGCCGGCTTGGTGCATACTAGCTGGACCAAAGCCGTAGTTTCTGTTGGTGAGTTTGGTTTACTTTGCATCAGGTAAGAGGGTAATATGGTTTAAATGGATATAAGAAGAAAAAACAAACATTTCTACGAACCTACCTAATTCATTGTATTGTTGTGTATTAATCTGCTCTAATCATAAGATAAAATAAAGTTAATGTTTTATAAGTTTAAAGTTGTTTTCCCAAAATCTGTTATAAGAGCAATTCGAGGCCAGAGAGGAGAAAAGCAGAGTAGTAGTGTGTGTATCTGTTGCAGCTGGCGCCAATGGGAGTGAGATTTGCAGGACAACGCAGGGTTGAGGCCCCTTAGTGATAAGAAAGCACCCGCAATAAAAATGAAATATTTGACATCTCAAGGTTGCCCAGCTCAGCAAAATTTGGCCATACAAAAAGAGTTGTTATTTCCAAGGCACACGGAGCAGTAATGGTCCCAGAAAGGGTGATGCTTTGACTGAGAGACGAGGGGGGAGCAGTAGGCTAGACTGACAGGGCTTGAAGCAAGGGCTGACATGTTTTTGACTAAACCGTCATAAGTTTCTGATCTGAATGCACCAGATGTTTTCATGGCCTGAGAGATTGCTCTCACAAGAATGAGATGTGTCTATGAATGTCACCATGTTTTGCAGATAAATATCAATGTGACCTTTACCAATGACTGAAATATGTTCTGAAGGGGGTTTTTCCACCGATAAGAAATGTATAAAAGAGAGCTGTGTGCACCATTTGTTCAGCTTCGGCTCACCGGTGACCAGCTCAGTGTAAATGTGTTGTGTTTAGCAATAAACATACTGGACCCGGACTCAGCTGCCCCTGCCTGAATTTTTTGATCTTCATTTGAGTCTTTTTCTGCTTTTTAAGAACTTTGAATTTTTATAAAACTTAGCTTCAATTTTAAGTCGTCAAGAAGAGAATTATAGACGACATAATTGGCGGAGCCAGCCAGGAGGAAAGCAAAAAGGGGACGTCGGACGATCTGTAGGCACCAGCTGGAGAGTGTGGAACCCCAAGGGCCCATAATTCACCATTTAAAGGTGAGTCAATTCGTTATAATTTTCTAAATTAGTGGGGAACCAGCCTCCGACTACTGCTTGTGGGGGTCAGACGTCACAAAGCTCTCCTAAAAGAACCTAGTTTTCCAAATTTAATAAAGTAATTTCCAAATTTGATAAGAATTTATATAAGAGTATATAAAGGCAGGTTAAGCTGAGGAAGGGTCCAGGTATGTATAAAGGTATATATGAATGTATGTTTTAAGTGTTATTAATGTTTGTGTTAAACTGTTCTGTGTTTGAATTATTTTGTAAATAAGTTAAGCTTAACATGGGTTGTTCTGAGCGGATGATTGGTAAAGGGACAGATTGATATATAGTCTGTGGAAGCCATAAATCCGGAACCAATAGTGTATGCATGTTACGTGAGGGTATCAGTGACTAAGGAAGTCAGGGTGCGCCACGAGACGGCTTAAGTAGTATTAAGGTATTGGAATATGTGCCACTGTAGGAAACAGTGAGGAAAAGGTATTGTGCCACTGTAGGAAACAGTGAGGAAAAGGTATTGTACCACTGTAGGAAACAGTGAGGAAAAGGCATTGAGAGGCTAAGCGATAGCCAGGCTAAGGGATAGCCAGAATATTACCGGTTATGCGATAATCGGAGAATAGTACCGCTCGACCATCCGGAGGACGTCTATGCATTTCCAGTTATCTGGGTGCAGCCGGGGCAGCAGGGAAAAACTTAGAAAGAAGAAGTGCACTGTAAATATATATATATAATCATTTGTCTTGTGTGTCTGTGTTAGTGTGTAGAGTGAAAGAGTTGAGTAACTGAGGGGAAGTAAGGGGTGGGTGATATTAATAAATAAAGATTATAATATAGATAAAGCTTAAAGATATAATAATAAATTAATAGAAGTAATTAGTACAGAATATAGTTAAAAGGAATAACCTGAAAATTAATAAGGATTGGAAAACAAAATTGATAACTGAAAAAAACACAAGAGTTATGAGAATGAAATAAATTAACAAAATTCCTAAATAAGATTGGAAGAAATTGTAAGCTTTATAAGATAAAGATATTATAAGTATATATTATTACAAACTATAGTCTACATAAAGTAAAATATATAAAGTATAGAATTAGTGAAAGTGCAAAATAACATTACAAATTTGTTTTATTAAAGATTTTATCTCAAAATTGAAAAGATCTAAATTTAGGAAGTAAATTAACTAGAAAGAAACTAAAAGAAAATAAACACGATCTGTATTGAAGAGAGCAGAACCAGTTAAGATAAAAATTAACTGAGGATTACAAAGACTGGTGAATAAGCACGGACCTGACGGTTGAGTGACTGCTATTAGCCATGGGAATCAATATGAGCAAACAACAGTCTGACGGGCTGACGCCAGCCAAATTGGTAATATTGACACACCCATCCAATAAACGCAAAATTCAAAAATGCATGACCAAATGGCATAAGATGACATCTGGGAAAAATCGTTGGCCTAAAGAAGGCAGCTTTGATCCTTCATGCTGTGATGAAGTTGAAGAAAGATTGAGAAATAAAGATAAAAAACGGGACCGGATGCTTTTGCATAAAAAACAGAGGCATGCTGAACAGAGAGACATCCTGCAATATTTCAAAGTAGAACACCAAAAGAGCCCAACAGCCCCTGATTACACTGATCATAAACCACCACCTTATCACCCTAGCGCAGCAGGTCAGTACCCAGTTGTGATAAAGTCAGGCAGCAGGGGAAAGATTACAGGGCAACTTAAATTAGTTTTAGAAGAAGAGGAAGAAACAGAAAAAGAAATGAGTAGCACACAGCAGGGAGAGTATGATTACAGCGGTGACTATGACGGATGGGATAAAACCCCAGAAGTAAGGAGAAAATCTACCCTTAGCCGTTCCCTACCCCCAGTACGTCGCAGACATTTACCATACCCAAGAGGCCCCACCTGCCGCTCAGAGCCTAGGACCAAGTCAACATACAAAGGCCACACAGATCCCAAGATAGAGTTATTTTTGGAAGAAACTGAATCACTGGCAAAAGAGATAAACCAGGACTTGGTGCAACTAACGGAAACATTTGTACGACTCAAGGAGCAAGAGTTGGAAGAGAAAGCACAAAATAGACGATTAAAAAATTTAAAAGAGACAATAGAAAAACAAAAAGAGAAGAAAAGACGAGATGAAGAATTGGAAAAATTGAAGAGAATGGAAGCGGAGCAGCTTATAATAGAGGCCAAAACTGATTACCCAGACCTGCCAAGCCCACGGACTTTGTCTCTGATCGAAGAGGCAGGAAGGAGAGGGGGAAAAGACATGGAATATGAGGAAGAGGGAGGTGATGTGTCCGAATGGGAGGACAGTGAAGGCTCAGACATACTGCCAACTACAAACCCATTCCATGAGGGGTTCAAGGAGGAAAGCAGGCCAGCAGCAAAAGAAAGGAAGCCACTCACAGCTGAGTGTGACGTGGGGCTACAGATATTAAAAAGCGGCCCTAGCCAAATGGTGACCAGGTCCAAAATGCGACAGCAGAAGACGGAACAAGATCAAGGAGGGACCTATATGGCTCCCTTGCTGTCTAAAGGACCTCATGATGACAGATACGTGCCATGGTCATTTATGGACATAATAACCCTGGCTGGAAGGCTGACCCCATTGGCAGATGGTGCTGACAGATGGATAGAAAAGCTGGAAGAAATCACTGGAGGCATCAATCTGGCAGCTGGAGACATCAAGGCGCTGCTAATTAAAACAGCAGGACACTCAGCAGCCAGAGAGGTGTTTGACGAAGCCCAGCTTCCAAGGGTCATGACCTCACACCAGTATGACAAGATACCATTCAACCAAATAAGACCCAAGGTGTGGGCAGCCTTAAGGAACAAATACCCCACCTGCAGTGATCCAACTAAGCTGAGACAAGAATGCCTAAAGGATGATGAAAGCCCCGCCCAGTTTCTGCACAGGTTCCAACAGAAATGGAAAACAGAGACTGGAAGTGATGGGAATGAACTGAAAACATCTGGCCCTCTATTCAGAACCTACATCAGAGAGGCCATGCCCAAAGAAGTACAAGCCAAACTGGACGGAGTTGTGGGGCTCATGAAGATGGACTGGCCTCTGTTCTCTGAGCATGTTATTCACTATGTAAACATGCATCGGGCCGAGAAACGGGCCTTTGAGGACCAAAGCAAGATGCTGGCCACCAAGCTAACCCAGCTGCAGATTGGGGAATTGTCCAAAGCAAAGAAAGAGAAAGAGAAGCCCAAGCATCAAGCTGCACTGACTGTGGTGGCCACACCCCCAACCGAGGGAGCACCAACAGGGGAGGCAGTGGTACAAGCACCAGTAGTGTCTCCTGTTATTCCTCCACCCACACAGCAGATGCAGTATCCAGCAGCGCCACCTGTGGGAGGTGCCCTGCCACAGCTGACCCAACCTCAACCAGTCCCTCCTATTCATGTGCATCTAAACCAAGGAGGAGGTCCCCAACAAGCAACGTTCGGAAGGGGACGAGGGGGGCCACCCATGCGGGGAAGATGGAGGGGCCCACAAGGAGCCCCAAGAAGGCCCCCTCAAGGCCAATACCAGCAGATGCCACAGGCCGGTCCAGACATGGGACAACAGCGAGTGAGAATGCAATGCTGGGGATGTGGACAAGTTGGACACATGCAAAGAGACTGCCCCACTAACCCATGGATGGGACCCCAGCCCCCTACTGCTGGACCAGCCACCTATGGAACGGGACAAGACACGTACTGGCTATAGGGGTGCCCAGAGAAACCTGATGGAGAGGCCATTCTACCTGTATTAACCCAACGTCCACAAACAGAACCCACCATTGATGTCATAATATATGACAGCCATCATCGCTTTATGATTGATACAGGAGCGGCCTACTCCTGTATAGGAAAAAGTGGAATTGGCCTGCCTCTCTCAGCATCAAAGATTCGAACAGTAGGTTTCTCTGGGAAGACCCAAATAATACCCATGACTAAGCCAGTTCCCATGATCATAGGTGAAAAGACTGTGTATGCACCACTACTTTACTCAGAAGATACGCCCATAAATCTGCTGGGTAGAGATGTGCTGTGCCAGCTCAATGCAAAAATTAAATGTACCCCTAATGGAATTTCTTTTGAAGCAACAGACAAGAATGAAGCCTACATGATGCCAATGGGCCTGCAAATGACCCCCCAGATAACAAGCCATGAGCCAGAAGACCAAGTATTTTGGCTGAAACTCACATCACCAACCTCCTTCCTCCAACTGGAGTGGGAAACATGGAGACCCCTGATAATGAATCACTACGAGAAATCTAAAGAACCTTTTCTTCCTCTCCATTGTACCATGTTTTATGACAAAGGCAAAACACATGAAGACTACGAGAAAAGCTGGGATGAAGACATAAATAACAAAACAACTGTCATCCAGTATGCTGACATAGTGGTTGGACCACAAGGAGCTGCAGCTGTTGTCACATTTCCTGATAAAGATGTAGCAGAATGGTTCCAGGTTACCAACTCAGCACCACATGTCACATTACTGATTGCAGACGAGTATGAGTCACATGATCTAGGACCCATGGTTCAAGAAGCCAAGCAAGTCACCGAATGGATTGCTACAGCATGGGACTGCATTAGCATGTCAAAAGATGGACTGTTTTTCAAGATCTCGTATTCACAAGCTGATGAAGTAATTGCAGAACACATTAAAGTTCCTGGGAAAAGACAAATGGCAGTGGCGGCAGAACATGAATCCCTATTAGAACAAGTCCCAGAGCAGGTATGGTCTAAAAGTAAGACAGATGTAGGATTAGTAAAATCAGCAGACCCCATCAAATTCACCATTAAACCAAATGCTAAATTGCCCTTCCAAAGACAGTACCCACTTAAACGAGAGGCAGTAGAAGGAATACAGCCTATCATTACAGGATTAGAAACAGCAGGAGTTCTTAAACCAACAGTAAGCCCCTGTAACACCCCAATTTTTCCCATCAGAAAGCCCAACAGTAATGACTATAGATTAGTCCATGATCTAAGATTGATTAATGCTATTGTAGCAGAAGAAATACCAGTAGTACCCGACCCACACACACTACTGAGTAATATACCTCCAGGTACCAAATGGTTTACTGTGATTGATCTGTGTTCAGCATTCTTCAGTGTACCGGTCCATCCAGATTCCCAGTATTTATTTGCATTTACGTACAAAGGCCAACAATATACATATTCGCGATTACCACAGGGTTTCGTACACTCACCATCAATTTTCAATCGTGTACTGGCAAATGACTTAAATCACCTTGACATACCATCTACAATGTTGATGTATGTTGATGATATTCTGATTTGTTCTGTTTCTAAAGAGCAGTGTGAGAGAGACTCCATTACAGTGTTGACTGCTTTGGCAGAAGGAGGACACAAAGTAAGTAAACAAAAATTGCAATTCTGCCAGCAAACAGTGGAGTATCTCGGCAGGCAACTTAGTGGGGACAAGAGGTGTATTGCACCGTCCCAACTGGAAGCCATAACCCAAATGCCCAAACCTCAGACTGTTGGTCACATGTTGTCTTTCCTTGGCATGGCAGGTTACAGCAGACCGTGGGTGTGTGATTATGCCATCAAAACGGCTCCACTGAGAGCAATGATTAAAGCCGCAGGTCAAGGACACCAGTCGGCTCAATTACAATGGACAGATGAGGCAGAGGGTGCGTTCCAGCTGCTGAAACAAGATCTCCAAACTGCTCCTGCTCTGGCCAATCCAGATTATGGCAAACCATTCCATCTCTATGTGGCTGAGCGACAAGGGTATGCATGTGCAGTATTGATGCAAGACACCCCAACAGGTAAACAGCCAATTTCTTATTACAGCACAAAATTAGATGGTGTCGAAGAAGGTCTGCCTCCCTGCTACCAGGGTTTGGCAGCAGCAGCCTTCGCCTACAAAAAGGCCTCAGTTATTACTATGGGCCACCCTGTTATTCTGTACACATCACATCAATTACATGCACTGCTCACCAGCCCACGCTTTGTGATAACCCAAGCTCGTCGAACAGGTTATGAAGTTCTGCTTTCAGGACCTGATTTAACAATACAACGTTGTACCACCATTAACCCAGCCACAAGAATGGTATTGCCCACAGAAGGTGAGCCCCATGATTGTCTCCAGGAGACGGACACCTTCATGAAGGTAAGGGAGGACTTATACAATCATCCAATCCCATCTGATCTGACGCTGTTCGTAGACGGATCATGCGTCAGAGGTGACACAGGGAATAGAGCTGGATATGGAATAGTCCAACTTAACCCCGATGGGACCTTTACCAAGGTACAATCAATGAGTCTAGATCAACCTTGCTCTGCCCAATTGGCAGAGATAAAAGCATTAACAGCTGCATGTAAATTGGCTACTGGTAAAAGAGTGACAATCTATACTGACAGTGCTTATGGGTACGGGGTATGCCATATAAACGCTAGCATCTGGAAACAACGAGGGTTTGTTAGAACAGATGGCACCCCAGTGACACATGGGCAAGCAGTAGTAGAGTTAATAAAAGCTATGCAACTTCCATCTGCGTTAGCTATTGTAAAATGTGCTGCTCATCAAACAGCAAAAACACCTATTGCCATTGGAAATAACTTAGCAGATGAGGCAGCTAAAGAAGCCACAGGTTCAGCAGTGCAGGGACCAATGGTTCATGTAGCTGAGTGTGAACCCATTACTAATTTGGCCTCCTTAATAGAAGCCCAAAATAACGTATCTGAAGCAGAAAAACGCCTGTGGGTACAAAGGGGGGCGGCTCGGTTAACACACCCCCACGATGGATTGTGGCGTAGTTCTCGAGGACATTTTGTACTACCTTTGTCCTTATTACCGACAGCCATTAAAATAATGCATGGACCTGATCATTGTTCACGAGCCCAAGTTGTTCAAAAGTTACAGGCAGTTTGGTGGTCACCTTATATGACACCTATGGTAGACAGAGAACTGGCCTTATGTCCACATTGCCCTAAGTACAATGTGCGTAAAATGTTTACTCAACCCTTAGCACATATCCCTATGCCAGACGGTCCGTTCCGCCATCTGATGATGGATTACGTAGACATGATAACTCGGGTTCAGGGA
This sequence comes from Cyprinodon tularosa, assembly GCF_016077235.1. Classification (NCBI taxonomy): domain Eukaryota; kingdom Metazoa; phylum Chordata; class Actinopteri; order Cyprinodontiformes; family Cyprinodontidae; genus Cyprinodon; species Cyprinodon tularosa. Next base: position 1,153,223 of record NW_024039016.1, read on the forward strand.
AAGAGGTACATGTTGGTGGTTGTTTGTAGGTTTAGCAGATGGGTAGAAGCATGTCCCACTGCTCATAATGACCACAAAGCAGCAGCACGGTTTTTGTGTAAAGAAGTTTTTCCCAGATTTGGCATGCCTGACACAATATCATCTGATAACGGACCACATTTTGTTTCACAGGTGATCCAGCAAATGTTTAAACTGTTGTGCATAAAACAAAAGTTTGGTTGTGTGTATCATCCCCAGTCACAGGGATCCGTGGAACGAGCTAACGGGATCCTGAAATCGAAGATTGCTAAGATAATAGCTGACAGCAACAACCGTTTGACTTGGGTGGACGCCTTGCCTGTTGCATTAATGGCAATGCGTTCTCAAACTAACCGCATAACCCATCTTACTCCTCATGAAATGCTTACAGGTCGACCAATGCCTCTCCCACAGGTTCGAGGACCCCAGCTGGCAGAGATTTCCCTAGCACAGCTTGAGCGTGAAATGGGGGACTACCTCAGGTCCTTAACCCGCATTCACAGGCTTATATTTCAACAGGTGAAAGCAGCTCACAGCCGAGACGAGACACACATTCCAGTGGACGTCAGGGACGTTCAAGTGGGTGACAGTGTGTTCATACGAGTCTTTAGACGTCAGTGGAACGAGCCTCGTAGGGAAGGCCCCTTTAAAGTTGTGCTTACCACTCCCACTGCCCTGAAAGTTGAAGGTAAGCCCTTCTGGTTTCACAAAAACCACTGCACCAGGCATCGGCCTCCAGACCCACCTGGACTCGATCCAGGACCGACGGGCTCTGCGCATGCTGACAGGGCAGCAACAAGTCTCCCTCCGCAGCACCCCTCTACTAGCTCACAAACTTTAGATGTTGCACCGGTGTCGGGCACTGATGCATCCCCACTCCCCTCAACGTCAGGCGTCCAAAGACGTTCGGCCCGCTTGGCAGCTCGCCAATCGCCAGGGTCAGGGGACTCTGAGGATGACAGTGTTCATTCTTATGTTTCCCATCCACCTTCTGATTCTGGTGGCAATGATGATGATCCTTCTGCCACTGAGACTTCTTCTGGGTCTCACCCAGATCCATCCGTCGTTCAGGCACTGGACGAACTTCTTTCTTCTGGCCCATCAGATGCTGGTGGAGTCCTGTCCCCTTAACATCCCTCACCTGCACCTTCCCCTCTCATCCCCTCCCTTTCCCCTTCCTCCTCCGAAGCAAGTGGGCCGCCGATCCACTCGGTCCCGCCCACCCCATCGCCGTCTGGGCGTCTCCCGTATGCGCCTTCTTCAGACTTTGATTAACTTTCTTGTTGTGTTAACCCTTTGTGGGTTAACAAGGGGGGATCTTATGAAAATTAATACTAACAGTGCACACACACATTTAATGCGTCACACACAAACATGTGCACTAGCAATGGTAACACTAGCTACTAACCAAGGGGTAATCAATAATAATGATGGAGAAAATTTATCACTAATGCATGTGCAAATCAAAGGATATGATTATGTAATGTCTGAAGAAATTTTAGGTAACTCAATGGGGAAACATTGGCTTGGAGTTCCACAAAGCATGGACTGCCGTGAGGATGGGATGGTGATCATTGAGGTAAGATGCAAAATGAACATATGCCAAAACACATTAACAGAGCAGGTAATGACGGTAGGGAAAGCGCATAGAATGGTAAAATTGGTAAACAAAAGGCAGAAAAGAGATCTAGACAAATTAAAGACTGCACACTGGGAGACCAATATGTTCCAACAATGGATTCAGTACTCTGTCCAGGCAATGTTCAAAGCCAAAAAGCGCCCTAAAGATGATTGTATAGCCTGCTATAATGCTAAAAAATTACCAGCCCTTCAGATTATTCCCGGAAGTAAAATAGGCGACTGCCCAGATGTAACGGAGTGCTTTGCCCACTGTGCCATGCAGATGGCCGGAGGTCTTGCATCATTATCAAAAGACCACACGATATGCCCCAGAGCGCTGAACTTCTCAATAAATGATGTAATGAGCACTTTCTCTCTTCCACCAGTAGTACAAAAACCGGCTGAACTGATTTTTCCGTTTTGTATAGCCCGAGGGAAAGAACTGGAAACAGTGACTAATAGATCCTCTAGACAGATGTGGACAACGGATAGACTGGTTACATGTAGTAATAGGACATGGTACCCACCAACAGCAGAAGGGAACCTCACCTACCACATTAAGTTTTGTCAAACGAGTCCCAATGCCACCATACGCTGTGAACAAGTAGTACCAGATGGGGGACATGTCATCTATGAGTTCCAACCTTCAAGTGTATCTCAGTATCGAATACTGAGCCTGGCGAGGGGATCTGTCCCCTTAGGTGACATTTTTTGGATGTGCCATAATGAGACACAAATGTTGGCCACATTACCCCCTCAGTGGGAAGGCATCTGTGCACCAGTAATGCTGACAGGACAACTCAAGTTAATAGTAAATAACCTAATAAGTACAAATGTAACATCTAATGAGATACCCAACCGCGCTAAAAGAAGTACTCCCCCTAAACATGAGTGGAAGAAATCAGATGAGGTATATATTTCTTGGGATCAGATCCCATATGGAGTACCTAAAGACCAGGTTGCCATAGGGAGTGATTGGATAGAAAGCGGAAGAGTGGCTGGTGCGGTGCCAATTTGGGGAACTATTGCCAATGCGCAGTACATAGCTCGAAATAGTAGATGGGTGAATCTCCTATGGTATAATCAACAAAGATTTATAAACTTTACAATAAACGGCCTGGATTTGGTAAAGGAACAATTGCATGCAACTTCACTAATGGTTCTACAACATAGGTTCGTGCTAGAATCCCGCATGGCTGGAGACCAAGGAATATGTGATTATATAGGGGAAGATTGTTGTACTTTAATCCCCATGCACACAGATGTAAATGGTAGCCTCACAGGAGTCCTACAGGAAATGAAACGAATGAGGGATGAACATGTGCTGCAGTCTAATTGGAACACTCAGCTGAAGGGATTCTGGGATTGGTTTCACAAGCTTGGAAGGGGAAAATATCTTGAGGCAGCAGGAATGATTCTAGGGGCAGTAATACTGATTATATTGATAGTTGTGTGTTGCATCATACCCCTTGTTCGGGGACTGGTCTCAAGACTTGTTGTAAGTGTAACTGGTCAGTTCCCAGTTGTAGAGATACAATTGGACCAAGAGATATAAAACATAACCATGATCACCTTCCACCCTCACCAGGTACGTGCATTTCTTTAATAACAACAGTGTATATATATAAATATTTTGCATAACAATGACTTATATACTTACTCACGTAGATATAGCAACTTGCATGCTGAATAATCCATAGATATAAGAGATAATATGCCTTCAGATGATGCCTAAATTTGCCATACTATGTCCCCACAGGTAGATTATTGAACATGGCAGAGGCTAGTTATGATGAATATGAAGAAAACCAAATGAATTTACGAGCTGCACTGGCGTCGTTAGGCCCATCACTAGGGGTAGGATGCCCATATCTTCCTCCCAGGCACCTACTAGATCCTGCAGAGGGGCCAAGCAGTGCACCTTCGGGTTGGAGCAAACCTATGATGACACCCAGCAGGCAGCCTGAGGATCAACCGATGATGACACCCAGCAGGCAGCCTGATGATCAACCACCATTACCTACTGGGAAGCCACTGTCCATCTCGTCATCACCGGGGAACCTCAGTATCGATTTCGGCCCAACCAGCACCCCTGCCAGTCCTGAGAATTCCGAGGATCGACGACCACCGTCACCCCACCAATATAATTATCCGCCACCACCCATTCCAGGCGTACTGGCTATGTTCATGGTCATAGCAGATGACATAAAGCTTGATCTTGCCGAAGCTCATCATGTTGCAAAGTTCTTGGCTCATCCGCTGGAGTCCTATGATACCAACGCTGACCTTAAGCCTGAAATCACCTCTATGACCACAGCAGTTTATGCCCAATTCATGAAGGGTCTGGCGCACCCCGAGCCACGTCGGTCCTTTGAACGGATGCGCCGCACCATGTACAAACGCAAAGTAAAGGCTGGGAATCGGCAGCTGACCCGAGACAATCTGGAACTGAGGCAGCAACTTCGAGATGCACAGCAGACCATTATCGACCTACAAGAGCAGGTGATGCAGCTGACCGCTGATCTGCAGCATATGGCTCCCTATACCCAGGGGGGCCCGAACGGAGGGCAGAATTATGGACAGAATTATGGAGGCTATTATTATTATTAATATATCAACTTCAACGCCATAACTGGATATAAGGACAATGCTGATTATTGATGATTATGCATACCTTTGTTAAACATATTGTATACTTTATGTGACAGTACAATTACTGTGCAGGAGAGTGCCACATGGTTACTCCTATGTTGGTTGTAATGACGGTCCTTTGACCACTAGAAGATGTGTTTGCCTGGCATAGTCCGGGCCTGATGAAGCTTTTGTTTGTGTTTGTGTATGTATGGGTGTGAAATACCACCAATGTAGGGGATAAATGCAGTGACCTCGTAACACAAGATGCTGCTTGGGCATTGGTATTTGCCTCTGCTGAGAAAACAGAATTAGAAAATCTTGCTACAAAAAAAGTAAGCAACGAGGACGGGTCCTCTTAAGGGAGCCAAGAGGGGGATCCCTCTTTGTTTTTGTATATTCTGTTTTCTGCATTTTATTAGTTTAATATTTACTCAGACACCACCACATCTTATATTACTCACTTCTACTATATGGTGTGTGTATAATCTCACGTTTAGTTTAGTGTGCACAATATATATATATAAACTTTTGTCACTTGGGTGAGTTCACATTTAAGGTGTTTTAGATTAGTTATCACCTGCAAAATCACGTAATTGATCCTTTTAGGATCAAAGGGGGGAATGTTGTGTATTAATCTGCTCTAATCATAAGATAAAATAAAGTTAATGTTTTATAAGTTTAAAGTTGTTTTCCCAAAAACTGTTATAAGAGCAATTCGAGGCCAGAGAGGAGAAAAGCAGAGTAGTGAGTGTGTGTATCTGTTGCAGCTGGCGCCAATGGGAGTGAGATTTGCAGGACAACGCAGGGTTGAGGCCCCTTAGTGATAAGAAAGCACCCGCAATAAAAATGAAATATTTGACATCTCAAGGTTGCCCAGCTCAGCAAAATTTGGCCATACAAAAAGAGTTGTTATTTTCAAGGCACACGGAGCAGTAATGGTCCCAGAAAGGGTGATGCTTTGACTGAGAGACGAGGGGGGAGCAGTAGGCTAGACTGACAGGGCTTGAAGCAAGGGCTGACATGTTTTTGACTAAACCGTCATAAGTTTCTGATCTGAATGCACCAGATGTTTTCATGGCCTGAGAGATTGCTCTCACAAGAATGAGATGTGTCTATGAATGTCACCATGTTTTGCAGATAAATATCAATGTGACCTTTACCAATGACTGAAATATGTTCTGAAGGGGGTTTTTCCACCGATAAGAAATGTATAAAAGAGAGCTGTGTGCACCATTTGTTCAGCTTCGGCTCACCGGTGACCAGCTCAGTGTAAATGTGTTGTGTTTAGCAATAAACACACTGGACCCGGACTCAGCTGCCCCTGCCTGAATTTTTTGATCTTCGTTTGAGTCTTTTTCTGCTTTTTAAGAACTTAGAATTTTTATAAAACTTAGCTTCAATTTTAAGTCATCAAGAAGAGAATTATAGACGACAGTATGGCCAAGGTTTTCTTCTGAACTTCAGTTAGGATTTAGGGTTCATCATGTACTAATGGTTAAAGGTTTCCTGAAGCTTGATATTTATGTAATAAGCACATCAGTCTAATTAAAATGGTTTCAAACCAACCAAACATACATTTTAATAATGTACAAATACATGAAAGGGTGATGCTGTTATTTTGAGATGAGTAGTATTTCTAAAAGGCCATTGTAGCCCTTGTTCCACACTTGTGTAGTTCCAGACAGAATATTGACACAAATGTTACAGTAATTTGTCAAATGTAATCTTAAAAGCTTTTACTTTGCAGGACGTATCATCTTTACCAAAACTTTACAGTGAATTTAGGGCTTTACCTAAACAGAATTTGAATTTAAGATAAATAAAGTACGATTGAATTTAATTATTTTAAAGGCTAGATGGAATTGTGTTCAATTTTTTATCTGTTTCCAATGCCTAAATCACACACTGTGGTTTATTGAGAGTACAATAATAGTAACTGCTTAAAAATGTATGCTTTTATTTGAACATTTCCTTTGGTATGTAGTTCTAAAGGCCAGAGCACTACTTTTCAAAACTTGTGAAATTCCTGTTGAGCTCCATGCTGCAGTGATCTGCTGGATCAAACACAAATAACTGTATTTTGTACAGTACAGTTTTGTACATTTTGTATTGTAGGTGATATTTTGGAAGTCTGTCATGGTTATGTTTGAAAAATAGAATTAAACCCATCCGTAATTTTGACATATTCGCAATTCCTGAATCACATTTTATCCCTTTTTTTGTGGGTTGTGTTGTTAAAAGGATATTTTGGTCAATTGTCTAAAACCAGATTTTTTTTTCAGCAATAATGCTTAATCCAATGCTGCAATTATGGGGTGTATCCAATATAAAGACTTTTATTTTGTAGAGTACCATGTGTCTTATTTTGACAGTCTGAAGTGTTTTAAGGATAGAATAGGGTAAGACCCATCACTGATATGAAACCAATTTCCAATTATTAAATTGAATTGTTTGCCCATTCATAGCTTAATAATTGAATAGGTACTATCAGGTATTACTTTCAAATCCCACTTTATTCTGATACATCCCCAGTAGTGAATACCTTGAGGCGTCATGGCTACCAACAAGATATTATGATGCTCACACTTTGTTTCCTATCTTTCGCACGCTTTCTCACTTGTTGAATTAAGCACATTCTAAATTTTGCATTGCATTCTGTTGTTGACTCCACAGCATTCCCTAACACCAAGCAGATATGCAGGAACAGTTGCAAGGAAAAACTCCCTTTTAACAAAAAGGTCGAGAAGAACTCTCGGTGTTAGTGTTCTTCTCCCAAGGCTTCTCCCAAGGCTGACTGTGTGTTTAAGGAGACAGAAGCAGACATACAAAAGGAACACAGAAGCATCAATCCATAAATGCTTTGTATGATAAAAAAAAAGGTAACAGCAAATTAGCTCCATAGGTGTCTTTGTCTAGCAGAAACAATCAAGCAGATACTCTGTGGGGAGGCTTTCATGTCAAAAAACATGAATGGAGCCCATACAGTTAGCCTCAGTAAAAGCTTATCTCATAGCTATGTCAAGGAGAGAAACAAGACTATACTGTGAAAAACAGGCTTAACTCTCTAATCTACAATTAGATGTGTTGATGGCAGCAGCCCATGTGATATTTCTTTTCAATATGAGGTCACAGTGAAACAAAACCCAGACCAGTTGAAGCTACTGTCTAATACAAAAGTAAAAGTTGTTGAAAATTTTAATCATAGGTTGCTTGAAAGAGAATTTCTTTTATTATTGGATTATTTTGGTATTGTCTTTGAAATTGGGCTCCCTTCCAAGAAGAATATGACTGGCAAGGCTAGTTTGATTAATGAATTTGCAGTAACTGAAGTAATTGTGAATGCATCAGCTTCAGTTTTGAAACGATGGTGGATAGGTTTTTGGTGGCTTACACTCCCATGGTAACTTGAAACGACAATAAACATAATATTACACATCTTATGTCTAAAGGGCTGGTTATACTTCCTGCAGCAGTGTCTCGCTGTGAGCTTGTTGCAGATATTTTTGATTTATGCCCAATATTGAAGCATGGTCTGCCAGTGGCGGCTGGTGAAAAATATTTTTGGTGGGGCTGATATAGCCTAGTGTATGTCTCCAACTAACCCGGAATAAGAATTCAAATAAACAATTGGACAATACATACAATTTAACAGTAATGATTTAATTTACTATATAATAACAGTAACAGTGATGATTTGGGTCACTGTGACGGGGTTCTTTGGCCTCCAAGAATCCAGTCTCAGTCGGGTTACCGGTGTTGGTGATTTATTGAGCTCAAAAACTCAAAACAGGGTGCAAAAGAAACTAAACATATACAAGATACTCTGGGCCTCAGCCTCCCTCCAGTTACCAGCAATGTAACAAAGAAACAGAAAACAAAAATTGCCGCTTTTCTTCCCACAGCCCTCATTAAATAGTTTAAGCCCCTCACCTCAGGCTCTCTTATTTCTGATTTCTTCTCATTAATCAGTTTTGTCCATATATTACCTCCACAAACAATTGATGTACAAAAACAAATAATTTTTACAACTTAATTCTTTTACACAGATTCATTGACTTATTCAATTACACCAAACTGGGTTTGAACCCAGCAAAGACGCAGCCAGACTGAAGATGACAAGTCCCCGCATAAACACGTACACACCCACACCCCCCACATACCCACGCACACACACACACACACACACACACACACACGGCTAACCCCACTGAAATATTAAGTGTGCCCCCTCAATACGCCAGCAGGTAACCAGGAACAGCTTGTGTGTTTTAAGTTCATGGAGCTACTGGTCTCAGCGCGAGTGTATTGGTCCTCACAAACACAGTATAACAGGAATGTGTGTGTGGCGCGCAAAGTTAGAGAGGTTGTTTTAAGCGACGAGGTGGATTCGTCACAGTCACAATAACCATGAAATGAAATGTTCATATCATACAACAGGGATGTTCTTCTGGCAAACGGGGAGATAAATAAGGATCTCACCGAATTTGGTGGAAGCTGCATCTCGCTCGTTACATTCGCCATCTTCCCTCTAATTGTCTGCACCTGCGCTTGGGTTCAGAAGAGAAGCCTGTAAAAGCGCAGTATTTTCAGCGCCCCAATACCATAAAGTTCCGAGACGCTGATTGGCCATTAAATTCACCTAGCAATAGTACATGATTGACAGATTCTCTGCAAATGTGGGTCAGTCTGATCACAGCCCCCAGAACAGAGACGGTAGGAGTCTGTCTGTGGAAATCCACAAATTAATGACAGTAGATAGGGAAATGTAGTTTATATAATTTGTTTTGCTTATAGTTACACAGTCTAGAGAGTAAAACAGACATTTATGAGTTAATTTCTAAAAATATATTTTACGTTTCTCTCTTCTTATCAGGGAGGGCGGTGCCCCAGCGCCCCCTATGGGCCGGCCGCCACTGTGGTCTGCGCTATGTCATTCCACGCCACAACACAAGAGGGGCGATCAGGAATTAGCTGTGGCTCTAGATACGGCCGAGTCGGTGAGGAATTGGGGGCAAGTTTGTGCGACAACAGTGGGACATGAGGGTGTAAAAGAGCGGGGATCCAGGTGGAAAAAGGGTCCCAGTGTTCTCGCGCACCTTGCTCTTCTAGCTGGTCCATCTTCACGAGTCATTTTCCACAAAGGCATTCATACAAACAAAACAAGCCCATAAGGTACCAAACAGGAAATACGCATAGTGTAGAGCGGAAGTAGATTTTTGGGCTCCTATCTGCGGTACTGTCTGCGGTCACCTACAGTTTTGGAGAGGTGCACCAGGGTATATATGGAAGGGGTGGGGGGGCACATTTGCGTTCACTGCAACACTCAGGCAGACAACCTGGTTTCTGAGTTTAAATCAGCCCTAAGCCGGTCTTTTTGATACCTTTGTGAGGGGGCATCCGGTTTGTGGCACAGCCCTTTTTGCCTTGTAGTTGCAATCTTTGCTGAGGACCATCTTCAAGCTAACCATTTGCTGAGATTTTAAACTCAGGGCAAACACATTTAATGTTTCAGAGTGCTGTGAAATAATATTGTGTTACTATATTTCTGGCTTTTTCAGGAGCTAGGACTAAGAGACTTGGTATTAATTACTACTTTGCATTGCATTAAGCAGTTATTCATTTATAGTACTTCAAAGTTCTCCATTTATATCTCTTAGTTCTGAGTTTTATATACCCATTTGTCAGTCTGGTTTAGGTGACAAATTAAATGCTATGTAAGGAGATGTGTCAAGACAATGCCATAGAAACACAAAGGGGATATATAACACTGTAATGGTGTTCAGGAGAAGAAGAATCTACTTCACTTTGTTTTTGCTTGTTATTTTAATGCTTGTTTGTGTTTTTGTGATTTACCATGATCAGTACAGACTAGCAATTGCTAGTATCATTTTGGCAAATGGAAAAAAATCTTTATTTGACTCATTTTGTAGACACTTCTGTCAAAACCCCTGGCACTGGATGCTTTTGATGCACTCAGACGTTGAGTACAAATTAATGACAAATAGCTGATGCTGTAAAATATTTAAATTAAACAATAAGTCAAATTAATGAACATTCAAAATCCCTTTCTTATTCCCTTCTCATGTGATTTAGATCCACTTTAGATTCACTTTCAATGTTTGAGGAAAGTTGAAGCTGCATCCTGCAAAAAGATATGTATTTAAAAGGTTTTACTTGAGAATACCTTTAGAGACTCAATACAGTGTCATGTTTAAAATTAAATAATTTTATGTGTAAGAGTTAGTGAGCCTTTAAATAAAACCAAATAAAACAAAACTGGGTGAATAGTTTATTTTCACAAAGGAGTAAATGATATCCTGATAATGATGATATGGTTTGGGTGATCAAAAAGAAACTGCTCACTTCCTGCTCCACAAGAAACATGACTAAAGAGCTAATGGTTAGTTTGTCCAAAAGTGGTAATGCTCTATTATTTAGAGATCAAATCAAACAATGATAATCAACCATCTGGAATTCAATTTACCATTTGTACAGGTAGTTGAAAATCCTCTTAAATGCAACAAAGACACAATAAGAGGAAGTGTATTTTTGTCGCTGAGAGTTTAATTCTGATATTACTGAGCAACATATACTCATGTAGCATTACAGAGGACGATCATGATTTCCAAATCTTTTTCAGCACTAACTCTCTCACTCTTCCTAACCTCCATTTTTTCTCTCACACTATTTTTAGTCCTTAATCCCCATATCCACTGCTTCTGCAAGCCCGACTTGCCTGACACACCGTTGTTTCCCTCGAGTATTGCTTTTTGCGACACACACAACCACAGAGCTTTTCTTAGATTTATACTTTTTAGTGTCTTTTCTTTTCATAGCAATCTCTCTACACCCAAGCTGATTATTAAATCAGCTGCTCTTCAGAAATCTCTTTGATTACACTCGCTTTTCTGCATGATTACAGAGCACAGATAAACTACGATACCATGCCACAAAATTATAATGCTGTTGAGGATATAGTGAAGGAAAAACTAAGCAAGTGATTTTTAATATTACACCAGAAAAAATATAAAAAATATCACTAAAATTATAAGCCTGTAGATATTTTTCATTTTATTAGATACAATTAGGGGTAATACAGGGGTATGATAAAATCACAGGTATATCAGTGAATCTGCTCTGACATATCTAAACATAAGGGGGTTTTAACCAAAGTGCAACTTTAAATACAATCTAATACAATTAATTATTTCTAGAAACACAATTAAACATAAATGCAAAAGTTTAACCAACAAAATCTTTATTGAAAAATAATTACAAGGGTTTGTTCATCCAATGATAATTACAGGAGCAAATTAGGTACTTGCAATTGGAGTCCCTTACAGTTAGACATCCCAGGAAATTTGGGGCTCCAATCTACATAATTAAAGTTTTTGGCTATGAAAACAATTTCACCCAAATATTAAGTGTTTTTTTTTTTTTTTTTTTTTTTTTTTTTTTTGTCCTTGTGGTACATAAGAAATCATTTCCATGTATTTTGAGTGCATAACTTCTACTTTATCTATATCTGTTAGCAGAGGTGTCAAGTAATGAAGTACAAATACTTCGTTACTTGACACCTCTGCTAACAGATATAGATAAAGTAGAAGTTATGTAAAGAAATACAAATTCTTCGTTACTGTACTTAAGTACTCTTTTTACGTATCTATACTTTACTCCATTACTTATTTTTCTTCCTACTTCTAACTCCTACTCATTACATTTTCACACAACTATCTTCACTCTCGATTCCTTACATTTTCAAAACAAACATTACTCATCACTCTTGGCTTAGGTTTAATGTTTATAAATATTTATTTCACGTCATGTGCGCCATCCATTGTAGATCATTGGCGCCATCCACATCTAGTGAAAACTAGTGTAATTGGATGAATCATATGACGCAAACAATCATTGATTAGCTATTTGTCAAATTTGTGCTGACAACGCCAAAGGAAATCATCAGAAGCCAGCAGGTGTTCTTCAAACTGCAAACTCGAATTTTCTATGCCATGCTACAATGTTGGATTCAGAAAAAGATGTTGAAATGTCTGCAAGGTCGGACACAGGCTAAAGCGTATTGGGAGATGGAGACAGAGACCAACAAGACCTCCCTCATCCTTGGCCCTATCTCAAAGAATTTTTCGAAATAGTCAAAAAATTGAGCTTTCAATTCATATAGTGGCATCTGGCTGTTTTTTTTTTTTAAGGTTACTTTATACTTTTATACTTTAAGTAGTTTTTGGAGCACATACTTTTTCACTTTTACTTGAGTTGATACTTAACTTTTACCAGTATTTTTAAACCTCACAATCTATACTTCTACTTAAGTAACACATGTGTGTACTTTTGACACCGCTGTCTATTAAATAATAAAAAATAATAGCATGCTGAAGACAAAACATAAGGACTTTTTTTTTACAGTCCCAAATGTGCAGTATTTAAAGATGGTTACAATTAAGTGACAATGGAGGGCTAAGCTAAAAGCTTAAAGTATATCACAAAGTCTGCTGTGTGTTTAGTGGGATATAAAATGCTGTGAGGTGGTCTCAAAAGCAACTACTCAATATTTTCTAACACCTTTGTTATTTTCCCTTGACTTTTATTTTCTACGATGACTTTTAATGTCTATTGAAAAATGTCAGTGTCATTATAATTTCATCTATTTATTTCCTCCTATTGTTTCATATAATGTTGTGTTTCATAAATTTTTATTCTCAATAAGTCTGATTTCTTTATGTCAATCTGTTTTAATATTTTTTTAAATAAATTTAAATGATTGATTAAAACCATGGATGGAAGTTAAATAAAAAAGGTGACATTTTCTGGTTTTTTTTAACTTAACATATTAAAATTTCCAGAAAATCAAAAAAGCAAAGTTTTCGTACTTACGCCTTTAATTTTCTTGAGCAAAGACTCACAGAGAGAAAAAATATCCTAACCAGTGTGAACAGTGTCAGGTGTGAAATCAGGATTATAACTGATATGGGACTGTAATAGACCTGCCCTACAGGGAAATATGCCTAGTGTCAAAGTGAAAACAATTATTGAAAAAGTGTCCCTTTTCAAAGGAGAGCAACCAGGGGAGCGGGATATTCCTCATCAAACGGTGGTGTGTTGTGTTGTAAAAATATCAGCAGAAAAACAGGGCTTTTGTGTATATTCTTTCTGAAGATAACATGAGCAAAAACCTTTTGTCCTGCTTGTTCTTGGTGATGAATCGTAGTCTACAGAAGACACTTTATACTTACTTGCCATTTAGTTCAGGTTTAACCTTTATTAGGTGATACATAGTGTTATGGAAAAACTGGCATACATTTAAATTTAAAAAAGGAATTTAGGAGGATGTTAGGTTTATTCTTTATACATCATGTGCATTGTTATTCTGTTAGCCAGATTAGACAGAGTAGAAGGCCTTCCTTCACATGGTGGATGTCACTGTGCGTACAGAGGTCATCTAATCAGGACAGCCTTCGTGTCTTTAAAAATACACAGGATATGGGCACATCTTGGAGCCAGACTGATAAAGGAGAGCTATGTGTAATCCTGGAGTAAAGAGGCAAGATGCATAAAGGTCAGGGCATGGATGGCGTGTCAGTTTCTGATACGGACAGCTAAGCATCCACCAGATGCAAAATATGGGCCCATGAGGTATAAGAAGGAGGAGATGACATTGTTCGGGGCTCAATCTTTGCCGGACTTTCACTGTCACATTCATGCATAATGGCGATCTCTACGGTCACTAGTTTGTCAGCACTGCGCTGCCGCAGCACAAAGATGTCTGCCTCACTAAATATGAGACCAGCTCCAATTTAAATATAGCTATTTTTTAGACAAAGAAAATATAAAGATTGAGACTTTCAGTTGATAATATAAAACCTACTTATGTATAATCCACTAATCCCCCTTTCATCGAGGGCTATAGCCCTGCTTCAAGCCCTAGGCCACCCCTCCCACTAATTCCGTTGCAAAGTCAACTAAGAGCTTTGTCTGTATGTATACCTTTAACCACTGGTTGAACTTGAATTAATTAATTGAAATAGTTTTCTCAAAAATTTGGAGAAGTTACATCAGTCAGATGCAGGGTTGGGTGTAACAGCATTTTACACTTACAGTGTTAGTAACAATGTTAGTCGTTCAATAAAAAAAAAATTATTTCACTGATTACTTTTTCCACTTGTTGGTAATGGCATTATATATTTTCAATCTAATGCGGCCCAATACTCCAACTTCATCAATCAAAGTGACAGTTCATAAGCACACTCCCCCTAGCCTCGTGAGACCATCCTGATCTCGCAAGCTTTCAAGGTTTCACTCGCAAATCAGTCTGGAGACTCTCCGTTAAAGAAAATTTGTCCAATCAGCATTGGCTTTGAGGCAGGTTGAGGTGTGACGCAACGAGAAGCGCGACCGTCCATTCTAAAGAACATGGCGGCTTCAGCCGATGAAACTAGCGTTAGCGTGGCTATCGAGCAAGTTTTATTGGAATTACAGAGTATTTCTTCACTGAAAGAAGAACAAAACACTGCTCTGGAGGCTTTTCTCAGAGGAAAAGATGTTTTTGCTCTTTTCCCGACTGGTTTCGGCAAGAGTAGCCTGGCTTGTGGTTGTGTTTTTGTTGTCGCTCTGTTAGTACGTCATATGCTTCGTTGATCTGATTGGTTTATTTGGCCCGTCTATCACCAACATAGGCCAATCAGCTAACCAGTATTTTCGCGCCTTCCCAAAATTACTTCAACGGAAGGTTTCCAGATGGATATGCGGAGCAAATCCATCTGGCGGAGTCAGGTTACACTCCCCCTGCAGGTGGGGGACATTTTTACTGCAGAGAGGAGCATCAAAGGGGCTGATATACAGATAAAAGTGATGCTGATTGGCTGAGGAGTTATAATGTGGGTGGGTGTTCTATATTTGACACACAGACTTAAGGATGAGATGCTAAAGATTACAGAGCCAAAGATTTAAAAAACAGTGTTAAAAAAAATTACTTTTGCTGAAGTAAAGTCAGTTATTTGCTCATGATGAGTAAGGATGTAATCCATGTTGATTAAGAACAGCTCTGATCTAAAGCAACTCACTGCAACACTGACTGACAACTGGCTGCGTTTCTCTTGACAAATATCATCTCAATGCATTTCCAAGAAAAAGTGGTCTAAATAATTTCCAATATATTGTACCAGAATTTGATACTGTAAGTTAATTCCAGTTTCCCACTTGTCTGTCCCACCAACATTTGTCTCTGTTGGCGGTGTATTCAGTCTGTTTTGAAAAAAAAAAAAGTTCGGCCAAGGTAACGTTTATACATTTAATTTCACACTCTTTTGGTTTTAAATTATTTACTAAATTTGCTAAACTTTAGTAAAAAAATAAAAAATAAAAATGTGGTTAAAATTGGTTTGTTCAGACCGTTTTGGAACAATGTAATGCCTTGTCAGGCTTGCCTAGAAAAGGGATAAGCCTCTCATATACACTGTTCAAAGCTACTGAAACCATCCAAAAGAAAAGCTTAGTTCCAATACAAAAATATTAGCCAATTTGGATAACAGGTATATTACAGAATATGTATATTGTGAAAAACTTTCATTGTTCTTACTGACCTTAGAAAAGGAATCCACACTGTAAAGAGTCAATGCTATCTGGGTAGACATATTTCAAGACTTGTTTCTTTTAGTAATTGTAATGATTATGACTTACAAATAATCCAAACCCCAATTCTGTTTCTCAGAAATTTTACGTAATTAATTAATTAAGTATTATTATAAAAAGTATTAGTCATTTTAAAAGAATTTCCTTTGCCTCAGTACTTCGTTTGACCCAATTTATGCAAGTATTATTTCATTAATGCAGCATGTAAATGATGCGTCAGGCTATAGCACTGCTGTAGTCTAATATAGAGGCCCAAGCTGGATTGATAACAAAGGTTTGAAATATTTATTTTTATACATGCAAACAAATGTATAATATACAGTATAAGTTTCCCTTTCTGACAGGATTCCTTTTTCACACTGTTGTTTTAAGTTCCAGTACCTTTCCAGTGCAAATATTTTTGTTCTCAAAGTAGTGATCCTGTGTAGAGAACAATGTTCAGCTGGACTTTTGCAACCTGGACCTAATAAAAAGAACCCAAAATAATCTGTAGGTATTTAATTAGTTTTTTGTGAGATTTAGGTTTGTAAATAAGGCTCCAAACTGCCTTTCTATGTCCCTACAGTAGTTACATATTTGTCCAGCCAATCCAGGCAATAATAAAAGATTTCGAACATGCAACATTTTCTTTACACAACTAGAGACACAATATAGCTACTGCAGCCAAAATCTAAGAAAAATTGTTACAAATTTCAGGGAATATCATGGTTTTTCTAAAGTTCAGACCCAAATGCAGAAGACCAAACAGGGAGACCAGGGGAAAAGGTTTAACAGGTTTTATTAAAGCAAAGACAGGAGTCCTGACAGGGACTTTACAAATTGCTCTATTATCTCCATCTGAATGAATTTTGTTCAGAATACTTTAGCGATAACAAAGTTATATTGAATATCAGATCTGAAACTTTTATTTAAGGAGATTCAGTATATGGTAATTGCTGTTGGGAGGAACCATCTTGAAGGTCTGAGGGTGACTGGTGCCTATCTCCAGCTGTCATTGGATGCGATGCAGGGAACACCATGAGCTATACATATATATATATATATATATCAGATAATGACCAGACAAGAGAATCTATTTTGTTTCTTCCCATTTCAACCCATGTATAAATGCTTTTGGATACAGCAGTAAGCAGGGCAAATATGCTATTCCAGCTTTATAAAACTGCCATAAGACTTTCAGATACTGACACAAGACAAATAATTATTGTTAACCTGAAATATTTTCTCCTTTTGACTGAATTTAAAGTGAAATAGAGGGAATGTAAAGCCCTTCAGCATCAGGCAAAGCACCACATTAATTATTCATTTTGATATGGTATGCAATGAACTTTACCTTTGTAAATTATTAGTAATATTTCCCACTTATTGGGGGAATTTGATCATGAGTTTCTGCTTTGATTAAATATGTTACACTGAGAAGCTGGATAGAGGATCCAAGTACATGCTTCAAATGCAAGTGGTAGGTGAGAAAACTTTGTTTTGTATTTTAAGAGAAAGAACAAAAATGCTGCTTTGGCACAGAGAAAAATCAAAAGAAAAGTTCAAGGTAATAAATAAATATGACAGGATGACAGCTATAAGAAAAACAAGGATTTGAAGCTAGAAAAAACATGAGTATCAGACACCGAGGAACAGTGACAACTGACTACTGGCAGGTGGTGTGAACCAAACCTGTAGCAAGTTTAAATAGATACACAATGAAAAAAATTAGCTGAAATAAACTAAAAACTAAATAGTTTTAAATGGAACAAAATAAATACTGATTGATTATACTTTATTTTTTACTTCTTTATTTTTTAAGTTCATTCAGTTCAGTACCTCCAGGTCTGGATTTTATATGTTTAGATGCTGTTTGGGTCATATTCTTCAGTCTGTTCAGTTTTTCTATTCTATGTTCTGTTATCTTATGTCACAGTATTTGTTCTCAATCTGCTAAACAAGGTCATAGACTTCCAGGGAACCAATTCAGAAAAACAATGCAGCAAATCCACCGTTTTCATCCTTCTTGTGTTTATGCAATTCAATTTGAAGGATGCCAAAGCGATGAGCAGATAAATCTAAATGTTTGGTTGTTGGGTGTGGCAATCCAGACAAATCATTACATGTTCCCCTATCATCAAAATCTCTTCCAATAGCCTTATTAAATTTATTCATGGAAAAGTAGATAAATTAATGGAGAAAACCATATTTGATTGTGCAGAGAACTTTAAGCGACCTGAGGCCAGCAGCCTCAGTTGGTATAAAGGAGAGGGGGGACTACTTTGTCTGTCTGAGGGTTTCAGTTCCTTCTGGCTACAGTCAAGGGCTAAGCTGCGGATAATGCTAAAATGACAAAAAGCTTTATCATACATGTGTTGATATAACTTCAAGATGCAGTAGGAGATCTTTTCTAACGCATTTTTTTACCATGTGGCTTAAAGATCTCCCCACAGCCGCTTAGCAAGCATTTAAATAGAAGGTCTGGAAGTGAAACTAAAGTAGATGATCCCCGCTACAGTGAGAAATCAATGAGTAACCCCAAGAATCACAAAAGACGGTCCGTTGTACACAATTGGTTCCTAACACGTCCATAATGGTTGTCTGCTTGTCCCACCCCCCTGTGCGCGTACCCTGACACATGAATGAATCGACCCACCAATGCTCGTGCAGGACGCCATACCTGGAAGCTAGCCACTGTTATGCTATGTTCAAACCTATGGTGCCCAGATTTGGGTTCCTTGCTTTTTTGTGGGGGGGTGAATGGGGGCTGTTGGGGCTGCTGACTGGACCGGACCGGGAACTTCGGCGCAGGGGACGGAGTGACCGAACGAGACCCGGTGACGGTATGCTTCCCTACGCCTGCCTTACTACTACTACGTTTTTTTTCCAGTATTTAAGTTTTAAAATTGTTTGTGCATCCTGCTTCTGTCTCCTTGAACCCCAGTTGGCCTCGGCAGATGGCCGCTCACACTGAGCCTGGTTCTGCTGGAGGTTTCTTCCTGTTAAAAGGGAGTTTTTCCTCTCCCCTGTCGCTACAAGCATGCTTAGTGGGAGGGATTGCATTTGAGTAAATGAGACAATGCAATCAACTGGTTTTCCTTAGGTAGAAAACTTTTAATCAATTTGACTGTATGATCTGGTTAAATTCGCTCTGTAAAGTGCCTTGAGATGACATATGTTGTAAATTGGCGAGATATAAATAAACTGAATTGAATTGAAAAATGTATATTGAACTTAATATTTGTTAAGTCAAATTCTGGAACATTTAAGGCCAGATGAAAAACTACTGTTGTTCTCATCTTTTAAGAAAATTGTTTAAAAAAAGATTTCTGTGCAGCTAGATAAAAATCTCTATCAAACTACAAATATGGCTAAACGTTCAGGAAGGGAAAGCTTCACAACCTGGAAAGAGAGATGAGGTGTGATGCACCTCGTTTTCAATTAAATAAACCACACCAAAACGAGTCATTGAAGGATGCAGCTTTAAATTCCAGTAAAATGGGTGCCTGAGGAGCTATCTTAATGAGAAATTCAGACTAAAGCATTGCAGTACCACTTTGTATAGACTGCAACTGCACCTAATTAGGAAGAAGAGGGGCAAGAGATTTACTTATAATGTTAAAAAAGCAAATCATTTAAGAAATCATCTTAAAAGATTATTATCATTATAATTATAGAAAAAACTGTGATTACAGCTACAGTACATACAGTATTTGATGATTTATTATTGTTTAGATTTTTTTCTATGCTACACAATGTAATCACTCATCTGTGTGTTGTTGTTTTTTTATTAAGTCTATTTTTTGGGTCTGTCCCTGTGATTAAGAGAGGGAGAGGAAAAGAAAGAGAGAGAGGGGGGCAAAGGTGATGGATTATTCTATTATCTGCAAAAAAGGTTTTAGCAGCTAAATTTTTCATTTTCCCGACCTTGGCTGCTGGAGTAAATTGTACCATCCTCTTTTTATGTCACCAAAACATTTTTCCCCTTCCACAATATTATCTGCTCTTTTAAGCTATACAGAGGGAAAAAAATATTGTAGTGATCAGTCTTGTTATGTAAGAGTTTTAATTTTTGTGAGGTATTACAATAAAACTGTAAGGGGGGATGCAATAAATCAAGAAAATTTGATCTGCAGCAAACAAAATGGTTTCTGTTTAGTTGAGCAAAATACAAAGCTACAGATTTTGTTTTAATTTTATTGATTGCAAATAGGACAGAGGGATAAATTATCATTTTCAAGAGAATTTCTACACAGATGACATACCAAACAACAGTAGAAGTGCAAAATAAAATAGTTAAAGATAAGTTAAAAATTATTTACTCAATACATTTAAGTTAAAACATCATTACACAGCATTAATAATAACATTAATATGTTAAGTTGGAAATGGTGTTTGTTCAAGGGTTAGGGTACAAAGAAAGAGAAAATAAAAATTTTATATCGCTGCTTTTAAATTTTGTGTCGTAATTTTTTTTTTACGCCCCTCCTGTCCTCAGGAATAAAAACTGTTAACTCTGTAAGTCAGAGGAAACACTTCGCCATTTTGATAGATCTTTTCATCTAATCTTTTGCAAAAATATTTTACAAACACCTGTCTGAGTGATTTGCATCATGATGGTGCTGGTGTAATATAATTATTCCTTGATGACTGCCTAATTACAAGTATTGACTTTTGATTTTCAGTGACCCCCAGTCTTCTTAGGATTCAATAACGAGAACTACTCTAATACCTTTCCTAAGTCACTTATCAAAGCTGCTAATTTCAATTCACATCATTAGAGTCTTCTATCAGGGTCCATGCACTAAAAATCCTATTTCTTTCATGTTATTAAAATCATTTTAATAGATTTTTTTTTCTGCGTTAGTCTGTCCAGATTGAAATAACTTATATGAAAATAAATGACACTTTATAATGGCCTATTCAACTCTTTGGGACCATATGCTACTTTGGTATTGATTAATATCAATCAGCTTAAAAAATGTACCTTCTCCATTCCAAAGGGAAGTTAAATGTTATAACTCATATGATTTTTTATCAGTTTTTGTAAATATTAATAGCTATATGAAAACTAATTTCCAGCCTTCTGATGGGTGAGATGCTGTTTGGGGGCCCCTAGTTTATCAATCTGCAATAAGAAGATTCCTTTAGATGTTGTACTGAGAGGCCAGAATCTTAGCTGCTTGTTTCAGGTGGACCATCCGGACTCTGTCCAGGTGCTCCATGATGTACTCATTGGGGTATGTTGGCTGAGTTTTATTTGGTAAATAAAAAAGACAGGTCTTTCACATCGCTCAAACTGTCTTCTGGGTCAAGCTACAGTTGAAGATGTACTGTAGAGTCTTGCACAGCAGAATAAGTACATTTAACTTAAGAATTTACTTATTCATTGTGTATTTACAGAAAAAAAGGAAAAACAAAGTAAACTACCAGTAAAAAAAGGATTAAACCATTTCAAATTCTTTAGTTTTTTCCAGATTTTTCCCGTACCTCTTCAGCTGTTTTAAATTGAAAATGTGTCTAAAGATATGGTTACAGTACAATGCATCTGCTAGAAGTCTACATGTTCTTCCATTGGGCATTCCTACACAGTAATATGACTTGACTGTTATTTTAAATGATCCCTGTAAATTACCCTCAGGTGTCCTTCCCTCCCTTATCCTCAGGTATGACTCTGTACGTGCTCAGTCGTTTACTCTGCTTTTTTCTGTGTTGTCCTTGATGAACTGGCAACCTGTCCAGAGGGTGCCCCAGCTCTCACCTACTAACTGCCAGAGATAGGTAGAATCTCCCAGTATGTGTCTGTTACCCAATGGAATTCTAAAGAACAAAGTCCAAGTATATTGAGCTTTGTAATGCTTCAAAAACATCTTCATACCCCTGAGATGTTATATGAAAATAATGTGGAGATATTTTTCATAACTATGTATATATTTATTTATTTGTGTTTTACATCTTATCGTATCTTCTTTAAAATGTTATATGACCTTAGTCGATACAGTCGCTACATTAATAACATATTTTTCATGCAAAAACACTTTGGTTCATGAAACCATTACTCTAAAGTTTATTTCTGTTGTAGACAAAAAAAATCTATATTCCTGATGCCATTGTTTCTATACAAAAGACAATCCAGTGCCCCTTGGTATCACAGTTTCCATTAAGCTCCATTTACATGGACATTGAACCACGCAGGGCTGCCTGACCAAAAGTATCAATAGGTATGCAATACAGCATAACTAAAATCATGAAAACCTTTTGAAAGGGGAATAATGCCACATATCTTGCTTTAAATTGTTCAGTTGCTGAACTACGATTCAAAATCCACACATCCGTGGTGTTTAAGGAAGGGTTCAATAAGAAGATCATTCTAGGAAGAAACCAAAGCAACATTTTCAGTCCAAAGTCAAAAAAAGTATTAGAACATACTGGAAGGTTAAAAACATGTTTCGTGTGTGCATTTGCATGTATCTTCCATAGAACATGTGAAAAATGTATTTTGGTTTAATTCAATGAGGTGTGCTGGGCATATATTTACTGTCATGCAAATGACTGTGGGAATGCACATAGCTCCAAAGCCCCAGTTGGAATGTCAGGACTCCCTTCTGCAAGTTGAACTATTAATAGGAAGCATCCAGCGTTCTTGTTCTGCCTACTTTCTCACTGCCATCACTATTCAAGCAGCACTTTTTACAGACATACCGTAATTCCACTTTAACTTAAAGCTGAAGTCTGTAAGTTTTTAAAAATCACTTTTTTGTCATATTGGCTAAAACTGTCCCTATGCCCAGACAGCAGTACATGTGATATGTAACCTTTGAAAAAAACTGCTTCAATTGGTCCCGCATACTGCCTGTATTTCGATCTGGAAAGGATAATTCGGGACGAGTCAAAACAACCAATCACAGCCAGAGGAGCGTCTGATGGAGTGTCAATCACAGCTCCCCCCCCCTCTCACCGCTTAACCTGCCGCTGCCGCCCGGCTGCCGCAGTCAGGAGGACGCGCGTGGAAGTCATGGCGGAGCGACAGCCACCAGCGAAAGAGAAACTGCCTTTACTGCACGGCAAACTTCGGTATAACCAGCATCTTATATCTAGCTGCTTGGAGGTGAGTGTTATCGCTCTTACCGGTTCACACTCCATGCCGCGTACGCTGCTTGGACGGTCGCATGCGGTAGCCGCGCAGGTGCTGTGAGAGGGATGGAGCTTGGAGGTGGGGCATGAGTGAAGCAGAGAGGGTGGGGGAGTGGCGTGAACACCATTCGGCCCTACAAACTCCGACACAAACTTCACCAACTGGGACTCAACACCACCCTGTGCAACTGGACTGAGGACTTCCTCACCAATCGTACACAGAGGGTCAGAGTGGGCAACAACATCTCCTCCACTCTTTCCATAAACACCGGCGCGCCCCAGGGGTGTGTTTTAAGCCCTCTGCTCTACACCCTGTTCACACATGACTGCTCTGCCTCTTCTCCCTCCAACCTGATCGTCAAATTCGCTAACGATACCACCGTCCTGGGCCTCATCACCAACAACGATGAGAGGGACTACAGGGCAGAGGTGCAACATCTGGCATCATGGTGTGACAGCAACAACCTTGCTCTTAACACCAAAAATACCAAGGAAATGATTGTGGACTTTAGGAAAAAACAGCCTAAAAAGCACGAACCCCTCTCCATCAGTTCAGAGGTGGTGGAGAGGGTCAGTACTTTTAAATTCCTAGGGGTGACCTTGGCGGAGGACCTGTCTTGGGGCACTCACATCGCCTCTGCTGTTGGGAAGGCCCAGCAGCGCCTTTTCTACCTGAGGAAGCTGAGGAGCTACCACATCCCCAGGCCACTGCTGGTGAACTTTTACAACTGTGCCATCAGCAGTGTTCTGACTTATGGGCTCCTAGTGTGGTTCTCTAGGTCCTCCAAAGCAGACCAGCAGGCACTCCAGCGTGTGGTGAAAACAGCAGGGAAAATCACTGGAATGCCTCTCCCAGAGATTAGTTCCATCTACACCACACGCTGTCTACGGAGAGTGCAGAACATCATGCGTGACAGCCACCATCCTGCCCATCACTTGTTCCAACTTCTACCATCAGGTAAAAGGTACAGGTCCCTTCAGAGCCGGACCAAAAGACTGGCCAACAGCCTATACCACCAGGCCATAAGACTCTTGAATTCACAGGACTTGAGGAACGGACTACCTAAATTCTGAATTCTGAATGTTTTGCCTTATTCATTAGGGCCCCCTTATTATAGTCTGGTTGGGAGCTGTGTATTTATTCTGTGTGTGTGTGTGTGTGTGTGTGTGTGTGTGTGTGTGTGTGTGTGTGTGTGTGTGTGTGTGTGTGTGTGTGTGTGTGTGTGTGTGTGTGTGTGTGTGTGTGTGTGTGTGCGTGCGTGCATGCGTGTGTGTGTGTTGGGGGGGCAAGCATTATGGCACTTAATAATCTTTGCTGCACTTTAAGTGGGATGGAGGGGGGGGGGCTGGGGGGGGTCAAGCACTGGTGTCACTTTTACCTCTTGTGCACTTTACTTGGAACTTGCTGCTACTAAGTATTGTACCCCAAACATAATTTCGTTGCCTTTTTTTTGACAATGACAATAAATTTTTGAAACTTGAAACTTGAAACCTGTTTTTCTTCAAATTTTCAGTCGAAGTCTGCTCTCTTCTCAATGTTACAGACTGCAGCTTTAAAGGTATAGTGGAGGATGTTCTTTTTCTAGGTGGATGATCAAAGTAAGTGGTCCTCCTAATTGTCAATCATTCTTGTGATATGTTTTTGTAAAAGGCCGTCCTACGTGTTCCCTTTTGGTGAGTCAGACATAGTGGAAAAATTGCAAATCTTTTTTTGGAAAGTAAGCTTGTATGAGCGATGCAAATAGCAACTTTTAAACAGAACATCAATGAGGAGTGCATGCTCTCACATGCATTTAATAGGCGTCCCCTCAAGGGTACAAGGCTGTGTATGTGCATTTTTAGACATACACAATGTGGAGAGGGCAGGTGTGTTCAAAAATTAGCTAAAATCCTCTACTATACCTTTAAGGCTCTACCAATTTGACTAATTTGGATGGACCCTGTGTTTAAGTATTTTTGCCACTCGATAAGTCTGGTAATAAGTGGGACAAAGGGTGGCTTGTTCAGTTGCATTCACCTTTATAATATGGGGCCAACTCTTGATAACACTGCATTATTAGTGTTATTATTTGTAGTAGTAGTAGTGGGTTTTCTTTATATTCCAAGTGAAGAGAAAAACTGAAAGTGAATGAGTGCCAAGAAAAACAAAGGGACGATCATTGTCCTTATTCGTTCGTCATAGTTTTGAAATATGTTGCAGTGATGAACAGTTTAAAGTGGGCTTTTTGTAAATCACCATCATTTCAGCTTGACTATATCAGCCCCTACCACATCTCCTTCTTTATCACTCTTGTCTGTCGTCTTTGTCTCCGTCTGTCTTTGTCATCCTTTTTTTTATGCTTCCAACAATTGCTGTGCCCCCTCGTGTCACTTTTTAGTCTCTGACTTCATTCACTGTCTTTGCACAACTCTCAGCTGAGCTAATGAAAGCTTGACTGATGTAGGTGTTCACTGTGAGATGGTGCTTGTCATTTATTTCCTTATTTCTGCGGGGTTTGCCTACGGCCAGGCTCACCTCCATTACTGACTATGTTAAAGTGAGAGATTTTAGTTTCGCACACCTTCATGTGGGAAAAAAGCACATTTGGAGACGTTTTTCCCACCCTGCTGTTGACAGACTGATGTTAACTGGTATCGCTGGGAGTGGGAGTCAGAACAATAGTCTGTAATTGAATAACTGGTGTCAGCGTGCAGCTCACTTCCTTTTTTCACAGTGACTTACTGTCGATCTGTCTCTTTCAAAAAAGGATTTTTTTTATCACTCTTTAATATCACCCAGATTTGTCTCTTTTAAGCCTCTCCTCTTCATTTTAAGAGTCAATATTATTTTATACATTCTTTAACTTCCACTGTGAGCATGCACAAATGCCATTTTTGTAAACCAAATTATTTAAGATATACTTTTAAATATAAGAACGCATTGCGATGTAAGCAAATATCAGGCGCACGTGTTTCAATAGGTACTGACTGACAGTTCCAGTGGTGGATATTCCTTTATTACTCATCCCTCCTTGTGTTTTTCCTATTCGACTGGCATGTCCCCCTCCAAAAGATGTTTGGAGTTCTGGATTGGACACGCTTGCAAGATCCCAGCCTGGGCTCTGTGTTTCGAAACAGACAAGCAGTTTCATTCTGGTTTATTTATAGTCTTTTGTTCTTGTTCACACTCTGTAGACAATAGTTTGATGGAATGTCTCACAGAGAGAGAGAGATATGGACCCAAGCACCACAAAGTTGTATTTATAACAACTTCCAGAGTTCATTCATTGTTGGTGTGAATCGAATCAAAATGTGTGTCATCTGCGCAGCACATTAGTCTTCTGGACATAGCAAATATTGCATGACACTGTTAGGCCACATCATGAGCTGTCATAGTTTCTTTGAGCTGTCTTTCTTTTTTAACTTGACTTTTAACAAACAATGGTTATTATAAATTGTTGTACTAAACCAAGTAGACAAAACACCTGTAAATGATGATAAAAACAAACTCAACTAATTTACTCTTTTACAGCATCCCAAGCATTTATTGGTAGTCATGGTAAAAAAAAAATTGACTTAATCCTTAAAATATCTTAAAGGAGTGATGAATTGCTCTAAAGGTGATCATTAATGCATGTTTTCTAATTTCATTCTCCTCAATGTGCTTGGCTATCAAAACAAATTAGCATCTTTTGCCACCTTTTAACAGCTTTTTCTTTAACAAACTTTAGACTGAAACAAGCTAGATATGTGGATATTTTTTCGTCACATTTTACTGACTGATGAGGCAATGATGATGATCAAGGCACTAACTGGTACTTCTTTTGTTCTGTTTATCTTAAACTGGGAAAACGACCTTTTAACAAAAAAATGATTGTCTTTTTTGGCAATGTCATTCATGCTCTTTCATTTTTTTAAATTTGAACCTCCCCTCCTCTTATGACTCCTTTAAAAACATTGTTTTATAACGGCTGCAACTAAAGCATCAAAAAAGTTGTAATGATTACCTCAGATTTACTACTCAGTGGCGTCTGGTTGTGTTTTGATTTCATGAGGCACAAAAAATGCAAAAGCAATGGAGAACTCTTTCTTTACGAACAACGTCTCAGAGCAGTCCTTCCAAGATCCATAGATCTGACATAGAGCAGTTTTCATTGTGTCTAAAAAATAGATGGTCTCTATGGGAACTGCTAAAATCAATCCTTTTTTTTTTTTCAAAAGAAAATCACTGTAATTATATCTGAAAGAAGACTGTCTGAGTTTATGGATAATTTTAGGTCTAATAGTTTTAACCGAAAGAGAAAATAAAAATGAAAAATTTGGACAGGTGGAAAAAAGAAGCTCTTATACAGAAAATAAACTCACCAACCTTATATCAGAGGATATCTTGATGGCACCTCACATCTAACTTTGTAAGTAGCAGCTGAAACCAGCAAAGACAGAGCCTTATGAAAAAAACGTGACAACAATAATAATAATAATAGCTCCACTGGGATGACTTTTTTTCATAATGTTTTAATCTCTTTCAGTTTGGAAAAAGTCCATCTTGCTGCGGGCAACCGGCCTCCTTTAATGCTCTGTCTGTTTACAAAGAGACATAAACATAAACTGTCTCTTTATTTGTTGCTAATTAAAATGTATTTGTATGTCTTAATCAGCAGCTATCATTAGGTGAAGTTAATTGACTAATCTTCCACTCTACTGTAGTCCCACACAATTTCCAAGTGGGCAGCAGAAAACAGAGAATGCAGCTGAATCTCACTGAAGCAGCAAATCTGATGCTGTCATATTGTATGAATATTTAATGTAAAAAAAAAACATGTCAGAAATTCTGTTAAGAAAAAAAAACTTCAAAACGTAGCTAAATGGGCTGTTTGAAACCTGATTTTAATACAGAGAGTGAGAAACTATATTAAGAACATTAATAAGTTAATATCCCCTTTTACACATATAAATGCTGAATTAAATTTTAACTGCACTTTGTTAAAAATGTTGTTAAAGATCTTTAGTTCAAGAGCATTATACTTTGTCCTCTGAATGGCTGAATCATTTATTAACAATTTAAAGGCAAGAAATGTACTTCCTATACTTTTAGTAAGGCCGAATATTGGTCCTGTCTCAGAGGAAGCCTCTGCTTTCTCTATGAAATATACTATTCAACATTTCAGTAGTGCTGCTTTAATGGGTGGAGCCTCTGGCACTGATGCAGTAATGCTCAGGAAATATGAGTTTTCTGATTTACATAAAGGAGTTTCATTTTTCCTGCTTTCTCATGACAAACAGGATGCATCATCGCCCATTAATTACTGTAGAATGTTTGTCACATTAGTGATAATGCCAGTAACAAGCAATCAGTTTAAATTAACTTTACTCATTATGCTAAGAAAAGTGGTAAAGTATGCAACAACAAAAATATTTTCACTGTGACTGCAAAATAAATGTCAATTTATCTCTTATTTATTTTATGGCAAAATATTTTCTTCCAACCAAATAACATCAGTTTTTGCTATCAGTGTGAAAATGTGTTTTCTGCAATATATATTTATTTTACTTTCAAAATCATTTCCTCTTTAAGATTGCCTTTTTTCTCAGAATTTAATAAAAACACAAAATAACTCCATAAAGGTGCCATTTTTAAGGCATTTACACAATAGGGCCAAAATGTAAACTTTTGAGCCCGTGTGATACACAAGCCTCGATGAATTCAAATTTGTGGCCCCGGTTTTGTTATACAATCAAATTGAAGCTTTTTCTGTTGCATTAAATGTATACAGGACAATCTTTTATATCCGGGTGCATCATCTAAATAAGTGGTCCACCAAATTATCGGTCATTCTTGTTATATGTTTATGTAAGGCCGTCCTACATGCTCGTCCACAGTTAGCTATCGTTTTCTGCACATGCGCACTTTCAGGCGCATATGTGTGGTGAGCTACGTTTTCAGACAGTCATTGAAGCTCACCTTTCTCACTGTGGTTCTTTGAAAATGGCCAGGGTCGTAAAAGAAAAAGTGTCTACAAAGTGTATGAGAAGAAAAGAAAGGCCTCAGAAGACGCAGATATATCCCTGAATGCTTTGCACGGAGAGCTCTCCGCACAAACCATTACCTGATTTCCTGTCACAGCAGCCCACTGTCAGCATAGGCTGTCGCTACCAGACAGCGGAGACTAATGATAAAGATGGAGCAGGCACGATGCTGTGAAGGCAGAGTTTCGTGACCAACAGAGAGCTAAAAGCAGTGATCATCTGTCCGAACGGTCAGTTAACTGATATCTTTACTAAGTCAACGATAAAATCCCCACTCTATAAAGTCATTGAGGGATTTAGGGATTAGGGCGGACGTTCAGACAAAGTTAGCTTGTATGTGCTATGAAAACAGCAACTTTTAAACAGAATGTGCATGAGGAGAAATAGGCTTGTGCATGTTCTCTCACGTTTAATAGGCATTCCCTCTCGGGAGCTGGTACAGGGTTGTGCATGTGCATTTTTTGCATTTTAATGGAGAGGGTGGGTCTTTTAAAAAATTCGCGAAAATCCTCCACAATCAATCCTGCAAATACAAAGGGTAAAATAGTTCATTAAAAGTCCAACAATTATTAAATCCTTGATGCTAATGGTTAGTGCATGTAATCATCTTAGAATGTCTCTGTTGGGATCTGAAGAAGTTCCACCTTTCTCCAGCAGAGTTCGCTGTGGATCCTCCTGAGCTGAGCCTTCGACACACCTGAGGCGCATCTCATCATCAGGAGGATCCCCCAGTATATAACCAGCCTTCAGACCTTGCCTCAACGCCGCAGTGTTTAATCCAGTTTGGTTAGCACCTGAGCCTCACTTCTTCTGTGAATCTTTGTTGCTTCATATCTCCTAGTTGGATTCTAATCTCCATTTGTCTCTGCTTACAGGAAACCTGTTTTTGCCTTGTAAGCTCTGGATGAGCTTAACCTGCCGAGCCTGCCCTCAGAGCCAAGCCTGAAGACTCTCCTCTGGATTTCCATGCTGCTCTGGACTAAGAGCTGGAAAACCCAAGTCAAGGTCAATCCTCACGCTAGATGCAAGACGCTGAAGCTGATACTGAACTCTGCTGAATCAAACAGTCTCTGGACCCAACAGTTCCTCTCTCAAAGCCAAACCCGGACTTCTCAAGGTAGAGATCAGAAACTCTCAAATCCAGATTCATCTGCTACCTGGCTAACTGAACTGTCATCTCCACAGATTTCAGTGAACCTGTCCCCCAGGCGTGAACCAGTTTCCAGTATTTATTCCATGTGCTTGTGTTCAATAAACTCATTTAAACCTTTTCTCTGTTTCCGTGGTGTTCTGCATATTGGGCCTCTCTGAACCCATCATGACAGAACACTGCGGCCAAACACAAGGCCCAGCAGACCATCTTCATCGTCGGTTGGAGGAGCAAGATGCTCAAATCCAGGGACAAACCCAAACCCTCCGTGAGATGCACAGAATGGTAATTTACCAAAATCAAGTAATTCAAGGCTTTGCAAACAATTTGAGCAGCGCTAACGCCACACCGCTAGCACAACCATTTCCGGGTCCAGTTCCTCCTCCGAGTTCACCGGCAGTGACGTCATCATCTGAGTTCCGACCTAGTCTCCCTGAAAAGTTCTCAGGTAATATAAAGGACTGCAAGGGATTTTTGTTTCAATGTCGATTAATTTTTCAAAACTCTCCTGGCAGTTTTCCAACAGATCACAAGAAGATTACATTTATTTTGTCCCAATTGACCGGAAGAGCCCTTGAGTGGGCGGAGGCTAGGTTTTCCTCCGAAGAAAGTCTTAGTTGTCGATACTCTGACTTTATTTCTGAGTTTTCTCAAGTTTTTAACCAGGAAACAGATCAAACAGTAGATTCTCGCGCTCTTTTGAATCTAAGACAAGGAAATTCTTCAGTAGCTGAATTCTCTATTAACTTCCGGGTTAAAGCCGCAGCTTCCGGTTGGAATCAATGTGCTTTAAAGAGTGCTTATTTTAAGGCTCTTAACGAAAATATTAAAGATGAGCTTGCAACCCTCGATGAACCAGCAACTCTTGAGGAATTAATCCGCCTAACAATTAGGCTGGATAATAGGATCCGAGCCAGAAACAGCTCTAAACCAAGGAATTTTGGTCCATTCGATTCTGCCCCAGCTTCAAATAATGTGACTGTTTTTTCTGCTCCTACAGAACATTTTTCCAAGCCGAGGTCTAAGACCCAATCTCTCCCTTTGCCAGTTCAAGCCTCTCATGCAGTAGAAACTGAAGCCGAACCCATGCAGGTTGGACATACGAGACTAACTCCTGAGGAAAGGTTAAGACGTGTCAGGAGCAAGCTATGCATCTACTGTGGTGAGAGTGGCCATTTCATTGCCTCATGCCCAGCTAAATCAAAAGCTGGGGCCCGTCAGAGGATCTGAGGAGTCTGACGGGCCATGTTATCGCTGAAAAATCTCCTCGCCTGATGCTTCCAGCCACTCAGTTCTTTTCTGATCAAAACCTCACATTATCTGCCTTTATCGATTCAGGCTGTGAAAGGAATTTAATTGACTCCAACCTGGTACAGCAGCTTCAGATTGAACCTGTTCCTCTAACCCAGCCTCTCTGTGTCTCCGCGATCGATGGAAAGAAACTTCACCAAGTTACTCATCAAACACAACCCCTCGAGCTGTTGATCTCAGGTAACCATCGTGAAACCTTAACCTTCTTTGTTTTTCCCTCTGCTTGTTCTCCTTTGGTGTTGGGGTTTGAGTGGCTGGAAAGACATAACCCCCATATAAATTGGACTGATCGTCACGTTGAGTCTTGGTCGACCTCTTGCCATGAGACATGCCTTCGTTCAGCAGCTCCCGCTGTGAGGTCTCCTAGAGGTGGGGGGGAGATGGACGCTCCTGACCTTACTTCTGTCCCTTCTGAGTACCATGATCTGGCTCCTGTCTTCAGTAAGGTCAGTGCTACGTCCCCTCCACCTCACAGACCATATGACTGTGCTATCGAACTATTACCAGGAGCACCTCTACCCAGCAGTAGACTTTATAATATCTCCAAACCAGAACGAGAGACGATGGAGAAATATATTAATGAGTCATTAGCTGCTGGAATAATCCGCCCCTCTTCATCTCCATTGGGAGCTGGCTTCTTTTTTGTTGGCAAGAAGGATGGTTCACTTAGACCTTGTATCGACTACAGAGGTTTGAACCAAATCACTGTAAAGAATAAGTACCCACTTCCTCTACTAGCTTCTGCATTCGAACCAGTACAAGGGGCTACTGTCTTTACTAAGCTCGATTTAAGGAACGCCTATCACCTTCTCAGGATAAGAGATGGTGACGAATGGAAGACAGCCTTTAAGACTCCTCTGGGCCAGTTCGAATACTTAGTCATGCCTTTTGGTCTTACTAACGCCCCTGCGTGTTTCCAAGCCTTAGTTAACGACGTTCTCAGAGACTTTTTGAATGTGTTTGTTTTTGTCTATATCGATGACATACTCATTTACTCCAATGATCTTTCTGAGCATAAGAAGCATGTCCGCCTGGTCTTACAAAGACTACTAGAGAATAAGCTTTTTGTCAAAGCCGAGAAATGCGAGTTTCACCAATCTTCAGTCACCTTTTTGGGGTTTGTGCTCGAGGGCGGGCAGGTTAAGCCATCTGAAGATAAAATAAGAGCAGTTTTGGAGTGGCCGGTTCCCGAGAACCGCAAACAGCTGCAGAGATTCCTGGGTTTTGCAAACTTTTATCGAAGATTCATCAGGAATTACAGTCAGACAGCTCTACCTCTTACTTCTCTAACTTCAGTCAAAAGAACCTTCCAATGGACCCCCGAGGCACAAGCTGCATTTGACAAACTTAAGATTTTGTTTTCCAGAGCTCCAGTGTTAATCCAGCCTGATTCCTCTAAACAATTCATCCTCGAAGTCGACGCTTCTGACTCTGGAGTTGGTGCTGTCTTATCTCAAAGACTAGAGACGGATCAAAGAGTTCACCCATGTGCTTTTTTTCCCCGTAGACTTTCCCCGGCTGAACAAAACTACGACGTTGGTGACCGCGAACTATAGGCCATCAAATTGGCATTAGAGGAGTGGAGACACTGGCTTGAGGGGGCTGAACACCCGGTTCTTGTTTGGACTGATCACAAGAACCTTGCCTACATCCAATCCGCAAAAAAGGCCAATCCTCGGCAGTCAAGGTGGTCACTATTCTTCTCTCGTTTCAATCTCATTATTTCTTACAGACCCGGATCCAAGAACATCAAACCAGATTCTCTCTCTCGTCTTTATTCCACTGATCAATCTGAGACGCCTGAACCTGTTCTACCCGCTTCCTGCACTGTTGGGGTGGTTACCTGGGAAATCACCGACCTTATAAACTCTGCCCTGGCTTCCGAACCTGACCCAGGTAACGGTCCACCAAACAAATCTTATGTTCCTTCTTCTGTCAGATCACGCCTGATCCAGTGGATGCTTACTGCCAAATTTTCCGCTCATCCGGGAGTGAGCAGAACCATCGCCCTTATCTCGAGACGTTTCTGGTGGCCTACCTTGCACAGGGATGTTAAGGAATATGTTCTGGCCTGTCCTACCTGCGCCAGAAACAAGACCTCACACCAACCACCTTCTGGCCTGCTGCATCCTCTTCCTGTTCCCACTCGCCCCTGGTCTCATATCGCAATTGACTTCGTCACTGGTCTTCCCATCTCCCGAGGTATGTCTACAATCCTTACCATTGTTGACCGATTTTCCAAGTCCTGCCATCTTACCCCCCTCAGGAAGCTCCCCACGGCTTTTCAAACCGCCCAGCTCCTTGTCAAACACGTCTTCCGTCTACATGGTATCCCACAGGAGATTCTTTTGGACCGCGGACCGCAATTCATCTCTCAAGTTTGGAAGGCCTTCTGCTCTGCACTTAACTGTAAGTCGTCTCTCACCTCAGGTTATCATCCACAGTCAAATGGCCAAACGGAAAGAATGAACCAGCAGCTTGAATCCACCCTTCGCTGTCTAACCTCCAATAATCCCTATGACTGGAGCCAACATCTCCCTTGGATTGAATACGCCCACAACTCTCTTAAGTCAGCTTCCATCAGGCAGTCCCCATTTCAGGTCAGTCTTGGTTACCAACCTCCACTTTTTCCTGGTGACGAGAGAGAGATTTCGGTCCAATCAGTCAACCACCACATCTGCTGTTGTCATCGAATTTGGAGAGACACCATCGCCGCACTCAATCGTTCCTCGGAGACCACCAAACGATTTGCCGATTCAAAGAGACGTTCTGCCCCAGATTACTCCGTCGGTCAGGAGGTATGGCTCTCCACTCGGGACATTTCCCTCAAGGGGATGTCCCGTAAACTTTCTCCCAGATTCATTGGTCCTTACAGGATTTCCCAGGTCATAAACCCTTCTGCCATACGCCTGCAACTTCCCCCGACTCTTCGTATACATCCCACGTTCCACGTTTCTCAAATCAAGCCTGTGATCTCCAGCCCTTTGTGCCCTCCGTCCGATTCCCCTCCACCCGCCCTGGAAGTCGATGGACATCCAGCCTTCACCGTTCGCCGGATCCTGGACTCCCGTCGGCGAGGTCGTGGCTGGCATTACCTTCAGATTGGGAGGGCTGCGGTCCAGAGGACCGTCAGTGGGTTCCTGGCTCCTACATCCTCGACCCTTCTCTCATCGAGGAGTATGAGCGCTCCCTCCCGTCGACGTCTTCTGGACCGCCAAGAGGCGGTCGTTGAGAGGGGGGTACTGTTGGGATCTGGAGAAGTTCCACCTTTCTCCAGCAGAGTTCGCTGTGGATCCTCCTCAGCTAAACCTTCGACACACCTGAGGCGCATCTCATCATCAGGAGGATCCCCCAGTATATAACCAGCCTTCAGGCCTTGCCTCAACGCCGCAGTGTTTAATCCAGTTTGGTTAGCACCTGAGCCTCACTTCTTCTGTGAATCTTTGTTGCTTCATATCTCCTAGTTGGATTCTAATCTCCATTCGTCTCTGCTTACAGGAAACCTGTTTTTGCCTTGTAAGCTCTGGATGAGCTTAACCTGCCGAGCCTGCCCTCAGAGCCAAACCTGAAGACTCTCCTCTGGATTTCCATGCTGCTCTGGACTAAGAGCTGGAAAACCCAAGTCAAGGTCAATCCTCACGCTAGATGCAAGACGCTGAAGCTGATACTGAACTCTGCTGAATCAAACAGTCTCTGGACCCAACAGTTCCTCTCTCAAAGCCAAACCCGGACTTCTCAAGGTAGAGATCAGAAACTCTCAAATCCAGATTCATCTGCTACCTGGCTAACTGAACTGTCATCTCCACAGACTCCAGTGAACCTGCCCCCCAGGCGTGAACCAGTTTCCAGTATTAATTCCATGTGCTTGTGTTCAATAAACTCATTTAAACCTTTTCTCTGTTTCTGTGGTGTTCTGCATATTGGGCCTCTCTGAACCCATCATGATAGTCTCCCTTTAAACCATGCGGTTGTTGAGTCATGAAAGTATGGTTTAATGGTATTTGTTAGTGTCAAAAGCTGGTGAGAAGATATTATTTGTCTCTCAAAACTGTTTATGATTATGTCAAGCAATTTCTAAAAAAAATTAGATAAATTTTCAATCGAAATTAAATTTGCTATAAAATATCAGACAGAAAAAAAATATATATATATATAAATATATATATATACACACAGTATGGATTCGGTGTAATATAGATGCCATCTAAAATGTTGAAAAGGAAAACCAGTTTTCCTTAGTTGCGTGACAGATTCAATTACAGGAAATTGAAAGAGACAGTGTGCATAGTCAGTATCATCTCATTCAAAACAGTGTAAGTATCAGTTATATATGGTGCATCATTTTTAGGGGTAATTTTAAATGTATGCTGTTACAGAGTTGTGATGGATGCGACATCTAAAATGACAAGTGTCAGACTGAATGAAATACATGATAGATTTATGCAAGTGTTTTTCAAAGCCCATTCATATATATTTTATGGCAACTCGGCTGCTTAAATGGCTTCAAAATGATTATATTCCAAACTACTCCCATATATGTTGTCAAATGTGTTCTTTTAAGTCATAATGCAGAAATCAAGCCATTACAACTCATCCTTTTTACTCTGATGGAATCAAAACATCAGAAGCTGCAGATACTAAATCAGTCTGATGCTTTCACACTTTAATTATTATTATTCAACTGCTGTTTGTAGTTATGATAATAAACTACATCAAAGCTTTCAATGGTAGGAATGAGGGAGGGCTGAACAAGCTGAGAGAAGGGTGCAGAGGATGAATCCCAAAGACT
Organism: Cyprinodon tularosa; assembly: GCF_016077235.1. Taxonomy (NCBI): domain Eukaryota; kingdom Metazoa; phylum Chordata; class Actinopteri; order Cyprinodontiformes; family Cyprinodontidae; genus Cyprinodon; species Cyprinodon tularosa. The sequence continues at coordinate 1,189,507 of NW_024039016.1, forward strand.
TTAATTCATTCACACTCTCTTTTCCCTCACTGCACCATTACAACTGGCTTCACAGCACACACCTACACATTTTTCTGCACTGCAGCCTTTCGACATGTTGTAATTGCACGCACACACACACACACACACACACATGCATGCGAGTTGAACAGCAGATGAAATAACACCCACATCAATGCCAGGACTAACGGAAACATGCAAACACAGATACTAAAATATTACATAACATGCCATCCTAAAAAAAAAAAAAAAGTTTCCTTTAATATAGGTTGTATTTACTCCATAGGTAAAGGCTAAACGATTTTGGTTAAATCTGTATAGTGAAACATTGGAGACACAGAGCATGTGAAATGGGTGTGACAGTCTGAAAGGATAATGATAGGCGACAGCCAAGCGGGGGCTCATCTTTGAGAGGTTCATGCACGAGGTGGAAGAAAATTAAATCTGCACAAGACGACATTATGAGCGTTAGTGACTAAAATTTTGGTTTGAAAATGCATTGAGGTAGAATTAGAAAGGAATGTTAAGGCGTAATGGATCAGAGAAAAATAATAACATTTTAGAAATTCCGTGCTCTAACTATTATCTTAAAACCCTGATTTTTTAAGTTCATATTAATTAAGTTTTCTTGCAATGTGATTTTCTTTTCTAGAAAAAACAATCCTTTCATTCATTTAACATTTCTTTATGTTGAAAATGTTAATGCAGTTTTCCTTTTAACAAAATTACCAGAAGCATAATCACCAGCACTCAAATAATAACTTTTGAATAAATCAGCATCAATTATTATTCTTGAATTTTTAATCCCTTACTTTCTGCTTCCTAGGATAGAAATTGGTCAAGGAATTTGGTTACCAACACTCCAGTACTGTACTGTGGTTTGGTGATGGATGGAACATTTCTGATTCAAATGATGCCTCTATAATAGATTTTATGTTGATGATTAAAGCAAGAGCTGTATCACAAGTGTGAAAACACAAACACAGAAAAATGTAACAGAAATCTCTAAAAATCTTCCCACAATATCTTATTGAAATTAAAGTCTTCACTACCATCTATATCTTGATTTATTTTTCCATCCATCCATCCATCCATCCATCCATCCATCCATCCATCCATCTTCCTCCGCTTATCCGGGGTCGGGTCGCGGGGGCAGCAGCTTAAGAAGGGAGGCCCAGACTTCCCTCTCCCCAGCCACTTCTTCCAGCTCTTCAGGGGGAACCCCAAGACGTTCCCAGGCCAGCCGAGAAACATAGTCTCTCCAGCGTGTCCTGGGTCTTCCCCGGGGCCTCCCCCCGGTGGGAGGTGCCCGGAACACCTCACCAGGGAGGCGTCCAGGAGGCATCCTAAACAGATGCCCAAGCCACCTCAACTGGCTCCTCTCGACGTGGAGGAGCAGCGGCTCTACTCCGAGTCCCTCCCGGATGACTGAGCTTCTCACCATATCTCTAAGGGAGAGCCCAGCCACCCTACGGAGGAAACCCATTTCGGCCGCTTGTATCCGTGATCTCGTTCTTTCGGTCATGAACTCTGGGTCATGACCGAAAGAACCGGAAACGAGCCCGACTTACTGCCGGCAATGCGGACCAGACTCTGACACCGGTCATACAGGGACCTGACAGCCCGTATCAAAGGGCCTGGCACCCCGTATTCCTGGAGAACCCCCCACAGGGCCCCCCGAGGGACACGGTCGAACGCCTTCTCCAAGTCCACAAAGCACATTTAGACTGGTTGGGCGAACTCCCATGCACCCTCCAGGACCCTGCTGAGGGTGTAGAGCTGGTCCAGCGTTCCACGACCAGGACGGAAACCACACTGCTCTTCCTGAATCCGAGGTTCGACTATCCGACGGACCCTCCTCTCCAGCACCCCCGAATAGACCTTGCCGGGGAGGCTTAAGAGTGTGACTCCCCTGTAATTGGAGCACACCCTCCGGTCCCCCTTTTTGAACAGGGGGACCACCACCCCAGTCTGCCAATCCAGGGGGACTGCCCCCGATGTCCATGCAATGTTGAAGAGTCGTGTCAGCCAACACAACCCTACAAAATCCAGGACCTTGAGGAACTCCGGGCGGATCTCATCCACCCCCGGGGCCCTGCCACCGAGGAGCTTTTTAACCACCTCGGCGACCTCGCCCACAGAGATTGGAGAGCCCAGTCCAGACTCCCCAGGCCCAGCTTCCTCAATGGAAGACATATTAGTGGGATTGAGGAGGTCTTCGAAGTATTCCGCCCACCGACCCACAACGTCCCGAGTCGAGGTCAGCAGCACACCATCCCCACTATAAACAGTGTTGGTGCTGCACTGCTTCCCCCTCCTGAGACGCCGGATGGCGGACCAGAATCGCTTCGGAGCCGTACGGAAGTCTTTCTCCATGGCCTCTCCAAACTCCTCCCACACCCGAGTTTTTGCCTCAGCAACCATCCGAGCCGCATGCCGCTTCGCCCGCCGGTACCCATCAGCTGATTCCGGAGTCCCACAGGCCAAAAAGGCCCGATAGGCCTCCTTCTTCAACCTGACAGCATCCCTCACCGGAGGTGTCCACCAACGGGTTCGAGAGTTGCCGCCACGACAGGCACCGACAACCTTGCGGCCGCAGCTCAGATAAGCTGCCTCGACAATGGAGGAACGGAACATGGTCCACTCGGACTCAATGTCCCCCACCTCCCCCGGGATGTGTTCGAAGTTCTGCCGGAGATGGGAGTTAAAGCTCCGCCTTTAACTTCGGGGTGGGTTAAAATGCAGAGTTAATTCCCCCATTGTGGGACAATAAAGGGATTTACAATTATATACATTCCTTTATTTCATTAAATGTGCAAGAACTCATCTCTGCCTCGTTCTATTCTGCCTCTGGGTCCACAATATTCACCAAACCTGACAACCTTATACTTCAAGGTAGTACAAGTTGAAGCTCCACTTGAAATATTAAACCCTGTAAGTACAGGGAGTAGAGCAATGGTGCAGTGAAAGTTAAAGCTCCTAACTGTAGGAAAGCAAAACCAGTGTTTTTGACGGATGTCCAGTACAGCAATCTAACCCTTAGTGAACTCTTCATGTCGGTTCTCTATAACCACAAAGAAAAACACCACAATTTAAACATTAAGTCAAATCGAACACAAAATAAAGTAGGCTTTCTGTGTACTGAAAAATTTAATAGATTACAGTAGATATAAAATTTGAGGCATAAAAGCCTATCTATGGTGGGTCTCCACTCCACCATATACTTGTAAACAATTGAAATCTATTCAAATTCTCAAATACAAGCTCACATTGGAAATCGTTTAAAACAATTCCTCTGAGTGATCTGTGTCCATGCAGGCAACCCGCAATTCTTGTAAGACCAATGTTGATGCAGAGAGTGTTTTCTATTTTTTATTGATAAAATAAATAAGATTACAGAAATAAAAAAAAACAAATATTCTTTGATCAGCAGTTAGCAGCAGACATGGGCAATGTGGAGTCAACAAGTCATCTCCATGTCATGTATTTAATCTACCCAGCCAATTAACCAGGTGAGTCCAATCTGCACGGGTTAATTCACAGTGAAGATTGGACTCACCTGCTTCAGTGGCTGGGTAGAACAAATACATGATATGGAGATGACTTGTTGACTCCACATTGCCCATGTCTGGTTAGCAGCATGAACAGGGAGCTGCAAACTTGAATCATCAGAGGAGATTTACCTCCAAGCTAAGTTGCAGAAAATCAAATGGAAATTTTTCACCCTCTTGTATGTTATATTAAAAAACTCTGAGAAGAAAAGCCATTTGTGTGTAAGCAGTAGTGCATTTTGAATTTAGAGACAAGAAGAAGAGAAACTTTCTGGGTCACGAGTGATGAGACAGACAAAGACAGGTTGAGTTATAAAATATTTACAATGGATATTTGCTACTTCATGCTTTGGTTTTATGATTTTTTTTTTAAGATTATAATGCACTGATATAGCCTCATACCAGATGGATTTTCAGCTTTGGGTTAACAAATCAAAACATTATGGATCTCTTCTTTTAGCTTTTCAAACAAACAGAAACTTTGTGTATGTTTTGCTATACTGCCTGAATTAAAACTAAATGATTGATTTGACTTTGGAACTTCTTTTCTGTTTACTATTTATCACACATAATATTTTGTGTCAGTCATTCCACAAGCATTTTTGAAATGGACTTGATGTGTTTTAAAGTTGTTGACTCAACAAAGGTTGATGGTCTGCTGATACTCTTGCTCACTGACCGTACAAAAACCGGACAAAAGCCCAAGAGCTAAAATAAGACATCAGGCTGTCAGAGCTGCTTCTTATCTACTGTCAAACGTCACATCAACCAGTCATAAACATTTTAGATGAAGCTGATTATTCTAGAAAGGCTTTTTTAAATTTATTTAGGCTGTCTGCATGTTTAGGACTGTATTTAGGTGGAGATTAAAACAGCAAAACAAGTGTCCGATAAAATGATTAACAAGCTGATGAAATGTGAGCATGTATTGTTTTAATTATTAACCCGTAAATCTCAAAAACCATTCTAGCCATTCAATTGGGATCCTTGGTGTTTATTAAAAATCTGATGAGTTCCGGGAGTTACTTAATCACATTCCCTGCGATCCTGTGATCTCTATCCAACTTCAACATCAAACCAAAATGCTTTACAACACATAGAAAGCAGGAAGCTTTGCGTCGCCACCGGCAGAAAATTCTCATCAGCAGAGCTGCTCTATGTCTATGAATGAAAACCACCAATCACAGTGGCCTTCCAGATGAAGGGGCACCTGTAAAGCATGGGGTAAGGACTTGTCTGGGAGAAGTGGGTGCTATAAAGAAATCCTATTGCAAAGTGAAATGGCAACAAGCCCTTCTGGCGAACTAAAGGAAGGACCTAAACATTCACTTTGATGTTTTCATAAGCAACTAGCCATCATGACACCTTCAAAGGAAGTCATTTTCCCCCTGAGGTTTTCCGTTGGATGTTAAAGACTAGTGCTCTGTATTGATTCAGCTCAGTATGGGTCCTGTAAGTCTGCAGGGAGAAACCTAAGAATGATGACCACATACTTGCAGCAGAAGTGCTTGGGTGTGTGTGTGTGTGTAAACTGCAAACAACCACTCATTTTATAAACCTTGCACATGTCAGAATATAAAAAGGAGGTTCTGAAGGTGGTGTTCATTTATTTACATACTGAGAGGGCATGGGGGCTGTTATTTTTTTTATGCCTGTCCTTCTTTATCAAAGTGATGCGCGGAGGAACATATTTGCTAGAGTTTTTGTTAGCACTGCTTTTAAAAAAAACTTGTTGTGGCATTTTCCACAGCAAAACAGGCTGCAGCCAAAGCAGTGCTCTATTGCTCTATGCTTAGCCTACATGCATAACAGTTAGTGTTGCTACAGGTCCAATGAAACAAAGCTGTTGTAGCACAGATTATTTTGATAACTTAAGTCTTCTTACAAAAATAAAGGTAGTTAAGTCATTCTTTTCTGCTTTTCAGTGCTTGAAATTGACTGAAATAACCGTGACAAAATATCTGCTATGTTTTTTTATACATCGGAAAACAATATCATCAAGACAAATGGACAGTAGCCATATGTACTCCCTACACTGCAAAAAATTTTAATCTAAATAAGTAGTTTTTTCTTAAAATAAGTGAATTTTTCCTTGAACTGATGAGGTAAGACAGACACTTTGCCAATGGAACAAGACAATTTACATTTGAAATAAGAAAAAACTATTGTGTTGTCTTATTTCAAGTGCATATTATCCAATTATCTCGTTTTAACTGTAAAAATACTCATTCCATTGGCAAACTATCTTATTTACCTGCTCAAATTAAGGGTAAATACATTTTATTTAATAAATTTCTTCTTATTTTCAGATCGTTTTTGCAGTGTAAACCATATGCAAAGTAACGTTGCTTAATGGCTGTCAATTTCAATCTGGTGTCCATCAAGAATTTGATGCATTTAAGTGAACATTGGTCTTGTAAGGCATTATGTTCTATATTAAATAAAGACTTTTAATTATAAACGCTCATATTTGCCAACAATTCATGTAAGCCAATCATTTTTAACCATCTTTGAAATAGATATATATTGGCTTTGGGTACTCTACCACCCATGAACTTTTGGAATAACTTACATTTAATGAAACATGTATCTTGGCCAGATGACAGTTCCTGTATCCTAGAGTTTTAAAAGACCCTTCACTTGCATATTGTGTTATAAAATAGTTGGGCAAAGTACAAAGAATGTAACTAACCCCAACTTGTGACACACAGCATGAGATGGACTGAAAGAAAACAGAAGGATATATGACCAAGGCTGCTTTCCTTTTTTTTCCCAATTGCAACTCAAAAACATACACTCATACAGTGTAACCCATAAACAAACATGGAGTACATTAAATCATTTACATAGAATTTACATAGAAAGGTACCAGGTAGGATATGAACCCTGAAATCTTGCCAGACTATATTACAATCTCTTGCTGCATGTATCATATAGGCTGGTGTACTTAATAGTGATACAAATATCAAAAACATCATGTCAGTGCAAAAGGAATAAAAGGTAATATATCTGGTATGTATTTAAACCAGCCACAGAGAAATCTGCATCTCTGGCTTCATTAGCTGCATCATAAAGTCATTGAGAAAATATGCAGTAGATTGGGATCGAATTTTATTTTTAGGGCATTTGGACATTTTTTTTTTTTATCTAATAAAAGAAAATATGCCTTAATCATAACAATGCGATTTTCTCAACCATTGTGCCACGTATCTGCATTATGAAGAAGACTGCTTTTTAAAACATAAGAAATATATCTACATATTTTGCAAGGATTTTGGCAGTGTGACCTATGGGTAATAATTGTATGGATAAAGAGGCCTATAGATGCATGTGAACGTTTATATGTATGTTTATTTGTACATTAACTAATTTTATTGCCCACTTAATGGACTTTTGGAAGAGCGTAGACTTATAAGTTAGTAGGAAGCAGAAAAATTGTAGGTGTTAGTTACTGTAGGAAGGTGAACAGGTACGAATAAACAAGGTTTTATTCCTCATGTCTCTCTTCAGACATAAGCACAAAATTATACATAGAATGTGTTTATATATGTAACGAATTATATAAAAAAGGGTTTGCATCTTTAAAATTTGTTAATTTTTACTTGGTTATGTTAAATAACGTTATTTATTCATTTGTTGGTGGGCTAAACTCTACATTCCAAGATTATAAAAAGAAAAAAAATAGAGCCAAATAAGTTTTTATTTGAAAAAACAGAGCTGGAGCTGATTTTTCTTATTCTATTCAAACCATGTAGAGGGAATCCAAAACCAGAGTAATGAGGGAAACCTTCATTCTTTGAATATCAAAGAACCACATACTCTTACTTCAAAGCTGTGCAAAGGATTGACACAAAGATTTCCACCAACCTTCCCCACAAAAGCAAAAATGTTGAAAAATAAATTGATTTCTAAAACAGTCTGTATGCATGTCCTTGGGCGATATTCTTTTTTTAATTCACAATTCATCTAAAGCTGGGTGTGAGCAGATCAGCCTCACATCATGATCTTATGTGCACACATTCAGCTCGGAATGAGCTAAAAGCAGCTCATTAATCACGACGGATGGGAAAATAGTCCCAAAATTATTGTCTTTGTGTTGAATCATAACAGTAACATACAGGGAAAAGCATTTAGCCACAAAAATTCAGGGCATTTATATGGTCAATCTACGGGGTTTCTTCCTTGAAGTGGTTGCTATAACTTTTCATACACTCTTGCCCATAAGTGAACATTGGCTTTACATGGCTACTAAATGAATTAAGCATGTTTAGCATTTTTCCCACCTGCGAAAGTAAGTTCCCCCACATTACATATTGCGTATTTAGGTCTGTAGAGGTCTCGGCATGGTACATCACATAACTCAAAAAGTCAATTATTACCTACCCATCTGTGTATGGTGGTCAATAGCTGTCTCCTCACTCTGAGTTCCAGCAAATGGTCAAATAGTTGCAAGCTTAAATTAAAATTCAGATACTTTACACACCAAATTTGACCAAAGGGCTTCACAGGTCCACTTGTTAAAATAAACAGAACATTAAAACATTGAACAAAATAAACAAACACAACCTATTAAATAAAAAGGTATGGGTAAAAAATAAATAAAATAAAATAAAAGACTACCAGCCCGGTAATTTTATTAAATGGGTTTAAAAAGCCAAGCTAAAAAGATTGTTTTTAACACAAACCTAAAATCCCTCTTACAGTGAAAACTGAGCCAACCGAACAGAAAAGCTTATGCCAGACAGATAGGAGCAAAACCAATTAAGGGCTTGGAGGACTGTCATTAGTGCTCTAACAACTCTGTATGCAGAAATGAAGGAATCTTCACCACTGCAGATTATCATAGTGTTTGATTAGGTGATGCTTTTCTCTAGTCATTGCAGGAACATTTAGTTAGAACTTGCATTAACTCAGTATGTCACTTGTATCTCAATTTACAGCCACCATACAGTGAGATAGACAGACATGTACAAATATTTGTTGTACCACATCCTATCCACACTGCAAACAATTTAAATATAAATAAGTCATTTTTTTCTTAAAATAAGTGCAATTTTTCTTGAATTGAGGAGATAAGGCAAGGCAAGGCAAGGCAGCTTTATTTGTATAGCACATTTCAGCAACAGGGCAATTCAAAGTGCTTTACATAAAATCAGTTAAAAAATGAATAAAACACAGAAGAAAAAGTTAAAAAATAAAAACAGAATAAAACACAACAATAAAAATTACAGTGCGGTATAAGAGATTAAACAGTGAAGAAATGAACGCCATTTAGAGAAAGGCAACATCAAAAAGAAAGGTCTTCAGCATTGATTTAAAAGAACTGAGAGAAGCAGCGGACCTGCAGGTTTCTGGGAGTTTATTCCAGATGTGAGGACCATAGTAACTGAAAGCTGCTTCCCTCTGTTTAGTTCTGATCCTATGAACAGAAAGTAGACCTGTCCCAGATTACCTTAGAGGTCTGGGGGGTTATAGTGTACTAGCAGGTCAGAAATTTATTTTGGCCCTAAATCGTTTAGTGATTTATAAACTAGCAAAAGTACTTTGAAATCAATTCTTTGAGACACTGGAAGCCAGTGTAAGGACTTCAGAACTGGAGTGATGTGATCCAGTGTATTGGTCTTAGTGAGGACTCTAGCAGCAGCGTTCTGAATCAGCTGCTGTCTGATTGATTTTTTTGGGAGACCTGTAAAGACCCCGTTACAGTAGTCAAGTCTACTGAAGATGAAAGCATGGATAAGTTTTTCCAAGTGCTATTGACACATAAGTCCTTTAACCCTTGATATATTCTTAAGGTGATAATAGGCTGACTTTGTAATTGTCTTAATGTGGCTGTTAAAATTCAGGTCAGAGTCCATGACTACACCAAGATTTCTGGCTTTCTGTTGTTGTTTGAAGCTGAGCGCAGACTTTTAAGCGTTCCTCTTTTGCTCCAAAAACAACCACCTCAGTTTTTTCCTCATTTAATTTCAGAAAGTTCTGGCACATCCAGACATTAATTTGTTCTATGCACTTAGTCAGTTTTTGTATTGGACTATAGTCCCCCTGGCGATAAGGTTATATAAATTTGTGTGTCATCCGCATAACTATGGTAGCTTATTTTATTGTTCTCCATAATCTGAGCCAGTGGAAGCATGTCGATGTTAAACAGAAGAGGCCCCAGAATGGAGCCTTGGGGAACTCCGCACGTCATTTTTGTACACTCAGATGTATAATTACCTACTGACACAAAGTAATCCCTATCCTGTAAGTAGGATTTAAATCAGTTTAGTACTGAGCCAGAGAGCCAACCCAGTTTTCCAATCGGTCTCTTAAGATGTTGTGGTCAACCGTGTTAAATGCAGCACTGAGATCAAGTAATACCAAGACTGAAATTTTGCCATTATCTGTGTTAAGGCGGATGTCATTAAAGACCTTAACGAGTGCCGTCTCAGTACTGTGGTGTGGTCGGAAACCCGACCGAAATGTATCAAAACTGTTGTTTAGTGACAAGAAATAGTTGAGTTGTTGAAAAACTGCCTTTTCAATGATTTTACTTAAAAATGGAAGGTTTGAAATCGGCCTATAGTTGCTCATTACGGATGTGTCTAGATTGTTCTTTGTTAAGAGTGGCTTGATTACTGCAGTTTTCAGGGCCTGTGGAAAGATACCTGTAAGAAGAGACACGTTCACAATCTGTAGAAGATCAGAAGCTAAAAAATTTGAGACATTTTTGGAAACACCCGTTGGTAGAATATCAAGGCAACACGAGGAGTTTTTCAGATGTTGTATTATGTCTTCCAGGTTTTTATGGTTGATCACATGAAATTCTGTCATATTGGAACTAGTTCTGCTTGAAAACTGTGGCAACACATATCCTGTACTTGATATGGAGGCACTGACTGTTTGTCTAATCTTCTGAATTTTGTCTTTGAAGAAGGAGGCAAAATCATTGCAGGCCTTGGTAGATAAAAGTTCAGATGCTACTGGTACTGGAGGGTTTGTTAACCTATCAACAATAGCTAACAGAGCATGTGAATTATTATTGTTTCTAGAGATAATATCAGAGAAGAAGGACCGCCTTGCATTCCTCAGTTCCAAATTATAAATGCGAAGTCTCTCTTTATAGGTGTTGTAATGGACCAGGAGATTTGTTTTTCACCACCTTCATTCCGCTTTTTGTCACTCTCTTTTCTCCATGGAGACCTTTTCTTACCAGAGACAACTTTGACCCTAGTGGGAGCAATGGCATCAATAACATTTGTAATTTTAGAGTTGAAAAGATCTACAAGCTCAGTGACTGATAGCCCTGAAAGGGCGGGGGTGGAGGAAAAAAGCTGAATAAATGTTTCAGTGGTGTTTTCAGTGATAAACCGTTTTCTAATTATCTTTGTTTGGACAATTTTGGGCAGAGAGATAGAGCCGTTAAAGAAAACACAGGAATGATCAGACAGAGCAACATCAGTCACCACAACCTTGGAAATGTTCAGACCCTTGGAGACTATCAGGTCCAGAGTGTGCCCCTTATTGTGCGTGGGTAAGTAAGTAAGACGCTTTGCCAATGAAACAAGACATTTGACATTTAAAATAAGAAAAAAAACTATTGGATTGTCTTATTTCAAGTGTATATTATCTAAATATTATCTAATACTCATTGATTTGGCAAATAATCTTATTTACATACTCAAATTAAGGGTTAATGCACTTGATTTAATGCATTTTTACTTATTTCTAGATCATTTTTGTAGTGCAGTCTTTTTTTTTTCAACATTGACGGTTAGGACAAGTAATTCACCCAAGTTGTAAAAAAAATCTTTGTCACTGAAATAGAAGACAGACATGCATTAGTGTGGGACATGTATCTAGGGTCAAATATTATCATACATTATGAAAAGATATTCATAATGTCACATTTTTTAAATGAAACCTATATTCTATGTTCTACTGGATGTCAATTGGATTTAACGGTTACAATTTTCTCCCCTAGTGAAAGCAAAAGTGAATAAGACCCTCTACTTTAGATATGTACCTGCATTTAAGTACAGCTGAACAGCCAATAGCTACACCAGCCAGCCTGCTCTCAGGGCAAAAGTAGAGAATGTGATGATGGAATATTAAGCAGAATGTGAGTTTAAATTAGAAGTGCTTCCTATCTCTTAAAGTGCTTATGCAGCAGTCACTCTTCACATACACAAGCACAAATTGCATTACTCAATTGAACATTTTATGGTTATGCATGTCAGAGAGGCTCTCACATTTAACATCCAACTAAAAGTTCAGTTGGCAACCGTAGCCATGTCATAGCACCTTCTGCCATTTATTCAACGTTTGAGGACTATGAATTCTGAGTTTTCTGATGAATAATTTTGTTTCTGCTTGCTTTAGATTCCTTGTTGTTTCAATTTCTTTGTTGTTTAAAATGGCTTTTTTTTTTTTAATCTTTAACCATATTGTATTTTATGGTACTTGAACAAAGAAATCCAGTCACTTAGTAGAAGTATCTAAACCCCTTTGAGGGATTTTCATATTAAATCATATTACAGCAATAAGTCAACGCATTTTGCAGGAATCTGATAAAGAGCTTTATAATTAGGGTTTATAAAGTTTATAAATATTAACCTTGTATTGTCTATTTATATTTAGCCTCCCCAAGCCAGTACTTCTTAATACTACCTTTAAATAACTGTGCTAGCAAGGCCTGCTACAGATTTAAGCCTGAATTTGGAGTGGAGCATTCTGATCCCTTACCAAGCTTTAATTTAAATGGTTCAACAGTAGCTCTGGTTGTATGTTCAGTTTTATGGTCAAGGTGGACAGTGAATCATCACCCAACTCATTTAAAGTCCCTAACCTCTTCCTGATGTCTCTGACCAGCTTTCCTACCCCTGCTGGAGAAAAACCATCATCCCAAACTGTTATAATTACCATCTTGCACTGGAATGTTAAAGCTTTAAAGCACTGAACCTGCCTGTTCTTGTCTGATCTCAGTGGTGAGAGTGTTTGAAGCTTAGCTGAGTGTTTCTGATTACCTGACCCTGACCTGTTCTGCCTCTCAACCACTGAGCCTGGCTTCAGACTCCTACATGCTCTCTGGGGCTGCAGCATCTGGCACACACTAGGCAACGCCTGCCGCATCTTGTTGGCAGCCCACCGGCTGGATCCTACCTCATTCTCTGGGCACAGACTGAACACTAAAACCAGGTTAGTGACTTAGGTGTTCATAACCATTCTCCCTCCAATTATCGTGGTCACTAACTTGTGTTTCTCTCCTGTCGAGGTTCCTGCCTTAGACACCCTAGCTGCTGCTACTGCAGATCTGGTTTTTATATAAGTTGAGTTATCCCACTGTTTGTCTTGCCTGACTACTGAGTCCCTCTGTTTTGATTCATGACATCAATCCCCTGTTTCATGGTGTGACACCCCTTAAATAAACAAATTTCTTTAAGTTGTATTGAAACAACTTTAAAAGGAAAATACTTGAAATATATAAATAAAAAGCTTTATGTGAGATGTAACCAACAACCACCTGGAAACAATGGATAAAAACAACTCCCCTTTTCTCAATAGGTTGGAAATTGCTTTGATGTTTTAAACTGTATATTTTTCCTAAAATTAGCTCATGTAATGGAGAAAGATCCATGACAAATTCGTAAACTTGGCTCATATTTGTGTATTTTAATTAATATTGGAAGGCTTTCTGAAAACAAAAGACTCAAATGACGTACAGCGTAATGGATAAAAAAAGATTTCCTTTTATGTGAAGGAATACATTTTAGGGATAAATTTAGCATAAACCAGAGACCAGAAGGCAAAAAGCAGACAGAATATTTAGTTTTATAATTCTTGTGTATGTTGGTCTCAAATTATTTCTTCCCCTCTGTCTGTAAATAAAAGAAAACACTAAATGAACCAGCTAACATAAGAAGTTGAATTGAGTGCCAATTATCACATACATACAAATCAAACTAATTCTGCTTTTGTCTGCAGCTAAGCACAACATCTACAAAGATAATATCAGAGGAAAACAAACGAAGAAAAAAGATGAAACAAATGTGTTTTGAAGAGACGTACAGTAGATATGGCAAGAGACTGCAGGGAGGAGTGTGTGGGTTTTTGTTATGCAAACCCCAGGTGGCGCTTGTTGTCCTCCAAAGATGAAGCATCATCAGGCAGGAAGAAGAGAAGCAAATAAGAAGAGAGAGAGTTTGGAAGAAGTACGGGACAGAAATGAAGGAATAAGGGTTTAAAGGGAGAAATAATATACCCAGATGGTGGAGATTAAATTTGTTGAATTCATAAATAGAGAAAAGAAGGAAGTGGGAGGTTTGATGTGCTAAAATGGTTTCTTATATGAGAGAGCACAATCAGTATTATTTGGCAAATAATGCCTTGATCTTGTGGTTGCCTCTCTGTACGAGTAACAGTTTCTAATGAGCACAACAGCAAGAAACAGCTCTGCAAGATACATCCCCCCACACACACACCCACGCGCAAAACTCAACTCTCACGGGGGCTGTTGTCGATAACAGCTTGTACTCTACACCTGATGCCTCTGTAGGGATAGTTGTCTTCATGCTGAAGCAGCAGGAAGGAACATCCACAGAGATATTTTATGACGCCCGTCTGACTGCTGACTGAGGAAGGGCTTCACTGTTCCAGATCTTGACCTGGCTATTGCTTTGGAAATCCCAACTCTGACCTCACATCAGCACTTAAAACTGATGCCACCCTGCTGAGCCATTGAGGTATAGAAGATGGGCCAGCAGATAGATTTAGGGCAACATTGCCCCCTACTGGTCAAGATGCAATAGCATATATGGTAGAGATGACGTAAGGCTGTGGAGAGCAAAGTGAATATGGTACAGATAAAAAAAAAGTTTTCTTCCTGAAAGAAGTACAAAAATTACAACTAAGGTAAAAGCAAATTAAATGTCCTTAAATTTATAGTTAAATTCAGCAGCAGCCATTCAACAAATTTACATCACAAACGAGTATTATCTCCAATTTAAAAGGAAAAGGGGTTAGGTAGAAGAAATGTAGTGAGATCAGTAGCATCTCCAAGGAGGTTCAAGAGAGAAAGGATACACTTTGATGAGTTTCTAAATTTTATTTTCAGAATAGGCTTTTAGTCTAATAATGTCAGATTAAATAATACTACTTCAACGATAGTATCTAGGTGTTATCTTTCATCTTTTCCCTTTTTTTCTGTTTTTCCTCTTCTGTTAAAAAAAAAAGAAAAAAAAAGAACAGGCTTTTATATTGTGTTCCCCTGCTGCTTTTTCCTCTAACTCACTCATGGCCTTGGCATAATTTGGCACAAAGTTCACCATATATGGGTTATAAAAACTGCAGAATCACAGTTCAAACATAACTAAATCTGTCAATATTTATTATAAAGTTAACCAAAACAAGAACAAACTAATATTTTGTTTAAAAGATTCCCAGGAAAGCTGGAAAATTTTCATTTTAGTAAGCCACTCCAAGATCATTTAGTTTCCCCCATGTGGCCAGGCAGTACACAGCTTCCTGGAAATTTGATTCCAAGTTGAATTTAAAACCATATGCTACCAAGACCACTTAACTTTAGAAAGGGACAGGAGAGGAAATGTTTCATTTGTCCCACAATGCAGAAATTGTAGGACAAATGAGTGGTGGGCTGGCAATCTGTGCGGTTCACCGTGAGCATCCTGGAAGTTAAGGGTCCTGCTCAGGGACCCAGAGTAAAAGTTTTAGCTTCAAATGAGCTATTTTGTTCCCTCTCCAGGATTACTATCTTCTGCTCTCTAACCAGGGGGGGACAGAACGTATTCTAAGTAATCCTTGGTGAAGCTTTGTGATAAACAGCGATTATATCCCCATCGAGATGTCCCTTTTCTGTTGGATGATATCTAAAAGTGGTCAGTCAAAGAGGAATACTGATCTTGACACTGATGAATATACACTCACCGGCCACATTATTAGGTACACCTGTCCAACTGCTCGTTAACACTTAATTGCTAAGCAGCCAATCACATGGCAGCAACTCAGTGCATTTAGGCATGTAGACATGGTCAAGACAATCTCCTGCAGTTCAAACCGAGCATCAGTATGGGGAAGAAAGGTGATTTGAGTGACTTTGAACGTGACATGATTGTTGGTACCAGAAGGGCTGGTCTGAGTATTTCAGAAACTGCTGATCTACTGGGATTTTCACGCACAACCATCTCTAGGGTTTACAGAGAATGGTCCGAAAAAGAAAAAACATCCAGAGCGGCAGTTCTGTGGGTGGAAATGCCTTGTTGATGCCAGAGGTCAGAGGAGAATGGCCAGACTGGTTCGAGCTGATAGAAGGGCAACAGTGACTCAAATAACCACCCGTTACAACCAAGGTGGGCAGAAGAGCATCTCTGAACGCACAGTACGCCGAACTTTGAGGCAGATGGGCTACAGCAGCAGAAGACCACACCGGGTGCCTCTCCTTTCAGCTAAGAACAGGAAACTGAGGCTACAATTTGCACAAGCTCATTGAAATTGGACAATAGAAGATTGGAAAAACGTTGCCTGGTCTGATGAGTCTCGATTTCTGCTGCGATATTCGGATGGTAGGGTCAGAATTTGGCGTCTACAACATGAAAGCATGGATCCATCCTGCAGTGGTGTCATGGTGTGGGGAATATTTTCTTGGCACTCTTTGGGCCCCTTGGTACCAATTGAGCATCTATGCAACGCCACAGCCTACCTGAGTATTGTTGCTGACCATGTCCATCCCTTTATGACCACAATGTACCCAACTTCTGATGGCTACTTTCAGCAGGATAATGCGCCATGTCATAAAGCTGGAATAATCTCAGACTGGTTTCTTGAACATGACAATGAGTTCACTGTACTCAAATGGCCTCCACAGTCACCAGATCTCAATCCAATAGAGCATCTTTGGGATGTGGTGGAACGGGAGATTCGCATCATGGATGTGCAGCCGACAAATCTGCGGCAACTGTGTGATGCCATCATGTCAATATGGACCAAACTCCCTGAGGAATGCTTCCAGCACCTTGTTGAATCTATGCCACGAAGAATTGAGGCAGTTCTGAAGGCAAAAGGGGGTCCAACACGTTACTAGCATGGGGTACCTAATAAAGTGGCCGGTGAGTGTAGATGTTCTCTTCTTAAAGTAAAATCATGTTAAAGTATCTTTGCAGCTGGACCACTCTGTTTGTAACTGATACAAAAAAAACCATCAGTTATGCAGTTTGTGGTAGCATATATGGCAACTTTTAACATTTATAAAGGAACCATACATGCCACGAAACACGTTAAAAACTGCTTTGAAAGAGGTAGATGTTCATTATATATTTAATCTTTTTAATGAAGGTATTGATAATCCAGTATGGCTGTACTAAATCCATTTTTTTGGAATAATATGGAAATAAAGATTTGTTTGCAGTAGTGCTATACTCTTCATATTTAAATTAGGAGTGAAGCCTTTTAAAGCTTTTATATCTCATTAATCTCCATCAAAACTGTTCTTTGTTTCCTCTTATCCTCCCCATTTTTACAATCTTTTTTACTCCACCATCCTCCTCTTACCTCCTTCTGAAAAGCCATTTATATCATCCTAATTAACTTCTGTCCTTTGTAATATGCGTTAACCTCAAACGAAGTATCTAAACTGAACACCCGTGCTTTCACATTATTTAATTATCTGAAATTAAAATGTATTTTAAAAAGAGCAAATTATTTATTACAACCTCCTTAGTCACTCTCACCATTATCCCTTTATGTATTATTTCATATTAGTAAGTATATCACTGTTACTTCTTTTAATTTGCCAAAGTCTGGAGGGTCCTGTTGGGCATGTCAGTCTCAGAGTCCATAATGTGTAATTTAACAAACAGGCTTCCCTGTCTCTGATCAAAGATCTTTGTTCTGTCTCCTTGCTTAGATACATTCATCTATAATTACAGTGTATGCTTCTTGGAACCTAACCAGATAAAAAAAAATAAAATAAAACTTTTACATTTCATTTGATAAAAATCTACAATAACTTTCCACAAAACACAATACCAAATATTACCATAATAGCTATTTTATTATTTCCTTCATGGAAGCTGCCAGGTGGGAGTCTGTCTCTGCAAGAGTTAACAAATTACATATTTGCCCTTTGAGGATTCATCTGCTTTTGTGAATAAATAACATTTTCATATCCGCTCAGTGTGGTTGGCATTTCAGGTTCAGGGAAGCAGAGCAATCAGGACTGGATTAATAAAATGGTTCAATGCCTCGGGGTGAATCAAGGAATGCACGTTAAGGAGAACAACAGGGAACAGGTTTTTTTTATCCAAAACTATTTGTATTGGAAGCTGCGCTGTGGAAGGAATGCCTGTTAACTAGACATGAGGCTCTGAATACCAAACACAATTAATTAAATCTCTTACAATGGTAATTAGGCCTTCTTCAAACAAAAACTAACAGCAGTTGAATGTATAATATCACTGGGCCTTAACGTGGCATTAAAACTGAATAAAGAAATATAATCTGTTCCTGTCATGATAGATTATCTGCTCTTGACTTTCCTGCAGTTTATTGGGAATGAAACATATTTTGTGGTGACCTTTGCTTGAATAAACAGAATAAAAGTGTCAGATAAATAAAAGATAAGAAATCCCAATTTATTGATTTACTAAAATAAATTACTTCAGTTCGGTCAGAGTTACAATGAGCAATAAAAAAGTCAACAACATCTATTTTATGTCTACTGAGTTTTATTTCCTTAAAACCCATCTGAACTCAAAACCCTTTTTGCTTTCAAAACTAGACATTGAGTACAGTATATCATACCAAATCAACCTTATAACCACTTTCTGAAAGAAAAATGTTTATTAGCATGTTTATTAAAGTAACATAATGATTAGGATGGTTGTGTTAAACAATAAAATGACTTAAGAAGCTGATCAGCCTGGATGATCTAAATCCTGATGGTTCTAATGTTTTTGATTAGTGATATATAGCAATTAAATATTGCTGTAAATTATAATGAAAAAAATTAAATGAAATTTCTGATAAAATAAAAAAAATACATATATATGTGTGTGTGTTTCCAGTGCAATAAAATAAAGCTACACTGCTGTGCTTACAGATTATCAATTGGCGTTGAAACTAATTACATTAGGTAATATATTTTCTACGGTCAAATTAGCTAAGCCATACATTATCCCTCTGATATGAAACAAGTTAAACTTGTCATATAGTATTTTCTTTGACAATTCTACACCTTAACAACCATTGTGAATCAGAGGTCTTAACATCTTTTATAAAATACTGAAGTAAATTTTGATAAAGAAAAATACTACCTCGTCTGGTTAAATAAAAAAAGTATAAAAAATTATATGTTAAATTTGATCTTTTGTGGCAAAAAAAAAAACTTCCTTGCTGCCCATGCATGCACCTCCATTTTAAATGATGTAACAAAACTACAAACTGAAGATCTGAATTTCACTTTTTGGATGCACAGAAAGGAGAATTACATCTGCAACCTTAACTCACATAACACTCAAGTTACAAAACAAAACCCTTCAGACTTGGTTTATCTCATATAATTAGTAGTGGTCCCATCTGAGTGACCATGACTGACATCATAGTGACATATTCCCTTTGTGTTTGTTGTTGGACAGGAGTTAACAGCAGCTTTTAAGTAATTTTTTTGACAAATGCTACTATCAAACAGAATTTACAGTAGATAAGCTGCAACTACAGCTCTGACACAAATCTGCCTATTTCCTGTGAAAAATAAAGTTAGTTTGATTTATTCACCAGGGATCTCCATGGATTATGGATCCATCTAGATAGGACCTGATGCTTATCTCTATGTGACACCAGTTTGGTTGATGGGTGAGAGGCAGGGTGCACCGAGGATAGAGCGATCGTCCACCACAGGGATACACAGGACATACAGCCATGCAAACAGAATCATGCTTAAGGGCATTTTAGAGTAACCGACAAGTCCAACAGTCTCGATTTTTAACAGTGGGATAAATCCTATGGACTAATGCTGTAGTATCAGATTAATGACCACCAAGATGTCCTCCAAATTAACCTTTTGCTGACTAGTTTTGAGCTTGCACAGAACAAAAAAAACAAAAAAAAACAAAAAATCACCTAATGCTGTCATTACAAAGTCACTTCTGGCCCTTCAGGATAAAAGCACTTCCTGTTTGAGTATTTCAGTCATTTCATTTTTAACGCCTATTACAACTTGTCTTTTCACATAAATGCATGTTTATATTAACAAAATGGGAAAATTACACCCTTAATTTTAAAAATATTTCCCAACAGCTAACATTTTGGAGGCATATTTAATAGTGTTCTAGGATCAATGTGATAAATCTTTATGTTTTAAATAAGACTCGAGGACAGGGCTCCTATGTTCCAGTCCTCAACATGCGGTGTCCTGAATCTTTTACATGTGTCCCAGCTTCAACACACCCGAGTCAAATGATCAGGTCACCAGCAGGACTCTGGGGAACTTGACAGCATACTGAGGAGGTAATTAAGCGATGTGATTCAGGTGTGTGAAAGCAGAGACACGTCTAAAAGGTGCAGGACACAGGACCTCGAGGACCCTAACTGAGCAACCCTGCGCTACAATAATGATCTAAATTCTCAAGCTGGAGCACTTCTGACTTTCTGGCAAACTAGACGGCATGCAAAAATAAAGACTGTCATTTTCATTCATCAGGGACTAAAAAAAGAAAAATAAATTAAAGAAACAGCTTTTAGAAACCATTGTTATGTGCTAGCGAAAGTTCAACAATGACCAAATTAAATAAGCAAATTTTTAAGCATTTAAATTGTATGTTACATGTGTTTTATAGAGGTTTAAAGGCATAATCCTAGTCCAGTACGAAAATAATGACTGAAGTGAAATAATTTATTGAAAAATGGGTTAAAATTTCAGCTAAGATGACAAACAGTAACAGAGGCATGTCTTTGTAGGGCAGTCACCTACCTTTTCTATTTGTCTGTGTGTTAAGTTTATTCTTGCATGACATGTTTAGAGCTTTTCTGATGTCTAATGGAAGTGAAAAAAAAAACGCTTTATCTTCACACCTGCTTTTCATCTGATTTCAGATGTTGCCACAATATTATTTATATTATAAAAGTAATGGTATATTATTAATGATATACTTTACTCAAACAGCTGTTGAAATATTTGTTTTTATATAAAAGAATGAAATCTGGACATTGTGTTGGATAATATAGAATGTTTCAAAGGTTCAAGTCATTTGCTACTATAGACTTATGCTAATCTCTGTTATATTAGCTGATCCATGTTGAAATGTCATGCAAAGGACAAGGTTACAGTCAACTGTTTCATCACAAGGACTCTACTGCTGTAGACACATGATATGTCTGGGTCTTCATCCTGTGCTTCATCTCTCTTATCATCTGACATACAGCCAGAGGGTAACAGCAGCACACTGCACTCCAGTCCTCACAAACACTTCCCTGTGGGTAAACATGCAGGACAGCAAGGGGCAGAAATAGAACAAAGGCAGAAAGACGTACAAAATGATGCAGGAGAAACACATAAAAATAAAATCTGTAACTACAGGTGCAATACATATAAGAATACAAATGTTCCAATGCACATCTTAGTTTGGACATGATATTGGATATGAAATCAGATATATATCTAATAATAGTAAACTATTGTCTTTAAAATGATTATTTTCCAATGGTAAACTTTGGTTTGTTCAAAAGAAAAAAACATAGTAATGTGTTTTTCACTCATTCGTATTTTGTAACGCTCCCTAATTCCAACCCTGAGGGCTAAAGTGGATCCTGGTAGGAGGGACAGACACAGACACTCCCCATACTGGTGGGCTAAACTCAGGTCTAAGAAGCATGGCACCAGTGCTCCAAGAATACCTGGAAGAATACAAGGTGGCAGTAAAGTTTTGCATTTTAGTTTGTGGTTTTATTGAGGCACAAATCACTCATTTAAAAAAGGTGTGTGAGACCAAAGATCCGATAAAGGATAAAAGGTAATTTGAAGCAAAGAAAAAATTTAATTGTAACTAAAACCCAATTCATATGCAACTAAACTCACTTCCATTTCTTTTAAAATTAAGGAAAATCAAAATTGGTATTTGAGCTTCCTGGTTGCACCATTTGTAGCTCTTCTGCCTTGCAGCAAGAGGGTCCTGGGTTCAAGTCTCTCTGCATGGAGTTTGCATGTTCTCCCTGTGCATGCATTGGTTCTCTCTGGTTTCCTCCATCAGTCAAAGAACATTTTTGTTTGGTTACCTGGCTTCTCTCAATTGCTCCCAGGTATAAATGAGTGTGTTCATGGTTATATATCTCAGGAATGGATTGGCAACCTGAGCAGGCTGTACCCTGCCTTTTGCCAACTGACTGTTGGAGACAGGCCCAATGATGAACAAGCGATGGAAATTGTATTGTTGCTTTTCTCTTTTTAAAAGGTTTTCTTTCAGAGTGTTTAAAAAAATAGTCTAATAATCTGGCATTCCAAGCGAAAGAGAGACAAGGCAGCATTCATTTATGTAAACTTCAACAGAACAGCATAAAAATGAATGGATTTATGTATAAATAACAGTTCATTCATACTGCTTTGCTATGAATTGCTGTAAATCATATTTAAATCAAAAATGCATTTGCATATAGTTCTTGGAATAAGTATCCTAATACATTTTAAAAGAGGTGTGAGAATAATTGCGTTATGAGAATTTTAATAAAACCACAAAATATTGTCAGTGAATGAGGATCAGAAAAAAATGTGTTAAGTAAACACATTTAAAACTACAGCCATATGTACTTCCTGGCAATTTAGGGGGAATCCTTTTTTGACAGCAAAAAGGTCTTTATCCACTTTCTACGCATGCTAAAGTCTAAGTTTTGTAAATTTGCAAAACTTAGACCTCTCAAAACACTTGCTGACTATGTCAAAAGCCTTTTAAGATTATGCCTCTTTTCTGTGGTCAGCATGTTTTTCTTTGTCTTGGAATCAACTAAAAGGTCTCTATATAGATAGAGGTTTAAAGATAAAGAACAAATCCCACTATCCCACTACCCAAATCCCGACTATACATGTTTTTCAATAAATTTATGCATTTGGACAGTACACCAGCAAAAGGATCGTGAGGCAGAGTTATGGGGAAACTCCACACATGTCTTGTGTTGGTAAATGTTGCGGCTGGAGGCCAATCCTTTGATTCTGCAGGATGAGCTAAAAGCGCATGAAGCCCAGGAACTTGGTGGAAGCTGTATGGCATGAAAGAGGGATCCTTAATGAAGGGGCTGAGTACTTAAACAGAACTGTGATCTGAACGGGGCTTTTTATATGTAAAATGAAAAAAGAAAAGTCACTAGTTTTTGTTCCAGTTTAGAATTCTCTAAATGGGATTAAGCAAGTATTATTGACTGACAGATAACCTTAGAATTCCTCCCAGAGATACAGATTTCACTGCAGCCTCATATGGGCCCATAAAATTGTTCTTTTTTTATGCTTATTCAAAAGAAAAGAAAAATTACGTATATAAAGACTTTTTTAAACAATAGAAACACAGAAACAGACTTATAAATGAAGCTTAAAGTCCCTGATGAAAAGACACCCAGCAGCATAAAATCAGGAGGTTGTTGAAAGATGACATGGCAATGAGGTAAAATGACTAGTGTTGCACCGATACCAGTATCAGGCGGGGCCCCGATCCAGCACTAAAATGGTGATATCGGTATCGCCGATTACCGAAAAATAGGGCACCGACACCATTTTGAGAGCCAAAAGTTTATTCAACTATTGTCACCCATTACAGGTAGGCAATAAAAGTTCTACTGGATTCACTTTCAGCAGCTTGACAAAGCCACGATGGCAATGATTTTACATCCAAGTAGTATGCAGTTCTTCTTAAATACACACACACATCAATTTCAAACAGATGGTACCGGTATGGTATCTGTATCAGCCGATACTGCACAGCCAGGTATCGGGTATCGGGCCAAAAAAATGGCATCAGTGCAGCGCTAAAAGTGACTTTTGATTTGCACAATACATGTAACTTTTCACACTCATATTTTAAATATAAACCCCTGCCTTTCATGTGCCTGTTGGGAAAAAAATATTTGATCACTATATTTGATCCCCCTTGGTAACTTTTAAAGGTAGATTAACAAGAAAAGCTAATCCCAGTTTAGAATCTTGACCAGTAGAATATATATGCTTTCAATCAATGCTGATAATAAAATGTGCTTATGTGTAGTTTGTGGGTGTATATTACTTACATGTTGTCATGTCTCCGCATACATCAAGAAGCCCCGTGCTCCAGTCTCCCCCCATCTGTGTGACGGTGGTGATGGTGGTTGTAGCCATGGCCGGACCAGGCTGAGTTAGCACTGGGTCTATCGTCACAGGAACTTTATCTGACCTCGGGGGATCGTCGTTTTGGATGCTTAAGTCTTCCTCTTCCTCATCTTGGCTCATTAACGGTGACACATTGGAAACCGCCAGCTCTGCTCTAAAAAATGAATAAATAAAGAAGGCAGCTTCAAACAGGAACTGTTACTTTTTCTTCACAAAATAGTTCTAACCTAACAAAGTAATCTGTTCCTTGTTAATACAGTACAGAAATTAAGAGAATATTTAAATTTTTTTTTTTTGAAATTTTCAAAATATAAAAAAAAAAATGTATTAATAATACTTTTTTATATGAATATATATAGTGTATATATAGTTTTTATAACTTTCTTATGAATATTTTGGGAAATGAATTTGACTTTTTTTATTTTACTATTACGGGTATTCGGATTTTAATTAAATTATTTTGAGGCCTAATCAACACAAGTTCTTGGAAGTTACGTTGTCATGACAACGTCAAGAAAGCTAGTGATCGCCGATTGAAGAGGTATCCCACATGCAGCAGCAGACTAGTAAAATTACAATAGTCTAATGTGAGAAACGAGGAGGAAATATGGCACAGAAATGCATTTCGGATTTAAAAAATAAACAAAACCACCAGTGAAGAAGAACACTGGTACAACAGAGAGCAGCCTGAGTGAGGAGAAGGTCCGCCTACCTCAAATAGCAGCGAATTTTAATTAATAGAGCATATATTGACCTGAGAACTAATTCATGATTAATGGGATTAGCCTAGTGATGTCTGTGTGTTACGGTCTCTGGCTGAGTGTCCTGACGTGAATATGACACTAAAGTAGTAAATGTCTATCTATTTTGATTTTATTTACTGCCGCGGTTCTCAAAGTGTGTGGCGCGACCCACTGGTGGGGAATTGAGACGTGACAGGTGGGGCGCGCCAAGTTCCGGTGTGTGTGTGTGTGTGTGTGTGTGTGTGTGTGTGTGTGTGTGTGTGTGTGTGTGTGTGACTATAAATGTAGAATGTGTGAGAGCAAACTGTCCTTATAGCTGTATGTTGCCGCTTTTTAGACCAATCAAACCCACAAAGTAATCATTAATAGCCTACATGCAGTCTAATTAAAAGAACATTAGATATGAGAAAAATTTCACCTGGAACTGAAGTGCCAAAATAATGATTGACGTGACGTCGGCATATTATTTGTAACGGAATAAACTTTCGCGCCCCAGTGTTGCCAACTCAGCGACTTTGTCGCTATATTTTAGACCCCTCCAGCGACTCTTTTTTAAAAAAGGGACTAGCGACAAATTAGCGACTTTTGGAGACTCTTACGTGAAAGCACGTATCGTCCCTTTTCTTGTCCTCCAGCGGCAGGTGCTGCCGTGGGGCGCCTCCGTCCCAACCCCGTTCTCGCCCGCTATCGCAGGAGTCCCTCTCAGCGCTGCAGAGACACAGCATGTTTACCCTCAGCGTCCAGACTGCAATTAAAGCGCACATGCGCCGGGATTGACGGCGCAGGTTGATCATAAATAACTGAATTTGAAATATTTTATCTTAAATAAATAGGACCAGTTCATTGAAATGACGTCTGACTCAGTGGCGGCCGGCCCATAGGGGGCGCTGGGGCACCGCCCTCCCTGATAAGAAGAGAGAAACGTAAAATATATTTTTAGAAATTAACTCATAAATGTCAGTTTTACTCTCTAGACTGTGTACCTATAAGCAAAACAAATTATATAAACTACATTTCCCTATCTACTGTCATTAATTTGTGGATTTCCACAGACAGACTCCTACCGTCTCTGTTCTGGGGGCGCTTATCAGACTGACCCACATTTGCAGAGAATCTGTCAATCATGTACTATTGCTAGGTGAATTTAATGGCCAATCAGCGTCTCGGAACTTTATGGTATTGGGGCGCTGAAAATACTGCGCTTTAACAGGCTTCTGCACCCAAGCGCAGGTGCAGACAATTAGAGGGAAGATGGCGAATGTAACGACCGAGATGCAGCTTCCACCAAATTCGGTGAGATCCTTATTTATCTACCCGTTTGCCAGAAGAATATCCCTGTTGTAGGATATGAACATATTATGTCATGGTTATTGTGACTGTGACGAATCCACCTCGTCGCTTAAAACAACCTCTCTAACTTTGCGCACCACACACACATTCCTGTTATACTGTGTTTGTGAGGACCAATACACTCGCGCTGAGACCAGTAGCTCCATGAACTTAAAACACACAAGCTGTTCCTGGTTACCTGCTGGCGTATTGAGGGTGCACACTTAATATTTCAGTGGGGTTAGCCGTGTGTGTGTGTGTGTGTGGGGGGGGGGTGTGTGTGTGTGTGTGTGGGTGGGTGTGGGTGTGTACGTGTTTATGCTACGGGGACTTGTCATCTTCAGTCTGGCTGCGTCTTTGCTGGGTTCAAACCCAGTTTGGTGTAATTGAATAAGTCAATGAATCTGTGTAAAAGAATTAAGTTGTAAAAATTATTTGTTTTTGTACATCGATTGTTTGTGGAGGTAATATATGGACAAAACTGATTAATGAGAAGAAATCAGAAATAAGAGAGCCTGATGTGAGGGGCTTAAACTATTTAATGAGGGCTGTGGGAAGAAAAGCGGCAATTTTTGTTTTCTGTTTCTTTGTTACATTGCTGGTAACTGGAGGGAGGCTGAGGCCCAGAGTATCTTGTATGTTTAGTTTCTTTTGCACCCTGTTTTGAGTTTTTGAGCTCAATAAATCACCAACACCGGTAACCCGACTGAGACTGGATTCTTGGAGGCCAAAGAACCCCGTCACAGTGACCCAAATCATCACTGTTACTGTTATTATATAGTAAATTAAATCATTACTGTTAAATTGTATGTATTGTCCAATTGTTTATTTGAATTCTTATTCCGGATTAGTTGGAGACATACACTAGGCTATATCAGCCCCACCAAAAATATTTTTCACCAGCCGCCACTGGTCTGACTCCACCCTGAGGCTCAGGTTTAATGCTCAGACTAATAGTGAATTCTGGTTTGGAGTGGAGAGGGAGTATCCACTCATCGGGCAGAGAGCTGTGTGCATTCTTCTTCCCTTTGCCACATCATATCTCTGTGAGATGGGCTTTTCAACTGTTGCTTCACTGAAAACAAAATACAGATCTCAGCTGAACATTGAGCATGACTTGAGAGTGGCAGTATCAAGCCTGCAACCCCGTTTTGAGAAACTGTGCAATGCAAAACAGGCTCATTGCAGCCACTAATGCAGGGATAAATAGACCTGTATTGCCAGATGGATTTCACTTCCTTTCTTTTATTAACAGATTGCAGAGTGGCACTTTAATTTTTTCTATCTTTGAGCTTGATACAAATTTTGACACAGCTGCATTTTTATTTTCTTTATTTTTGAGCTTGCTGTTATTTGATGTAGATAGTTGTATTTAGATACTACTTGTTACTTCAATAAAATTGGAAAATTTTAAGGTTGTTGCATATTTCATTAGCATTGTGTTGGGGCGATGGGGACAGGCGGGGCTTGAAAATTCCCCCTTGTCCAAAGTGGGGAATGACAGAAAAAGTTTGAGAACCACTGCCTTAAACAAAGGAAAAGTTGCCCTTAATTGTCTTGAACGCTGACAACAGTATTAAGTGATCTGACAACATGGAACACTTACTGGTCAGTAGCTGTCGTCTCCTCCATGACTTGGTTCTTCCAGCAGCTCCTTTAGAAGAGAGTGGAGTCAGGAGTCAGCAGGAGAGGAGCCAAAGTGACACTATCCGGGTGAGAGGCTTTGTGTTGGAACAGATAAACCAGCAGTCAGATGGCTCAGCCAGAAGCTGCGTGACTAAGATAAGTCTTGCTGTCTTCAGTCTGAGACTTTGCAGTGCACCCTGCTAATACAGCAAATGAGGAGAGGGCAGATTCACATCAGGGTGCAAAAACTGAAATAGTTCAGCTTGGCTGGATGAGGACGTATTTGCACAGAAGAAAGTAAGATGATGTCTTATAAAGTTTTTAAAATAAAGCGAATGCTACAGTTTTCAACACAATGTAATAAAAAAAAATATTCAGGTCTGATCGATCACATTTAATATTGCTTTTCATTCAGCTTTGACAGAGGAACAGACTGGATGTAGAGAACAGCTTGGGATCTGCTGTTTTTCCACACTGAACTGAGTATCGGAGCTCATCAAAGCAGCTCAGGTGTTTTGATGAAAACAAAGTAAAACTATTTAAGTGAGTCTATAACCTTCGATTCCTTACTAACTTCCTGCAACATATTTATGTTTTTTATTTGAGATGGAAGGCATAAGATGCCTAAGAGTTAAATGCTAATCAAAAGTTTAAGCAAAATAATGTTTACTTAATAATCAGTTATTGTACGCTTTACTTTTGGAAAATCATCAATACTTTTGACTGAGAGGTACTCATTGTAAGACAAAATGCCCAAAAGGGGAACACAAGACAAAAAAGGTCGGGAAACACTGGTTTAGATAAACATGGCCTTCATTAAATGATAATACACATGATGAAAAAGCAGCAATTATACAGTTTTATTGACATGGAGAAATGAGTCTCCGACCCTGGCAGAAGGCATTGATGCTGAACGCAGTTCCACCTGAGCAGGTACATGTGGGTTTGACACATCTATCTCCTTGGTATCTAACACTGGTGGGATGGAGGCTGAAGAAGGGAATCCAGTCAGATGAAGGTGGAAAGATGACGTCCAGGAGGAAGGGACGACGCCCTGTATGGTGATTGGAATACAAGAAGCCGAGGAGGTGAGCTTAAAGGCTCGAGCAAATGCTCATAATGAGACTGGCTGCAGTTTACAACCATAAAAATTAGATTTGCTTCAAGGCGTTTAAAAAAAAAATTATAATAATAGTTTTTCATTTTTAAGGTTTTCGTTTTTCCCCAAATATCCACAAACATTGATAATTTTGAGCTTTTATGCAAGTTAGAAAATATTTTCCAGTGTTTTGTCAGTCTAAAAAACAAAAACAAAAAAAAGAAAAATACCTCTTTTGGCTTGCATTTTAAACTTTTCCTTTGAAATGAGATTCAAAAAACAATAGTGCAATTTTAGAGACTTTAAAATTTTTATAAATTTTTCATGAAAATTTATAGAGTATAGAAAAATATAAAAATGTACTCTTCATACGTTTTATTTGATGTGATAAAATTTAGACTGGTTGTTAACCGTTTTTTCTTTAACATGTATTTAGACAGCAGCACCAAGCTATACTATTTCAACTTTATAGCTAACATTAGAAAAGCAAACATTTTGTTTAGATCTTTGAGTATATTCTTGACAAACTTAATCTTCAGTTGAGTTCTTACTTGAAGAATTAACAACTAAATCTTTGAGTTTATAAACAAGCAAAGAGACAAACTGTAAATATTTTATTCATTTTATTTTTGTGGAAAATCCAGACAAGCACAACTGACAGCTAGAAAACATAAAAGCTGTCCTACAAGCTGAAGAGACATGATATGCCTCACATTTGATGTAGAAAATAACACCAGACACATTTCCATTTATATGATAACATCTGGCATTCAGAGCACAGCTGGAGCAGTCTGACTATGAGCACAGATGCTCCATCCTGTCAGTAGGCGGAGGAGGTGATAGATGTTTGTTCAGTTCAGATCCATTTAAAAGCTTAAACACTGAAAACGTCAGACAGGAGGAACAGTGTCTATTATAAACATGGCAACCTGAACCTCATAGAAGACGACTAATTGAAAGGATGTTTTATACTGCAAAACCATTTATAAGCCCGGTAATATTTAGCTCAGAATTCCAATTTACTGAAGGTGTGCCCTAATTAAAACAAAGGGAACATTTTCTTTTAGAGTCTTTGGGCTCTTTTTACTGTAACAGGTCAGTTATGAATTAAGAGTTTTTAAAAAGAGGGTGCTAAACCTGCTCCTTTGTTTCTGGAGACACAGCCTTATCAACATTATTGGATCAGATAAACCAGAGTGTCTCCAATGTCTACGGTAAGGCCGTTGTCAGCCAGAGTGACCTTCTTCTCAGCCAGATTTATGTTGAACACAGATTTGCTAGAGATGGGCAGCTTCCCTTTTTCTTCCTGTCCCAGGACAGGCACCCGGCGGGGGCCTAGAACGGGGTCCTCGTACCGCATCAGCTTCACTCTGGAAAGATCTAACAAACGAGGAAAAAAATAAGACAACAAAGGTTAAAGAAAGGAAGTGAGATGCAATAGAAGGTGAATGTAAATGGGGTAAAATAGTGACTGGAAGAATAAATGTAATGTCTTCTTAGAGTCTTTAATTGGTGTGCATTACCAGATTAAAGATCACAAGAGTCTTGCTTAAAAATCATGACAAAAAAAAATAAACGTCAGTTGCAAAAACAAAGTGTGGTATCATCCCTTAAAAAACTAAGTAAATAAGTAGCGCTTTTAATGCATCTGCTTTTTTTTTTTTTTACCTAAATACCAGTTAGATGAGCTGTTTCTTAACTTATTAGTATTCTGTTAAGAATTATGAACAATTTGTTACTTTAAAAACAATACGTACAAGAAATTATGAGATTAATCTGACAATCATTCATCATTTTACATATCTAAGTGGTGGGAAAGTGATGGAGCATAAAGAGAGACCAGCTGGAAAGCAACCATGTTTGTTTTCTCCAAGTCTGACCTGCAGATTCGGATTTTCACCCATTCAGATTTCCTGACGCTTTTAAATAAATTAATTTGTTTGTTCATTTGTTTTACACTCAACCTGCCAATCAAGCATCAAAGGCTGAATTTCTGATCTTTATCAATAAATCAAACTGAGTACTTTTGTCCAACACACATACAGGTGCTGGTCATAAAATTAGAATATCATGAAAAAGTAGATTGATTTCAGTAATTCCATTTAAAAAGTGAAACTTGTATATTATATTCATACATTACATACAAACTCATATATTTCAGATGTTTATTTTGTTTAATTTTGATGATTACAAATGACAACAAATGAAAATCTGAAATTCATCATATCAGAAAATTAGAATATTACTGAAGACCAATAAAAACAAAGGATTTATAGAAATGTTGGCCAACTGAAAAGTATGAACATGAAAAGTATGAGCATGTACAGCACTCAGTATTTATTGGGCCTCCTTTGGCCTGTATTACTGCAGCAATGCGGCGTGGCATGGAGTCGATCAGTCTGTGGCACTGCTCAGGTGTTATGATAGCCCAGGTTGCTCTAATAGTGGCTTTTAGCTCTTCTGAATTGTTGGGTCTGGTGTATTGCATCTTCTTCTTCACAATACCCCATAGATTTTCTATGGGGTTATGGTCAGGAGAGTTTGCTGGCCAATTAAGAACAGGGATACCATGGTCCTTCAACCAGGTACTGGTAGCTTTGGCACTGTGTGCAGGTGCCAAGTCCTGTTGGAAAATGAAATCTGCATCTCCAAAAAGTTGGTCAGCTGCAGGAAGCATGAAGTGCTCTAAAACTTCCTGGTATGTGGCTGCGTTGACCCTGGACCTCAGAAAACACAATGGACCAACACCAGCAGATGACATGGCACCCCAAACCATCACTGACTGTGGAAACTTTACACTGGACTTCAAGCAACGTGGATGAAGTGCCTCTCTTCTTTTCCTCCAGACTCTGGGACCTTGATTTCCAAAGGAAATGCAAAATTTACTTTCATCAGAGAACATGACTTTGGACCACTCACCAGCAGTCCAGTCCTGTTTCTCTTTAGCCCAGGCAAGACGCTTCTGACGCTGTCTGTGGTTCAAGAGTGGCTTGACACAAGGAATGCGACAGCAGAAACCCATGTCTTTCATACGTCTGTGTGTGGTGGTTCTTGAAGCACTCACTCCAGCTGCAGTCCACTCTTTGTGAATCTCCCCCACATTTTTGAATGGGTTTTGTTTCACAATCCTCTCCAGGGTGCGGTTATCTCTCTTGCTTGTACACTTTTTTCGACCACATCTTTTCCTTCCCTTCGCCTCTCTATTAATGTGCTTGGACACTGAGCTCTGTGAACAGCCAGCCTCTTTAGCGATGACCTTTTGTGTCTTGCCCTCCTTGTGCAAGGTGTCGATGGTCGTCTTTTGGACAACTGTCAAGTCAGCAGTCTTCCCCATGATTGTGTAGCCTATAGAACTAGACTGAAAGACCATTTAAAGGCTTTTGCAGGTGGTTTGAGTTAATTAGCTGATTAGAGTGTGGCACCAGGGGCCATCAATTTTGAACCTTTTCACAATATTCTAATTTTCTGATATGATGAATTTGAGATTTTCATTTGTTGTCATTTGTAATCATCAAAATTAAACAAAATAAACATCTGAAATATATGAGTTTGTATGTAATGTATGAATATAATATACAAGTTTCACTTTTTAAATGGAATTACTGAAATCAATCTACTTTTTCATGATATTCTAATTTTATGACCAGCACCTGTATGTACCGGATTTAGTCATAAAGGCTATTATCTGCAGTCCCCGGCAGGTTGGTGGTAAGATTAAATTACAAAACAAACTAATGCGGTACAATAACATTTCCTTCAGTCCGTATGTTATTCTAGCTTCAATTGCCCTAATCTAACTTAATTTGTAACAGCAGGACTTTCAAGCTGTATGCGCATCTCAGGGGTAATTACAGCAATCAGCATGCATCTAACTGCAGTTTGAATTGCAAAAGGTCAAAAGAGTAGTGAATGGGAAAGTCTGTTTTCTGAATTTCTTTACTGGGAGATGGCAAAGGCTGGTAAAAAAAAAAAAAAAAAAAAGACATCTCCAAGACAGATTTGTATACATGTCTATGAATCCACTTAGCTACTAGGAAAAGTGATACAAAATAAAATGGGAATCAACTGCGTTGTGTCTCACTGGTTTTAGAGATTATTCTAAATGTTTTTCCTTTCCCTGACTAATATGTGCTACTAACCTTTTATTAGCCGGTTGACTTTGGCTAGCCGACGTACGATGCTGTCTTTGCTGTCCCCCTGTCTGATGTCAACCTTTGTAGAAAACAGGCCGTTGGACGGTTGAGGATTGATCAAGGTAAGGGACACTCCAGGCTTTGAAGGCAAAAAATGTATTTCTTTATTATTTTGCTTATCACTGCAATAGAAAAATTTTAATATAACATTATGTAATAACTATTTTGAAAGTATACCTCTGATCTAAAGATACTGAATGGTTTCCCAGGGCAACAGTCCTCCTTCACTTTGTCATCAGCCTCTGATGCAAACAACACATCGATTTGCTCCAACTATTCAAGGGAAAAAACAGGAGAAAACATGAAACTGGAAGTGTAAACTAAATCCAGTGGAGAGCCAGACTTAATGCTAAAGCTTACACCAGAAAATGTAATATTTTGTGTATTTTGGAGAGGCAACAGCAATTCAAAGATATGCTATTTGAAAACTGGTATGCTGAGAAAAAAAAAAGGCATGTAATTAGTTTTTTATACCAAGGATTTTTTTTTCTTCTCAGTAGGCTTTATAAAAGGAATTTGGTCTATGCATTTTACCTTACTTTACCAAGGTACACAGGCTGGAAGCAATCTAAGGCCACTTTATTGCCTATGAAGCAACAGCTCCCAAAGGATCTGAGTTCAGCAGAAGCTATTTTATGGAGTCTATCACCACCTCCCAGCTGAAGATCCTTTTTAAAGTAAAGTATCACTGACCCTCATCTAATTACTGATTTGTGCAAGTTTGAAATTTAGACTTTTGTTTTGATTTGAAATAATTTAGGTTTTTATTTAGGTGGGTGAGTATTCACTAGTTGTAAAAAGCTTTGTCCAGAGTTGTGGGTGCATTTATTTGATAATTTTAAGCCTTTTCAGGGAGAAAACGGATTGTTTAAAATATTAGGAATACAGACAATCATTTAATCATTGAAGCTTTGTTGGAAGGAGTTTTGTTTAAGTTTGATCTAAGGTGTTATGTGCTACAGACCTCCAGAGAATTAGTCAAGTAGACCAGGTTCTCCATGAGAACTGCCCTCTCATCAAACTCCAGCTCTAGATCCAAAACCCTGGGCCCGTTCTTCTCCAGGTTTTCCTAAAAAAAAAAAAACACACACACACACAAAGTCAGGGAAATACTAAGCACTATTGCAACTAAAAATGTGATTTTGTAATTGACTTCCATGTTAAATCTAGCTTCAAGAGATAAGGTGAAGGTTGTTAAAGCAAAAAGTGATTAAATTAGATTGTTCTTCAATCTGCAAGATCAGCTTAAAATATAAAAACCATAAGGGAGAACATGAAGAAGTTATTCATAATTAAAGAGGTTCATTTAAGGTGGAAACTATTCAAAAAGACTAAGAGAATTGACTTAAAAGAAAAGAAATGTATTTGATCGCTATTATTAGCTGCTTTAGTCTAATATTGAAGAAAATGAATATATAAAAGCGATTTTGCTCTAAATAATTTACTTTAAAAATGCAGGAGTAACATGTATTAATTAAAATATATTTTATATGTAAATAAACTTAGCTATAAATAAGATCAAGAAAACTATCGACTTTGATCAGATTGTAGTGGAGGTACCAAACCATTCTGTCAACTTTTAGGTGACTATATGTTATTTTATACCCTCCAGGATGATATTGTTCTTTATTCTCCTCTGTCAATAAAATACATATTGTGGCAGTTGAGTGTGCAACCAGGGTTAATTTTCTGTTGGATTCAATCTATGAAAGAAGGTGCAGCACATTTGTTTCACATTATGTATCAAAAATATTGATGGAAAAAAAGGGGGATAAAAATCAGAATAGGAAGTTGGTATACACCAGGAAAAGTCTGTTATGGGCACCTCCAATTGGATTGTGAAGTAATAATTAATACCTTGATCATGGCGACAAATGGCATCACTCTCTTCATATACTTCTTCAGCTCAGGCAGGCCTCCCAGCTCGCTAGCTATAACTTTGTTGTCTGGAAGGATCCCATTGTTGCTCTGGTCAAAAAGACAAAAGCATGCTGCTAATTAAAACAAAATGTAACTTTAAAAGAAATAATTAGTAGGACAAATGAAAGAGCTGTATGAAGGGTTAAAAAAAAAAAAGGCTTTGTTACCTTGTAGTGCTTGCCGAGCAGAGATAAGGCACTGTGCTGCCATGGAGGGTAGCTCTTTGCCACATAAATAGTGCAGTGGGACGGCTTGGCAGGGGGCTTCGAGTCACCTTTCTAAAGAATGAAACAATGCGTTTCAAACAAAGAGAACATTTGATAGTGTTTGATTGATTAATTCTTGTATATAAAACACTAGGTGGTCAGAATGTAAAAATAGCCGTTGATAAATATTTCAAATTACTTTTTGATTTCATTAACAGGGTGTGATCTATTATTTTTATTGACATGGCAGCTGCCAAGTCTACCTACAGATTGTACAAAATGTAAGTTTCTAAAAATGAGTTACAATGGGAAAAAAATAAACAAAAAAAACTATTTAGATAAAGCTGCATAGCTATTTTGCCTTGAGAAAAAGGAAACGGCTGATATATTACACAAATTACAAGTAAGGATTTATTTACTTTATTAAACATGTGTACCTTTGACCAAAGATCAGATATGAATAAATATAAACGATTAAAGACAGCCTTTCCTATGCTTTTTCTATACTTTTCCAATCCTCCTGCAGTCAAGCCCCTCACCTAAAAAAAACATTTGCTTCAAATCGATAACAGTGGGCTAGCAACCAAAGATATTGTCCATTTTTAATATGGTCAATACTTGTTTAGTTTTGTATCTCTGCAAGTGAAATCTAGAATTTAAACTATCAACAGATAAACAAACTTTCCTATTGTTAACACAAGATTTAACAAAGAGTTTATCTAAAAGGAAAAAATATCAATAATCCACAACTGCTGCATCTCAGGGATGGCACACAAAGCGATGAATAACCAAACAAAGAAGCATTTCTTCCATTGTTATTTTGCTTCTAAAAACTTGTAACATACATGTGTTTAAAATTTTGGTAAAAATATGAAGAAATCTTATTTCTGAAAACAAGAAGTTTAAAAAAAAAAAGTCTTCTGTAGTTTGTAGTCTAATTAATTCTTTTTTTTTTATTGCTGTGTCTCATCTCCATCTAATTATTAAAAACTCATCCGTTTGGGGTTTTGAACAAACACAAAAAAAGAGAAACCCAAGAGAGTGCAATCAAATCGAAAATTGATTTCTACTTCCACTTTATAAACCATTCCGATCTAGTAAAGAATGAGAGAACTTACAGATTTAGGACAAAAAGTACAGGGAAATGTATTCAAAACATCTTGGGAAAAGAGTAGAGATAAAGAAACATTTTGAACACACCAGAGAAACCCTAAAACAGAGACATCTTATACCTTGTTTTTGGGAGGAAGCATGTATGCCTTGAATCGCAATCGGAGGTCATGAGCAGTCTCCATTAGGTACTGAGAGGAACGAATCAAAACCTCATCGACTGGGCCAGCCACGGGCCATGACGCCTTCATCAGAGAACCCGCCTGTCAGGGGTAACCAGGAGAGAAGTCAAAGCTCATTTTTTATCTTTAAAGGGAAACACAATTAGGCCTTAATAATTACACAATCAGAAGTCACAGTACTTTTGTAACATTGCTAGGAGGCATCATTTTTTTGAGCATCTGTAAAAATACATGATTTCAGCTTTTGGTACCAAGCACAGGATGAGGGGAAAATAAAGGTAGTTCAGGGGGCTCTCTTGTTGTTGCTAAGCGACAACTGAGAAACATATCTCCAGCACAGCAGCACTCCTTTATAATCACAAATTTGAGTGTTAAAAATATTCCTGGCTCAAGAATGCTGCTGGTGGAAGCGTTTAACTGCGTGTGTACTGG
Source organism: Cyprinodon tularosa (assembly GCF_016077235.1). NCBI lineage: Eukaryota > Metazoa > Chordata > Actinopteri > Cyprinodontiformes > Cyprinodontidae > Cyprinodon > Cyprinodon tularosa. The sequence continues at coordinate 1,226,233 of NW_024039016.1, forward strand.
TTTCATGCTGCAGAGGAAAGGCTCAGTGTGAAGACAGGCTCCCAGCGGACTCGTATTTTACCACTGGGAACTTGTCAATGGCCATTTCACACCAGTAAATGAGCAGCAGAAACAGTGCTTCTACAGGCAAACACGAACCGTTTCTGAATGCAAATGAACACATTATGGTGACAGGTCAGGGTTTGCAGCACTTCTCTATTGTAAGTAAAAGTATGCAACACAGAAAATCCCTACAAAAAAGGGTAGGAGGGGAGAAACATAGCTATGTTTATACCCTGAGACTTAAAAGAAGAAAAGTACCAAAAATCTGTTTCTATACCTTCCCCAGTAGACTCCATGTGTATTCGCAGAGGTGTGGACAGATGGGGGCCAGCAGCAGTGTTTGTCTCTCTATGAACTGGAAGACAAGGTCTCTGTGCATGCCTTCGATGGCCAGCTCACGATACTTATCTTTAGCCGCCTAAAACAGAAGCATGAAAACATTTGATATATGTTGGAACCCAAATGCATTCCATAAGACCAAGCATGACATTGTTGATCACACCTGCATCTTAACTTTAAGATGATCATGAGTGAGTAGCACTTTTACAAATTACTCAATTATAGACATTTCAATGGATAATAACTTCTTAAGAAGTTCTAATATCAATACGCTTCAGAGCAATTCCTATTCTTAAGCTGAATAACAAAAACCTTTAAGATCTTATCCAGTGTGGTAAAGTATTTACCTGGAACTCAAAAAAGCCGCTCTTGAGGGCCTCCTTGTACATCATCTTCTCATAATGCTGTTCTGTCTTCAAGATGCCAGCATTCATTTCACTGGATAAAAGATCATATTTGTAGTTAAAACTACACAAAAAAAGAAAAAAAATCTGTCCCTCTCTCTCTGGCACAAAACGCACTGCTGCTGGAATGGAATGGAACAAAGAAAAAAAAAGCGCTCTCCCTCTTATTCCTGGCACGCACACACGCACGCACTGCTGCTGCTGAAATGGAATGAAAAAACAAATATATATATATATAAATATACACACACACACACACACACACACTAGGGATGGAACGGTTTATGAAAACCGTCCGAACCGTTCGGTTCGACTGTCTCGGTTCGATTCGCATGTGTTGCGTTCGGTTCATGCGCTGCTCCATTTTCTCATAGGAGAAGTGTTTACACTCCAGAGCAGAAGGTGGCGGCACTACGACCAAAGCCAACCACAGTAGTAAACAAGAAGAAGAAGAAGCGAAGCAGCGTAGCCGGGTGTAGCAGAAAAAAAATCAGTTGTTGTGGAGAATTGTGTGGGTATGGCGAGTGGGGAAGAACAGGCGTTGGAAGACGCGCCAGCAGCACTTTATAGGTCTGCTGTATGGGACCACTTTGCATTTAGAGTGACCTACGATGATGGCGGAAAGAAAGTTGTGGATAAAAGTGTGCAACAGTGTGCAAGCATCGTGCAACACGTTTTGGTTATGCTAACAGCAACACGACCAACATGTCATGCTAACCCCGAAATCCCTCATACTCCATCAGCATTCCGCTCCGCCCCGCTGCGCTCGTAACCGCCTGCACAAAGCAAAGCCTACAGCCTCCGTTGTGGCTCCCGTCCGCTCTGCTCTGAGTTTCTTGGAGATCGTAGAGGGCATGCGCGAGATGATTAAATTCAAAGCAGCAAAACATGCAGAAATGATCCAGGGTTTCCGCGGATCATTAAAAATAATTACAATTCATACATTTTTTGGGATTTTTTTCATTAATTTCATAAATTTTCATTTTTTCATTATTTTTTATAAATTTTTTAATTTTTCGGTGTAACAATAAACATATACCGAACCGAACACCGTGACCACGAAACCGTGAACCGAACCGTGGATTTTGTGAACCGTTCCACCCCTAATATATATATATATATATATATATATATATATATATATATATACATATATATACATACACACATCTACATCTACATATGCTGATTGGCATCCAGAATGATATAAATATTATTGAATCTTAAGTTTTTTCCCATGATACTTCTCTGTCATAAAATTTTTAGACATCCAAATCTGCCTTATATTCACAAGAGACAAAAACAATAATACATGTCGCTTACTTTCAATATCTGAAAAGGTTCTTTGAAAATGTCCAACCAATTTGGCAATGTTTCTCACATACCTGGCAAACACACGATCGTTGAATGTGTCGGCGGGACCAGTCCTCAGGTTGTTCTGGTTAGCGATCATCTCCTTCACCCACTCCACCCACGTGTAGAGGCGCAGAATGCCAGCGTCAGCCATGGTCTCTACAAAATTGGCATCTTCCACCGTGTCCCCAGCATCGGCTAGAGCCAGACGCATACCTGAAAGCAAGAAAGAGGGTAAACGTTTAACGAGAGGATTAAATGTAATTTTTTTTTTTTTTTATCTAGGTATCAGCTCCATAAGGAGAAAATGAACTTTATCCTCCAACTTAAATTAATCTCATTTGAAGAAGGTTGGCTGAGCGGTATTTGTTTGGGCTGATGATATGGATGCAGTGTAGGGTTGTAAAAAGTTTGAAATGACCACCTTTAGGAATAAAAGCAGGCAGGTTTTAAGAGTGAGGTGTCTCATTTCTATTAGGGTGCAAAATTATATTAAAATCCAAGAAGTATATTTTTAGACTATTATTAAAACGTGTTTTTTAATAAACCTTTAAATAAACATTTAATAAATGAAATGTTATGGGACCCACAACATTCTTGTTTCAATAAAGACGCTCAGTCACTGTGAAGTGCACTAAACGTGAATGTGTAATAATTTATCACAAATTTCAATTATCCCAATAAAGCATGGTCAAAGACCAGTAGATAAAGCTGAGAAACAGGAAGGATAAACTATTATTTTGTTTATTTGACAAAAATATATATAAGGATACATAGAATTACGCACTGGCTACTTGCACTATAATAATAATAATAATCTAAAAAAGTATTTCATGATAAACAATATAATCTCAAGCGTAAATCTTCCTGTTAAAAGGTATGTTTCTTCTCCACTATTGCTGCACTAAAGCTTGGTGGAGGGATTGCTCCAACGTCAAAAGCACAGTTAACTAATAACTACCGTCACTACATGTTCATGAAATACAAGTGAATCCTACAACTTAAATCGCTTAAAGGTGAACAATTATTTTTATTTTTTTTTTTACATTGGGCCCTTGATTTTACGTTATTACATCATGTTCTAGTCACCCATATTATTTTCGTTTCATTTGGAGCTGTTCTGAAGATATTTGGTTTTGTTATATCCAAGTAACGTCTTCTATGGGCAACAAGTTGAAGGCACAAACTAAACTGTTCATAATCTATTCTTTATGGTACGCCAGCATGACACAAACATAATATGGGTGAGTAGAACATGGTGTAATAACGTAAAATCAAGGGGCCAATGTAAAAAAAAAAACGGTGTTCCCCTTTAATGCAATCAGTTGGGTTTCTTTAGATAGAAAATGTTCTGTGTGACTGGATTGAATCATCTATGTTATGTGCCATGTAATGATGTGAAATTGTAATTCTAGCCATCGATTGACACAGAAAATGGTAACAACGCAATCCATTGGAAACAAAAATACACATATCACTTAAATACAAGAGAATACTAATAATGGGTAAAATAAGACATTGTAAAGAAAGACGATGTATAAAATACAAAAGGAAGACAACACAAAAATGATTTTACCATCAGCTGAAAACTTGCTGATTGCTTGGCTGAGAGTTAGGAAGTTTCCGGTTGACTTGGACATCTGGTAAAAAAGAAACATACCAAAAAAAAAGAATAATAGCAAACAATAAATGTGGGAAGCCATGTTATTTTAACCGTATGTCTATAATCAAAACAAATGCATTGAAACAGAAATTTAGATTTACAGTTAAAAAATGAGAAAAAAAAATAGAAATTAAAAAGCTGGAATATTCAACAAAGGACGCAAACAGGTGTTTCTATGTTGAACATAATACCTTTTAATACATCACAACATGTTTTAATACCAACACTAGTTTAGTTTGGAGTTACTAATCATAAGCTAAATGCCATTTTTGTAATTGGTAAATGTAGTAATGCTTAACATTCAAATCAATTACTATCATATCAAAAAGGATAATTTTAACTTTTTTGCCTCAACAAAACACTGATCTATAAAACAGTTGTTTAAAGCTAACCCACGACAAAAGTTATTTTATTGCCATCTATATGAAGAGAACACACCTTTTAATTAGTGCCATCTCAATGAATCAGAGCGACAAATATAAGAGATAAAGCCTGAAAGAAATATCCATCTAAAGGAATTCAACATTTAATATTGGTGTAATTCTATTTGAGAAAATCCAGATCCTGGACAAACATTAAAAAAACATTTCTTTAAACAAACAGGGAGCATGTTCCTACATTATTTAAAAATAATGGCTTCATGTCCAACTCTGTCATGGCATCAGATAGGTTGGCCTTCTAGGTTTACAAAACCAAAGACATAAGTCTAGTTTTACACCTTGCACCGTCACATCTCGAACCGAGAAGTGACGTGAGACATACCGTATTTTCACGACTATAAGGCGCATATAAACGTCTTGTTTTTCCCTCAAAATGTGCGGCGCGCCATATAGTGCGGTGCGCCCTATGTGTGTTGTTACTGCGGACGTTGCTGAGACCACCATGAGAACGTTAAAGGGGGAATTGTGGGCGTAGATTGTGTATAAAAGAACAGGTATGTGCTTTATGCAGAACTCCTCCATCATCTCCTCATTGAGGAGATGATGAAAGAGTGGCTGAGGGAGGTGTATGTAAGGAGACCAGGTGGTTTTTTTAAACTCATCACCATCGCTGTTAATCTGTGACTCCATGCATGCCCATCTCACAGCCGATGTAAAAACATGGTGAAACAAATGAAGGCTGTGCTTGCTGTTATTCCAGGAGGTCTGACAAAGGAACTTCAACCGCTCGACATCGGTGTGAACCGGCCGTTCAAAGTAATGCTACGTTCCTGCATCTGCTGCTTCATTTTTGCTGCTTGTACCAGTTTAGTTCTGATGCGCGGCTGAAGCAGCTTTGCTGCTCTGGCTGCGCGGTGCAAAAGTGTGTCTGACGCGCGTTGGGCGGAGCTACTCTATCCTTTCTTTGCTTTACAGCTATATTTGCTGTGATCAGTGGGAATAAAGTAGTTTTAATATATTTTTAAGTGAGAAAGTCCACCTGAAAACTTAATCATTGCAGTCAGTTTATCCAGATTACCATCCTGCCTTCCAATATTATTTCTGTCGGAGCCGCTCAGACCCCCACATACCGGCGGTGCGCTGTCAGTAGGAATCCCATTCAACAGCAGCCTCTGGCCGGGTTGGCTCCTTGCGATTCACCACGGCAGCTGGTAGGTGTTTTTCCATTTAAATAATCTAAGCTGAAGGCACCAGGATAATAAAAGCGAACATATTCTACCGGCCGATTTCTGCATTTTAAGTTAATTTATGCGTCAATAAACTGTTTCAGAGGAGTGATCACAGCGCTCTGTGTCATCAGCGATGTGTCTCACGGCCAGCTCCCAGGTTTGATTAATACTTTGTAATACTCACGCTCTATTTTTAAATACGCAGTAGAGGTATTTAAACGTAGTAGAGGACATGTACCTGTATATAAAATCCACGCCCTATAATCCGATGCACCTTATGTGTGTGTTAAATACAGTAATGGCACACATAACTGAGACTGCGCCCTTTAGTACGGTGTGCCTTATGGTTTTGAAAATACGGTAGTTGTAAAATTGTAGCTTTCCTGTACCAGTCTGACCTTTTAGCACCCTTTGTAGCTATCTAGACAGAATCAAAGTGACAAAGGGTTAAATAAAAACTAAAGGCTTGAATCAGAAACCAAAATTTTATTATAACAAAAGACTAAGAACAAAAAAAGGAGATTTTGTGTCTAGCAAAAACAAGGATATGTGTTTTTTGTCCAGATTTCAGTATCTTTAATTTCATGGAAATGTGCTGAGCAAAAAAAAGGCATTTTAGGCTAGTATTGCTTGGCTTACCTTTTCGGAGTTAAGAAGCAGATGCCCATTTGCTCGAACAGCTTGTGGCCACTTCCCACTGTAAAAGGAAATAAAAGATTGTTTCTTTTATTAAAGGATATTCTCCTTGTTACACTGATTTCACAAAATCCATTTCCCTGTTTTGTCGTTGTGCCAGTGGAGAGCAGCGTCTGACACTTTGATACAAAGACACAGAATCAGTGCCTCTGTCAGTGCCCCACACTCAGTTACTCAACGAGTTTTAAGCCATTTGGTGACTGCATCTGCTCACTCATGATGGTGAAATACGGAAAGAAGCTGTTCAGATCAGGATAGAAAGATTTTAAGAACAGTGCTATCACTATGGAAATTATTAACTAAATAATTAACTCCTTCACACCAGTCATTGATGTCAGATTATTTGTTTTCCAAAATAAAAACTTCCTAACAGTTAAATGAGAACAGCTTTTAACATTGGCTATATTCCAGCTGTGGCCTTTTAAGGAACGTATAGATATAGGTATAACAGTCTCATGCTAGAAAAACACGAGTATAAGAATCTTCACAGAATCTTTCAACAAATCCTGGATCCTGATGGTACAAAGGAGTATTGGGTACAGGCTAGAGATTTTTTTTTCTTCTATTTTGAGAATAAAGTTGTAACATTACAAGAAAAAAGTTGTAAAATTACAAGAATCAAGTCGCAACAAGAATAGTCATAAAATTACGAGAATAAAGTCGTAATATTAAGAGAATGAAGTCTTAAAATTACGAGAAACACGTATCTTATGACAACTCTTACAAGAAGCACTTTCTTCCCTAAAATGAGGAATGTCGAGCATCATGTGAAGTTATACGCACTGCATAGACTCCTGTATATTCTGCACAATGCCAGCCATCAGCCTGTACATGGTCAGGAGAAGCTTGTACAGTGGGAGGCTGTGCTTTTCCCTAAAGGCAGGGGTAAAAGATAGAAGACTCTGGCAACGTAGTCACATACTTACAGGTAGCACACAGATTCATGCATGCAATTAGAAGTAACCGCATTCCCAAACCAAAATTACAGTAAAGTCCAGCAACAATGGACTCCTTGCAAGCAAGCTTTTAAAGCTCAAAGCCTGTGGAGATATATCTACAAGCTCGGGGGGTTAGTAAAGAGAAAATAAAGATAAAATCGCAATTGCAATATTAGTTAAAAATAATGGCATTTTTATTTTTGGCACAATCGTTCAGCCTAAACATAAAAATTCTAAAATATATCTCCAATTAGGCAGTGTCTATGGAGAGGGAAGTCTGGGTGACTCTCTGAAAACTGCTGCCCCTTTGATCGGGTCCCAGACAAGAGGAAGACGACGAGTTCAAGTACCTCAAATTAAGCCAAATTCTGGTGTTGCTATAAATAAAATTGTCTCGGAATTCAATTTGTAGAAAGTTCAACTGTTAGTTGGCCTCATAAACGTTCCCTGTATTGAAGAGATTCATGGGAAAAGCTATTATTGAAGATTTGGGTTTACCATTCAAACATCTAAATGAGCTAAGTAATGCCCCTGTCACACCTGGATGATTTAAGCCAGCGTATGCCTGACGTTTGAAAAATCTGGCAAAAATGTTGGCATACATTGGATAAGTTATGGGTATGTTTTGTATAAGTTATGAGCACGCTGGCACACATCGACATATGGCAAGTACGCCATACGTGGGCATAAGTTTCAGGTAAGTTATTTGATCGTTGACATACGTTAAGTGAAAGGGGTGTATCCAAAATCTATGAGTAACTTGTGAAAACTTATGCATTATTAATCCATATCAACATATTTGACATATTCCAGACGGCCGCTGCACATGTTTCACAGGAGGAAACTATCAGTTCTCCTCCAGGCTTCATCCCTATCATAGGGTGAGCGAGAGGGTGAGTGTGATGGATCGTGCCTGCGTTCACGCCCACGACCAACAAACTTCCAAGCAGAAATGCCCTGAATCTGCTGCAACTGCAAACCTTTCCTTTTCTTAATATATTTATTTTTATATATCTTTTTTTGTGGGCGGTAATAGCAGCTAGGTTAATACAGTAATCAAAGAAATCCTTTTATGCAGGCCAGGATACTCCGGGCGTGTTGCTGCCCCCCTCAGGACACTGGCTTGTGACATGTCATGGGCATTACGCTGCCGTGCATTATGCATAAGTTAGATTGTTGTTGGACATAAGTTCTGAATTTCTTATAAAAATTCAGCACTGTGTATATGCCCAAAATTGAAAAAATACATGGAAGGTTCAGCTTATGTCAGCGTTTTAGAAGATTCTGGAATGTCAGGCATACACTGTCTAAATCGTCAAGGTGTGATAGGGGCTTTAGGAACACAGCAAACATGGCAGACAATGATTTATTTAATGGGACGAGAATCAAACCTTTAGGCCTCAATGGAAAATATCAGTGTGCTTTAGGAAAACTGGTACAACACATCCGTCTGAATACATCATTTCCACTGCGGGACATGGTGGTGACAGCATGATGCTGTGGGGATGTTTTTTTTTGCAGCAACAGTGAAGCAAGACACGATTGATTGGAAGATGGATGGAGCTAAATATAGAGCAATTCTAGGAGAAAATCTGTTAAAACTGGAAAACCTCCAAGTCAAAGTCCAGACCTAAACTGAAAACATTTGACAACTAAAAATTGATGTGCAAAGAATCTCTCTCCAAAGTGGCTCAAGCACATTAAGTATGAACAAAGAAAAAACGGCCAAACATCTATTCTGTTCTGTGAAAAAAGGGGAGATGTCTTTCAAAAGACCTGCAGCTGTAGTTACTTTTAAAGTAGTTTCACAGTGAAAATCCATACAAGACTGTTTAGATTTTTATTTGTATATAAAATATAAATGCATGCGTTTTTCTCTTCAGTTTGTTTATATATCTTTGCATTTGTCAAACATATTGAATTTTACAAAAACACATCAGTTTAAGTTGTAAAGTGGAAATCTGTGATAAAGGCGAATTGCTGTAAGTATGGTTGCAAAACTCTGTATTCATTAAGTTTGTTCCGACCTTAACGACTCCTTACTTTAGACTAAAGAAATATAACTCTAAAAGGCGAACCCAATTTACACCAGCAGGTCAAATGAGGAAACCTCACCTGTCTTTAGGCCACATGGCTACATGGTTGTAGAGATAGTAGGACAAATGATTGGGCACCAGATCCTTTCCAGACACACGGACATCCACTGGATACCAGAACTCAAACTCCCCTCTCAGCCTCTGTAGGTGTTCCCTGGGTATGTCAGTCTTGGGGAAAGGAGATGACTTAAAGAAGATGAAGTCCCACACCTCTCTGGTCATCTGCTCTGGTCTGTAGAAAAATGAAAATATAGTTAAGGCAAAGCAAAGCTAAATACCAGACATATATACTGCAAATGCTGGGTGTGAATGTGTGCTTTAAACAAACTATTATTTTGGTGGGAGAGAAACACATTTAACTGCTTACAGCAAACGCAATTTAAAGTTGTAGAATACAGGCTATTTTTTGTCAATTGGGTTTCAGTGGTTGTGTGTTCGAAGACATTTTGACAGAATATATCATAACTCGTGGCCTTGAAAGGTCTGGTTGTTAGATAGCAGAGAAAGAAAAAAAAAAAAAAGGCTACAAAGAAGGGATAAACCACCCCCCCAGATATGAATAGGTTCTAGTTCAATATTTGCTTCAATAGCAGGTCTGTGCTTGGTGCATCCTTACCTGATGCCCAGTGGAGAGTCTCCTTGTCCGTTTAGCACACCTCCCTGGAGGAGGTGGGCTACAGTGTAGTAAGCCATATAGATAGTCGAGTCTGATAAAGACTCAATCAGCCACTGCTCGTCCCAAGGGAGCCGTGTTCCTATGGTAACCAGGTGGTCCAGTCGAAGAGGGAAATCATAGAGACAACCATGGATACAAGTAAACAGAGATCAAAGAAAATTATATAAACAACAATTTACTTCTTTAAAATGATAAAATGTTTTTTATAAACATGTCGTCTTTTAATCTGGGTTCATACTCAGCCAAAAACAACAAACAAAAGCTTTTATTAAAATTTTTACTTCTTAAAATAAATAGAGATCAGGGCCGCAATTAATGACTATTTTGCAAATCGATTAAACTGTTTATATTTATTTATTTTTTCGATTAATTGATTAATAACCAGAGAGCCAAAGGTTCCTTAAAGAAGACTTTTTGCAAATCAAAGGTGAAACTACAAACTTTTCACTAGGAGTTCTGGATAGAACATATTGACAGACGAAAACCTTTTTTTATCTTAAATGCAAAATGTTTACATATTTTTTTTTTTTTTTTTTTACAATTTTGGCATAATTACTGCTCTAAGTGGGTCTCTCTGTCAGCTGAAGGTATGTTTTACGGCCTCTTTACTCCAGTTATCGATTAATCAACTACTAAATTAGTTCACCAAATATTTTAATAATTGATTAATCACGATTAGATTTTTTCAGCCTCAACAGAGATACAGGCGTTACCAGACAACAAAACCAAACTCATTCATCCCTTTTATCAGATAACCTGGGTTTAATACACTGTGAAGATGTATTTTTGCATTCCCTTTTTAAAGCCATATTCTTAACATGATGTTGATTGCTTCAGAGCCTCTTGGCTCATGTTGTTGTGTAATAAGTACTTGTGGACATATATCGTATCAGTTATCATTATAAGGAAAAAAATAAGTAATTCCATCATCCTAACGAGATCCTCAAACTTATGAGGTGTCTCTGAGGGCATCTAAACATCTCTATTTAGGTTTCAAAATACAACTAAACTGAAGTGTTGTTTGTAGAGCATCCTTTCTGCATAATAAGCTCCTTTTTTCTGGCTTAAAATGATCAATTCAAAAAGTAAGAATAAAAACTATAAAATAAAGAAAGAAAAACATTTGGTTTAGTAAAGCCGATGGATGTTTTCTGTCTTTAGTATGAGTGAAGCTGTAATCATTATCAAATACTGGTTTCATGTTTGGAGGAAGAAATGCATATTGTCTTATGTTTAAATCTGGAAGAAGGTAATCCATTTAGCATTGTATTAAAGGCAGGCTAAATGGAGATGGGGTTCTGCAGTAAGAGCCAACAACAACAAGCCAATAATGTACTACTCTGGCCTGAAATGAATTCTTAATTGGCCTCAAGCTGCATCTATTCCTGCATGAACACAGGCTGAATCCTGGGTACTTATGACCCATCCTTAGTCTCCATCTATTGTTCGTCAAAGAAATAAGCAGTTAACATACAGTTTTTCTACTGTTTGTTAAGTGGCTGTTGGTGGGCAAGGTAAAAAGCAGAAATAGAACTAAACCATAGAGGCTGTATGTTATTGTGCACATTTTAACCAACTGTAGACAGAGCTACTTACCAAGCCCATAGGTACGAGAGCATGCATGTTCCTGTAGCCAGGCTAAAGTTGCCTCGAAGTTTCTTCTCGTCTCGTCACAAAATCTAGAATTTTGCAAAAGATTAAAAGTAAAATTATTTATCTTTCAATGATTTACCTTAGACTTATTTAGTTCCTGCTGTTCCCAATAACCAAACGAGTGTTCCTGAGCTATTACCAGAGCCTTGAAAAGTGAGTATATATGAAACAATTTTCTTTCTTAAAGTCATGGGCTTACGTTTCCAGTGACTTCAGAGCCTCATTGGCCTGCTGTTTCCACTCAGCATCCCCGTAATCCAGATACCTGCAAAATACCAAACATACATCTACTGCAGATACTGAACAAAACACAAATGTAATATTTTTTATATGAATTTCTTCATATGAACCAAATAAAACCTCACTCATCATAGCCAGAAATTCAAAAACTACAAAAAATACTGGTAATTAGAAATAAAAAGAATTGAGACCACATATAACTGGAACGAAGAAGTAGACTCCAACCAACAACCCATGACAAGCGCTTCATTTTTTATCCTAGATATTAAAACAATTGATAAATGTTAACTACAGCTTTTGTTTGGTGTAAGAACAGTTAATGCTTTTTCTATTTTGAATGTTACATGTTTAAATTTTCTTTTAACAGTATGTTTTACTCCAAGTTATAAAACTGTAGCAACTTCACATCAACACACACCTGCTAAAAAAAAAATGTTTTTTTTTTTCCCTTGATAAACATATCAGAGACACTCACCACTGGTCACAAAGTGCCACCACACACTCATCAGCTGAACGAGACATGACCTGTTTCTCAGGCTCCATGTAAATCAAAGCCTCACCCTGTAACATATAAGCATCCAACAAACTGATAATTCAAAAATAATATAAATTTGGATGTTACAGACACAAAGGTATCTCACACAAGGGCATCACTGCACAGAGGCAAGAAATAATTCAAGTTGGAGCTAAATGTTTTACCTTCTCAACCATCATCTTCTGGATTGGCTTCTTCACATCTTGGACCTTTTGCCCCTTGTAGCCCTCAACTAGCATGATCTGAGAGACACATTCACAGAGGCTCACTTACACTAATGTAAAAATAGATAATATATGTGCAATATTTTAAGTCAGACAGGAATTTTTTGCAGATAATCTCAGAACTGTACACACTGATGGCTGTGCTGAATTTACCAATGTGATGGTCTGGCAAAATCTTTACAGAAAAAGAAAACCTAAAATGTCTCTTTTCTTATATAAATTCAGGTTGCGCTCAGATTTTTTTCGGGAGCAGGCCAGTTGAAAGAAACCCATACCTCACTTTAGCAAATTCATTTCATAGTCGCTCCATGTTACTGCAAGTTATAAAGATTCCTTTCAAACCTGAAGTTAAATCCACCGGGGGTTTGATTTAAGCGGCTGATTGAAACTCACCCCTTCATAAAATCCTTTCAGGTAAACCTTCTCTTTGGCTTCAGCCAGTTTCTCTTTGTCATTCTGGCTCTGAATCTTCAATTCATCACAGACCAGAGGGGCTGAAAGGTTTCCGTAGCCTGGTATTTCAATGATGGGAACCTGAGGTGCAGACATTCAGAAAGAAAACTAAATATGTAAATTGAGACTCATTCATTAAATAAGAGAGTTCAGTGCCAGTGTAGCAAAAAAAAAAAGACTTTTATAAGGTTTTCTTACCGGTTCAAAAGGCAACACCATCTTATCCTCAATTCCATATTTTTCCCTTAGAGCCTTTAGGAAGTGAAATAATTTATTGATCATTTTAATAAACATTCAAAATCTATGAGGTTACCACAAATTTAAATTGATTCTGTACAAATTAAAAAGCTATTATTTGAGAGGAAAAAAATAGCACTTGGTTATTGCAGAGTAGAAGTTTGTATCTGTTGTGTCACCTGTTTCTTTTTTATGTCCCTGAGAGCAGCAATGTCATCAGGAGCATCAGATGGCACACTGGTTACAACCCCAGTACCTAAAGAAAAGAAAGAGAAAAGAAACACGGATGGAAATACAAACTAATTTTATTCATTCTATGTGGCTCCAAATTTAATAAATGCCCCATGCTGCCACATTTCATTATCTGCTGCGCAACAACCACTGGAGCAACAGACCAACTGTGAAAAAGGACACAAAAACATGATCTCATTTACTCTTGCTCATTACACTCCATAACCCTTCAAGACAAGATGACAGATTGAGCACGAGAAATTCATTATTATTCATATGGATACTGTGACATTTCAGTTTAGTGGTTCAGAAATGCAATCTATGAATATTTTAGTAACTAAATAGCAAAAAAGAAAATATCTTCAATATGGTGAGTTTGTTTGGGGGAAAGGGCAACACAAAACCCAGAAACACACAATGTCACTATGTACACTACTTTTTAGAAAAGTATTCAAACCCTTCAACCCTTCTCACATTTAGTTTAGTTATAAATGTCAACTACAACATGAGAAGTGTGGGGGCTGTCTGTAGTCAGTAGGGTTGGGCTTTATTTGAAATTTAACTATTCAAATGATGCCATCTCCACTGTTTTTCCTGCCAGAAATATGTTTTTCCTCTCCACTGTCACTACAAGCATGCTTAGTGTAAGGGATTGCATTAGAGTCAATGAGTCGGTGCAATCAACTGGTTTTCCTTAGATAGAAAAATTTGAATCAATTTGACTGTGCGATCTGGTTAACCTGCAAAGTGCCTAGAGATTACATGTTGTGAATTGGTGCTATATAAATAAACTGAATTGATTCTGATCTGCTCTGATTATGGTTCCTATCAATTCTACAGTCAGACTTTTAAAAGGAAGGAGCATAAAAGTAAATATGCTGTAACATGAGTTTGTCCTAAATAAGGGCATCCCTTTTATCAGATAACCTGGGTAGTCTAAAATTAAATTCCTTGAATATCTAACTTTGAATGAACAATACTATAAATGATCACATAGTTATTTTTAACCAGTATATAAACATCAAACATATGAACGGATATATTCTTATTTTCTTTCACACAGTTTAACATTTACAATCATCTTTCTTTTTCAAACATCATTAAAACATTCAAACATATCCAAAGTCTGACCCTGCAGGTACTAATACTCTATAATAGGCATCCCCAAACTCGGTCCTCAAGGCGCCCTGTCCTGCAGGTTTTAGAGGTTTCTCTGCTTCAGCACAGCTGGTTATAATGATTGCAGTAGACCAAAAGCCTGTTAATCAGCTTTCAATTAAAATCAGCTGTGCTGGAGCAAAGGAAACCTCTGAAACCTGCAGGACAGCGGCCCTCGAGGACCGAGTTTGGGGATGCCTGCTCTATAAGACAATATTATGATGTCATTTACCTGATTCTGACTGTAATGTGGTGTTAGGAGGAAAAAGCAGTGCAATAGGAAGTGACACATACAGAATTTATATCCAGTGTTCAGTTCCACTCAGATAGAATTTCAGATGTTTTACTTTTGCAGATCGAGGAAGGATACAACTTAATACTCTGCCTTTCAGTTAGTGGGTTTTATTGAATGAAACTGATCCTGATTAAAATAAAATAAAAAGGAGTTATACTAAAATATTTATGTCTAGTAGATTGAGAATAAAGGTACACTATGCAACTGGTGTTGATTTTCCAGCGAGGCTCCCCCCAGAGGGCGAAAGTAAAAGTGCACTGTCGTAAATATGCTCAGCTGTTCTCCTGGTTTCTCTGTCAAGCCAGCCGTGGTTGTTTTGAGCTTAGCAGACATGCGAACGCAACGAATGACTATTGCTGCGTTCACACTGGACGCAGCTGGCGCGACAGAAGCAGCGAGTTTACATGCAAAGTCAATGGTTGACGCGCGTCAAGGCGCAGCAAAAGGTCCCGCGGCGCGTTTTGAACAGCAGGCGCAGCGCGTCTGAGCAGCTGAAGCAGCGCGTCAGGCGCGTTTAATCATCTGACGCAGGGAGAGAGACACAGCGCTGATGATCAGAGGCTATGATCACTCCTCTTAAACAGTTTATTGACGCCTAAATTAACTTAAAATGCAGAAATCTGCTGGCAGAATATGCAGTTTGGATTATTTAGATAAAAAACACCTACCAGCTGCCGCGGTGAACCGCGAGGAGGCGACCCGGCCAGAGGCTGCTGATGAAGGGATTCCTACTGTCGGCGCATCGCTATTATGTGGGGGTCTGAGCGGCTCCAACAGAAAAAATATTGGAAGGCAGGATAATAATCTGACTGCACTGATTACGTTTTCAGGTGTATTTTCTCGCTTAAACACATATTAAAACTACTTTATTCCCACTGATCACAGCAAATATAGCTGCAAGGCAGAGAAAGGATAGTGAAGCTCCGCCCAACGCGCGTCAGACGCACTTTTGCACCGCGCAGCCAGAGCAGCAAAGCTGCTTCAGCCGCGCGTCAGAACTAACTGGTACAAGCAGCAAAAATGAAGCAGCAGACGCGATTTTGCTGCGTCCGATGTGAACGTAGCATAACTGCACAAAGATCGCCACTGTGCTAGCAACGAGCATGCTTTTAAGTGGGGGCGTGTAGCAGTTCTCACCGTAAAGCAAGACTGACTCTCGCGAGACTTCTGAGCCTGTGAGTGTGGGTCGGTGCTCCTGCAATTGCAAGTGCGGTATTTCCCCCACAGACCACCAGGGCGGCCGAGAATACCTTTGTTCAACCTGAAATGAATCATTTAATCATCCATAATGTTATGGAACACATTAATTAACTGAAAAATGTTGCATAGTGTGCCTTTAAAGTTATTTTCATTCTATTCAGAGTGCATAGGAGATGATGCAGGTATCTATAATGAGGTCAAGAGAAAAAAAAAAAAAAGTTCTGCTCTCCCTGTGGAAGGTGCGCCATGAAAACTATAAACCAAAAATAAACTATTTGAACGATTCTGGGAGAGCTGAAAAGTTAGAACTGGTTTGATGATTCTCAATGCCCAACCCTTGTAGTCATGTCACTCATTAAAATCTTTGAGACCTTGTTCTGCAATACTTTTAAGTCTTTGTTGTGTAACCCTCATGTTGTTAAACAGTGGCTATCAAATACTGTGAAAAATTAAAAAAAATCTCAAGAATCTTGTCTAGATCAGAAAAAAAATTGATACATAGATAATTGATCCTTTTTCTTAATAGTTTTCATACCTTTGTCCTCCTTGATGGTGAGCATGGGCAAAGCATAGATGATCTTGTAGGACGTCAGAGGAGCACTTAGGGCACAACCCAGGATATCCTAGACAGAGAACATACGTCAAAATATGCAGTTTTAATATTTAACCTGTGCATCTATTAAGGAAAATGTGAGCAGACTATTTAATGTTCGTAAAAAAAAAATGGACCCGAATAACGGACACATTATTGACCACATTTTTTTTTTAAACTGTCACAGCTTAATATCAGAGAATAGATGATTCCCATTTTTTCACTGATAGGAAATGTCACTCTGACAATGAGCTGAATTCTCTGTGAATGTCGCCTAGAATGAGAGGATATCCAGAAAATCAGTCAGTCTGAGATTATCACAGCTTTTCATTTATAACTCAAAACTTTATTTTCAGTGCCCTTCTAAAAAGTTTTCTTTTAACCAAAGTGCTGCAGTTATTTTGATTCATAAAAATGTCCAGATAACAAAAGTCTGGACAATAAAATTGGGTCAATCAATTCTCAAACCTAAACGCTAATCTAACTGGCAATCTGTCAAGGCTGTTTCCTACCTCACTATATAGCATCTCTTGTATTTACATCTGCACAAAACATGAACAGGCTCTCTACCTGTCCAAGTATTTCCATGATCACAGGCACCACTCCATTCTCCTTGGTAAAGCCCTGGAAGGACATGTTTCTGGCAGACCTCCTGGTGGAGATGAAGATGTCTCCGCTGGCTGTTTCAAAGGCGACATACTTCATATCAGGCCTCACCCAGCAGTTGGTCTGACCAAACATGGTTTCCGGTCTCAGAGTTGCAGCAACCAGGAAGATATTTTTGCCTTTCATGCCACTGTTGGGAGGACAACAAGTCTCAAAGCCTGTCTACCTTATTTGTAAACAGTACGTATAATTAGCCATATTAAATTACATTTTACATATAGAACAAAATGAATAAAGAAATAAAAAGAGAGCTAAACAACACAGTTTAAGCCACTAAAAAACAAAAAGTCACAGAATATTT
The DNA here is from genome assembly GCF_016077235.1 of Cyprinodon tularosa. Taxonomy (NCBI): domain Eukaryota; kingdom Metazoa; phylum Chordata; class Actinopteri; order Cyprinodontiformes; family Cyprinodontidae; genus Cyprinodon; species Cyprinodon tularosa. Next base: position 1,243,834 of record NW_024039016.1, read on the forward strand.
TTTACCTGCTGTAAAACACTTTGGATTTAAATTTTGCAGTGTAAGGTTCAACTATCTTCATCTTGATGAGTGTGTACTCCTGAGGTCCCACTCCCTGCAAATGACAGTAATTAAATAAAAATCAACTTTTAATTATATTGTGAATTAGGCCATAATGGAAATCTTTTGTAAGGAGAGCCAAATAAAATGGGTTCAAAGGCTCTCCCTATGCTTACAGGGACATCTAGGGTCAACTAGTGTTAGTAAAGAAGAATATTTCAAATTAAATAATAAATGTGTCAAGGTTGTTAAGGTACTCTGCATTTGTTATAAACTTGCACTTGTTTTTTTTAGTAAGGTTAGCATGCATACCTCCCCAGTTTGCCTGTCATGGTCCATGCATGGCTGTCCATCCTTAGGAGAGTAGATAGTATACCTGCAGAGATGAAAACAATCATTCTCACCACACATTCAAACACACATCAACTTAATCTGAAGGAATCTGCAGTTAATTTTTATTTATCATTGAAATAAATCTATCAATTAAATGATAAAGGATAATGGCACTGTATAACCAAAACAAACCTTGCAAAAGAATCCCCTTGACCTGCATTTATATTTCAAAATGCAACATTACTTTGTTTTCTACAATTTTCAAAAACTACAAATATGGCATTAGATGTGAATTATAATTGAACACAGATGTTTGGGGTGAGTCTGGTTCTTCCATCTGAGCTGTAAATGTCTGCAGCTTCATCAGAGTAACCACCACCCTCTTGGCTTTGTCTCCAATTAATGACCTCTCTATGTGGCTGTCAATATTGACGTTTTCATGAGCTTAAACTGTTTTATGGAGTGTCACAGTAAAGGGGTTTGAACATCTTTCCACCTTAAAGCCATGCAAGGTGTTGAGCCATTTTTTTATTTCTAAATTGCAGGTAAATTCCTAATATTCTGTGGTTGTAAACTGGCAACATGAAAACAGGAAAAACTGTAATTCTTACATGCTCATGGTAAGAAAACACTGAACCTGTTTATTATTGGAACTGCTCAAAAAGACTAGATTAAAGGTTTACCTTTTGCCAAACTTGATTTTCTTCCTATCTTTCAGTGTGAGAAATTGCCACCTGACAAAAGAGTCGTAGAATGGGTTCACATCAGTGGTGATGAAAGAACGCCTCCAATCCCCCTGTAAAATAATCCAGCACAGCTTGAAAATGTATTTTTTTTCCTTTTATAAAAACTCCTGAGAAGTATTTCCAATGACACAATGAAAAAAATGTATGTGAGGATAAATAAAGAAGATAAACTGTTGCAAGCAATAGTTTTGTACGCTGAATCACCTTGACTCCCATCTGTTTGAGGTCTTTGATTGCCAAAGGAGGGAAGTACTCCAGCCAGTGTTCTGCATTGGCAAATTTAGCAATTTCCTGGTCATTTAGACCTAAAGACCTCATGATGTCCCATTGGAAGGTGGAGGATCCAGCTTTGGCCACTGCTTTACTCTGACAAGGAAAGAAGTGGAAGAAAACAGCTTAAGAAAAATAATTGGTTTTTTTCTGTTTACAAGACAAGGCTATTGCTTTTTTCTCCTATTTCAAATCTGAAACAGAAATATTTTTATCACTTATTTTTCATCAAGAAATATTTCATTCTTTATTTTAATCCAATTTACATTCATTAGATCTTAACTTGGAAAATTATTTCATCCCAACCTTCTTTCCCTTTGCTTTGTCCTTGATGATGATTTCATCAGAGGCTTTGGGTTTCTCCTTTTCCTCTTCATCCTCATCTGGAAACTGGGGAGGGTTTCCATACAGCTCCATCTCTCTCTTAAGCTTGTCAGCACAAGCCTGATGACGAAAAATCAATTTAAGAACGACAAGTGAGAAATCGCTTATGACCCGTTTTAAGCAGAGTTTATCATAGAAATGAACATCACATCAATAATTAATGATCAATTTGATAATAAAAGATAAAGCAGATATGATAATATGATGCCACCACAGAGTTTTTTTTTTTTTTTTTTTTTTTATCAAAAACTAGTGTTTAGCAGCTGTATAGACTTTGATGCCAGTTATTCAGTTGCACATTGATGGTATTTTTTAAGTTTTATTTTATAAAAGTTTTCTTCTGAGATATGAGGTTAATATGATTTAAGAAATGTAGTAGCTTCCATTCAACTGTGAAACATTATAGAGATTAAAGGGAGCCTAAATAAGTTTCCTTTTTAAGCTATCTACAGGAAAAGGATGAAATAGCCTTTGAAACTTTAAATCCAAAGGCAAACAAATTAGTTTTCATCAGTAATTGAGTTCTTTATCAGTTTGCCTGGCATTAATTCGAAAATGTCAATCACTGAGACAAATTTATACTCATCCAGCAGAGTTATCATGTAGAGTTTTCTTAATGGAAGACAGGTTGACCTGGGAAGAGCATCCATCCTTCTCAACTTCCATTTTTCAAATTCAATTAAAAAGAGGCCTGAGGTTATTAGAACATCAATTCTAATTGAACTGCTCTCTGAAAACAGAAATCAAATAACAAACAGATGGAATCTAAATATACGGTCAGATAAGTTTGACTCCAAACATTTGGTGTGACCCACTGGGCTTAACAAGACATGCAAGTTCTGGACACATCAAACTTTGAAATTAACATCAAACTTGACAACTACGCTGATAAACCATTTTTTAAGATTTTTGGAACAAATTTATCTTTTTTTTTTATTATCCAATGATGAAGTGTTTCATCAATGAGAACTATTTAGAAAAAAGTATTAACACTAGAGAAAATCTATTCTGCAGTATATAATTTTCATGCATTTTCATGGCCGTAGATAAAAAAAAAAGACTTTCTGTACTTTATGTTGTTTTTTTTATTATTTATTTAATAATTTTTATTTTAAAGAAAGCACTTAAACTTATTAGATCAGGAAAAGGAAATCTTGTTTAAAAATTTACTCAAATTTTATGGTAGGAGTAGGGAAAAGAAAAGGAAGATTAACCTTGATCGGCATGCCTGTGCAGTGCAGTCCAAACGGGAAGAGGCATTTTTTCCCCTTCAGAGACTGGTAGCCAACAGCGAACTGCAGGAACAAATTAGAGGAAGAAAATTGCATAAAAAGATCTTTGGTAAATTATTAGTAACGTTTCAAGTCATTTAAGATACAGAGTTTAAACAGCATATAATAGTTTTCTAATATGATACAAAATTCCAACAAACAGCAAACACCAAATTATATATGTTTTTAGGACAGCCCACCTCCATGATTGGCATTAATTTTAATCTAATACTTCTCCATTTGAAACCAAATTGAACTCAGGACAAATAATTGTTTAAACATTATAATTGAAGTGATTTTTCCCTTCTATGTCACATCTTTGAATTTAGGACTATTAAGACAGACTTAAACATTTTCTCAAAGGAAAATTTATTTGCACATGTCTACTAAAGACAAAGCATTATAAAATATGAGTGTATAAGGTGGAGGTCCTTTATTTTAAAGACGGCAACATTTGCAACGTATTTACAAGCATTCCTGTTTATCCAATTAAAGTCTCTCTGAGCCAGCCAAATGACAATAGATTAAATTGTTATAATCCACAGGAATAGCAGAGAGAATGTGGTAAATCACAGCTGGTTGGAATCAATGCCAAGATCTAGATCATGGCCAACTTTTTTCTACTGAAAAGTTCAGAGACGTCAATTTTTTTTTTCTGCCTAGGTATATACATGTGAAGAGTAAATAAAACTAATTTCACCTTCGAAATTCCAACTTACCTCACACTTTGACAGGCTGAAAGTATGGCCAAGATGCAATCGACCATTCATGTATGGATACGGGAAAGTGACAAAGTACTTGTTTCTGCTGAAAAGAAACCAAAATGGCATAACTATGTAGTAGTATGCACCTGATATTCAATGCAATCATCCAGAGTAGGCTTTTAAAACTTTTGATATTATGAGTATGTGTTTGTTTGTGATCCACTCTTTTAAGTGTTTATTAAAATACTGGGTGTTACATCCCTATAATAATAGCTTTTTTGCTGTTTAAGGATGCAGTTATGAAAAATAGCGTAAATGTATCTCTTAGTGAAATAGAAGGGGCTAAGCGTTGAAGTTGGGATGGAATACCAGCTGATTTTTTTTTATCTGCAAATAGTTTCCCAATTAATGCCTAAGAACTTAGAAGATGTAGACTAAAATATATATTGAAACTAATATGTATAAAATTCAAGATATAGTACCAAAAGCTCATTTTAAATAGAAATTTAAGCAGAAATACTTATTTCCCCTCACTAGAGGCGAGTAAATTCCAAATAAATAAAATATATTCTGTATTTCCATTTAAACTGTTTTACTTTTTGTTTGTTTGGGTGAAAAATTATTACAAGAAAATTTCAATTTCTTTAAATAATTAAAAAAAATAGTTCTTAAAGATTTATACAATAACGGACATGCTATTCATTGGCTATAGTTAGCTTTAGTCCAAATTAAATAGTTGTGTTTTTACAAACTAGATTATTTTCCCATCTCTATTTTAATTTCAACTATATGGTTAAAAAAAGGAAATACAATTAAGGGACGATTACAAAAGAATAAACTAACATTTAGTCAAATGTATAAATGACAGGAAATTGCACAAGGACATTTACAGATGACATAAGATATAAACAACAACAATACTGTGGAAAAAAAGCTAATACGGTTTTTGAATTTCAAAACAAATTCAGTGAAATTATTACAAATGTTACCTTTGAAAAACTTTTAGTTTGTTTTTTCCCTGTTATTTGGTAACAAAACAATAAAATAAAAACATTGTTTAAACTATTGGTTAAGAAACCTTTCCTAACATACCAACTATATGATTTTTATTGTATTTCCTGTGGGTAAATCTGGGACTTCCACCTTTGGAGGAATGAAAATATAATAACATTTGTAATATATCTGTCACAATAAAATAAAAACTTAAGGAAAATGTTCTAACATTCAGCTTATAGTATAAAACATATCAGATTGTATTTACCAATTACATCTGAAGAGGAATTTTAAGGTGAACTAAATGATAACGGCTGCAACTCACTTGTAAGTTTCTCCAACGGTTGAAGGTGCATCGTTCTCAAACACTTTCTCCTTCTCCCATTTTTCCTGGATTTCTAATTCAATCCTTCTCAAGTAGTCCAACTTGGCTGTTCCTTTTCGTTCCTTGGAAAGAAATTTAAGCAAGAATTTGAGTAAAAATAAAATATGAATTCAACATTTTTAAGAAAGAGGAAAAATTACGCCAATAATGTTATGTTAACGAAAGGAAATTTGTCACATTTTTGGTGTATCAGACGAATTTTGTGCAGCTGAATCGAGAGCTCGTGCTAGCTTAAGTAGCTTATGGTTAGAGATGGAAAAAAGTATTAATCTATTTAAAAGTATAGAAACATTATCAAGTGTGGTAAACCTATGTTTGTCACCTACTGTCATTTTGCAAAGATGCGTTGGGATGTGCTTTTCTGTTCTTTAAAAAGGGGAAAATAAAAGAAATGTTCAAGTGAGAAGAGAAACCCACGCCACCGGTGTCTAGATGATGACACTCATCGACTTCCCGTAAAGCTTTCTGGGAAATGTGGTCCCAACCGCCTTTTAGTTATTTACATTATAAAATACCAAATTATCAACTGTCTTGATTCAAAATAATGTTTTAGTAATATTTCTGTATTTCAATATAAAAATCCGCTTGTTATAATCATTTTTCGTGGCTTGGAAATAACATTTTGTTTGGGATATTATGACGTGCCTCGAGGCTGCTTTACGACAGCTCGACTCATGTCGAAAAGCCGTAAAACAGTGCGTACGACCTGCCAGAAGAGAAGACAGGAGGCCTTAAAGCTTACAAAAGTGTAGACGATGAAACTAGGATTGACAAGGCATACTTTCTATTTATAGGCAGTATTAAAGTCTTTTTCACGATGATAATAGAAAATGTGGATGCCTTGAAGTCGTGGCTTGCTAAACTCCTGGAGCCGATGTGAGTACTCGATTGAAATTACATTTAGCTGCTATGCTACATTAGCTAGCGAGCCTGGCCAGAGCATCAGTGAAGCCGAGCTGTAATCAGGCCTTTGGAGGAAGAGAACAGCTATAATCCTGTTTACTTCGCGCATGAAATGCTTTAATAACGTGCCTTACTTGAGCGTCGATTTATTAGATTGATCAAGAGACATGAATCAAGTTGGCCTCTCGATATACCACAGGTAGTCTTTCTGGTTTTCTTTAAATGTAAAAGAGGATTCTAAAGGTTTTAAATGAAACTTAACGCGGCAAATAGGGGAAAAAAGTTAATGGAAGGAAGGATTACCAATAATTGTAATTTAACTTTCAATCAGTTGGATTCATTCACTTCTACATTTAGTTTTATGGTGTACCGGTTGTTTGTTTTAAGAGATCAAGGGATCTGTATTTTTCTCACAAACAAAAAATTGCAGTTGAGCTATTTTAAAACAGAACAAGTTTTATTTTGAAAAGTGTATTTAAGAAAACATCAGCTTATTCTGCTTAGTGTTTATGTAGGTCAATAGCATAACAGGTATGACCAAGATGAGCTGATCAGCTGGCAATACTAAAACAGTCTGTTTATTTTTCATCATCACTATGTCCACCGCCGGCTGTATAGCTTTTATAAACAGTCATATACAAGGCAAAAGGGCGGGACAGTATTGGCTAAATAAAATATTTCTTTATTTCAGGTGACGCAATATAAGAATCACATTGAAATTAAAATAACTAAAATAATCAAAAAGACTGCTTAGATTGACCAATACGGAATAAAACAATCATTTTACCATGTTTATAAATCCTCATTTATTAAATATTTACTTTAAAAATCAAAACACATGAAGCTACATGAAACCTGGTATATACACCACTAACACCAGCTTTTATCTTAGACTTTAACATGTATTAAAATGAGAAAATGGGTTTAAATTAAAAGTCATATCATCCTTATTAAATACAATTACAGGTGCTGGTCATAAAATTAGAATATCATGAAAAAGTAGATTGATTTCAGTAATTCCATTTAAAAAGTGAAACTTGTATATTATATTCATACATTACATACAAACTCATATATTTCAGATGTTTATTTTGTTTAATTTTGATGATTACAAATGACAACAAATGAAAATCTGAAATTCATCATATCAGAAAATTAGAATATTACTGAAGACCAATAAAAACAAAGGATTTATAGAAATGTTGGCCAACTGAAAAGTATGAAAATGAAAAGTATGAGCATGTACAGCACTCAGTATTTAGTTGGGCCTCCTTTGGCCTGTATTACTGCAGCAATGCGGCGTGGCATGGAGTCGATCAGTCTGTGGCACTGCTCAGGTGTTATGATAGCCTAGGTTGCTCTAATAGTGGCTTTTAGCTCTTCTGAATTGTTGGGTCTGGTGTATTGCATCTTCTTCTTCACAATACCCCATAGATTTTCTATGGGGTTAAGGTCAGGAGAGTTTGCTGGCCAATTAAGAACAGGGATACCATGGTCCTTCAACCAGGTACTGGTAGCTTTGGCACTGTGTGCAGGTGCCAAGTCCTGTTGGAAAATGAAATCTGCATCTCCAAAAAGTTGGTCACCTGCAGGAAGCATGAAGTGCTCTAAAACTTCCTGGTATGTGGCTGCGTTGACCCTGGACCTCAGAAAACACAATGGACCAACACCAGCAGATGACATGGCACCCCAAACCATCACTGACTGTGGAAACTTTACACTGGACTTCAAGCAACGTGGATGAAGTGCCTCTCTTCTTTTCCTCCAGACTCTGGGACCTTGATTTCCAAAGGAAATGCAAAATTTACTTTCATCAGAGAACATGACTTTGGTCCTGTTTCTCTTTAGCCCAGGCAAGACGCTTCTGACGCTGTCTGTGGTTCAAGAGTGGCTTGACACAAGGAATGCGACAGCAGAAACCCATGTCTTTCATACGTCTGTGTGTGGTGGTTCTTGAAGCACTCACTCCAGCTGCAGTCCACTCTTTGTGAATCTCCCCCACATTTTTGAATGGGTTTTGTTTCACAATCCTCTCCAGGGTGCGGTTATCTCTCTTGCTTGTACACTTTTTTCGACCACATCTTTTCCTTCCCTTCGCCTCTCTATTAATGTGCTTGGACACTGAGCTCTGTGAACAGCCAGCCTCTTTAGCGATGACCTTTTGTGTCTTGCCCTCCTTGTGCAAGGTGTCGATGGTCGTCTTTTGGACAACTTACAAGTCAGCAGTCTTCCCCATGATTGTGTAGCCTATAGAACTAGACTGAAAGACCATTTAAAGGCTTTTGCAGGTGGTTTGAGTTAATTAGCTGATTAGAGTGTGGCACCAGGGGCCATCAATTTTGAACCTTTTCACAATATTCAAATTTTCTGATATGATGAATTTGAGATTTTCATTTGTTGTCATTTGTAATCATCAAAATTAAACAAAATAAACATCTGAAATATATGAGTTTGTATGTAATGTATGAATATAATATACAAGTTTCACTTTTTAAATGGAATTACTGAAATCAATCTACTTTTTCATGATATTCTAATTTTATGACCAGCACCTGTATATTGTTATATATATATATATATATATATATATATATATATATATATATATATATATATATATATATATATATATATATATATATATATATATATATATATATATATATTGATATTTAATGATTGTTTAGCCCTATTTAAATGTATGAATAACTAAAGTTATACTGTGTACTAAATCTTCCTGGAAGCAGTCTTTTGCGATTACAGATTAAATTTCTGTGACAATTGTAATTCAGATTTTCTGTTTACGAACATTTAGTTTATGAAAAATAGTTTTTTTTGTTTTCTTCCTCCGATACACCCTTTGGACTTCCATAACTTATGGTGACATTAACGCATCACTTTTTCTACTTAGATATATACTAAACTAATAAACTAGTTTAGTGTGTAACACCACTAGCAGCAAACATTTTGGCTGTGTCCGAATGTAAGCCCTATATAGTGGTAATGCCATTTTAATGTCCGAATGTCTAGTGGATGAAAAAGAAAACTTCCCACAATGCACTTCCAACTGTAGTGTGACAAGCAGCTATATTCCAGAATGCAAGAGATCTCCTCACAAAGCATCATGGGATTGATTTTGGGGCTGAGAAAGAACAAAAATGGTGCATGCACCGTGCAGGGAACTGGAGTCACGTGACCAACTGGGAGCAAAAGGTAGTGATCATCTGTCCGAGTGGTCAGTTAAATGATTTCACTATCAAGTCTACTATAGAGTCCCTGCTCTATATAGTGATTGAGGGTTTAGGGCGGACTGGACACAGCCTTATGTTTTCATTGATTGTTGGGGAGCATGATTGCTTTATAGTATTTTTCACAGCTTCAATTTTGATGCACATTATATTAAGGTCACCACACAGAGAGGGTAATTAAAATAAAAGCTAGTTTTTGAGATCCGTGTGTTTTTTGTTTTTTTTTACTTTAAAACGTAAATAAACAAAACAAAAAACTATTAGTTTAAATTGGTAGGAAATAATACATTTTATTTTTTATATTTTGTTCTGAATTAATTGCAATTTTATTAAATTACCAAAAAGTTTGCTTCAGTAAAGCACCACACTTAAGATGCAGTTTGATTTTAAAACAGATTCTTTATGAACCCATTGCATCCTGAGTTTCTGTAAGAGGGAAAAGAAAAGAAAAAACACATACACATTAGTTTAGACTTATTATCCATGACTGTATCCAAATCTGATAATCTTTTTAACATTAGTATTTGGCTTTCAAAAATGCCCTGAATATGGTTGAAGATGTTTTTCTTCTAAAAAATAGTGGAGTTTAGCTTTCACATTGTTCTCGAATATCAGTATAGTATGCTGGAGGAATTTATTTGTTTTAAATGTTCTTAACAGCTGTTTTTACAGTTTTATACGTGGAGTGTAATATGAACGTTTCTTTCAAACAATCATATGTCTTGTAATGTAGATAAGAGTCTGTGTATATTGATAAATGTTTTACATTTCTGACTTTGCTTTAGCAAACAATTAATGATTTGTACAGTTTGTTTTTCCTGAAGCATTAGATTATCTTCTGAAGATAGCACAATCTGTCACAATGCTCTCTTAGTTTAAGTGGGATTGACTCTTCTCTTTTTGCCTCTTATCTTTGCTTTTACTATTAATACTGCTTTTTCTTTGCAGGCTTTGCAGTTTTCCGCTGCATGTTAGAAATGGCCATAATGTTAGTTGTTAGACCAGACTTTAAGAGCTGCCTGATCTACTCACCTTGAGAATAAACTGTTCTGTTACCATGCTTGGACTTTTTAGAATCACATGGGGAAATGGTCTATCAGAACAACAGTGGTTCACCTTTCATTGAATGTAAAGTGCATTTTTGGAGTTTGTGGCAAAGCACTAATTTACTTTAATTTGTGCAATTTAAAAAAAAAAAAAAAAAAAAGCTATTTGTGAACTAAACATTCATTCCTTCTGACTTGCAGATGTGAAGCTGATCCCTCTGCCTTGGCCAACTATGTGGTGGCACTTGTGAAGAAAGACAAACCAGAGAAGGAGCTGAAAGCCCTTTGTGCTGACCAGCTCGATGTTTTCCTACAAAAGGGTAAGAACTTTTGCTTAAAGCTTCTTTATTCTTGCTGCACTTCTGGTCGTTGCCTGTTTTGTCATGGTGGAAGTTGGTTAGAGAAGTATTTATAACCGTGTGAGAAATGTTACAGACCTTTACCAGTTTTATTTATTTTTCATTTGATATCTGTTTTAATCCATTGATTAAATGCTGATTTACATCAGTTCTCTTTTGACCTACTTTGGAACTAGAATGGCATTAGAAAACATTTGTGTTTTGTTGATGCATATGAACTGAAAGAAGGATAAAGGGATATAAATGGGTTGCAGTGGGTGAAGTAATGGCGCAGCTTACACGTGTATTTATAAAGATAAGAAAAATTACACCAGACGCTACAAAGTACGCCCTGCAGCAACAGGTTTCTGAGCAGTAAGGATCTTCCCCTACATGGGGAGATGATTTAATGAGTTATATATGGGTAAGTTATGGGGCGACCAGATCTGAAAAAACACAAATGTGGGACAACTAGGATGCTGATCAGAGACAATGCTGGACATATGTGGGTTTTTCAGCTGTGTGTTTCTTTTGCGACTCATTTTTACAATGTTGCATCCCCCCTAGTATCGAATTTAAAACAACTTCTGCAATGTTCACAAAAAAGCTCTTTGAGAATCAACTTTCAACAACTCACTTAGTTATGGACAATTCTGCAGTCTTTCCGTTGGCTGTGTTTTATTTTCTTTAAATGTAGTTTCCAAAATATTTTGCATTAAATCGTTTACTTGTTCAATTTTTAATAGCATCGTGCGCAAGTTGGTCATGGTATGAGACCCTGTCACAGCTTTGGGACAATAACTGAAGCTCTGCTTTCTTTGCATCTAGAAAAGGTGCTTGTAAATATAGATTAGACTATCTTTTTTTAATAATTATGAAGTTAGGAAATTTCCATTACTTTATCCCATATTTTGATTTATTTAAAAGTCAGTTTCTAGATTTAAAAATATGGAGAAATGAACAACTTTATGGTTCTTGTTATATTATTTTGTAAAAGGAGCATCTTAGCCTTAATCTTGTTTTCCCATTTCTGAAATCAGAAACCATACTAAAATAGGTAATATTATTAGTATTATGCATGTTATGTAAATAATTTAAATGCTGTCCCACATGTAACCTATGTGTTGCATGCTTCTGTGCTACACTTGCTACACTAGCATTTTTATCTTAAGTTACCGTGTCTTTATTGCCTTTGAGGGCTGAACAATCACATAGTTTCAGTGCTGAGCTGCCAATCAAGGGAACATTTCACATGTTTGATCACTGGGTCGAGTATTCCCTGGTGAAATAGATATGAATAATTTTTAAATTGGATGTTATTTTAAGAGATTTCTATGACATGTAGGTAAAGATGTAAATTTCGTGTGCAGTTATTATAAAAATAGAAAGATATTCACCCCACATCATGCAAAATTAGTGTCTGACAATGCTCAAGTTATCTTAAAGGGTTTTAGATTGGTTACATTTATGAAAAAGGCATTGTTTTAGATTATCTCCAAAATGACGAGCTGTAAGCCTCATAAACGTAATGTGTGTCAGAAGGGTAGTCAAATGTTCTCAACCTGAGAATGGGAGATGTTTGCATGTTTCAAAATGGAATCATGTAAATAATTCACCAGGCTTTTTAACCACAGAGTTCACTTTTCACGTTTAAGACCACTAGAGGGAGTGCTAAATAAAAAAAAAAAAAAAAAAAGAACTGTAAAGATCAATGACTTTTTTTTTTTGTGTCATCTGATAACAGCCTGGGATGCCAATACATCCGACTGATTACTAAGAAAAAAATGTTGACTAATAGAAGTTGTTTTTTCTTTTTTCTAGAGCATATAACAATCTATTGTAACAGTGTTATTTTGCCTGTTCTTTCAAATTTTACCTTTCTGAATCTTTGCAAATGCTCTGCTTGTAATATAATGTGATATATATAATAGGGCTGAAACAATTATTCAGATTAATCCTGATTAATAGATTATTGAAATAATCATCAACTAATTTAGTAATCGATTAATCGTTAACTGGACTACAAAGACTGTAAAACCTGCATTTAGCTGACAGAGCAGCCCACTTAGAGCAGTAATTATATAAAAATTGTAGAAAAAAAGTAAACATTTTGCATTTAAAATAGAAAATATTTATTTTTCACCTGCTAAATGTGCTGTATCCAGAACTCCTCAAGGGTAGACATTTGAGTTTCACCTGGATTAACTCTGTTAAAAGTCTTCTTTAAGGAATCTTTTTCTTTTTCTATTAATTGATTATTCAAAAAAATAATTGACAGATGAATTTATTTAAAATAAACGTTAGTTGCAGCCCAAATATATAAAATCACATAATGTCATACGTGATAATTATGTCATATTTTAATGCAGTCAACCATTGCTTTTCCAGTGTCTTATTTTAAGATGGGCTTTACAGTTATATCTTCTTTTTTTTTCAACTTATAGTCTACATATTTTTTTAAAATTATATTATCCTGTATTATGCAATATTTTAAAGGATCGTGTTAAGTTGAACAAAGCTATATTTTGACAATAATTAATTGATGCAATACAAAAAAAGTACTGGTTTACTAAAGGACTACAGTAGTATTGTCATATTTTCTTCCCTTTGTTTTTCTGTCTCAGCTACTGTAAAACTGTATGTTTGCAACATTATTTTTTTTAATCTGTTTCAGAAACTGTGAAGTTTGTTGATAGCCTTTTTGAGTCGTTAACAACAAAAAACTACCTGGGTAACCCTGCTGCTAAGGAGGCTCCAAAAGAGGAGGTTAAACCTGCTGCAAACAAGGCTGACGTCGTTGAGGTAAAAACAGTCAGCAGTGACAGATTTTACTGAATAAGTAAAGCATTTCCTTAAAGTTTGATAAAGAACGGAGCTGTCTGTTGTTGTTTCCTATTTTAAGATTTACATCAAAACAGTGATGTTTGTCATTTGAAATCTCTCCCTGTGTAACACAACCGTCATTTCCCTTTAGGCCGAAACTCCAGAGGAGGAGAGAGAAAACAGACGCAGGAGGAGTCCCCTGAGAAACCGCCCTGACTTAAACGAATCCAGGCAAGGCTATTTCTTTCCAACTCTATTTATTATTGTTGCTGCATTTTTATGACTCCTTAGCAACTTGAAGCAGGCTGACAGTCTGCTTTTTTAAGTTGTCAAAGCTAAAGCAAACCTGACTGTAAGGTCGCCCTCAGAAAGGTTCCTTAGGGGTGTTGGGGAGGATGTTTTGCCTGGTAGTTGAACCTCAGATCCAGAAGGAACAATAATGCTTCAATCTTGGCCTTTACCAGATCTTTCCCCTCGCTTTTATAAAGGCTGTCCAAACCTTGTATGCTGCCTTGCAGCTAGTCTGGTTCATGGTGTTCATGGGTCGTATCTGTAGGTGTAGAGAGGAGTCGTCTGGATCAGGAACCTCAGCCTCACATCTTATCTTTCAGCAGTTAATGATGTTCTGTGAAATGGTTGAAGTGAGAGACATTTAGGGGCAGCCTAGCTCAGAGTTTTAAGGTATAGTGGACGATATTCTTTTTCCGGGTGGATCATCAAAATAATTGGTCCGCCTAATTGTCAATAATTCTGGTGATATGTTCATGTGAGGCCGTCCTACGTGCTCATCCCCATCTTCACTTAAGCTGGGCTTACACTGTGTGTTTGTTTTTTTTGCCCTTTTCAGGGCGACTTTCCAATCTTGCGAGAATTTTCCGATCGGGCCGACTTTCAGCCTGATCTTGCGTCATACAGTGTACAGGGGGTAACGAGGGGCGATCTCATCCCGATCAGGAATCGTGAGGTCGTGGGCAGATTGCTCATTCGGATTCTTTTTTTTTGTTCTTCCTCTTATACCTCATTTACACTATCCTTGAAAAACCGTGCCGAGACCGGTCCGAGCTCAGTAACTGAGATAACTTATCATATGTAAATGGAAAGCAAACTGAACTGAACCGAGCTAGACTCAACTGGACCGCGCTAACTGCAGACCAGTTCCAAAGGTGGGCTCGGCTCCGTTTTTCCCTGGCTCGGTTCTCTGATAACAAGAGCGCATGAGCAGAACGCGTCATCTCCGTCTGGCTGCACATTCCGATTCACACTCCATTCCAGTAGTTGGCCGTAATGCCCCTCCGGAAGTTGCTTGCCAACCAACACAAAACGAAAAAGAAGAACAACTATAAGCAACAATCGAAATCTTCTCCACGCAACATTTTGATTTGCTTGATTCCCTCCTTCTTCGTCTTCTTCTTCTTGTGTTTTATGGCGGTTGACAAACAGGAGCGAGGAACCGAGATAGCGGGATATGTAAAAGGTCGTCAGAACCAAGCTTAGCCTGGTTAACTGATCCCAGCTTGGACCGGTCTCGGCATGAATCGGTTTTTTAAGGGTAGTGCAAATGGGGTATTAGATGAAAACACAGACGCTTGGCGGGGGTGCGGGTGAAATGGAGTTCTTTCTGTAAAATTGACGGACCGTAGTAGCCATGTGTTGCTCTGCCATGTCTTTGTCCAAATACGTTGCTGCTTTTCCTTTTTAGGGCTTTCAGCACAAAGTTGCACAAATTGCCAAGGCAGCGTGTTTCACTCTAGTGAGCTTCATATTTCTCTTTTACTCGTTTGGCTTCCGGATAGACGAGTCCGACGTGGTTTTTAAGGCGTACAGTGTGAGCAGGTAGATCGCATCAAAGCGTCATGCTGCACATACATCGTGAGCTGTGAACTCGCACTGTAAGATGAAACCGCAGGGTTTCTTCATACAGTGAGGGCAGCAGGTACGTGCCACGGGTCTTTTCAATGCTAATGGTCACATCTTGATATATTCTGGGTTTAATAATGGAGAGTTTCAGCCATTTGCTACATTCTGTATTATTAAGTTTCGGGCTTCTGGATTCAGCACAGAGGTCCTGAATTGCTTTCCTCTCCCTGATAATGTTCTTACTTTGATCTCCTAAAAGGGTCAAGGAAAAGGAGCTAGGAGCTACATTTGTATTTGGATGAATTTAAGATCTTGCTGGAGGAACTCCATATCCCAAATACCCAGAGCTATTGCTGCGTGAGACACTTTTATAACCTTTACCCAGTTTGTCAACAATGTTTGACTCAGGATGACTCAGGATGCTGCATTTTGGCAGGGAGTAGATTTTATGATGCCAACATAAGTCCGAGTTTATATAACTTCCCCGGTGTACCAATTATTTTAACTCTTTCAATACAATTTTTTATCAGGCAGACATCTGTATAATAAATTTCAACAATCTATGTTAACATTTAAAGTTTTTCCTTGAATAAACTTGGTGTGTCATTATTTTCAATAAACGCATTTTCATTTTCATTTATTGTTTATTTGAAAGGGGACAGTGTACATTAATCAACATTAAAACAATGTAAATATACCCGAGTTAGCTAATGAGTGCTAATTTTCATCGGTAGTCCCCCAGCCAGGTATAAAAAAGGCAACCTTAAAAATAGTGCATAGCATGTGGCCCCCACAGGAAAGGAAGCATTTTTCTAGTGTGTTGCAGTCATTCAAAATATTTTTGGGTTATTACAGTAATAGATATAGATTAACAGATACAGCATCCTTAATTGTTAGAGATTATAGAAACTAGACATTTTCTTTCCACTAAGCTTTCCCTGAATGTGCTGAGATCAAGGTTCACCAACGTGATGCCCTCGAGCACCAAGGGGCCCCCAAAGACCACATGGGGTGCCCTCAGGATCTTCTGAAAACAGAAAAGCTAACCAGTCGACTAAGTTTTAAATTACATTTTATGCTGCTCCTCCCGGCAATCAACTTGTTTTCCTTAGATGTAAAACTTTGCATCAATTTGACTGGATGATCTGGTTGAAATGTCTCAGTAAAGTTCCTTGAGATGACATTTGTTGTGAATTGGCACTATATGATTAAACTGAAATGAATTGAATTTTTTTTAATCATTTATAGAGCATTTCATCATATCAATAATGTAGAACAGTTAACAATTTATAGGGATTTCAAAATGACAATATCTAAAAGCATACTAGAAATTAAAGAAACAACAGAAATATGTTTATTATCTATGAAGGTTGGGTGAATGCTCACTTCTCCAGTTCATAGTTCAATATTGGTAAACCTCTTATGACTCAGTGCCCATGACGTAGCCCTCAGTCTTAAAAAGGTTGGTGACCCTTCGCTTAGATGAAGAGCAGCCGACCTTTTAGGGTTACCCTCCTTTATTTTTCTTTATTGTATAGTCCATAACATTTTTTTTCTTTTTGATTAAAAATTAGCTTGAATTCCAAGTGTGACTTAAACCGTTCTAGTTAAGTAGATAAAACTGGATGGATATGGTAATTTATGTCCCTTAAGGTGCATCTGCTTGCAAGTTTAAGACCCACATCTGTCTGTCCTGTTGGAAACCTGCTTGGTCAACGGTTGTATTTAAAGCAGAAACACAGATAACTCATTCAAATATGATCCCTCTATTTCCCCAAATCTGCAGGAGCCGCGATGACAGGAGGCGGGACGAGCGCAAGCGGCGTGACTTCGAGCGGCATGGGAATAGAGATCGCCACGAGCGGCGCAGAGGAAGCCCCCGTGGGAGGAGCTACAGCCGGAGCCGCAGCAGGAGCCGCAGCGGCAGCCGAGGAAAGAGCCGAGATGGGGAGCACAGAGGAGGCAGAGGTGAGAGAGAGAAGTAATAAAAGCACAGGGGACCAGACCCAGGTGTGCAGGTGCTTTGTAGCTCTGCATTCATGATGTAGTAGAGCTGCTAGGAACATCCTGGACCTGAGTGGATTTTGATTGTTTAGCGAAAATTGATTGAAGTGCTGAATGTAGCTAATTGGATTGTTGAGAGATAACAGGACAATGTGGACAGCTCTGCAGCCACATCATTGGGGATTCAACATGGGTTGGAATTGGATTAATTACCCGCAAGGTTAATCTGCATGTTTAAAGAAGTTTTTGATTTTTAATTCCTCAGTAGTAGATTATGTTTATTGTAATGTTATTTCAAAAGTTGTCTACCTAATGTTTCTAACAGAGTTCAAGTCCAAGTTTGAGGTGGAAAGAAAGGATACAGACGGATACAACGCCTCCATTACATCCGGCCCACAGCAGCAACAACAGCAGCAGCAGCAGCAGCTTCCACCGCCTCTCCTGCCCCTTCCTACCCCTCCACACCCCTTCTCCTCTGCTTCTTCATCCGCCGGGGTCTCAGGAGCCGGAGGGGTTCCTATAGTGACACCGGCCCACCTGCCTGACAGCACTACAGACAGCTGGTCCATCTACTACAGCGCCCAGAGGCAGGATGGCATCGGGAAGCCCTTCAGCAGCAAGAATACTCATCTAAAGCAGCGATGCAGGGATTATGATGGTAGGAGTTGTTTATGTTTTTTTGTAAAAAGAGGGAACACTGTAAAACTTTTTTTAAATGCCTAATAATTTAGCATCATGTGTAGTTGCTGTTTTGTTTTCCCTCAGAGGCCCTTGTTGGACCTCTTTACTAATGACCACTGTTCCCAATCAGTCCTTTGTCCCCAGTGAAGGTGGCAAAGCACTAGGCTTTCTCTGCATAGACACTAGAGAGTTTAAACTTAACCCCTGTCCCTGAAGCGCACTGCTGTCACAGTACTCAAACAGCCACTGGAGACTCAGTGTTCTAATGAGGCTGTGGGATAAATGTACACTGGGCGTGTTAAACATGTATTCCTCTTTAGTTATATTTCATCTTTTTAACTGGGAGGTTTTAATACTGTTGTGGTAGATTTTAATGACTGGATGGATAAAGTGATGTACTATATGTTTTGGTCACTCTTGCTTAAACAGAAAAAGGATTCTGTGTCCGTGGAGACCTTTGCCCCTTCGATCACGGCAACGACCCTCTCATCGTCGACGACGTCACCCTGCCCAAGATGATTCCTTTCCCTCCTCCTCCCGTCATGCCTCCTGCCGGTTTGCCTATGCCCCCGATCACTGAGCCGCCCCCCTCGCTCAGGTTACCTGTGATGCCCCCCTACCCCCAGCCACCGCCACCAGGTGTCTTCCCTATGACAGGTGAGTTTTAGTGAAAGTTGAAGGTCGCAGTGTGTGTGTTTCATTTTCCTCCCAGAAAAAGTTTTCAGAGCTCTAATATTTGGTCCCCTTTTGTTACATTTCCAGAATTGTCTATTAACATTTTTTTATTACAGTTAAATTATACGTTTTCTTAAAAGTTCAGACTCTCTCACATCTGAGACATTAGCTTTGGCTTTTGTCTTCCCCAGGACCCCCACTGATAGCTACCAGTGGGATCGATACCCCCAACCATCAATCTGCAATCACTTCTTCTCCCCCCATTGGACCACCCGGAGTGGGGCTCCCACCTACTCTTCCTCCTCCTCCTCCTCCTGTTCCTCCTCAGCCTCCCTCCTCGTCCTCATCTGTGTCTCTGAGGCCCCAATATGTCCAGTCTGAATGTAAGCAGAAATGCTTCTCCTATTCAGATCAGGACTGGGTGGCTTTTTGTTTCAGTTTCCCTTCTTTATCTCTCCTTTATTTCCATTTGGTAACTTTTCTTAACATACAATAGATTTTTATTGCATAAAAATAATTTGTTTTTCTGTCGTGTATGAAGGCATCTTGGTTGTTGGGTGTTTTTTTTTTTGTTTTTTTTCCTGTTGCTGTTTTTTTTGTTTTTTGTTTTTTAATCATTGTAGTAACCACTGTTGGCCATGGGGTAGTGCTGTTTATTCATCTGAAAGACAAATGCCCTATTCTTATTACCAGGTGCTTTGCTGGTTCCATATTTCAGATTAATAATAAAAAATTTTCCCATTTGAACTTTTTGGCCATTAGAAGGTTTTTATTTTAACCCTTTAAATTGAACTAATTAATGTTTTTGTATTCTAATGAATATTATTTTTGACTTTATATATAGGTTATTCTTTTGAAGTTTGGGCATATATGAATTTCAAAGTTTTACCCTTGAAAATAGAATTTTACTCTGATGCATGTTGTTGCAGGTTTTAGTATTTAGTATATATATTTGACTCTTTTATTGCTCGATTTTGTAAATTTGTGTTTTATTCATTTTAGATAACTATGATCCAGAAGGCTACAACCCAGAATCCCCGGGACTGACTGGTGCAGGCCGTAATTCTTATCGCCAGTTTATCCCCAGAGTCCAAAGCCAACGCTCTAACCTCATTGGTCTCACTTCTAGTGAAGGACAAGTTTGCAGAGGTAACAACCGTTTCCGCTCCAGGATCAGTGACCAATAAGAGACACAGACAGTTTTTTAGCTGTTCTTTGTAGATTAAAATAAAAATGTGTTAACTTAATTGATGGAGCATAATACTACACCGAATTTTAAAGGAAAAAAAATCATCATTTGAGATTTTTATTAAGGAAATTGTTTTAGAATCTCTTAAAACACCCTTTGAAGTAAATGTAACTTTTTTTTTTTTTTTTTTTTCAAATTGATCAAGGATTTGGATTTGGATCAATTTATGGATGGTTAGTTGCGTGCCTATTTCTCTGGTGTATAAATGTATTCCAGTGGGTTTAGTTTGAAACAAACTGAAAAAATTAATATAGATGGAAACTACCTCATGCTCTGGGGGCTGTTTCTCATCCAAAGGACCTGTTGTTTTCAACTAAAAGTTGGGAAACTGGAAATTTTTATAATCACTTATTGTTTATCTAAAACGTTTGACACACTTAAAATAAAACTAAGCTTATTCCATGGTGTTCCAGGAGCTTTTCCTATTAATACTATGAAAAAGTTCTTGTTTTAAGACATGTTACACGCTGTTACCATATGTAAAGACTCTACTTATTAGACACGGAAGAAAAATCACTTGCAGTTAATGCAATCAGTTATCAGTTTTTAACTGATTATGTCCTGTATTTTATTTTTTCTTCTAGCTGCCAACATAGTGATCCAGACAGAGCCTGAAACAGCATCCAGCTCTCCTAGAAATAACATGTCTCGTTTCAACGCTGAACAGGACATCAGGAAGAGGACAATGGGAGCCAGTGCAGCTGAGTACCCAGCAGCTAAAAAGCCCTGGATGGAGAAGTAAGGAGGCAAAGATGATCTAAAAAAAACAAATACCAAATAAGATTTAGATTAATACAAATCAAACTGAAGTGGTTCTTTGTTAATCCAGAAAGTCGTAGGGTTTTTTTTTTTTTTTGTTATTGTGCAGACATTTGGTTAAATGGCTCAGATGCAATTTGATTAAAGTCTTGCATCATTTATAGTTCGGTTGCTTATAGGGCTGGGTACCGAACATCAGTTCTTTTATCGTACCGACCGAAATGCTTCGGTTCTACAGAGTATCGAAACATGCCTCGTCTTTCAGTGCCAAGTTTCGGTGATTGGCTGTAACACCTAACGTGATTGTGCCATCAAGGAAAAATACATAGGTGGTCACGCCTACAGCCAGGGTTCATGTGTATCTGTTGTGAACTGGTTGCGAGCGTCGTGGAACCCCTTTAAAATTCCCCCCAGGTCAAAAGTGTGGCTTCACTTTATTAAGACTGATGCCAATAGTGCACAATGCAATAGAACGGAAACAATTTAAGAGCAGAAAGTTGCTCTGTGTTTGACTGCAAGAAGAGCGGACCGCAGCCAGCGCAACCATCCTCCTCTCAGCAGCCCGTGGGCAGAGCAAAGCCAGAGCGGAGTGAATAATGCTGCTTTCACACCAGACGCAGCAGTAGCAACAAAATCACGTCTGCTGCTTCATTTTTGCTGCTTGTACCAATTAGTTCTGACGCGCTGCTGAAGCAGCTTTGCTGCTCTGGCTGCGCGGTCAAAAAGCGGCTCTGACGCGCGTTGGGCGGAGCTACTCTATCCTTTATTTGCCTTGCAGCCATATTTGCTGTGAACAGTGGGAATAAAGTCGTTTTATTATGTTTTTAAGTGGGAATATCCACCTGAAACTTTAATCAGTGCAGTCAGTTAATCCAGAGTACTATCCTGCCTTCCAATATTATTTCTGTCTGAGCCACTCAGACCCCACATACCAGCGGTGAGCTGTCAGTAGGATTCCCATTCAACGGGCTTGTTTGTCTCCTGAGAAAGCAGACATGTTAATCTTTCTAAAGAAAAACTGCCAAGTAAAAAGGTCCTCACAATGTAACAGTGAATATTAGACACGGACTTGTTTGCAACTGTTCTTCTTCACTGAAAAAAATTTTTTTTATGTAAGAGGAAAAATGTAAATGGTAAAAAACAGAGCTTAAAATAAAACTCAAGATTTGTACTTTATTATGTTGTGTAATTTTCTTTTTCTTCTAATTGATTTTATAAAACTGGTATCGAAAAAAGTGTCGTTCAGGAACCGGTATCGAAGTGAAGGTATCAGTATTGGTACCGGCACCGAAAATTTTTGAACAATACCCAGCCCTAGTTGCTTAAATCCTTGTTGGCTTATTAGATGCCTCTCCTTTGCCTAGAAGTTTTCTGTCTAACATGCATGTCAATGTTCATATGACATCTTCTCTCATTTCAGACCAAACTTTATCGGTCAAGATAAAAATGTTTTTCCAAAGAGGAACCACTATGTGAACACGAAGCTGGAGGTGCGCAAGATCCCACGGGAACTAAATAACATCACGAAGCTCAATGAGCATTTTAGCAAGTTTGGAACAATCGTCAACATACAGGTGAAGTATTTCCTTTTTGAGGAGCATCTGTTAAAGCCGGGCATACAGTGCGATTTATTTATTTTTATGTTTTTATCGTGGCACGCTGCTGCTGCTCACGCTGTATGACGAAACCCTGCAGTTTCATCGTACAGTGCAAGTTCACAGCTCACAATGTATGTGCAGCACGGCGCTCTCATGCGATCTACCTGCTCACACTGTACGCCTATAAACCACGTCAGATTCAGCTCCGCAGTGAGATAGAGCTACTCTGACTCTTCTATCCAGAAGCCAAACAAATAGAAGAGGAATATGAAGCTAGAGTGAACCGCGCTGCCTTGGCAATTTGTGTAATTTTGTGTGCTGAAAACCCTAAAAAGAAAAGGCAATGAAGTATTTGGACAAAGACATGGCTGAGCAAACATGGCTACTATGGTCCGTCAATTTTACAGAAAGAACTCAATTTCACTCAGGCACCTCACGATTCCTGATCGGAAGGTGGTCTTGAGAGACTGATCGCCCCTCGTTACTCCCTGTACACTACAAGACGCACGATCAGGCTGAAAGTTGGCCCGATCGGAAAATTGTCGCACGACTGGAAAGTCGCCCCGAAAAGGACAGAAAATCTCACAGTGTAAGCCCGGCTTAATGGAAGGCGAATGTAATTGGAGCATCAGCTAACCAGCTCACTTCTTCGCTCCACCCAGGTGGTGTTTGGTGGCGACCCGGAGGCAGCGCTGATCCAATACACAAAGAATGAGGAGGCCAGACGGGCCATATCCAGCACACAGGCCGTCCTCAACAACCGCTTCATCCGTGTGTACTGGCACCGCGAGCCCTGCACCAACACTGCGGGTCAAGAGCAGAACCCAGGGACACAGGGGCCAGCGTCGGCCCCGGGCCAAGGCCTGCAGCACGGCAACATGCATAAGGTTTGTGTGAAGACTTCAGAATCAGACAAAATTTGGATTTTCCAAGAGAAGATTTAATTTTTTTTATGTTACAAAAGCCCAATGGAAAGAATGAGACACAGCTATAGAAATGAAATAGATGTTGGGACAAAAATCGATTCATTTCTAATAAGGTTTTATTTAGTTATTTTATGTTTTAATGAACCAGCTATTGTTAAAACAGGATTTTACTATTTTTACTGTCTCAAGCCTTTTTTAAGTTTGCATAAAAACTGCACTTTCACCCTGGAGAGTGTAAAACCTTATCTTTACTCAGAGATTTCCAAAATGCAGCTAGCATTACCTGGAAGCTCTATGCCTGGCAGAGTGAGAATGAACCTCAGATATCTCATTTTTTTTTCAACAGAATATGTTCCTTTTTAAATAGCTGTGCTAAGTAATGATGAGAAGATGATGTTTCTTTAGGCTCTATGGCTTTTGTTCCTGCTTTACTTGGAAAAAGTGTCAGTTTCTGTTCTTCAGCCAATCTAATAACAGAGACACCTGGTGGCTAACAGTAGCCATAGCAATCTATCAAATTTTTTTGTGTTGGCACCGTTTCACTTCAAGAATGCCGTTTCTTCAGCTCAGTAATGCTTTTAAATTCATGGTTTAAATATCATAGAGTTGAGTTTCCAAGCTGCCACTCAAATCACATCAGCAATTTCCTGCTGATCAAGATAATAATCAGTATTGGGCTCCAACTTAATTTCTCTTGGTAATCTGATACATTTCTCATTTCAATTACTCTCTTCCTTACGTGTTCTCTCTCTTGTCTGTCCTTTTTATGTTTTGGGTTGTTTTTTTGGTTTTGGTTTGCTGCAGGGGATCAAACAACACAGTCCAGGTGCCTACGTACTGAACAACACTGTACCAAAGCATCCCCTGATTGCAGCACCTGGAACCACAAATGTCATAAAGAGCGATGGCCTGAATCCAAACTCAGACCCTCTCATTGTACGCTTTTATTCTTCCTTATGTGTTCAGAAGTGTTATTATATGTTTTTGAAAATTAACTAGTTATGCAGTTTTAATAATGTGCTGAATCATACTGGTTCTCTGCAACACATGCAGATATCATGAAGGTTTCCATTCCTGAAATCAAATTGGCAGTGGTCACACCAGGGAATGTGATGGAGATTAGGGAATGGTTAACCCTAACCCTTTTTCAGGAAGCTCAGGGGCTTTTTGGGGGAAGTTATGGCCTAGTGGGTTAAAGCAGTGTGCTTGTGTTCTGAGAGGGTTGCAAGTACCCATTTGGATCCCCACAGCCTCCACTTTGGGTTCCTGAGCAAGACCCTTAACCTCTGATTGCTCCCTGGGCGCCACACAATGGCAGCCCGCTGCTCCCCAAGGGGATGGGTTAAATGCAGAGGTAAATTTCTCCAATGAGAGATCAATAAAGTTTGATTATTGTTATTATTTGCTTTAAGGCTAAAAAGTAAGGGATTTAGATTAAACTGCGTGCCAACCTAGTTTTGCAAGAAAACCATTCTAGTTTTTACACTGTTTTTTTGTTTTTTTGCTGTAATCCTGTTTCAGTTACATGGATGTGTGTTTATTTTCTGTTTTTAGGTTCCCCCTAACACACAGAAAGGTCCCTTCCCCGCTACAGCCCCCAAATCTTCCTCAAAGAGTCTCGGGAAAACTGGAAAAGCGCTAGAAGCTCAAGAAGCTATGAAAAAGAAGCAGGTAAGTTTGCTCATGAATCATTTTTGGGTTTTTTTTTTTTTCTTGATTTGCTTGCATATTGTATAAGAAACATACAAGTAAATATTTTGTTCTCGTGAAACAAAATATGTACTTATGGCAAAAGGGTGTGCTAAGTACTTTTTTTCTGCTGTAGGAGGCAATGAAACTCCAACAGGACATGAGGAAGAAGAAACAGGAGATGCTGAAGGCACAGATCGATTGTCAGAAAGTAACTGCCCCCCTTTATTTCCTCCACTGTTCTTTGACGTGAAATTTGTTTAAATGTTTTCTACGCTTGTTTAAACACACCTAATTTAATGTCACTGATCTTCCTTCAGGTGCTGATTAACCGCTTGGAGAAAAACCGTACTATGAAGCCTGAGGAGCGGGCCAACATCATGAAAACCCTGAAGGAGCTAACGGAGAAGATAACGCAGCTGCAGAATGAAATGAACCCCTCCCCTCAGGTCTCAAGTGGCAAAACTCCTCACAACCAACCAAAGACCAAAACTGATGTAGGTTTTTATGTTAAGGTTTTAAAGTAATAAGTTGGTGGACTTTCATAGCTGCAAGCTTTTTATTCTTGTTAAACTTCTTCTAATATCTGGGTTTCATGTCCCTGGACCTCAGGGGCCCTAAGTCCTTCATGTTTTAGATGCGTCTCTACTTAAGCACACCTGATTCAAATAATTGTATTACCTCCTCAGTAGCCATTGAATGCTGTAAAAGTCTGTTGATCACTTTTTCATTCTGGACAGGTGTGCGTAGGCAAGAAAACGTCTAAAACATGTTTTGCTGAAGATCTGGGTCTAAAGAAACCCTGTGTTAAATGACTTGATCATTGAAATGTTATTTTATTTTTATAAACATTTTTTTGTATTTGTTATGGTTTTCTTGTCAGGCCCAGAAAGAGTTGCTTGATGCTGAATTAGACTTTCATAAAAAGATGAGCTCTGGAGAAGACACCACAGACCTTAAGAGAAAACTTGGACAGCTACAGGTGGAGGTAAGAAAAAAAAACACATTTTAACTCTCGGATTGTTGGCAGAGATCAACCTTAAAACATTATTATAAAAGTTTATATACTAATCCGAACAGCTGGTGAGTGTTTCCCATACAGGAGAACAAACAAACACCGATAACATCAAATATTATCAGCATTTATATTTTACAAGCTGAAATTGAGGATGTGATACTTTGAATTGTCGGAGGAAGTTTGCAGATGAGGTTATTTTCTTGCCGCCTTCTGCTCATGCAGCAAAGAAATTAAACATGCAGCAAGATGTAGCAAATGATTAAAGAAATATCTTCATGTGAAAGTTATAATGAAATATTGTGCAGAAAGTTAAAGGAAAGGAGTGACCTAAAAACGGCATCTGCTTTAAAAGCCGTTACAGGGAACTGCAAAAGTAACTTGATTAGAATAGAAATCCTGAGCATATTGATGCGCACAAATTTTGTTTTTTCTTTTTTTTTTCACACAAGAGCAATTGGTCTCCATGGCTCCAATTGAGCTGTTTAGCATCAATAAATTAATCATCGCAGTGTGTTTTAAAAAAACCTTGTTTCAGTCAGTACTGTGAGTTTGACTAATAGCTTAAGGAAGGGGTGCTCAAGTCCAGTCCTCAAGAGCTACCATCCTGTAACTTTCAGATGCATCTCTTCTCTAACACACCTGAATCGAAAGGCTCAATACTCTCATTTAGCTCAGCAGAGGCATGTAATGAACCACTCATTTGACTCAGGTGTGTTAAAAATGGGGTGCATCAAGTTGCAGGATAGTAGCTCTTGAGGACTGGACTTGAGCACCCCTGCCTTAAGGGAACAAAAGGAGAAAGGTTAAACCTACCGATGACACTCTGGCCACTTTGAGATCTCATTGTTTAATGTTATATTGAATGTGTTTTGCCTATTAGTAAAAATGTTGGAGGCTTATTTTAGACCGCAGACTAGAGGCACTCAATAAGTGGGGGCTACTATATGCTCTACAGGGCTAGGAAAAAACATTCTTTTTAATCTGACTGTTTTATATCAGTCAAGTAAAATTCACCTATTCTTAGTAATGGCTTTACCTGCAACACTTTTTTTTTGTTCTGTAAAATCTGAAATTTACCAACATTTTCTTCTTTCATGGAAATGCCTCTTAAACTGTATTATCTTAGTCTAATGTGTCAAATATTTCTCAGCCTCTAAGGTTCCCCATCTTTTTTTTTCTTTGTGAACATAGCAGTTATGTCGAAACATTTAAATTTTAGCCTTGACACTCCTCAGAACATGTCTCAAAGATGAAAGCATCAGTCTTTTTCAAACTGAAATCAGTTTTCTATGTTGTAGTTGGGGTGATCTCTCAGGCCCACACCAAACAAATTCATAATAATAATATAAAGAGTAAATTTAACATATGTTTCAGTTTTCATCTTTCAAATTTTACATATTTATTTTAATGGTATTATTGTCATCATTCCTTCTGATCACATAAACCCTGACCATGAAAATCAAGTCTACAATCTAAATGTATCGAAAATATGGACTCTAATGGGTGGAGCCCCGAAAGTCAACATAACCCCACACTTAAAGCACCACACTTGCATATTTCCTGCTCTATCCCAGGGGTCCTTAATTAGCTGTTTTTTTTAAAAATGCATATCCTCTGCCCCCAAACCCGCCTCATCTATTCAAGCCCAAACGTCCTTCTGCGCATTAAACCGAAGCCACTTAAGCAAGCCCAGAGGAGTAGCCACTAACGAAGCCAAATCAGACACAAGTCCTTACACTGATGCTGCCCTGTCTCATTAAAGTTTGAGGTGCTGGTCCGTGTAAGGAAATCACAGAATGACAATTAAAGGCCTAAGTGAGGCAGGGACAAATGGTGAAGAGAGTAGGCTGTTAGCTTGTTGAGTGATGAAGAAGAGAGATGTCCTGTTAAAAATGGAGGAAGAACAGCATATGCTGTGGTGGGAGAGGTGAACATATTTGGTCCCTTGTAGAATTATTTATACCCACAGAGGTTTTCAAAATCTTCTTGCATTACAGCCACAACCTTAAAGGCACACGTGTAACTTTTGGCCACCAGGGGTGCTTGACCTGTAACTGCCAGTATTTTGCTTCAACTAAACATTGAAAATAAAAACAAAGATATATGAAGTGAATGTATACTAGGAGCAAAGTGTTAACTTACCAGTCTAATAATAAAGTTGAGAAAAGAGAATTGATTTCACATCCGGCTTCTTTCAGCTTGCACCAACGAACAATCTCCTTTCCATTCGACTCTTTTTCTCGTGCACGATATCTTTCACATTTCTCTTTTCAGCCTCCTTAGATGGTTTAAACTTTTTCCTTGCCTCAGCCATGACTAGTAGTTGGGCAGGCGGAAAAATAGTAGTGCAAAAGCCTTAGCTCCATGAAGAAATAGGAGCCTACAGCCATAAAGGGATAAGTTCTTCCAGGTCACATGCACTGGTCAACGACTGTAGCTTAAATAGTGAGTATTTCAAGAGGGGGAGCCCCACTTGTAGCAGCAAACGCTGTATATTTGCCTGAGGAATCATTTAAAATAACTCATGTGCCACAACTCTTTAGGTCACAGAGTCCATAGTATGCCTTTAAACACATTTTCTTGGACATTCCTTTGAGAGAACAGAAATAGGTGCCCAGATGTGAAGTGGAATCAAAGTTAAACATGGGTTCAAACGTTTTTATGAAGAGAAATCTGAAGACGGTGAGGTGTCGCATGTCCAACCAGCAGCTAACTTTGCTTTGCTCAGACACTGTCCATCCAGTCAGTGTTCACCCTTTTTTTGATTCTGCCACAGACTCTTATTAAGATTTAGATCATGACTTTTGGCTACTTATTTCAAACTGAGCCCTTTCCCTGTAGCACTGTCCATCTTTAAGGTGTTTGGATATGATCCTATTTGCCAGTCTGCGGTCTTTAAACTTCTCAGATTCTTTAACCCCTGATCTTTCTGATGTTTTTAATTTGTTTTTATTTTATTAAGCGTTAGATCTTTTGATCCTATTCAGAAAGTAAAGTTTTAAAATAAGAGTTGGCATTTGAAAATAAGCATGCAACTAATGTGAAAAAAGATTCGAAAAACATCCATAAAGAAATAAGATCCCATGGTAAATGGTCAGACGACTCCAAAGCGCTCTACACTACATTTAGTTATTCACCCAATCGCACACTAATAGTGGCTACATAGTAGCCACAGTTGCCATGGGGCTCACTAACTGCCCTGCGTGCCCTCTGACCTCCATCAGTATGCAAGGTGGGAGACATGTTTTTGGGATACAACGTCTCAGAACTGAGGTTTACTTTGTGACTTGGAAAAAAAATCAGCAACCAAGCATTTTATGTCATTTCTTTAGGCAAAACGACTTGGTCTGATCCCACCGACGGGTCGGGGCCGAGGCCGCGGGAAGATGGCGCTTGATCCCGGCGCGATACACATGGGGCGTGGCAGGAGCCGAAGCCGGGAGATGATGGCTCGCGGAGGGGTTGTGAACCGCATGGTTGTGGACCACAGAACCAGAACGCTTGCCATTTTAGGAGTCACACAGGAGGAAAAGGAAGAGCTAATGCCGCATTTTGTGGTGTGAACATACAGATTGTTATACATAATTATTAGCAGGAGTTTTATATGTCTGTCGTGTTAAGATTTTCTGTCTCTTTTAGAAATTTGGTGAAATCGAAGAACTGCGTGACCAAGATGCCAACACAGTCATCATGACTTTTAAGACGCGAGGCGAAGCAGAGAATGTATGTTTCATGCTCCAAAGCAGCTCAGGCTCTTACCTTCTTGTTCTTTGAATAATCCTTATGTTTTGTATTTTAGGCAGCCAATCAGGGAGCCAAGTTCAAAGGTCGTGTTCTTCAGATTTCTTGGTACAAGCCCAAGACGTCGTCTGTCACGTCCGAGCCTGAGGTGGAAGAGGCTAAAGATGAGGAGAAGGTGAGGAGGAGTCGCATCATACAGTTTATTCAGAGAAAGTCTTATTCACTGAGAATTTTTAGAATTAAAAAAAGTCTGTTGGTGAACTTTTCTGAAGTCCTAATTTTAGTTTTCATCAGTTCTACTTGTACATTTCTAGTGCTTCTGAATTTTTCACCGCTGCTCCCAATGCAAAGTCAGGCGTAGCCTCTCTGTGCTAAGAGCATTTCAGCCTCTTGAGTAAAGCAGCATTCAGATTAGCTGGAATCCTACTACTGTAGGGTTTTTTTTTTTTTTAGGTGTAAGTACCTTAAATATTTAGTTTTTTAAGGTTAAGATTTTTATCCTTTTGGTCAAGGCTAGTTTGTTTTTTTTCACTTGGACTACTTCTGCTGATCAACTCATAGTAACTAGAGATCTATCAGTTCTTTAAATCCTGTTTCATTGGATTTTGAGCTTGTTCTACATAAACCTGTTAAAAAATTAAAACAATTCAGCTGTTTCAACTGTAAAGTGCCTCACAATTGCATAAATCACAACCAATGTGGCACAAAGAGGAGCTGAATGTTAGAGCTACAGTTTGGTACGGAGCGTAAACCCTGAAGTCAGAGGTACAAATACGAGTTCTATAGGAGGGTATGTGATGAAAAGATGGTTGGTAGTAATTTTGTGAGAGAGAGGCCTAATGGAGAGAACAGAGACTTATCAGACTGGCATTCTAACTAATATTTAAAAGCTTTCTGAGATAAGTGAAGTGTGCCTGTATTCCAGCACAGTGGTCAGTGATCGGTTGTGACAAAAAGCTCTGATTCTGATAGGGCTGTGGGATAAAAATCGTTTTGGCGATATATCGTGATTTTCGGCTGCCAAATATAATATCGAGTTTTCAGTTCCTAGTATCGATTGTAAAATATTTCACCTAAAATAATGAGGGGAAAATGGGCTAAGTACGCACCACCACTGTGGTATATACAGGGTTCCCGCGGATCCTTAAAAGGCATTGAATTCTTCAAAATAAAACTAAGGCCTTAATTGGTATTAATATGTCTTAAATCAGTCTTTCATAGGTCTTAATTTTTAAAACATCATAAATAGGATTATTTTTATTATGATTTATTTTTGTAATCTAAATAAAACATTAAAATTGACAATTTTTTTTATTTAAAAAAATAACGGCTCCTGATAGCAGAACCAATAAAAGCGTTGTTGCGGCCGGGACATTTGTGAGATGCGCCATTAACTTTTTGTCTGGAAAATATGAGCAAGTGAAAATGTAACGAAAATTTTCTCCAGCCAAGAGTTTTCTCCATGGCTAAAACCAGGGAACATACATGAGGCACAGTGTATTTTGTGCAAGAAGTCATTCAAGCTCGGAACGATGGGAATTAAGGCAGTGGAGTCGAACATGCGAAGCACGAAACACAAAGCGTCAAAATGGAGTTACTGAGAACCAGCCGGTATTTCTCAGTTTTGTTCCACCCTTGTCTCTGCAACGCCTCCACTTATCACCAAATCAAACATACTAAGAAAACGATACAAAGAAAAATAGCTGCAAAAAAGACTTAGCACTGGTTATGTTGTGGCTTTAAAACTGATTTGTTTTGCTCCCTGCTAAAACAAAGTTTGTGAATTCAGTTAAATAATTGTTAAAATATATCTGTCATTTGTGTGTTTTTAGCTTTCTTCCTGTATTGGAAGCTTTTCAAAATTTGAAACATTAGTGCAGTGGTTTATGTTAAAATAAACCTTTGGGTTAAGGTTAAGTTAAGTTGTTGCAAGCGGGTTTTTCTTGTGAATTTGGTCTTAAATTTTTATTTCAACTGGTATTAAAAACTCTTAAAAACTCTTGAATTTAACTTGCCTTATGCTGTAGGAACCCTGTATATAGCACCATGGAGTCCTTGCTGTTAGGGACAGCACTATATCTGTAGTTCAGGCAGTCACAGTGGAAGACGGGGACTCACTACAACCCCAAACATGGATACCAAAATGACTAAATTACCAATATCTTCTGATGCACATATACAGCACTTGTTGTTTTATCTATACATGTAATTTTGATAGTTGTAGCAGCCATTCAAAATGGCCCTTCCCAGTCAAATGCCAACCGAATGGCAGCCAACTTCCAGCCCCTGGAGTGTCCCTTTCCTTCTCCTGGAAATGCATATTTTTGTACTTTGACTCAAACCTTTCACTGAATTACAGGGTCTGACCAGGAGATGACGCCTCTCTTTAGATCTTAATGTCCACAAATCATGACAAAAAGAATATTTTACCACAAAGATTGATGTTTAAAAATTAATTGTAGGGGACCAGCCAAGGGCCCATCAAGGAAAGTGGGGACATTTTGAATGGCTACTGCTGTGGTGATATTGCAATATTGTGATAATATCGTATCGTGACCCAAGAATTGGGACATGTATCGTAACACCCACCCCTAGATCCCCATAAGAGAAATCTTGCAGCAAGTAGAGGTTTGTCATCTCTGCTGTGGTTCTGTTGTACGCGAGCAGTTTAGACAAAAGCTAATATTAGCTTTGGTCAGTCAATGCCGCCTTAAAGTTTCTCAAACCAGATCTTTCAACATTTGCCCCAGTCAAGAAATCAAGGCTCCCTTCAGACCAGGGCTGCAACTAAGTGTTATTATATTGATTATTTTTTAGATTAATCAATTAATAATCAGATTGCCAAAGGTGCCTTAAAGAAGACTTTTTACTTAATTAAATCAGGTG
Source organism: Cyprinodon tularosa (assembly GCF_016077235.1). Lineage (NCBI taxonomy): Eukaryota > Metazoa > Chordata > Actinopteri > Cyprinodontiformes > Cyprinodontidae > Cyprinodon > Cyprinodon tularosa. The sequence goes on from NW_024039016.1 coordinate 1,276,400, forward strand.
AAACTAAAGAGCTTCCACTGGAGGAATTCTTGTTAGAGCAAGATTTTTCATCTTAAATGCAACATTTTATATTTTTATTTTACAATTTTGTTATATTTGCTGGTTTAAGTGGGTCACTCTGTTAGATAAAAGCATATTTTGCAGTCTCTATAGTCCATTAAACGATTAATCTAATACCAAATTAGTTAAAGATTATTTCACTAATTGATTAATATGATTAATTGTTTCAGCCCTACGTCAGATATACGTTCTTGGCTCGCTATCAGAGCGGCACTGCTAACTAAAGCCATAATAAAACCTCTTCTGAGTTAACTTCCAACACCTATCCCCCCCTATTTTTCCCCCTGCCCTCATTGAATCTACATGGATCCTGTGGGTGACTTTTTTGAGATTTCAAACGGTGAGTTTAGCTGAAAGATGTGGGATTTTCACGTCTGTACCTGAGAAACTTCCTGCTCAGAAGCGGTCACATGAACTGGGTTAGTTATTTCTGCCTCAACCTCAGGTTGTCTTCATCACCCATACATGTTAAATGTCTTCCTGTTGCAGAAAGGCTTTTTGATGTCAGAATAACTTTGTAGATGTCCAAACTACTTATTAGCTTTAAAAAAGAATATAAGTTTAATGTGATAATTGAAAGATTTGTAGATTATCCGGCTCATTAGGACTTTGATAGCTGCCGTGAAAATGTTCTTTATTTCTATAACAAATTTTAATTATTCATGCTGAGTTTCAAAGGAAGAAAAGCACAAACTGCTACGCCTGGTTTGTATATAGCTTCTAGGGTGAGATTCTACTTTGCAAGAATATATTAAGGCCGTAAAAAGATCTAACCTTACTGTTGTCCTTTGATTTGAACAGAAGGAATCGAGCTCCTACCTTCCAGGAAACAACACAGGGGGGGAGGACGAAGAGGAGGAGGAGGACGACGATGAAGACGACGAGTACGAGAGCCGATCTTGGAGACGATAAGACAGATTTGTCCCTGCATGCCCTCCAGTGGATTCTGTTCTTTTCTCTCCTGCATACAAGGAAACTGTTATTATTTTTTTTTATTTCTTTACATTACTTTTAGACTTGAATTAATGGAAAACATCTTTAGTTTTTCAGAGGGTCGTTAGTTTTTTTTAGCCCTCAGTGGAACATGTAGAACGTATCACTTCTGCTGAGAGTGATAAATGTTTTGTTCTTATAGATGGAAAACAAATCTATGTATGTTTTAGTGTGCTTATCAAATGATTAATATCAGTAATGCACAACATTTGTGTCTACTGTGATTAGGTATTTTTATACATACTGTATTTAAGCTCTTTTTCTCACCAGTTTTTTGTATAAAACAAAAGAAATGAAACGATCTCACCCTCACTTCAGGGACAGCCATTCCATCACCAGTAGAAGGCTTTCTATTGCTTCCAGAGAGATTATTTTTCCACCACATGGATAAACTGTGTTGTTCTTGGTATGGTTTCCACTTTCACTTTACTCTCAGTGTAACTTTCCTTCGGTAAAACTTAGTTCCAAAATTGAAGAATTGATCAGATATATTTTAACTCGCCCAACACTTTTAGGTGAGTGCAGGCGCTGAGCGATCCCGGCGTAGTTGATCAGTGTTTACAAATAACAGTCTCTGTGTCAACCTGACAGTTTTGTAGCATATATCCTGATTTTCCCCACCTTTTTTCCCCCTCTGTGCCACCCCGATTTGAAAAAACACGCATTTAAGAGGGTGTAAATGTCTCGCTTTTTGAACTAAGGCTCCAACATTTCCAAAATATGACATCCAAAGACAGGTGTTTGAATGTAGTACTTAACAGTTGATTTTATGATAAAAGAAAATGTGTGTAATTTCTTTGCCTTAAACTATCAGCGGATCGCTGAGTTTTTACAGGATTTGTGATTTACTTTTGTAAATTTTGTAAATGAAGAGAAATTACTGTTAAGATTTGCATCTTTTTTTGTTGTTTTTTTTCTCTTAAATGGCAGGATTGTATCAGTAGAAGAGTTCAAACAAGTGCACAGTTTAGCATATGAGTTGGACAGTCTTCATTTTTACCCTTCATCTAAGTAGAAACTTTGCTCTAAAGAACCTCCCTGAGCTGCTCTCAGTTAAAACACTCTTTATAAAGACCTCTAAGTCGTTCAGCACAGTGTAACTTTTTGTTTTTTTGCATAAAGTGCAGCGCTAGTGTTGTAGTCTACACCACACCAAGCCAGACAGAGTACCAAGACAAGGTCAAGACCTTATATGGACTTGTCTTGGTTTGTGTGGTCTGGATTACACCACTATGCAGCGCTGCCCCATGTTGTCAGTGTTGGTTTTCTAGCTGGATAAAGGAAGATTTTGCCCCCTGTTTTGCCTTTTTTAACCTTTTCTGTGATGCAGAGTAATTGGAATGGGAGCTCAGTTTGTTTTTTGTTTTTTTATACATTAACTCAGTAAGATTGCAATACCCCTACAGCAAATTGTTTACATTCAGCTTCCTAGAACTAACTTGGTCGACCAGTAAAGACAGAATGAAGCCAAATTAAAGGTGAGATTAATTTATTAGCAGGTATATTTCCTGCATGTAAATACATTTAGCTCCAGAGCAGCGGTATCACTTAAGAGGATGAGAAACTGTTTCAAACAAGTTTGTCAGTCTCAGTAAGAGATTAATACGTTTCATTGTAGACCTTTCCACTTTGCCACAGAGGTTTGTCATTTTTGTTTTTTCTTTAATTATCTAAAATACAGATTCTGAGTGTCACTCAGTTTCTGTTCCAACTTCTGTTATGCTATCACTCAATAGTGTACAAATGTAAAATGTGTATTGGATAACAGTTTTGGATTTGTTACTGTTTATATTTGCAGGATGTGTGTGTATTTTTTTTTCATGTATTTTATTTGTATAAAATTGATTTATAATTTACTAGCATGTTTGCTTTTGCCAATAAAGACAAAGGAATGGGGTGCTTGTAAGATAATACCAAAAACAAAAAAAACTAAATCTAAAAAAAATAATTGGATTAGGGAAAAAAATGATGTTAAAAAAATTGAGGGGAAAAAAATGAGAATATTGGCCACAGACAAAAAAAAAAAAAAAAGATTCAAGCAAAAGCATTCCAGAAAACTATTCCCTTTAAACTGATGAGTGGTCTCCTTTTGTTCATGTGTGTATTTTCCTTTGTGTGCTTCTCTTGGTGTAGCTCTTGCTATTCTCGCACAGGTGTGGACGTATTTCCATTTTTATTCTTTAGATGCAGTTTAACATGGCACATTGCATCTGGCATGGATTTTAGCTATCCCACTTTGGCTGCAATTACAGCCTCTAATATTTTTAGTATGGTGCCACAGCCTTAGCACACCTATCTTAAGTCAGTTTGACCCATTGTTTTTAGCAGTGCACCTAAAACTACCATGTTGGAAGGAAGAGGGAAGCTAAATCGTTTGAGCTGTGAACTTTGGGTCATCCTGCTAAATAAATCGGTCATTGCCCTAGTCTAAGGTCAAGAGCACTCTGTCTTATTTAGGATCTTAACTAGAATTTCTATCTTCATTACTGCATTCATCTTCCATTTTATCCTAACTGCCTTGCCAGTTCCTTTTGCAAAAGAAGTCTATCCCCATAGCATGCTACTGCCACCACAGTGCCTGGCTGCTGGGATGGCATTGACCTGGTGATGAGCAGTATCTGGTTTCCTGAAACTTCAGTTTGGTCAACTATGCGACCTGATGTAGGTGAGTTCCTTTCTTAACTGTCCAATCAGCTTAAAGGTATAGTGGACGGTGTTCTTCTTCCGGGTGTATCATCAAAATAAGTGGTCCTTCTAATTGTCAGTCATTCTGCTTATATATTTACGTAAGGCCGTCCTACGTGCTTGTCCCCATTTTAAAGTAAGGGTGGTGAGTGACATAGTGGAAAAATTGAATATCTTTTGGAAAGAAAGCTTGTATGAGCGATGCAAACAGCAACTTTTAAACACAGACTGCATGAAGAGAAATGGGCTTGTGCATGCACTTGCAGGAGTTTAATAGGCATTCCCTCTCAGGAGCGGGTAAAGGGTTGTACATGTGCATTTTTTTTAAGTGGAGAGGGCGGGTTTTTTCAAAAATTCCCGTAAATCCTCCACTATACCTTTTAATTTACCACAAATTATTTTTACCATTTGGAATAGGGCTGTAAGACAAACTTAATGTGGAAGATGTAAAACTCTGTGAATACTTTTTTAATGTACAGCAATTTTAAAAGCACTGAAATGACATTTGAATTTGACTCAAGTCATATAGGATTAGTGGGTTGCTGAGTTGTTTTACTTTTAAATATATAAATTTTATTTATTTTTGGACCTATAAACACTTCAGACCACATTTTTTCTCTGCTCCTCCAGAGGAATGGAAACTCAAAACAAAGGCCGCAGTATTACAACGCACGTTCACAAGATTACCTCATTAGTATATAGAGTGCAATAGAAATAATAGTTGATCAGTAAAACGCAAAAAGGGTGTGACTGTGAATAGCAAATAAAAAAAATCTTAAAAACACATGAAAAACTATTTATAAATTTAATTCATTGTAAAAAAAAAAGCCAGTGCAAAAATACAAGCTTTTACATTAATTAGAATGGGTCACTATTATCAGTTACATATTTTAAGGATAGGCAAGTCAATCTTTATAGTTCAATTCAGTACAAAGACAATTCTAAGTGCTTTAGGTAAATCAGAGTAAAAAAAGTAAAGATTAAAAACATGATTAAAAATTGGTAGTAAAACAAATAAAACAGTCGGACCACAAACTTAAACTAATAATACCCCAGTTAACAGGTTCTTCAACAGCCAAAGGCAGCTCTAAACAAATGTGTTTATCTTTGACTTAAGAGAAGTCAGGCTTTCAGCACTTTTAGAGTCTTCTGGGAGTTTGCTGCAGATAAGGAGAGCATGGAAGCTAAATGCTGCTTTTCCATGTTTTGTGCTAGCTATGAGTGAACAGTAGGCTGGACCTAGAAGATACGAGTGGTCTGGGAGGTTGATAAACTGACAATAAATCTGTTATGTATTGACGTGCTGATCTATTAAGTGATTTATAGACTAAAGGAAGGATTTTAAAGTCTATTCTCTGAGCTGCAGGGAGCCAATGAAAGGACTTCAGAACCGGGCTGAGGTGTTCTACTTTCTTAGTTCTAGTGAGAACATGGGCAGCAGTGTTTTGGACCAGCTGCAGCTGTCTGACAGACTTTTTAGGCAAACCTATGAAGACACTGTTGCAGTGATCAATTCTACTAAAGATTAATGCGTGAATGAGATTTTCTAGATCCTTTTTGGACATTAGTCCTTTAATCCTGGAAATGTCCTACAGGTGATAAAAGACTGACTTAATAACTGTCCTTATGTGCCCCTGAGGGTTGACTAAATTATTCTCAAGTATGTTCTTGGCCTAGGCCTTTGGTTGCAATAAGAGGTTTGCTCACAAGGACTTTACAAAGATTTATAAACTTTAGCTTGAGAGTAAGTTACAGGTGGAAGTACATTGTATTGTCAAAATTCTTGTGTCTTCTTACCCAAACATTAACTAGAATAGGATGCAATTAATTCAAAAACAAAACTTGAATGTGGTTATGGCCCACATTTGCAGCTACAATGGCTTCAACCACTCTGGGAAGACTGTCAGTAAGGTTTGAAGGTTGTTTTGGGAGTTTCAAACCATCCCTCCTTAAGGGCATTCAGACACCAACGGATGACAAACTACTCATTCATGTTATTGTGGACTTTGTTTTGTGCACAGATGTGTTGGAACTAAAGAGTACATCTTAAAACCATCCCTATAAGGTTAAGGATTATAAGACTGTCTCAAGTGTACTTTTATGCTGCAGCATTCAAAGCTCCTTTAACCTCCCTAACCAAAACATCCAAAATGGTTCTTTATAGAGTTGCAGCATGTTTTTCCTCCTTGCATTAAACCCTTTGCATTCTGTTTGTAAAGTAATGCTATGCAGCTGCTCACCCAGGAAAATACCTTTTTATTAAGCACTCTATACTTGTCCAGGGCTAATGTGAGGACCAGATGAAATTTGAGAGTCTTTTGATTCCACAAAAATTGGCTATGAAATTTGGAAAGAGACCATTTTCTTCAGGTTCTTCAGTTAAATATAAAAGTTAATTGTAATTCTATCAGAGCTCTAATCTTGTGATTTTTGCTAAAGGGATTCTTGACAGACGTAAAACTATACATAAGTATAGTTTTACGTACGTATTTATACATAAAGAGTATGATCCATAAGAATATGATCCATTTTTATTATTGCTGAACATCTTAGTTAAAGCAAAATGTAAAGGATGTATAGGTCAAAAAAAGTTTTGTGGAAGTTTAAGAGGGATCTAATCCTAAAAACATGATAGAAATAAAGGTTTTACATTTTTAACATATTCTCTATCCCTCCCACTGTACCAATTTACTAATACTTGTTGGCTTTATTGTCTTTTTTAATATTGTGATACTGTACAGTACCTTATAAATTGTCTTACTGAAATGAAAAGCTTATTATTAGGTCAGGTAAAATCTGAGTTGAAATTGTGTGTCTATGAACCAAACTACAGATATCACAACAAAAAGACTATGAAAATCCCTAACTATATGATTTATCAGACAGCCCCCAGTCATCAAAATGCTAATGCTTAACTTTTCCTCACTGGAATCTAAATTCTAAAATAGCCATTCTACGCATGCAGAAGCATTTTAGAGATGTGTCATGAAGATGTCATGCAGTTTATTAAAAAACAGTTCAAGCTTTCTTTTACAGCATATCAATAACATGTTAATAATATAGCAAGTCACATTATATTACTAGGTAACACGAAATTTGATTTGTTAATTACCCAAAAATTAAAGCATATAATTTCAAAGTAATTACCTGCATGTAGTTATTACAATTGTATGTTACTATGTAACAATGTAGAAGTTTGGTGGGTATTTACCATAAGGTTACAACATAACCGTTTCTATTATTGGCCACCACCTACCTACAGCTTACAAAGTAGATTGTAACTTATAATAAATAAAGCATTATATAACTGAACTGAAGTTACATATAAATAAGAGTTTAGTTAAGAAGCTTGGCTTGCTGTCTTCTAGGTTTGGTTTTCTAATAAATGCCAAGTAATAAACTGCATTTTACTAGATAATAACGCGTTGATTTATTGCTGTCTGTGAAATGACTGACTTACCTGGTAATAGCTGTTTGAAATCTAAGAAGTCTGACTTTACCTTGTTTGCCTAAAATTTGAAGAACAGCACTTACCAAAATTCTCCATAATGTGTTTCTTGTTACGTAGTAATATACTGTAACCCTGCTATTTTATTACCATGTTATTACATGGTTATTGTTGTACTGTAAAAGAAAGCGTTATCAAAAGAATTATATTAAATTCGTATCGCTTCTGATAAAGGACTTTTCTAAACACAAGTTACCTCTGAAACTAATTAAAATACATGTCAAAATATACTTTCATAATAGTGTTTTAGTGCTTAAGGTGGTTATCAATGAATTGTTGAAATACAAGACCTTCATAGTTATTTTATTGTACTCTATTCGTATTAAAGCACAGCTTTATCATGAAACATTTGATTTCTTATTTTCTTTTTGTCACATCTATATGCTGTTCATCTGCAGGACATGCACCAAAGGCTGATCAATCTGAATCCAGCCTTTAATATAGGCCTACCTTGTCAGAACTATGTCTGTCTGAAACCCGTGGTCCACGTTTGGCATCAATATGCCTGTATGGCGAGAAAAGGTTGGCTGTTTAATTTGCGTAATGCATGAGAAGATGCCAACATGGTAATGGATGCCTGCCACCGGGTTGCTGAATTATTCAGGGTCTGGGGAACCGGAGAGGCAGCCGGTAGGATCAGATGGACCCGCTGTGTCATCGGCCCAGCCTCTGTTCGCATGGCTCCTCTTTCGGTCCGTTCATCCGGGTTTCTGAGTTTTAACCAGGTGGTTAAGATGAGGAGTCGGGTAAAGAAGCAACTCTAAAAAACTGAGCATCTACATACAGAGGAGGGCAGGCCAAGGCCACTGGGACAGGCATTTGCATTAAAGTGTATGATTCACTCTAAAGAGAGAATGCAACAAGAAGTTTAATCAAACTGATCCAACTTTATTTATTTTCTTTAGAAGTTTTCAACTTGAATAAGTGAATTAAAACATCTTGCCTCAATTACTTACAAATTGAAGCAATTCATTTAAATTGAAGCTGGATTCTCTTTTCCCTCTCATGCAAATACAGCTTTTTAAATAGATATTCATACTACTTAACTGGTTCTTATTGTGTAACAGCCAAATTTCAATATACCTTTTTTTCTTGCTGGCTTTTTTGATGAAAAGCTGAGTGGAAGGAAAACAAATATGGTGATAAAAGCTGTAGAAGCAACAGGTTATAAGCAGAGTTGTCAAGTAACAAAGTACAAATACTTTGTTACTGTACTTAAGTACACTTTTTAGGTATCTATACTTTACTCCATTACTTATTTTTCTTCCTACTTTATGACAAGTATCTGTACTTTCTATTCCTTACATTTAAAAAAAAATGTTACTCGTTACTCTTGGCTTTGGTTTAATGTTTATTAATATTTATTCCACGTCTTGTGTGCCATCCAATGCAGATCATTGTCGCCATCCACATCTAGTGAAAACTAGTGTAATTGGATGAGTCATATAACGCAAACACTCAATGGATAGCTAAAGGAAATCATCAGAAGCAAGCAGGTGCTCTTCAAACTGCAAACGTGAATTGTCTACGCCATGCTACAAATGACTGGTTTGATTACAATTGTATTACTGCCCATGTTTGGGCAATAAACTGACCTGACCTAAACCCCAACACGCAGAAAAGTGAAGGAGAAAAGTTAAGTTTCTTGCATGTCAGCGAAGCTACTGCAGCCAAGACCAACGATTGAAATGTTGCTAGATATTTATGTATTTGAAAATAGTGATAAAAACAATTCTATTTTAATGTAGGCCTTTTATCTGTTATTACCAATAATTACTGATGTAAAGAAACGATAAAAAAAAAAGTCCTTAAATGAACAGAAATGCGATTTCTTACTTAAATTTTTTTAATTGAACCAGTGAAATAAATGAACCTGTCGACCATTTTCTAGTTCACTGAGATCTTTTATCCATTTCTCAAAGAAACGTCTTGAAGTGCTGTCCATGGTGCTGAAATGATAGGGTCGCCAAACATTTAATCTTCTTCTTCTAATGACAAACACCATAGATCGAAGTAAAAAAAAGAGACAGCTGTATAGGTTTCAGCATATTAACTTTTAATATTTGCTGTGTTAAATAAAAGTTATTAGATGTAAACAAGTTAAAAATAAATTTAACCAAAATATTTAAATTCTCGTCAGTGCACGGCTACAAAGGTAAAACACATAAGGGATTCTGACCACCTTAATGTGTTGGTGTCTGCAGGCCACCCTGTTGCAGCCTGTAAGTTGAGCAGAGGAGCAGGTGGGAGGGAGGAGGAGGAGAAGGAGGGGGGCTGAAAAGGGAGGAGGAGGTTGCCGGGAGGCGCGCTGACTGTGAACAGCATCAGTCTGGTGACAGAGAGCACAGGAGGCTCCCGTGGCTGCCCGCTCCTCTCGGCTGTTTTCATGTCCGGGGCCACACTGCTTGCGAGGGGGCTGCAGGGAGGATGACGATGATGACCATGAATGGCAAGCAGCATTTCTCCATGCACCCGGCTCTGCACGAGCCCAAGTATCCCGGCCTGCACTCAGGCTCGGAGGGCATGCGCAGAGTCTGTCTGCCCGCCCCGCAGGTACGTTGGGGTCAGGGTGGGAGAGAAGGGCTGAGTCGCTGCTGGGTGAGAGGAGAGGGGGGGAAATATCACACTGGAAATGTCTGTAAAGTTGATTTGACAGGACTTTGTTCTATCTCTCTTTCTCTCTCTCTATGCCCCCCTCCCCTCCCCTTCCGCCCCCCCATCCACATGTCTATTCAAGCAATGCTTTTGCTTTCATATTAATTTTTATGACTTGCGCTTTGAGGAGGGGTTCTCTCCTCTCCTCGGCGCTGTTTGCCTTTGGAAAATGTTTTTTAGATCCTGAGAGCTGCCTGACAGTATTCCCAACTGACTCCAGTATGCGCACTCTTGCTTGCAGCTGCAGGGCAATATATTCGGAGGCTTTGATGAGAGCCTGCTGGCACGGGCTGAAGCTCTGGCGGCTGCTGACAGCATTGTCTCTCAAGGCAAGAGCCACCCGTTCAAACCAGACGTGACTTACCATACCATGAGCAGTGTCCCCTGCACCTCAGCCTCCACTTCCTCCTCCACCACCGTGCCCATCTCCCACCATCACCACCACCATCACCTAGGACAGACCCTGGAGGCCGGGGACCTTCTGGATCATCTCTCCACCAGCCTGGCTGTGACCGGGATGGGTGCTCCAGAGCCTCCAGGGATGACCGCACCGGCGCACCACCACCAGCACCCTCACCACCACCTGCAAACCATGGGGCAGCTTCACCAGGCGATGGCCACCATGGCCCATCCTCACTCCCTGTCCGTGCACGGCGGCATGGCGTGCGTAAGCGACGTGGAGTCCGATCCTCGGGAGCTGGAAGCCTTCGCCGAGCGCTTCAAACAGCGCAGGATTAAGCTCGGGGTGACCCAGGCGGACGTCGGTGCTGCGCTGGCCAACCTCAAAATCCCCGGTGTGGGGTCGCTGAGCCAGAGCACCATTTGCAGGTTCGAGTCCCTCACCCTGTCCCATAACAATATGATCGCGCTCAAGCCGGTCCTACAGGCCTGGCTGGAGGAAGCAGAGGCTGCGCACCGGGAGAAGAGCAGCAAGCCGGACCTTTTCAACGGCAGTGAGAGGAAAAGGAAGCGCACGTCCATCGCCGCGCCGGAGAAGCGCTCCTTGGAGGCGTACTTCGCCATCCAGCCGCGGCCCTCCTCGGAGAAAATCGCGGCTATCGCTGAGAAATTGGACTTGAAAAAGAACGTGGTTCGAGTGTGGTTCTGCAATCAGCGGCAGAAACAGAAGCGAATGAAGTACTCGGCGGTGCACTGAGTTCTCCCCACCAACATCATGAATAAAATAGCCTACTACATTTTTGATTGAGTGATTAATAATAACCCGAGTAACCCCAACAAACAGGGATTTATCAACATCGTCCTTTGGGATCGTTTCCAGAAAGGATTTTCCCCCCTTTATTGTCACTCACTCTGCATTGTTGCACCTTTCTGGATTTTACTATTAAACTGGCATATTTATTTATTTATTTTAAAGATATTTTGGATGTTATCGATCATACTCTGCACACCTGACAGTGGACTTTTACTCTAAACTATCACATTTATTGTCATTGGACAGGACTTTTTTACTTACTGCATACATTAATAAAAAAACAACACTTATGTTCTTCACGTCATATGCAGAAATAATATGTCTTCACCTGTGGATCATATAGGATAAAAATGTTCCAAGTTTTCACCTTTTAAACACTAAACGCTTCGAATGGAGCCGCTCTCTTTGTATACTGTGAGTGATCGTGATTTACGCACAAAAAGTGTCTTTTTTCACAAGCTGTAACACTCTGTTCATCTTGAATGATCAAGAAATTGAAATTACACTGTCCTTATAGGAAGCACAACCAACGTGGCTGCTGCTATATTTTAATATTTTGATGTGAACATGTTTTTTTTTTTTTGCTGAATTACGGGTGAGCTGTATAGATATTTATTCTATGGCTTTTAACACCTGATATAGACTACGTATCTATTTTATTCACTCTTGATTTCACTTGGAACAGAAGTGTGATATTTAAACTTAATAAATTATTCGTTATTTTCTAAAATTCCCAATGTTGTTGTTATTATTGCTGTTTTATTTAAAGGGTGCTTTTTTTTTAAATCTCCAGCCTTCGGCCCGAGGCCTATATATATATATATATATATATATATATATATATATATATATATATATATATATATATATATATATATATATATATATATATATATATATATATATATATATATATATATATATATATATATATATATATATATATATATATATATATATATATATATATATAGAGAGAGAGAGAGAGAGAGAGAGAGAGAGGCTTAGCTCAATATACCTTTTTCTCAAATTATTTATTTATTTTTGAAGGTTTAATAAATCTGGAATAAAAATCCAAAACTCATATTTTTCATCTGAATCTATAAAAGAAAACAAAGAAATTAAACAGTCAGAGTGTGTGTGTTTTACCTTCAATGAGGGGAAGTGTTTTGTAAAATATACTACATTGTGGGGACCTACAGGTACTTATGGGGACATTCATCTGGTCCCCATAAGGTAAAGTTAATTCTTTAAGTTTTGGTTAGTTTAAGACTAAGGTGGGAATTCAGTTTAGGCAAGGGTTAGGTATATGTTGGTAGTAGTTAGACTTAGGACTAGTGTCTAGTTTAAACCGTATAAAATGAATGTAAGTCATTGAAATATCCCCATATATCATGATAACAAAGCTGTGTGTGGTTGAGTGTGTGTGTTGGGGGCAGGAGTTCATTAGTCCACTATCAGCTATAAGATACATTTCTTATTTTCCCCACACGAATTACAGTGACTGTTTTTTAAAGCAGTTTGTGAATTGTGCAACATAGGCTACTTAAGTGTATAGTTTTAGTCAAACACTTCTTTTTGAAAATGAAAATCTTTTAGAACAGAATTTTATTTACTTTTGTTACATATATGTAGCTTTTTATATTTGAGAGGAGGATCATATACAAACAGGGTTGTGTTTATGTGTTTTTTGGCTCTATTATTTATAGACCCCAGAACTCTTTTGGTTTTAAATATGCATTGTGGTATATGATACAAGAAAAACATCTAAACACGGGAAAGGCCCTTGATTTTCACACTGATTCTGACACCGTGGAATGAGGAGAGAGCCTCCTGGCCCCTTCCCCTCTAATTAGCGCACTTTCAATTATGAATGCCCTCGTGTTACCGGGTTTTCTCCAGCGTTGGGACTGAAATTATTAAGTAATGGCGATGCAATATTAATTATATATGTATATAAAGGCAAGTAGTTTGGACGAGCTGTGAGGAGAAGTTTGAAAGGGGGGCTACAGGGCGACTCCTGGGATTTACCAGCGTTTTGTTAAAGTAAGTATCTTTTTAATGCTCTTATAATGGTTTTTTTATTACATTCTACAGCAATATAACTTGTTTTTTAAGAAACGCAATATGGCATTATTGTTCATATTTTTAGGTTTGCTTTTATTTATTTTTTTAGTCTATTAAAAATAAATCTAAAAAGATTCTTCAACTCAGCAGGATGACGGATGCCTAAAATAAGGCTTATCTTAAAACTGCTCGGATTCCTTCTCCAAATATCAACTCTGGTTTCTAGACAGGGAAGAAATAAAGAGTGGAAAGCGAGGAGCTTCCGCTGGAACGCTCCCACGGTGGCCGTGGCTTACGGCTGTGGAAATTTTCCCGTGTGGGCCCCACAGTTGCATGGGATCGAAAGGTTTCAGCTTTACGCGGAACCGTTTGTGGCGCTCATGAATATTCTCTTTGATGGTTTGAGTGGATTTAATTCGTTTTAATTTATTGTTTTGTAATAGTTTTAAAAAAATGAAGAGGGAAAAAAAAAAAACCTTGAGTGAAGTTAGTGTAACTAACAGTCTGTTAACTGTTAAAAATATAGGTCATTTAAATATCCGCCACAAAGATTATTCAGAGGTAAAATAATACTAAAAAAAAATCTGTATATTAAAAAAATATATAAGATGTTTTCTGGTCTAATAGTGAAATTTGGCCTTTTAAATAATAGATCTTTATAGTCGCTAGTATTGATATCATAACGCGTAAGTTGAGCTGAATGCCTGTGAGCGTCAGCGGCATGTGGCGACTGAGGGCAACTCAATTATTCAGCAGTTACTGAAAGGTATATTGCTGTTTCTCATGCAATAATCGAGGTGCACCGGGAGGCCAATTTCTGCTTTATCCCTTTAAAGAAAGCATGCTTTCCACAGCGAACACTGGGGAAAAGGGCATTTACTTAATCATATTTAGTTACTTTAACACAATTGTTTTATGTCCTACCCTGCTTACATGAGACAGTTGTGATAAAGTAACTAAATATGATTGAGTATATGCCAAAAACGGTTGCATTATTGTTTTCAGTGAATAAATGGTTTACAATTAATCCAAAAACTAATGCAAGAATTAAAAAGGACCAAGAGAAAGAGAGAGTCCAAGGAATTGCGCAGATTTGGGATTTGAGAGACATTTTTTTGTCAGAATGAGGATGGGAATTCCGTTTAATTGCTGAGGATGCATGCACTTTTACACTGAACACACGCTTGCTTTATTAACAGCCACACAAACACACAGGTTGGCTGTTAAGCAGACTGAGGGAATGTGAGAGGAGAGGTGGGAGCCACGACACCCAAGACTCAATAATTCATAGGATGCCACTAGCAACAAATGAGAATGTGACCAGAGCGAAGGAAGACAGCTACCTCCCTTTTAGTCACCTTCAGTTATCATCACAAGCCCAACCAGCAAAGCAGCAAGTCATCCTGCAGGATTCTACTTTCATGTCAAGCATGGACACGCACACATAAACGCACCCAGTGAGCTACTGTGCAGAAAATAAAGCCAAAGTTATAAATGTTTATTAAAGAAATTATTCTGTTTCCTTAACTAAACTCAACAAGTTTACTTCTAAATAGAGCGTTGACTGAAATTAGTTCATTTTTTTTAATATTAAAGAAAATACATAGCAAACTCTTTGAAAGAATAATAAAATAGACAACTTAATTTAGTGTAAAAAAATGAAAAAGGACAATCCAGTCTTTGCGTGTTAATAACTGAATAATAATAAATAATAAAGAAATTGTCAACATGAACCGTTTAAACCGTATATATATTTTTTAAATCAATAAGGTGTCCCCCTTTTGTCCCCAAGTTTCTAAATATTTGAATTAACATTTACACACAAATGTTTGCACATCTGCCAACAATTCCTTTATTTTTTGTATTTAAATGTGTTTTTTTTTTTTTTTTTTTTTTTTTTACAGTACTTTACTGCATTTACTTAGGTCAGAATTTTAAAGAACAGATGACACAATATTGATGGAAGCATGAGTTTGATATAGCCTGCTGTCCCACACTAAAACTGAGTGGTAACTTTTTTTATATATATTTTTCTTCTTAGAATGCGTTTCACATTGATTTTAAATAACATTTTCATTAGTCTGACTTCTTAGTTAGCTATTAGCAATGGACTCATTTAGTTCACTTTATTTGTCAGTTTGTTATATTTTGGTTAAGATGCAATTGATTCATTTCTTTTTCTTTGAGTTGCCAGTTTCCTTTAGAGCGGCTGCTGGAGGTCTACAATGAGCTGCAGCTTTCTTCTCCTTATATGGTCGTTGCAGCCTAATCAGCGGGTCACACAACTTACTGGAATGGGAGGCGAAATTGGTTATAATTTATTTAGATATTCTTCATTTTTGATTGTTGAGTTATATTTGTTCAGTTAAAAAAGTACTTAGTGTCTGACCAGTATTTGTTTGTTTAATTGAGTTTATTTGTTAATGTGTTAGTCCAGGGCCGGTTCTAGCCCTTTGGTTGCCCTAGGCGAGATTGAGTTTTGCGCCCCCCCTCACTTTTGCCGTGCGAAATACCAGTACTGTTTTCAGCATCTGTTTAGTGCTTCATTGAGTTGTGTTTACAGTTCCACAAAGAGTGCTGTGCGGTGAATTGTGCCTACAGTTGTGCAAAGTGTGTGTTACAAAATTGCAAATTGAGTGCAAAGCAGTGTTTGTTCTTTTAGTTTTATGAACTCAGTGAGTGGATTTGCTATAAGTATTAATAGTTTTAGAAATTGTGCTATAAGAATCAAGGTTGTGTTTAAGCATTCAGAAAAAATTGTAACTTAGCATGGAGTGATGCATAGACAAATACCAGAATAGGTTTCAGTACCTTTTCTTTTTTATTATTTTAAATAATTTATTACACACTCAAAGTTAGGACTGTGCAAAAACACTTTTAACCATCTGTAAGGACACTTAGGTAAAGTATAACTAAAAAACTGGATTGAATCATTGAATGAATTTATTTCAGACAATTAACAAATTTAACACACATTAAACAAATATTAAATAAATCAATTTCAGAAATTACCAAATAACAATAAAAAATAAGAAATTTAAGAAATTCTTCAACCAAGGACTACATAAAAAAGTAATTGATAAACATTAAATTAAATTTTCTGTTCCAGTTCAATTAAATCATTTGAACATAAATAGAAATGAGATAAACAAAATTTTCCTCTAAATAAAATATATCAGGTATATTTACCCTGATTTCTGACATTGATTAGTGATTAAATAAAGGATTAACCCTCTACAAACAAAAGTGCTTTTATGAATACATTACAAAATTAAAAGTTTGAAGTTGTTGTTTTTTTTTTGTTCACATATTCTATGATGAACAGCCATAACTTCATATATTTTGATGATTATTTGTACATCCCTTTTGAATACTCAATGCAGATAATCACTACAAAATATTTTATTTATATTAGTATCTTCTACCCATTCTCAAACTAATAATATAGCACATAATTCTGAGAAAAAAATGTTGTCAACATTAGGGATGGGGATCGTTAATATTTATTGATATCGATACCTTTATCGATACTCCTTATCGATCCGAGTCTTTATCGATACCACTATCGATACTTTTCTGTTATTTGGTGGAAAGACGATGCAACAAAATTTTATTAACAGAACTGGTATTGCTTCTATTGCTTAACAAGTGAGCATAACAAAAACGTTTCTAGCCTTCAATAAACATGGCTAATGTAATAGGCCACTTCGAAATGACATAAAACTAACTAGAATATATTTTCACAATTGTTGGTTAATGTATTGTCTACTGTCACTTTTCATCATGTTTTTAGTGATTAGGAAAATATTTAACAAATAAATAATTGTATTTTAAATTAAATGTAATTTTTAATAAATGTTGGCATCAGTAGTTTAATTATATATAGAGCAATATACAACTGTATTACTCATTTTTCTCGCCAAAAACAAAATTTCCCGTTTTCTTTACGTTACACTTGAACGCATCATGATAACCTAATTGTCATTTTACTGAGCCAATCTGAACACATCATCACGCAGCACGTCTGAAACTTTATTTACTTTTCAAGCTAACTAGCTTGTATGCTTCCGATTACAAGACGGATTTCACAATTAATATTTTTAACTGACCGGACAAGCTACAAAGTCTGTGTGCGCTTACCGGTGGTACTCTGAGTGGATGATTAAGACGGGCCCGACCGCGGCGGCAGGAGGAGGAGTCTTTTCCGTTCAGCCATTCTCGAGTCGCGAGCTAAGTTAACTGCCAGACTTCACTTGTTTTACTTTTAATATCTGTTTGCTTACAATTTCATTCCAAAATATTGGTGTACATGCTGCAGTGATTGACGTCGCGACTTCCGGGTTGGAGGGCGCTTGAAAAGTGATCAGAATCTTTTCCGATTTTCTCTTAAATGTGAAAAAATAAATAAAAAAACGGTGGTATATTTATTTGTTCATATTTTGCTATTTATATATACGTAAGGTTAAGTCAAACTGACGGACGCTTCATAACCGGTTTAATTCGCTTTTTTTTCTAATTCTATGATTAATGGGAAGTAAGCCTAAGGGCGACGCTATAGAGGGCGCCCCCAACACATTTGTCGCCCTAGGCAATTGCCTAGCTCGCCTATAGCAATCGCCGGCCCTGTGTTAGTCAGTTATCCCCCTTGTGTGTCAACAGTGGTCTTATCAGCCACTATTTAAAAGTATAATGGAGGATGTTTTTTTCCCAGGTGGATCCTCTAAATAAGTGGTCCTCCTAATTGTCAATCATTCTGGTGATATTACCATTTTCACTTACCGGTGGTGAGTCTGACATAGTGGAAAAGTTGCAAATCTTCTTTTTGAAAGTATGCTTGTATGAGCGATGCAAAGAGCAACATTTAAATAGAGTGTGCACAAGCACCAGGTGCAGGGTTGTGCATGTAGATTTTGGAGAGGGAGGGTCTTTTAACAAATTCATGAAAATCATCCATTATGCCTTTGAGTTTCCCTCAAGTCTTGTTTTATAGGTCAGTTTGTGCTCGAGTTCTTTGTGTTAATACCTGAACTGAAGTCTGTTTTGTTGACCATTTATTTTTGGGCCCGGATTATTATTTTTTTAACACTTTTTTGGAAATTAAGTAAGACCTTTTTTTTCAAATTATTTATTGGTTATTGGTTTTCTGTCTGGTTTGTGCAAATCCTTCAAAATGAGGCTTTGAGTGAATTAGAAATAATTTACATTAATTGTTTTCTAAGGCACTTTAAGGCCCCGTCCACACGAAGACGAACCCTGGCCTAGACGCACAAATTTTTCACCAAACCAGCCTCTCATCCACACGAAGCCGGCGTTTCGGGGGTCTGTAAACAATCTTTTTTTTATTCAGCCTTCAGAGTGGGAAGATTCTGAAACGCCGTTTTCGCGTTTCCATCTTTACGCTCTAACCGCATTTTTTTTTTTACACGCATGCGTCATAGCGTCGCCTCTAAACACGCATGTGCGACACAGTATCACAACAACAATGGCGCCGTACTGTGTTGAACGGTTGCTGCTAATGCTACTCACTCTGCTGTCGGGCTTACAACAGAATCCTCTTCTTCTGGAATATCTCCAGGAAGAACAGAGCAATATCGACGACATGGTTCAGCACCTGAATTTGACTTAACCACGAAAATGGACCCGCAGGGCAACCATGTATAAATATTAGTGCGCATGCCCAACATTTCGTCGCTTATTTTTGCTTTGGCACCACAGCGCCACTTACAGGCATGGCATACATTTTGCAGCGTTTTCATGCATTCGTGTGGACGATCACATTTATTTTACGTCTCCGTCTTTACGGCAAACGTTTTGGAAAATATCAGCTTTTCGTGTTCGTTTTGACTTCGTGTGGACGGGGCCTAAGACAGACTTGGTTTAAATAAATCTAAAAGAAGAGCAAATATCATGCAGTTTTATAGAAATAAAGTAGAATTTATCACTAACAGTGATTTGCAAAGAACTGGTAGGTGAATAAATAACAAATGTTAGTGTCTCAGGATGAAAGTCATGGTAACAATTAGGACAATCTACCAAATCTTCTGGCCATTGTTGCAAAAGTTTCAAAATTCCATTCTAAAGACAGTAACAGAGTTTTATCCCCAAAAGGACATATCCAGGATTAAATGACTAAAGTCTTTGCAGGATCTTAAAAAAATAATGAATGTGTTCCTCTTTAATAGAAATGATGTCCACAATGTTGTCTTGTTAGCTCTGTCTACAATGTTGATGAGACAGCAGCAGTTGATCCAGATAAGTGCTGCCCACATCCTCACCAAAACTAAGAAAGTGGAGCACATAGCCCCACTTCTCAAGCCCTTACACTGGCTCGCCAAATCCCTACTTTAAAATCCTGTGGTTAGTCTATAAATCACTGAATGTGTCAGACTCACAACAAGAGGACCCGGTTTTCGAGGTAGAGAGAATGTTAGGTTTTCACAAAATGTTTATTTAAGATGGGAACGGCATCAGCATGTAGGTAAAGACACCAGCTTAGTGACCACGTCTATCTGGCAGAAGATGATAATGAATGTGTGAGTCACTAACCTGGTCTTAAAGTTCAGTCCGTGCCCAGAGGAAGAGGTATGTTCCTGCTGGACTGCTGTCAACAAGAGAGTCCCAGAGGCTGAAGTCCAGTTCGGAGAACAAGCAGGGGATCAGACCTGAGCAGACGAAGGAAGGCAGGATAATCCAGATGTTGTTGTTGGTGTATCTGCCTCCCAGACCTCTCAAGTCTTCTGGCTCTAATCTACTCTACATACATAAAACCAGAACCAAACATAGATAAGCAGCCCAAGTCTCATGCTCCAACTGGAACGAACTCCCAGAAAACTGTGAAAGTGCTGAAAACGGATCAAATTCCACATCCATATCAGCAATTAAAGATTCAAATCAAGATTTAAAACATATTTGTTCGGAGTGGCCTTTGACTGTGCCATCATTTTAGTTGAAGTTTTATAGATCAGCTCTTTTCCATTGCATTATCAATCTTTTTATCATTATGTTGCAGTGTCCTTGTCTGTTTTTTTTTTTCTTATACACAGCTCTTTGAATGCTGCTATTATTGAAATGTGCTTTAAATAAACTTGCTTTTCCTAAACAAAAATGTTGTTTATTTATATTTCTTATTTTTTCAGTAGTGATGGTAAGCATCCACACCTAGAAAAAACAAATACTGTATGTTTTAGGTTATCTTAAATTTTTTAACTAGCTATATTTCATAGGCCTAAAACATGAAGATAAGATACTTTTCACTGTCTGCTGGTAATTAAAAAAAAAATAAAAATGCAGTCTTTCACTGCTCTTACTTCAAGGAACACACTAGACACTGGACAATTTCTAAGAAGAGATGTGATCTATAGTGATTAATTAAGACAGCTTCCAATTAATAAATAAATGTTGACTTTAATGTATTTGTTTTTCTTTTTTAATCTATACATCAATACTGGCTCTTTTTTTCAACAGTAGGCTGACAGGAAAGGGAGTATGAGAGAGGGGGAAAGACATGCTGAATCCACAGGACGGATTTGAACCCGAATCTGTAATGTGTAATAAATAAGAATTAGTTTAAGCTAAATAATAGAACTAACTCCTGCCAGTGTTAAAAGCCAGTGAATAAAAGTAAGTATTGAGCAGTGTTTTAAAATTGGGCAGAGAAGGAGCCTCCCTAATGTTTAGCTGGAGGCTATTCCATAAACGAGGAGCAGCGATAGAGAAGGCTCTCGCTCCTCTGAGCTTCCTCTTAAAGTTCGCTACCTGCAGGAGCTGCTGTTCTACTGAACTGAGGAGGCAAGTAAGGGTGAAGCAGCTCAGAGAGGTAAGATGTGGCAAGGTTATTTAGGCACTTAAAAACAAAGACAAGTATTTTAAAATCCGCTCTAAATTGAACAGGGATTAACTTTTCATTACTTCACAGCTGAAAACATATCAAGCCTCTGAAATGCTGAGTTTTCTCAGGTAAAGGTGTTTGTTTAGTATCACTACAACAGAAGTGCTATTAAGAAGTTCCCGCATTAGTAAGGGATGTTGCTGAGAATAAATAAAAGAGATAATTGTCTTTGTTGATACATTTTCATAGGTGTGGCCACTTGATAATTCTTCCTTATTAAGCTGTGCTAAAGAGCAGAGATGGGAAGTAACGAAGTACAAATACTTTGTTACTGTACTCAAGTAGATTTTTCTGATATTTTTACTTTACTTTACTACTTATTTTTATGCCGACTTTTTACTTCTACTCCTTACATTTTTACACAAATATCTGTACTTTCTACTCCTTACATTTTAAAAAATTGGCTCGTTGCTTTAGTTTTGAATAATTTCAATGGAGTTACCGTTATTATTTTTCACGTCATCAGTACTGTGAAAACGGAGCAGTTTTCCCCCTCTCTTCCCAAAGTGTAGCTGCCGTCTATCACACACAGCGTCACATCCTTCACTACATTTCCCAGCATGCACCACAGACCGGCCGTCATGGTGGCGGCAGTTCCGAACAATTCACCCGGTAATTTACACTAGTTCCGAAATTACAATGTCACCTTTCATTCAACACTTTACTTACTCACCAGCGTAGCAAACTCTGAAGGTACCCACTGCGACAGCTTTAATATACATTCCGTAGTCGGCAATAAAACTTCCCAGTCAAATTACAGGGCGTTTCTCAATATGCATTCTTGAGCGTTCTCGTGTGCTCGTGTACTCGTGACACGTCATCAGCCTCAGCCTGAGTACCGTTCTAATTCTCGAGAACGCCAGATCGAGAACGCACCAAATTCCCGGATGTTGTTCTTGCCCCGCCCTCTTTATCGAGCATGCATCAGAGCAGACTTGTGCGTTCTTCATACTGACCGCTTCCCCAGAATGCCCCGCGGCCGCAGCTTGATTCGAGACAGCGCTCACAGTGTTAAGTTAAACATTCCCTTTTCTGCTGCTGTTGTTCTTCAAAAGTACGTTTTGAAATCGTTTGAGGCGAAAACATTATACATTGAAGCCTCCCTGTGTGGTCTGTTTACAGAGTTAGTGCGAAATAAAAAAAAAAAAGTCAGACGTTGAGCGGACCAGAGTGACCAGCAGACCTCCGAGGGTAACCACAGCCAGGGCTAAATTTACCCCGTCTGTAGTGCACTTCTCTCGGTCTAGTTATGTGTTAACTACCGCTCGTTCTGATTGCGGTTTTTTGCGGTTCGGTAATTTTTTTTAATGTTTTTTAAGCTTTAGAAATTAAAAATATTGTTTTCAAAATGTTTTGTGTAGGGAGTAAATAGTTTTGACTGTTAAAGAAATGCTAAAGAACGTTGCATGTGATGACGTCACAAGTACGCTTCTGTTCCAATACACATACATGATTGCGTGCTCGCGTTCTCGTCAAGTCCGATCTTCCTGCATTCTCGCCAAGAACGGACTTCACGAGAACGCGAGTACGTACTCGCGTTCTCGTGAAGAGAAACGCCCACACATTCTCTTCCCTTAGTCCGTCAGCATACTGGTCCGTGTGGAAACACGTACCGCATCGGAGCCAGTCTCTTATCCATTGTCCCAGGGCATTGGAAAAGACTATTAGGGCAGGGGTGTTAAGTGGGATTTCAATGTATGTAATAATTGTTTGCATGGTAATAAGTAGGTGAAATGGTAATGTTAGTATGGTTAAATTATTTCAGAAATTTGTATGTTTTTGTATGAATGATGCTATTGTCTGTATTTACTTTTCTACAATGTTAACTGTGCTTTATTGGCGATTTGCCTTCCTGTTTAGTTGGGCTGTCCCAATTGGCTGATTATTGGTGGGTCTATTTAAGGGGCACACTCCCAATGGCTTGGGAGGGCTACTTGGAGAGACTATATTTAAAGTCAGCTTGCTGTGAGGCTGTCAGTGTTTTGTATTGCCTGCAATGGCCGGTTTTGTTTTCTTTATTTGAAAGTGTTTTGTTTGTTTTGTTTTTTTTTTGTCTTCACCGTTGCACCAGTAAATAAACCGTTACACGCTTTTGAACTGGAATTTTGTTGTCCGCTGGTTCTTACCACCTTTTTGCAAGTCATCTGCTTACTCCTCCTCTGACGTGAGGCGGGAGCTGGTGAGCCGTTTTCTCACAAATACCAAATTCAGTCTAATTGGATGGGAATCTACGTTGCATTTGACGCACCACTACAAGATGAATCAACAGATTCGGCTGTATTCCTTCCTGGCAAATCATTGCAGCTTGGTGGCGGTGGCGTAAGCATAGTAGTATGGACGACGAGATGATTGAAAATGAACACAACAGAGATCTAGTCCTACTGGCAGACATCCATTTAAAATGTAGGCAACGGCATGAAAAAAGTGGTTTCTACTTTTACTTTTATACTTTAAGTAAATTTACAAGCCTGTACTTTGTTACTTTTACTTGAGTAAAGAAGTTTAATCAGTACTTCCACTTTTACCAGAGTATTTTTTAACACAAGTATCTGTACTTTTACTCAAGTACGGAAAGTGAGTACTTTTGCCATCTCTGCTAAAGAGTAAATGTGTCTTTAAATTCCCTGCAACTAAATACATAAAGCTGAAAGGATATAATGGGTGGGTGGGGGGTGCGAATTAGAGACACACTTACAGAAACCTCACTTATGTGCACTTGCCTAATTCATTCAACGGGTCTTAGCGACCGTATTATACACCCCATTCATTATTCAAATGCTCTCCATTATCAAAGCGCCCAGAGAAATAGGAATAACCCAGCCAGAAATAACTCAGTGTGGCGTGATTTCTCCCTTTAAAGCACTTGGTCAGGTGCAGGCCTAAGCACGAACTCAGTATCTCGAGATAGAACCTGCTGAACAAAATCCTCCCAGACAATGTGGTAAAAAACAGTTACAAGGAAACAAGTAAAAGAGGATGAACATTGAATTAAACACAGAAAGAAAAGGATCGAAAAAAGAATCAGGAATACAGGAATCAGTGTAAATAAACTACTGTAAGATTGCAGAAATAATAAAAAAATAAGTAGGGTTGTTACATATTAATACATCCTAAACATGTTCACTGTCTCTCATACAACAAAAAGCAGCCTTAATTAATTTTATTTGGATTGCATGTGACAGATAAACACAGAACAGGGTGTAATTATGAATTGAAATGAAAATAATACTTCAGGATTTCTGCACGTGAGCGTTCAGGGAATGTAGTTTTGTCATAACGGAAAAACAATGCACAAGTAATGCAAACCTAAGCTAGAAAAGCTGTCAGTAGATCATCATTCATTTGTTTATGTTTTGATTCCAGTGAGTCATATTTCCTAATTGAAAGCTGTCTTAATTGATCATTACGCATCACTCATTCTCTTAATAGGAATTTTCCAGTGTATAGTGTGTTCCTTGAAATAACAGCCATGAAAACCTACACTGCACTGAAATAAACATTGACAGAAGTATCAATAAATGTTATTATAAAATATATGAGTTCAGGCATATTATGACTTTTTTTAACCAAAAAGCCTTTACATCAACATTTGCCGAGAGAAAACCTGTAAGTCTCTTGAGGTACAGTTTGCCTCTGCCAGCATTTGCAGGTATAGAGATTGAAATGAATTTGCGAATCCAGTTAGATTGCATTATGATTGCCTGTATTCTTTAAAGTCTTGCCTCAGACCTATCAGATTTAAATCTGGACTTTTCCTGGGTTGTTCTAACAATGATCAGATCACTTCCATTAAAACACTCACTGCAAGTTTCTTGCTCTTTTGCAAGTCAATTTTACTAATAAAGAACATAAAAAAAAAAAAAGGTACTGAATAAAATAAAAGATGAGAGTAAAACAGAAACATAAAGGGGGAACGCAACATAAACACAGATATATGATATTTAAAATTGAAATAAATAAAAGCCTGTCCATTAATTGCTGAATGCCCATGGTATATTGCAAAAAAAAAAAAAAAAAAAAACAGGACTCAAAACAATCTGCTAATCGAATAATCTTAGTGCCCTTGAAGTAGGTCAAAGAAATGTTGGAGTGCAGGTCCATCATGGTATTCATAGGCCAGAAGGAGAATTTTAAAATCTATTTTGTGAACTCAAGCTAACAGCTGAGCTAGTGCAGTTTGGACAAGCTGATGCTGTAAAATGGAGACTAACCCCAACATTAAGAGCATTGCAATAATCAAGAGTTGGGTAAACCCCTGTGAAGTATTTTCAACTTTGTACATTTTCTCCTTTTAGTCCTTCATAAAGTTATCTACTAATCTTAATCTCTGATCAGCTTCTTTGGCCTTAAAGGAATAGTACACCCAAAACATGATTAGCCTTCATTTTCTACTCACCCCCATGCTGAACAACACTCTGGAGTACTTTTTTGATATCTCAAATGCATCTGGAGATCTGGGAGGCTTCTTGCTGTCTGCTGACATTCAAATAATGGAGGTCTATGGTGCCCGAGACAGAAAAGTCCATAAAAGTCCACAAAAAACGTGTCAATATTCCTCCATACTGCTCGTCCAATGTATTCCAAGTGTCCTGAGTGGGTAGCATTCAGAATTTACTCGAAACGAAGTCATTTAGAATGTTTTTAGAGCATAAACAGTAGTGTAATCATGTTTTTGGGTGTACTATTCCTTTAAGGAAAAACAAAAAATAAACCCACAGCATGATTCTGACACTAACATGTTTTACAATAGGTGTGGCGCTTAGATTAAATTATTGTTTTTTTCCTCTATAAGGAAAATGTCTAATTCACAGAGCAGTTGCATTTTAATTGAGAACAAAATACATTAATGGTCATGTCTGAATGAATAAATGCATTAGGGTGAAATCTATTTTATATAGAGGAATCAGAAGAAAAAGAAATGGATACACACGGCATACATTTTAAATGATTAGAAACAGTCATTATAATGTTGCATAGAGTACAACTACATTTATAAGGTACCATAAACATCTTTATTCACAGCTTTCGTATGAAAGAAATAAAAAGAAAATGAACACACAATAAGCCAAAAATACAAATCTGGAATGTGGACGTGTCTGTTACTCTGGCTGTCTGGATTTAGTTTTTTTTTTTTTTTTTCTCAAACTTGATCACATCAAGTTGAGTGCATCCCTGTTGGTTTGAAAAATGTGAAGCTAAACCCCTGTGACAGCAGGAGCACCAGAGGACCAGTAGGGTAGAGGAGGCTGCAAAATCCTGCACAGCAGAGACATTATCCCATGCAAAGGGCTGTCCATGTAGATTATCAAGGCCTATTCATTAGACTCTCACTATGCATGTTTTATTTATCTTCTTAATTCATACTCAGAACAAACTGCAGGGTGGGTATACTCTTAATTGCCAGCTAACTCTTAATCGTTCCCTTCGTATTGCATGCCTCTGGTCCACCAGGTTGATGCATGTGTGGGCAAAGGAAATAATATAATTATTTAAGTTTTGTAGATTCAAAGTTTAATTTCAAAATTGTTTTTATTTCAAGATTAATTGACACCAATTTATACAATAATGGCACAGCTTACATTGTGTATCTTAAGGGCAACTTGATGTCAGAATATTCTGTCACATTAGTTGTTCTTACTGTGGACACAGGGGAAAACAGCAGCAGCATCATTGTCTCTTTACCATCTTTTCTCTTTTCTCTCCCTGCACCGGGCTGTGCCTTTGAAGATAGACATGAAAACTGAGCTAGGCCACAGTGGGACCCCATGAAGAAGGTCCCCTAGCAGACGCATCCAACCCCCAACACCCCCATTTACTCCCACCGGCCCCAAGCCCTGAAGACAGCCCCGAGGCTAATTGACAAGGAACACAATAAAGAAAGCAGTAGAGGTTGAAAGCTCTGAGCACGTTTTTCCCCGCTTGTGTTAGATCAAGGAGAAGAACGTAACAAAATGATTATTTATCAAGCCCTCCTAAATTACAAACTGATCCACAATGGGAATCTTTACACTTTAAAGATTTACAGGCATGTGCAGGACTCACTATGATACACTTGTTTTTTAACTGGAGAAAATGTGTATTAAATTTTGTTGTATGTCCTCCATCACATCAGACCAGCTGAAAAAAATGTCTGCTCTTTATTTAAAAAACAAGTTTCATCAGAACATCGTATTAAATGTGGGTAAATGTGAGCCTGCAAGGCAAAATAAAAAATAAAAAACACCAGAAAACTGAGCCTTTAAATCTTGCATTTTCCATTCCATCCATCCATTTTCTCCCGCTTAGTCCTTATCAGGGTCACAGTGGGCCTGGTGCATATCTCCAGCAGTCTAAGTGTGAGAAGCAGGGTACACCCTGGACAGGTCGTCTGTCTGTGCCAGGGCAACACAGAGACACAACCATGCACACATACACACTGATACCTAAGGAGAATTTAGAGAAGCCAATTAACCTAACAGTCATGTTTTGGGACTGTGAGAGGAAGCCAGAGTACCCAGAGAGAACCAAACCATGCACATGGAGAACATGCAAACTACATGCACAAACACCCCAGGCCAGGAATCAAACCTACAACCTTCTTGCTGCAAGGCAGCAGTGATATCTATTGCCCCGCTGTGCAGCCCTCTCTTTGGATTATAAGCACCCTTCAGCCCTAAGGTCTGAATCTTCTCACGACTCCAAAGACTCACTTTAAAACCTGTTGTGTTTCTATGAAATGTAAGTGAAATATTTATTTTCCTATTGATTAGCAGCTTTGATTGCTTTGCATTATTTGATCTAATTTACTTTTATTATTTATTATGTCTTTTGTGAAGCACTTTATGATTCTATCTGTGAAAGGAGCAAGTTACTTCTGACACAAAAATTTAGGCAAGTAAATTTCTCTTGAAATAAGGGTTATTTTTGTGTTTTTGCAGATAATTACGATAATTTGATGATTAATTTTTGAAATATAAAAAACCAACACTACACTGTCTTGTTTTAGGTGCAAACCATCCAACTGTCATATGTTAATGGAAAAAATTATAATTTCAAGATCAACAAGATATAGTAAATCAAGATTTAGTAAAGTCTGCCTAAGATTTAATAATTTTCCATTAATCTATCAGTTCAAACTTTGTTAGTTGCAGACTTAAAAAAAAAAAAAGTAAAATGTAGCATCACTAAACCCCTTATTGTGCTGCAAAATGATATAATCAAATAGTATTTTAAGCACTGACAAATGTCAATGCTGCACATTTGCTGCCTCTCAACAAACTAAGAAAAAAAAGCTCCATTAGAATGTGCTCCGGTGTTAAACAATGAATAACTCAACTTAGAATCCTGCAGGTTTAATGTAATAATATTAGTGAATCATATCTCTCCAGTGACTTAGAGGATACTCCAGGTTTTTCTTTAATTGGCATTACTTAGAACTGATATGAGAATTCACCTGTTCTTTGATATATCTTTACATCAATCTTGTTTATTGTAGAAAAACATACACAAAGATGGACTTTTTTCCTCAACAGTTCTATAAAAAGCAAAGCTGAAAAGGATAGTGATTCTCTTTATTAAATAATGAGGAAGCCACGGTTCAGTAGCATAGATACACATCATTGAATGGCACAAAGAGACCCACCCTCCACCAAGAACAAGCCTCCCCCTTAGCTCTCACATTGCATCAAGTCATTGAATGACAGGTACATTGTCCGAGGCAAAGGGGAAAAGAGTGGTGAAACGTGTTCTTCTGAGAGAGAGAACGAGCTCCCCACAGCCATGGCACAGCATTTACACAAATGCATTTCTGGAGCGCTACGATTAGCTGAGTGCACTACATCAAAAGAGGGTTCTTCTGAAGTTCCTTCTGGGTTAAATGATTTACAAAATCATTAATATTTAAGTGATGATTTGAACTTCTAAACGCTCCTGCATTGCAATTTCAAGTCACATCACATCCTCTGAGGAGAAATGATAAACAATGGCTCCCAATGGTCACAACAACAAGTGATTGTTATGATTTTTGGAAAAAAAAAATCTCCATTTCAGGTCATATTTTAACCATTTGTCTTTTAAATATTTGTGATAAAGAAAATCCAATTCATGTCACTATTACTATTACTATGGTTTTGGGAAGATTAGCAATAATTTCAGGGTTTTAGGTTTTTCTTAAGCCTTTAGTTTTAAGGATGTAGTGATGTAGTTACAACTTCCAAGGAAACATGAAGAGAAAATTTAATTGCCAGATTTTGAGCATATTGCAGCTTTTCTAGATGAAATAGGATCTAAAATAGGCTTTAATTTGTGCATACCTCCCTCTCCAAATACCCCCACAAACATTAGGAGGCTGTCCTTTAAAGAGTTGATTCTACACCAATCAGTTGTTTTTGTCTGTGCAAAATCAAATAATGCAATTTAACCACTGATAAAAAAAAGAATAGGTTACATATAAATTGGTTAATTTTCTACTCTAAAAATAACTTTCTAAAATCTACTAATCAGAGATGGCAAAAGTACTCACTTTCTGTACTTGAGTAAAAGTACAGATACTTGTGTTAAAAAATACTCTGGTAAAAGTGGAACTACTGATTAAACTTTTTTACTCAAGTAAAAGTAACAAAGTACAGGCTTGTAAATTTACTTAAAGTATAAAAGTAAAAGTAGAAACCACTTTTTTCATGCCGTTGCCTACATTTTAAATGGATGTCTGCCAATAGGACTAGATCTATGTTGTGTTCATTTTCAATCATCTCGTCGTCCATACTACTATGCTAACGCCACCGCCACCAAGCTGCAATGATTTGCCGCGAATCTTGTAGTGGTGAGTCAAATGCAAGGTAGATTCCCATCCAATTAGATTGAATTTGGTATTGATGACGTGAAAAATAATAACGGTAACTCCATTGAAATGATTCAAAACTAAAGTAACGAGCCAATTTTTAAAAATGTAAGGAGTAGAAGTAAAAAGTCGCCGTAAAAATAAGTAGTAAAGTAAAAATATCAGAAAAATCTACTTGAGTACAGTAATGAAGTATTTGTACTTCGATACTTCCCATCTCTGCTACTAATACAAGTGTGATTACTTTGGGATGGCCTTTCCACATAATTCAAGTATATGTCTACCTCACAGGCTGCTAAACAGCCCCACAGCATGATGCTTCCAATACTGTTCTTGGCTATTAGTACAGTTTTTCTAAGGTTTGAAAGATTTACCTTAACTTCTTGTCTTGCCATTGTGGCTAAACTTTAAAATCCTTATTTCATCTAATTTTGTCTAGGCTGTAGTTGAAGGTATCACTGTAGTTCAGTCTTGGTGGTTTCTGAGTTGTTTCTGCACTTCTTAATATTCTTTCATCCAATGGGAGCAATTCATAATATTTACATACTTATAATAAGAAATTATGATTATAATATGAGCTGATAATGAGCTGTTTTAGAAATGAAATCATGAGACTTCACCAATGTCGTGAAAATCTCTGATTGTTTTGAATATTGATTAATTCAATGAAAGCTGACAAACTTCTTTTACTGAGGCCAAAAGAGAGCTGCGAGATGCAACTAGTTGTCTTTTTCATGTTAACTGCAGTAGACCAGGTCAAGTTAAAAGACCATCTAAAGTATTATACATTGAATTCTTTATATATATATATATATATATATATATATATATATATATATATATATATATATATATATATATATATATATATATATATATATATATATATATATATTTCCATTGCTAATCCCTTAATGCTGCTAGACCAGGGGTCTGCAACCTGCGGCTCTAGAGCCACATACGGCTCTTTGGACCCCCTACAGCGGCTCTTAATAGTGGCTAAAATGTAAATAAAGAGCTAAATAATGTACTATTCTTAAATTTTTTCTTAAACACAAGATGGAAAAGAATGACATTAAAAGAACCAGAAGTATGTTTTTAGAAGCATTTGTCTTTGAATTAGCTTGGAATTTATGTGTTCAATATTATTTTAAAAGCTAAAAATACATAATTTGTTGGCAACTAATTTCCCATATGAGATATTAAAAAAAATTTTCACACAGGTTATATTTTTCGGCCCTAAACAACTTTTACTTGGTCGGATTCGGGGCTAAATGGCTCTTTAGATATGAAAGGTTGCAGACCCCTGTGCTAGACCATATCATTATCCTTACCTTCTCCCCAGATCCCTCGAATCTGTACATTTACATTTTATTTCTGGTTTATTTCCTCTGATTAGCTGTATCTTAATCTTTCAGTACTTAATTTTTGCAACTTAGCACCTTATTTAATAGCATAATTTTTTATCATTACATATATAGGAAATGTAAACGCTATATCAGGACACGTAATCATTAATCATTTGAAAAAAGTTTTAAGATGGACTGAAATATTTGTCCTGTTTGCATTTCCCCTGATTGGCTCTCTGTTAAATCTTTTGCTGCCTCTGTACTTATGCTTTTAAAAGCTTAATCTGATGGAGAACATTATGTCCATTCATTCCAACTCTGCTACATTTTTCTACTACTCTCCACTTTTCCATTTTTGCAGTTATTACTGCTTTAAACTGTGTGTTCCCTCATTGTTATTCTCAATGTAAAAACCTGGATCCTGCTCTATTTATCTGTAAAAGTTTCTTGGTGGGGATTTGCTTAGTTGTTCTCTCTTGATGAATCTATTCAATGATCTACTGAAGACTTTTTTATTTTCTTTAAAATAAAAGTATTCCTGCAACTGTTTTTTTTTTTTTTTTTTTTTGCATGTTTGGTGGAAGACGGCCTATTACATTGAGCCAGGGTTCTGCTGGAGGTTTCTTCTTCTTATAGGCAAGTTGTCCTTTTGAATGTCGCTACATGTATGCTCTTTTTGAGAGATTGCTGCAAAGCCAACAAAAAATGGAAACGACTGTCCATTGTTGTTACAAACTTATTCAAGAGCTAATGATGCAAGCAAGTGATTTGTGGTTTGTAAAAATGAGACACAAAAATAAAAGAATAATCTTTGTGATATTATTTTATGCAATGCATGAAACAAAACACATATCTAAGGTTTAGAACTCTTTACCAACAAAACCAAAAAAGGCCAAAAACTGTAAGACAAATTTGCTAAAAGAAAAAAATAATAAAGAGGCCAATACAAATACACTGGACTGACCACTAGATGGCTGCCAAAGCTGCTTTTCCTCGTCTCATGTGCCCTGACCACATCCAAATTTCCAGATCGTTAACTCTTTTCAAATTGCTTTATATTTCTCTACAGCTTCAAACACAAATGGGCATTATATATTTTAAAAGGTTTCTAAAGATGTTCTGAAAAAAAACAGCAGGTTGACACGTACTTCATATTGGGCATCGAATGTAATCTGAGGACAGAAACCTCATGTATCTGTCACCAAGCAACAGTAGGATGTGTTATTTGCATTTTTATATTTTCAACAGGATTTTAGTCTTGCACTGCTGCAAGACACGTTTTTAAAGATACAAATCAGAAGAGCTTTTCCTGAATACTAAGAAACTTTGTCTATGATCTTGCTCACCAAGTAAAACTTATGTGGTTTCAAAGTGAAAGAGTGATAATGTTGAAGCAGCTACTTTTGTTCTTGGCACAGATACAGCTGAGTCAGAACAGCACTTTTTTTTGTCTAAAAGAATGTATTTTGTACAACGCACAAACCTATGTATCATTGAGACACACAAGCTGCTTTCAATGGGATACAGTGGAGAGAACAAGTATTTGATAGTTTCAATTATGCAGGTTTTCTCACTTGCAAAACATACGGAAGTATGAGTCACAGAATTATAATCAAAAATCCATAAATTAACACTGTATGATTTTAAAGAAATTAGTTTGTATTTTATTGTGTGACATACTCATTCAATCACCTACCAGCCCATAAGAATTCCAGCCCGGTAGTCCTGCTAGTTCTTCTTTACGAGGTTCTCCACCTAGAACCCGTCATAGATGCACCTGTTGGAACTTGTTATCTGTATAAAGGACAGATAAGCTCTAAATGTATGACTTAAAAATTATACAATGTAATTTCGTGAATTAAAGATTATACAATGTGAATTATCAGATTTTGTGCTGACTGTTTCTTCGATTTGTAAAAATAACTATTTCCAAAATCTGTGAAACAAATGGTTAAAAACCTAAAATAGGGTCATCTGGAACCTGGAACCCTTCATGTAGTGTGCTGGAAGAAAAACTTCCATACAGTGATGTGAAAAATTGTTTACCCCATGTTGTTTACCCCAATTGCATGTTTGTCACACTTGTGTGTTTTAACACATCAAAGAAATCTAAATATTAAAGATAACACAAGTAAACACAAAATGCTGCTGCATTCTAAGATTTTTATTTAAGGACGTATTCTCTCTGATCTCCTCCTCCATTTTAGATGTGAATAATCTATCCCTGTAACAGGGATATTTACCTCAGGCTTTTAAAGTGGTAATTAAATCTTTATTTAAGAAACCATCTCTTGACACAGATGACTTGGTCAATTATAGACCTATATCCAATCTTCCTTTTTTATCTAGAATTCTTGAGAAAGTAGTTTCAAAACAAGTGTGCGAACACACACTTACACCATAATGAACTTTTCGAAGAGTTTCAATCTGGCTTCAGAGCTCATCATAGCACTGAAACAGCTCCGGTGAAAGTCACTAATGATATTCTCATGGCCTCAGATAATGGACTTGTATCTGTACTTGTCCTGTTAGATCTCAGTGCTGCATTTGATACAGTTGACCATAATATTCTTTTAGAAAGACTTGAATATTTTGTAGGGATCAAGGGAACAGCACTAGAATGGTTTAAATCGTATCTATCTGACCAATTTTGAGTTTGGTCATGTTAATGATAAATCTTCCTCATGCATATATATATATATATATATATATATATATATATATATATATATATATATATATATATATATATAGTCCTGATCGGTACAATTATTTGACGGGATGGAATTATTTTCCACTGGTATGCTGATACTCCGCTATATCTGTCTATAATCCTATGTCCTGAAGACATAGAAACCTGGATGACTATTTACTTTCTGCTCCTGAATGCAGACAAAACTGAACTTACAGTCTATGGAGCAGAGTTTTTTTTTTTAGAAAGAAGCTAATTAGTGAGTCACTTCATTTGGATGGGATTAAATTGATCTCAAATAATAAAGTAAAAACTCTTAAATCCCATATCAAATAAGTTATATGGGAGGTCTAAGAGAATTACCTTCTTTTATCTGCGGAATATTCCAAAAATTCAAAATCTCCTGTCCAAGGGTGATGCTGAGAAACTAGTCTATGCATTTGTTACTTCAAGGCTGGGCTATTGTAATTCTTTAATATCAGGAAGTCCACAAACTGTAGTTAAATGCCTTCAGCTGATCCAAAATGCTGCAGCCAGAGTTCTGATGAAAATTAAAAAGAGAGATCACATCTCTCCTATTCTGGCTTCTCTTCATTGGCTTCCTGTTAAATACAGAATAGAATTTAAAATCCTCCTTCTCATATATAAAGCCTTAAATGGCCAAGCTCCATCTTATATCAGAGATATGATTGTTCCTAACAGGGCACTTCGCTCTCAATCTGCAGGTTTACTAGTGGTTCCTAGATTTTCTTAAAGTAGAATGGGAGACAGATCTTTTAGTTATCAGGCTCCTCTCCTGTGGAACCAACTACCAGTTTTAGTCCGTGAGGCAGACACCCTGTCTACTTTTAAGGCTAGGCTTAAAACTTTCTTTTTTGATAAAGCTTTTGATAGTTAGAGTGGCTCAGGTTATCCTGAGCTATCTCTATAGTTATGCTGCTATAAGCTTAGGCTGCTGGAGGACATAGGGAGCCTTTTTCATCATTCTGCTTCAGTCTATCTCTATACTCCCTGTTTGGCTGTGACACTATCCTGGAGAGAATTATCAACTACGCTGCTGCCATCAACACCTTTGTTGATAGATGTTGAAGCTTGGCCTTTTTTCAGTGTAGTCCTGTTTCTCTTACTGTGACTAACTGTATATGCTCTCTTTCATCTGCTGACATGGGATATGGCCCGGAGATCGTCTGCCTGGCTTTGTGTTTCCTGGACGGGGCCGCCTGTGGAGCTGGTTGACAGTTGCATTTTGTATGTCTGCTTCTGTCTCCTTGGCCGCTCACACTGATCCTGTTTATACTGGAGGTTTCTTCCTGTTAAAAAGGATATTTCCTTTCCACTGTCACTACAAGCATGCTTGGTGTGAGTGATTGCCTTTAAGTCAACGAGTCGCTACATTCAACTGGTTTTCCTTAGATAGAAAATTTGAATCAATTTGACGGTATGATCTAGTTGCATTGTCTCTGTAAAGTGCCTTGAGATGAAATGTGTTGAATTGGTGTTATATAAAGAAACTGAATTGCATTTTTATTTTATCAATTTGGTATAGTAGCCTTTGTTTGTAATTACAGAGGTCAAATGTTTCCAGTAGTTTTTCACCAGGTTTGCACACACTGCAGGAGGGAGTTTGGCCCACTCCTCCACACAGATCTTCTCTAGATCAATCAAGTTTCCTGGCTGTCCCTCCCTCCAAAGATTATCTATTGGAGACTGGCTAGACCACGCCAAAACCTTGATATGCTTCTTACAGAGCCACTCCCTGGTCATCCTGTCCTTAATACAGTACAGTCACCCTGTCTCATGTGCAGAAAACACACCCAAAGCATGATGGTACCGCCACCATGCTTCACAGTAGAGATTGTGCTCATCATTCTTCTTCCTCCAAACATGTATAGTGGAATTATGACCAATTTCGGTCTCACCTGACAGCATGACTCTCTCCCATGACTCTTCTGGATAATCCAAATGGTCATTTGAAAAATGAAGACGAGGCTTGACATGTGCTGGGAACTAAAGCAGGGGAACTTTAAGTGCCAAGCATGGTTTCAAACCATCTCTTATTACCATCAGTAACCATTGAAACTGTGGTCCCAGCTTTTTTCAGATCACTGACCAGCTCCTCCCGTGTAGCTCCGGGCTGGTTTCTCACCTTTATTAGGATCATTGAGACCCACTGAGGTGAGACCTTGTATGGATTGTTGTATGGGGTGGACAGGTCTTTATGCAGCTAACGCCCTTAAACAGGTTAATCCAATTTAGGAAAATAAATGGAATGGAGATGGACATTTTGAAGGCAGACTAACAGGTCTTTGAGGGTTAGAATTGTAGTTGATAGGTGTGCAAATAATTATTTGCATCTGTATTATACAAATAAACAATTAAAACAAAAATCAA
Source organism: Cyprinodon tularosa (assembly GCF_016077235.1). Lineage (NCBI taxonomy): Eukaryota > Metazoa > Chordata > Actinopteri > Cyprinodontiformes > Cyprinodontidae > Cyprinodon > Cyprinodon tularosa. Next base: position 1,312,719 of record NW_024039016.1, read on the forward strand.
ATATTGTGATTTCTGGATTTGTTTTAGATGATTCACCTATGACAATTTCAGACCCCTCCATGATTTCTCAGTGTGAGAACTTGCAAAATAGCAGGGTGTTCAAATACTTATTTTCCTCACTGTATTTATACATCAGTCACACAAACTCCAGTTTACCACAAGCCATGTAGAAGGCCATGGTCACGCGGAGAAAAATCTGAAATACTTTTTTTTTTGAAACACTGTATGAAGTGAATATAGAAACTATCATTATTACAATTACACTTAACTCTCAGTAGCATCATGTTTTGAAGTAGCTTTTTCTCAGCAGAGAAAAAAAATCCATCAGAGGTTTAAAATTGATGCTGGGTCAATGGTTAGGTCCTTCCAAACTTACTGAGCCAATTTGTGAAAAGAATGATGAACGCCATTTAGAATCTGAGGGGATGAATACTTTAGCAAGGCATTATTTGCATCAGAGAAGTAACCAAATTGATAGAAGCAACACATCTTTAGGATTTCCAAAGATCTAAATTCTTAATTAATAGTCTTTTTTAGAACTTTCTCTAATTGTTAAGTTCAGTTAAATTCAATTCAGTTTATTTATATAGCGCCAAATTCACAATACATGTCATCTCAAGGCACTTTACAGTTCAACCAGATCATACAGTCAAATTGATGCAAAGTTTTCTATCTAAGGAAAACCAGTTGATTGCATTGACTCAAATACAATCCCTCACACTAAGCATGCTTGTAGTGACAGTGGAGAGGAAAAACTCCCTTTTAACAGGAAGAAACCTCCAGCAGAACCAGGCTCAGTGTGAGTCACACGAGTGATATATTAAGTATACATTTATGAAAGATATCTTTGAAGCTGATTGATCCTGTCAGCAGTAAATTTTTATTTTTTTTACTTAACCAGGAAGTCCCATTGAGATTCAGAATCTCTTTTTCAAGAGAGACCTGGCCAAGGTAGCAGCCAAACCACAGGAAGTTCATACATATTTGCTTCCACAAATGCTTTTTGTTAAGTCAGAGTGCAACTGCAGATGCCCATGAATTCAATAAGGTGATTCCAAAATATGGTCAAAATTTTCTCAGCCACTGTGTCAAAGCAGAATATGTAACCCAATAATTTCATTGAAAAATATAAAGAAATCTCCAGTTACTTTACAAAAAAAACATTCCATTTCAACTTTGCTCAATTCAGTTTATTTCAATACACTTCAACAAATTAAATCAGAAGTACATAAGGTAGAATTCCATCTGATTATCATAAAATACAGGCAGATGAGCGGACTGTAAACACTAATTTATATAATATTTTCTCTTAAGATGTGATTTAAGATGAATTATTCAGAACTAAGAAATTCTGAGGAAGTTCAAGTCATTAGAAATAAAAGTTAATGTTCTCTAAAGCTCATTTCATTACCGTAAAAGAAAATGACAATAAATAGATATTATGTTAACTTAAATAAAAAATAAATAAGATGGAATATCTTAAAATAAAATCATATTTTAACTTAACATTCTACACAAAAGATGAACCACAGCGTTCAAATTTCTGTTCATCATATGATGCAAAAATACACATGTTTTTAGCACAATTTCAACTTTCAGAAAATGCAGATAAACCTCGTAGGATATCTCTAAAGATTTGTAGATGTAGCTCAGCAATTGCCAGGCAAGCAGGTGTTTCTCTTTTGGCTACATACTTTAAGGTTTTCCAGGAGAACAGGGATGGGCCTGGTAACAGAGGGTTTGGATGTCTTCACAAATTCCGTGCAGTTAACCTGAAAGAAAAGTAATCAAGTTAATTCAAGCTGAAGTTGCTCAGTTGTCACTACTTTTTGGAGTCTTTTGCTAGAGAATCCATGCGGTTGCTAAGGCCAAAACACATAAACATCTTACATTCAATTTGTTGAGGACATGCTTCAGGATGTTCACGAGAGCCTCGTTGTCCTTGGAGTGTTCAAACTTCTCATGCTTGTGCAGAATACTGTGCACTTTGCAAAAGAACTCATCCTATAAGAAAAGTAATTCAATAGTATGTAAACACATTATCTTTTTAAAAATCCTTTCAAAGATGTCAAAATATGCTTTAGGTGATGACAAAAAATTCTTCTAACCTTGCAACCAGCATCAACCAAATCTGACACGTCTTCCACAAAATATTCCTGTCACAAAATAAAACAAGTTCAGTTAAAAAGACTTGCCACATTTGTATCTATAATTAAACATTTAACTGCTGCGTGAAAAGTCAAGATTTAAAAGAGAAAACTCACATTTGCAAAGCTTTTGTTAAATTTCTGAACCCCGTCGATAACCCTTTTGAGGTTGAGTCTGAGGGCTTCAGCAGAAAGGTTTGGAGAAGGAGCTGATCCCACCAGCTGAGCCACAGCAGATAACAGCAGAAGTACAACCACCTCCATGATCACTTGTGAGCTGAGGACGTCTCAAGGAGTCGCTGAAGTTCAGTTTTCGGCTTGTTCAACTCTAAGTTTGCAGTTGCTATAAAGTCTTGACTGAGAGCTCGATATTTATACAGGTTTTGTCCACGCCCATAGTCAAGTTTCTCCATTGCAAAAAAACCTATGTTGTCGGCAGTGATTGTGAGATAAGTTGTGGTTTGACATCATAAAACCTTTTTCTCTGAATTTGAACACTTGTTAGCAGTTAAAATGAGAACCCTCAATTCAGATTGTGAAAGAACCACTGCAGCTTTAGGGTGTCTGAAGAGATTTATTGAAAGATCATTTAACTCTTGAAGATGAAACAAGGTATTTTAAACTATAGTTAGCAGATTTTTAAAGCAACTGGTATAAATTCTGACTTGAAGCCTTCTTTTATAAAATCATTTTTTTTTTTAGAGTTGTTGAAATGCATCATGCAACTGCAGCTAAGCCATTGATATTCAGGAACAATTATCGCTTTCTGTTAGTTTTTTGGTGTTCATCTTTGAGGTTTATTCAAAACATTTTGAAAAAGATATTTTTTTGTTAGCTCATCTTTGTAGATAACAGTAACTTTCAGAACATTTAAATTGTTTACAGCATATTTTAAATTGGTAAATAACAGAAAAAGTGATGTCAGTCAGTATTCTCCAAGCTCTCTAATAACATAGCTGTGAATTTAATTAACCGCAATCAAAGTGTTGGTCTTTAAACTGTGCAAAGTCTCTTGTTCTCTCAATGGAGATATGATGAGAGGGTGGAGATGCTGCACGTGGTGATTTCCGAGTTCTGGTCCTGGTTCTTGCGGATTCGATAGAAGTGCTCAATATAGCTGGAGCGGCCCAGGAGTTCCACAAAGTCTTCATCGTGGGTGATGATAAGCAGCTGGAAGTTACGCTGACGAGAACGACTCTTGATGATTCTGACGGGCAAAGAGATAAAGTTTAGTAGAGCATCCGGAATAATGCCAGTTCCACAGCAATGCAACATTTCTAAATATGAAATCTTTAGAGAAAAACAGTTAAAATATGCATTATCCACAAAGGCACTACCCTGAGTACTTATCAAGTCATACATGTTTGAAATTTTTTTTATTTTTTTATAATTGCAAAGTATTCTCTGATATGTCACAATTAGAACAGAACTGTATTGTTTACATCCTGACTTCTAGGGCTGAAGAGCACATCAAATCCTTACGGCCATGTCAGTGTATGAAAAAGCAAACAGCAGTTAAAATGAAATGGGTGGGAATTACAGTTTTGTTCGAAGCAATAAGAAAGCATTGGAAACACTCCACGTTCATTTCCAAATCCATACGATAAAGAATTATCTAATTTGTTGCCACTTAAAGAGGCTCTTCAAAAAAGAGGAATGTCAATCTTTTCTTCTTTAAAAAAACATTTTTCTTGTGCTTCACCTTTGCTGTATACAATTAATCTATACATTTTAACCCAAGATTTCAGGACTGTGTTTTACTTTTCCCTAAGCGTTTATTCTTTATTCCCTTATAAAAAGCACCTTTTCAATTCAATTCAGTTTATTTATATAGCGCAAATTCACAACACATGTCATCTCAAGACACTTTACAGTTCAACCAGATCATACAGTCAAATTGACACAAAGTTTTCTATCTAAGGAAAACCAGTTGATTTCATCGACTCATTGACTTAAATGCTTCACACTAAGCATGCTTGAAGTGACAGTGGAGAGGAAAAACTCCCTTTTAACAGGAAGAAACCTCCAGCAGAACCAGGTTCAGTGTGAGGGGCCATCTGCTGAGGCCGACTGGGGTTAAAGGAGACAGAAGCAGAGACACAAAAAGCAGCTGTAAAAGGCGGCCCTGTCCAGGAAACACACAGCCAGACAGACGAGCTTGGAGCCCGCTCCCATGTGAGAGGATGAACAGAGCACATCCTGTTAGTGGCAGTCAGACCAGCCAATCACAGTCATCCTAGTACATCATTTCTATTGAATGAACACAATGGAACTTGTCTAAAACCTGTCGGTCTGGAACAAACATACTGCTTTGCTAATTACAAAAAAGCTTTGGTGGATAGACAAGACATTGTGGTGATAAAACTAGTTGAGTGAGAAAATGTGGTTTAATCTCAACTGTAAGCTATTTTTCACTAACACTGTGTAGGTGCAATCTCTTTAGATATCGCTTCAGTTTAGGGCTGACAGTTATGTAAAAATATAAAATATACTAACTCCACGAGGGCATGAGCCAGAGACTCAATGTTCTCTCTGTCCAGGTTTGTGGTGGGCTCATCCAAGGCCAAAATCCCACAGTTCAGACAGAACGTCTCTGCCAGGGCAAGACGGATGATCAGGGATGCCAGCACCTGCA